>NW_024467865.1:3196-603196 GCF_001890705.1 Aspergillus sydowii CBS 593.65
ATCTAGAAGTAATTATCTTGTTTACTATAAACCTGTCAAAGATCCAGGTTGGAACCTCAGCTCGGGATATGTTAAGAACCTGGGAATATCAGCAGAAACCAGTCCCCTGGCCATAACACGTGAATGAAATATATAAGCAATCTAGTCGCGTGCCGTGTGTTCCTGGTCAAAAGTACCCCTGAGTGAAAGAGAGAGAGAGAGAGAGCGTGATCTGATAGATTTTATTAATTAAAAGTAAGCTAGTCCTGTCCAGGAAGTGGAGCACCACCAGGTCGCGGGCAGCCCAGCAGCCAATCCGGGCGCGAAGAACTCCGGCGTACGTGCAACCCACCAAGGCCTAGGGAGTAGAGGCAGCGTGGAGGGGCGCGGTTAGCAGAGAGAGCGGCCAGCGGGATCTAGATCTTAAGCTAGTGCGGGCAGCTGCCTGGGGTCTGGTTAGTACAGTAGCTGGCTTAGGAAGGAGAGAGGGTGATAGAGGTTAGGATTAGATAGTTCTGCCGGAAGGGACGCGGCTGCTTGGAGGCTAGACAGCTGGCTGGTGGTAGTATATAGTAATACTACTTTGAGTGTATTAAGTAAGTACCCTGTTGCTGGTAGGTTAGGATAGGCAGTCTGATGCTGGTGAAGGGTTGGCTGAGCTCGGGCAGCCGGTCTAGGTGGAAGAACTGCTCGGTCAGGTAGAGAAGATATATCTCTAGGGTTATCCAGACATGCTCTATAATCCGGGTCTGCTATAGGTCCAGAGGCATGCCCAGAAGGGTCTACTGTTGATCCTACTGCAATAGCATGCTCTGGAAGATCTAGCAGAGAAAGCTCCGCCACGTATGCTTGTATTTCTAGATAGTAATAGGAAAGAGTACCTTAAGGGGGGAGCTCTGGAGCTTCTCAACATGCAGGCTATGAAAGATCTAACTGATAATGGCGGGCGTGGTGGATAGTGTGGCAATAGCGTGGTCTATGGTGTTCTTGAACACGTCCAGGATTAGCTAAAGGATCTAGTTATAGTAGCAGGAGCAGTCGGCCTGCTCAGGATAGATACCTGGCCCTGGTCTAGTCTAGTAGGCTTGTATTCTAGGATGCCCTTGGCGAGTACCGGGTGGCTGGGTGGCCTTTACTAGCGTCTGCAGATATTAGCTGTCCAGGTACAGGCCCTATCCAGTCCGGTTGAGCCACGGGGTGGTGTTATCAGCGCGGTGGTAGTACAGATGGAAGTAGAAGATGTCGTGATAGGGCGCGGTCAGCAGTATAGGGGACAGCAGGGTCGGTAGATAGGGTTAGGTACTGGTGGACCAGCAGGCTGGGTCATCCTCTAGCTATATAAGAAATAGGTCTATACATGCCTTCTTATAGAGGGCTGTCCGCGCGTAATCAGATAATGGAATGCTTGGAGGACTCTTATATAGGAATGTATCATGCTACTCCCGGGTTCGCAGCAACTGCCGGCAGCGGGTAGGATGGAGACTGGGTAACTAGTTACCTGGATCAGAGTCAGTATCCAGCCAGGGTCAGGCCGGGCTCTTCTTGGAGGGTGTAGGTATCACAGGTAGTCATGGAGGAAGACTACTGGAAGGTAATGGTTGGGCAGGTTACGGGCTGTGAACCATCTAGTATTAGATCCAGTTTAAATTTAGTAAACCAGGTCTGTAGCTGAATGGAGGTAATAAGATAGGGGACCCCGGTCGGGTGATATTCCCAGTACTAGTATTGGCGCATGCTGGGCGGGTGACGGGTGAGATAGCTGCAATGGTGATACTGGTAACCGGGGAAGACTGGCAGGCCTTTAATCTATAGGATATTTAGCTCTAGAGGAGTAAAGTCCTGGTAGTCCTGCTTGGGCTGGAGATCTAGAAATAGAAGAGAGGTAATAATCTCCTGCTGTATGGTGATATCACTGATAGCATGGTAATCGCGAAGATAGTGCTGAAGGTTCTTGGCTGGGATAGCAAACCCGCAGGGGATATAGATTATAATATTATATTCTAGAAGATAGGATAGGATAGAGAACATAACTGATAGGTTACTTGAAGGAATAGATGGAGGTGCTTGGAGAAGACAGAGTGATTTAAAGGATAATAGAATAACTACCAGACTTAGGCGGGTGATGGTAAGGGATTAGATTTAATTAGCTGGGCTTGGGACTTGTCTTTAATACAGGTTAGACAGGCTGGGTAGGATAGGGACACTAGTTACTAGAGTAGAAAGAACTAATCCTGGCATGGAAGAGGATGGAGTTTAATAAAGAGGTTAAGATTTATTAATTCTTCGAGTCTTATTCAGTAATACTGAGTAGCTATATATATAGTTATAAAGAGCCTGTCAGTTCATGGTTCTTGGTAAATATAGGTTTCTTGATATATAGGTATATATATTTATTGCTCTCTAGGTAGGATATAAATATAATCTTAAGTTCTGGTTGATCTAGCTACCCTAGGTAGTGCTTGGATCCAGTTCAGGGACCAGATCTATAAGTCAGGCAGGAATTTTAACTATAAGTAAGATAGATTAATTCTAAATCTTACCCGTGGTTAAAAAGTCACTGCCCGTCGGTCAGGGAGGATTCCAAGCAGGGTAAGAAGGCATAATAAGGAAAAGTATATCAAGAAGGGGAATCAGGTACTATATTTTTAGTTACCGTCCGCGCAATAAGAAGCGAGAATAGGACTGGAAGAATTAAGAAATCAGAAATCCCGGCTATCATCGAGGAATGGAGATGATTAGAAGATAGAATCTATCAGAGATAGACCCGCGGAATTGAATGCGACCGGTGTCCGGCGCAACAAGGGTGGATTCAGGACGGGGGGATGGAAAGAACACGGAACAAGGAAAAGTACGCAAGGAGGGAGAAATGAGCAACTGTATTTTTAGTAGGATTCGCCGGAACACGGGCGACCCTATACATTAGAGAATGTGGCGCCGTCCTCCAAGCAACTGGCTGGTCCGGGTTCGCCATGAGGTTGACTGCCTTAAACCCGGGCTTGCTTTTGTTTCAACCGATTCTGCCTCCCGGGTATCTTGGTGCTGCCCTCCCGATACGTCGTATACGACGTTGATAGATGGATTGAGGATTGCCTTCTGGAGACTGTCTCCCTCCTAAGCCGCGAGGGGCCGAGGAGGTTCTTGGACAGCTTAGGATTACCTTTTGCACTTACCTCGGACTCTTTGTGTATGAATCGAAACTTTGCTGAGTATGATGTCGGCACGGATATCGGTTCTGAAGAGTTCATTTCCGGGGTTCAGCTTGCCATTATCTATGCATGGGTCTAGAGGGTCAGCTCAGCTCATAGTTCTGGGAGGTGATGTCAACATGCATTTTATGAGGGGGTTTGCATGAGCGAAGGAAATCTCCTGTCTCCATCTGTTTGCCGATCATGATGAGTGGGTCTGAAGGCTCGGCTCGAGTGTCAAAATGAAGAATCTTTGTGGCTTGGCACATGTGGAGAATGCAACTGGCTCATCAACTCACGATCTGCAGATGAACAACCCTAGCGCAACATCAGGTTTCTGAATGAACATCTGCTCAAAGCCTGCTTGGAATCTTGCCTGTAAAAGCAAGATTCCTTGGTACTCCAGCCGCAGGAGCGACCATTACTTCGCAAAGTCTTTCTGCAACTGGTCAATCTCGCAGGTGATCAATGGGTCCAGTCAGCTGTCAGTCAAGCAGGGTTCGCAGCAGCTGAAGACGGTCGCTTTCACAAGCGGGAGAAGTCCCCGCTTGGCTCAGCAAATCTAGAGGAAGGATTGCTAGCTAGTACCCAGGACGCTGCTGAAGGAATGATGTCGCAGCTTCTCACACCCTTCCTGATGTGATTGAATCCAGCTTCCGGATATCCGGAGGAAATGTTCTTCTCCATTGACGCAGTCTCCGCGGAGTGGAAAGTACCCCACAAGGGCGGTTATTCCAAGTCTCATGGACGGGGCAGGCATCCCCAAAACACAGAAATTGCAACTGACAATAGCTCAAGAACGAACATATGTATCAAGACCTCGCAAGTCAAATTGTACATGAAGAACTATCCCACCCGGGACGAGGCTTTCCCGTAAGCCAGTGCATGAAAGGCGGGGAACGTGCAGCGGTCACTCAGTTCATGGGGAAAATTGATCTCAAAATGTGGGTCTCCGCGCAGCTGTCTTCCGACGAAGGAAGATGCAATTACGTGGGTACCGGTGGGTGTCAATCAAAGAGGTTGGGAGTCCACCAGGATCATGGCGGTCGGCTCTCGGGCTGAAGCCATGAATGACGGAAACCTTGCACGATCAATGCGCTGGACCTGATAATTCTGAAGTAGTAGGATCATGGTTGTAAAAATAGGGTCTTTATCCACGGACAGGCCCTGTCTTAGCGCCCTGTCCGCGACAAATATTACCCTATCTGTGGATAATCGTGAACTGGATGCAGCTTTAAACATGGGAACTTTTTATGAAATGACTTGACCATTGAGTGACAAACGAATGAATAATATTACTATCAACACTAAACTTCCTCATTTTCCTGCGAAGAGGAAAAGAAATCCTCTCTAGCCGAAATCCACAGCTGAATATACCTTTCCGAGCATCATTGTTCGCACTCAGTGTTTCCTCAAAGCCATACCCTGTGCTCTTCATACTCGTCATCCTCGTCACAGTCCGTCTCCCTCGAGAACCGGTACTGCCCGCTACCGAAGCTAGCCTCTTGGTCCGCATCCTCCCACATGATGGAAATGAACTGATTACCCTCTGGGATCTGAAAAGATCCATAAGAGTATCCCTCCTCAATGCATTTCTCAGCGTCCTGGCCACACGTGTCCGATCCGACGGTGGCGGGGTCCGGCTCGGATGTCATTCCAAGCTTCTCCGTTCCCAGATACACCGTGTATTTCTCACCGGAGACCAAGTCGTCGGTGATCTCGAGAGTAGTGGGGAAGTCGTAGGAGGTCGAGAGCATGATCGGCTCCGGTTGGCCTGGCTTGGAGAAGTCGGAGTTCCACTCCAGTCGGAGATCTTTCCAGTCTTCTACTGTCTCGGTACAGCCGCCTTCAGGCTCACTGTTGAGGGGAATTAGATCGTGTTAGTGTCTGTGGGTTATCTAAGTTGAAGGAATGGTTTGTCTTCGTACCTGTCTTCGTACTCTGGTTCGGTGGGGCAAGGAGGGCAGTCCTCGCAGGGAGCACAAGGCTCGCATGGAGGGCAGCCAGTAGGGGTTGGGATTGCCGTTGTCGTGGTGGTCCTGGTTTCTGTTGTCCGAGTGGGTGGGCACGAGGTTGGTGGGACTCCAGGGACCGAAGTGGTCCTGGTTTCAGTGGTGGTTTCAGTGGTGGTTTCAGTGGTGGTTTCTGTGGTGGTTTCTGTGGTGGTTTCTGTGGTGGTTTCTGTGGTAGTCTTTCCTGGTACGGTCTTTGTCGAGGTCTTGATCACAGCTGGTGGCTGTCCAGGCGCCGAAGTCGTAGTGGTCTCGGTGCTTGTGGTAGTCCAAGTCACTGTTGATGGATCCGCTGGAGGCAAAGTGGTCGTTAATATCTGCGGCGGCAGAGTTGATGTTTCTGTCCGCGTGGTTTCGCAGTTGATGGTCGTGGCGCATGAGGCCTGGAGGTCAGATGCGCCCTCGCTTGCAGCAGCAACTTTAAGTGCCAGAGCAACTCCAGCAATCAAAGGTCCAAAGAATTGGGACGGCATAACGAATCTTGAAATTCAGTAAATCTCAATAAAAAAAGGGTCCAGAGCTTAGGAGCACTTGATGGATGAGTGCGGTTTGTTCGTCTGGCACTCTTAGCTTTTATACCTCTGGTTGATTGATGGCTGTTCTCGTTTTTCTGACTAGATCTGCAGGCGGATCCCAAAGAACTCAATAGATTCAGCTTACGACTTCATTCTGGGTCTTCTCCGCGGCATGTTTTCGATGATATCAATGTGCATCTGTGGCGTCATGGAACGCGGCCTGTGTCCACAACAAAGTCAGCTCTTCCTTCGGGCCTCGAAACTATTCCCTGGCAGTCTCAAGCGTGGGTCAATCTACGAGATGCGAATTTAGTCAATGGACAAAAATTGGCATCTCGTGGTCAAGGAAAGTCTTCCGAGACTGCGTGGAGTAGCTGAGCAACCCCAGCTTATGGAGCGCTCAAGCCCACGATCGACGCACCAATATCTCGCCTCTCTTATCACCCGAAGCAAGTTGACGTACATGGCTGGGATGATTGTGTCTGAACGGTTCGTCGATGGGTCTTCCACAGACACTGTGCACAGATCTTCTTCTTGCATGGGACGGCGTATGGCATATGCTTTTTTTTCCCAGCCATGGACATACTCCACCGCGGAAAGCTGAACGGATTGCCAGGTTATCGGTAACCCCGAAGGAAAAAGTCAGAAGATCGAAGAGTCAGTAATAGAAGACTTTGGGACTCTTCAGATATGACGACAGAGTCGAGCCAGCAGCTCTCAAATGGTATAAGAAGCCTGGTCTGTATTCGGGAGTGAGCCATAATCAGACATTCGAGATCTTATACTCTTCCAAAGTCAGATTTCAACCAACTCATTCCCCAACAATGCGTTTCTCTGGCAGTGCTGCTCTTGCCTTGCTCTTTGCTCCGGGCTATGTTCTGGGCGCAGGCTTCTGTGATAACATCAAGTCATGCTTGCCAACCAAATTTGCCACTGATATGGGAACATTTGATTGTTCCGTTGGTGATGGTGAGTTCTTTGAAACATTAAACGATGCTAGTCTCTGACCAAGAAATAGGCCAGTACAATTGCAAGACTGTCCCTGGAACCGTTCCTCCTCACTTGAAGCCTGGAGCATCCAAGGGTGAGGACAAAGGCAACCAAAGGCGAAAGGGCCCGGGTAGCTCTCACCCTCGCTGCAATGGCGAAAGGTGGAAGGGGCTTTGTCTAAAAGGCTGCCATGCATCTCTTCTAGAAATTGATGGGATCGAATACGAGCGACGTTGCTACCAGTCGATGACGGGCGTAACGCACAGGACGGTCCCTGGATACTCGTCACCAGCACAATGTCTGGAGAATGAGTGCACGGGAGACGATAACTGCCTGGGTATCGAATGGGCTTTCAATGTGGCCAATGTAAGTCATCGCCGCGCGAGAGAGTTTTCATATGCCTCATGTGCTTACTATCTATTTTCAGCCACCTTGCTGGGTTGCTACGAACGCGGGTCCGACGTACAATCCCGCAACCCGAGACTACAACACATACCACGCCCTTGTGAAGAAGGGCGAGGTTGCTTAAGCAAATTCATCATCTCAAGTCAGCCTATTTGATCAGACCACTTGAAAGAGTGAGAGTTCCTTAGTGAAAACCAGTGGAATCGACATTCTAACGATAAATGTCGATGTGGTATAGGAGGGGTGATTTGGCAAAGGTCTGTACAGCTAGACCTATTCATGACTTAGATACCTGCAGTGGTTTATCTTGATATTTGAACATTCAGTCATTTCCTCCATTCAGTCTTGACAGAGTCGGATTTAAAATAATAATAATAAATTTATACGCCCCGTCACCTTGGGGGTATGGCGTGCTGCACACTAACTAACCAAAGGAAGTCCCATGCTGCGTGAAAGTCCCCTTGTAAACTCCCAAATCAGTAGAATGACACATCTTGGCAGTCTGGCAGAACTCCAACTCCTTGGCCAGAAAGTCATGGTCTGCTGCTCCAGGCGAGGAAAAGCGGGGTCCCCATGCTGGGTATCGTGGCCCGTACAGGGACAGAATACGGGTTATTCTCCAACTATTCCAACTGGCCATTAGTTTTTTCCCCAGATTCCCATGCATGATCTCCACGGGTGAGCTGAGCTGGGGTTGCGGTTCGACTTTCCCTCCCAGACAAGCCCCAGCCTCGCCCCAGCCTTAAATCCCCACAAGGACATCGGCCTTCGGAGATGCCCATTACTACTGTTAATGGCCCCCTCAAATCCCATGCAGAGATCACCGGCCCAGTCCGGTTGCTGCAGTTATGATTAACACACGCTCTTCCTTTTATCACCATGGCCAACTTCAGAACTGCCAAATGTTTAAAGCATTTCTCTCTCTGCCAGTTCTTCAATCCCAACAGCATTATTGAGTACACTTTCCCCTAAAATATGCATCCCTTGACCTCTTATCCTGACCCCGGGAGAACAATTAGAATAGAGAACCTAAAAGATATATTTAACTTTAAAAGTAATTAATAGTTATCTTTATTATTTAATTAATTATTCGTAGAATCCTTTAATGGATTGCTAGGATTTATATTTCAAAACAGGTTCAAAATGCTACTCTATACATATGTGCAGACCAAACCTTTAGCCCCGATGGCTACACTTCTGGAGGCCACACTTTTGAACTCGGTGGCTAAAAGACGTTTTTCTCTTTTCTGTAAACACTAACCGCTTTTTGTACTGTCCACGGAATCTAGCGCCCTCCAATGAAATTGGTTTCCTTGCCGCCGTCCTGGATCCTTTACTAGTATTTTCAGTCTCGAAGGGACAGCATCTTAAATCCGTGATAACACCGAACAAGGATAAAATTATCACTGGGTAAAAGTTACTGCCGCCTAATATTATAAATACGATAATTTTAGGGTCAAATAATATTATCGCGTCTTAATATTATAAATGCGATAAATTTGACTCTGTCTAATATTATCCCAGCTTAATATTATGAATATCTTAATATTAGTATGCTCTAATATTTACCAAAGCTAAAATTATCGGTGTGATGAAATTAGCACTGATAATATTTTCGTAGGGCGGACGGATTCTTTAAACGTCGCTTGCCACCTTTCCACTGCTTCCACCTGCTTTTCACTATGGCCGATGACGGAGAGATTTTCTCAGAAAAAAAAGTGCTCAGGGACCAAGGCAATGCTCTGCTGGGTTTCTACTGTGCATGGCCAGCAAAGCAGTCAAGTGTATATAGACAACAGTCGAGAAAATGGACTTAGCTGTGTCAAGAAGGCGTCCATTATAAAAGAGCCTTTCTGCATCAATTTCTCCATGTTGGTTCAGTTCTTATGGCCTGACTCTTAAAACTGGGTACATGTTCCAGAGACATAGCATATAAGAAGTATTATTAACTAGCTGGCTAATCTAAGAAGCGTCTCGTAAGAAGACGTCCGTCAAAGAGAGACGCCCGTCATAGTGAGACCCCTGCTTACGGCTGTCTACACGGTAAAGGTTTGCTTATTCTATGCTTGTCGAGGTGGCTAGAAGGTTTGGGCAAACATGACAGGGAAGATTAAGCACCTAGAAATTAAAAGAAGCTTGACAAAGATCTATTCATCCCTACAAGGAATAGTCTAATATTAGCTATATACCAGGTGTTTTAGTTTGCTTTAGGTCTGAGGCACTAGATGGGTTCGCGACAGTCCATGAGGAGTACACCTGATTGACATGGCTGTAGGACAACTTTTGAGATTGCTAAAGGAAATTAAAATATATATTTACAGCTTACTATAGAGGTTTTATTAACTGACTCTCAGGTTAATAATAAGATATATAGAGCATGCTTTATAGGGCATCATCTGCTAAAATGTAAATGCACGATTTTGTGGCCTATATCATAGATGGTAGGACGAGTGGTATAACCCAACGACACCACGCCAAGCCGTAGGTCTATACAATTCCGGACGTGGGGATCCTGCGGGCGACACAGCGGGGAATGCGGGGCCGAGCTTCCTGCCGACGGGGTAAATTCAGAGGGACGACCCTCAAAAGCAGTGCTGAAAGCCGTGGAGAACGTCAGTGTCCAAGGCCACGGCAACATGAAAATGGCAATTCTGAAATCCACATTCCGCTGGAGATGATTTTTAGCGTGGTTCTTCACCCTCATAAAACGCAGGCGGTGCCGGATCACTCTATTACAAGAACAGCAACCAACAATGCAACGATGATGACTTTTGCTTCAAGCATTGATGAGTGCGAGAATCTCCTGTGGCTGTATTGCCCTGTTCAAACAGCTCACTAATCTCAGGTATGCATGGCCGGATGTCCATCTGGATTATATGTCTACTCGCATGTTCGACCATGGTCAGTAAGCATTCGCCATATTCATCTGTCTATCCAAGCGGGCAAGAGGGAAGCGTGAAAAAACCCGGCTGTAAGTTATACGCCATCTGGTTCTTACCGACTTCGAGCAAATGACAGCCTTTCTTTTTGTATTGACAGGGTTTTCGTGGCTCTTTAGGCCCTCTGCCGCCTGGCTCTTGCGGCCTGAGAAAAAAGGCTTTGACCCATCGGGACACGACTGGCCTGATTCTATGCTTTCGGGTAGTCCTGATCATGGGGGAAATCTATAATGAGGACATGGCGATGGCTATCACGGATGTGATTGAAAATAACAGGCTCAACCAAAAGCATTGGACATGCACCGGGCCAATTGGGATGAACAGTGATTCTCGCTTTGACATTACGTGTTCGACGAGGCTCTCTGCTGTTGGATAAACTGCCGTACGGAGTATTCATTTGTATTCCCCGACGACCTAGATCACCATGGTATATTGCATATATTTGGGTCTCGCGTCGTTTAACCATAATTTTGATATGCCCTTGGCCCTCAAATAATACGAATATTATACATACCGTTCAAGCAAGGTAGCCACTAGTCTGGCCTGTACAGACTCGGTGCTCGACTTACTTTCTACGAGTCAACAGTGTAAACCTATTGGCCAGTGTTCCGATGCGGGGAGGGAGGTGCATACCTAGTCGTCCCGGAATTCCGTCACGTTTAAGACACCAAGTCCTACCGTCCGTTGTCCTGCCTGAAGAATTTGCCAGGTGCTCAATGCTCCGATCACCATGCCGCAAAGTCCCCGACTTACACAAACAAGGCCGTTTCAATGCCGCATCTGCAAGTCCAGTTTCTCGAAGAATGAACATCTAGTGCGCCATATCCGGTCACATACGAAGGAGAAGCCTTACGCATGCCCAGACTGCGGGAATCGATACGGTCGACAGTATGTGGTAACCCAGTATCGGGCCGATGTAGCAACAAGACAGAAACGCTAATGCAGGGCCAAGGGATATCTTGATCCGGCATCGCCGGGACGTGAAGTGCCAACCCCCAGAGAAGCGCACTACCGGGGGGGGACCCGCCGATACGGCCCCAAATGGAACATCTGCCATATCGGACTCTGTCATACATACTTCTCCTGGCGTACAGGAAGCCATCACTCCTGGTGTTGGTGTTTCAGGTGATGTAGGAGTGCCCACGCCAACATCGGCTAATACTAATCCTAGTCCTCACGTTGGAAATGGCCGATTTGCACCATTATGCAACCCGCCAAACATGGACGGGACCGACTCCTGTCGCGCGCGACGAGTCACTTCAGGCGGGAGGGGTCCCGACCAGCATCCTCATAGACGAGATCGGGCTAAACTGGTTTGATTTGAGCGGCTTTGATGCTCCTCGGCATATAGATGCCGGGCTGCGAGAGGAGATCTAACCCATGGATCTCCCTTCTTTTCAGCAGACTCATCAGCTTTTTCAGACCACCCCCTCCGAGCCTTTGAGCCCTAAGCTATCTCAAGTCCAGAGCGTGCAACGCTTGTGGTTCACGACTATTGCCGAAGAGCCACCGCAGGCTATTACAATCCCAGACAACCAGAACTATGAACAGCCCGCGGAGATTCTATCGCCCGAGACTTCAATCACTACAATCAGTGAAGACCAGCGCCAGAGTATGTGGAGTCGCCTTTGTATACATACATATGAGCCGACCGTTCTTCCAACCGACCTTTTGAACGTCGGGCTCCGTCTCTATTTGGCCAAAGTGAATCCCATATTTCCCTTGGTCCATGCGCCCACCTTCCAACCCTGTCGAGAAAACGCCGACCTGGTGATTGCCATGTGTGCAATAGGCGGGCTCTTCACGGGGTCAGAGCAAAGCCTTCAACAGGGGACTTATCTCTTCGAGCGAGTTCACAAGGCCACGCTACACAATTGGGAACAGCTCCTGGCTCGAGGAAGGAGAGAGTTGACCATTGCAATCCAAAGCGCAGCCATATCACAGTTATTCGGCCTGCTCTCCGGAAGCCCTGATCTCTTGTTAACCGTGGATGCCTTTCACGGGGCCCCCATAGCATGGTTACGCTATCTGCGCCTATATTCACGCCACCAAGACATCACTCATTCCCAGATCGATTCCGCCGTTGATGATTATGAGCTTACGAAGCTCTGGCACGATTGGGCGCGCAACGAGGAAATTGTCCGCGTAGCGCACGGTCTGTTTATTATGGATGCAGAGCTCGGAGGGACCCTGCACCATGAGCCCATTCAAAGTTGGGAGGCATATAAACTCCCATTTGCCTGTTCTGAACGGGCCTTCGCGGCCTCCAACGCGCGGGACTGGAATGAAATCTACCGCGAGGAGTTGAAGCGACAACCAGCTAATTTACTCCGGACTAACTTTTCTAAAAGCCCATTCAAAGGGCTTCTATTGTCTTCGTACGTGCCGGAGTCTAGCAGTTTGACGGTGTACGCCGCTATGGAAAGTATTAGCTCTCAAGTGCTTCTTCTTCGTCAAAGTTGCCACCAAGAAAGTGCGGAGATGAAGATCAAGATCGAGGATATTCACGAATTATTCACAGACCTCCATCATCACTTGCTGAGTTCGCCCTCGCTGAAGGTACATACCCAAAGTGCCCAGGCAGAGCAAGAATCCCTCCAGCTCCGTGTCCTTCAATGCCTCATATACATGGAGGCCCTTGCCGACTTCGATCTCCTGGAACGCGCCGTCGGCCGAGACGGCACCAAATTGACCACCGATGAACTCACAACTGTTACGGCGTGGGCCAGTTCCGCACATGGACAGCGCTGCGTCCTGCATGCAATCGTCATCAAAAGACACGTGGAGGCGAGGAACATCACATCGGAGCCTGCTCTCCATATCCCCCGCGCCTTGTTTTGGGCTGGATTGGCTTTATTTTGTTACATCCGTTTTGCACCACCATGTAACGGATTTGAGCCCCCAGCAAGGCTCGGCGTTGACTTTGGCTTTCCGGAATTCGCGTCCATGGGGATTAACCGCGAGACGCTGGTCTGTGCGAGTGGTGCCCTTGATAACAATGGCCTTCTGTCGCTGAAGCTTAGTTTCTTTTCCATCATTGACTTGTTGCAGCATGCTGGGCATTGGAGGATTATTAGGCGGTTTGCGACTATTCTATCTGCCCTGNGGGATTTTGCCTTTGGTTCAGGGTGATTATCACGTAGTGCTCGGCAGTCCGGAAGGGTCCGTTGCTTCTTTGTTGATTAATTATTCGTGCAATCCATAAGCGATATTAAGGCGCCCTAAGCTCTGGAATATCATTGTCATCACCATCTTCTGGTGCAGCAGATATTGCCCACTTCCCCACGTAGTTGCTAGGGGATCAATTATCTGACGGCCGACGATTCCGAAATTGGCCACGCCGCAGTCAATCTCAAGATCGGAGCTCAGTCTCCACAGTCTAGGCCCAGAAGGCCAGATGGGAGATGGAACGTGGGTGAATAATGTGTTTGCTTCCGGCGTAAGACTACTTGGAGTGGGAATTTTACCGCGGTCAGCCACAGTATAAAATTAAAGATTCAGTGGTATAATAAACTCTGCAGAAGTAGTAGGATAATCCACTCCTGAATTACTTACCAAACTGTCAGTGTGTATGCTGTTTCACCTGGGTCCCTTGGGGAACCCTTCAAGGAAAGACGGCCGCGGATGGGGGATGAATCACAGCCCTTTACTGTGCCATGTACACATGGGTAGACGTGCAGACGGCCTGTCTATCCTAAATATTGCTAATCTCCTGCGATTGAGAACTAGTTCGAGGGTTCTCCTCTGCTCCTTCAACAATACGTGTGAGATGACCAAGTGAACTACATGACTCGATTGGACCGCGAGCACTCTATTAGCATAGACGAACAGTGCAACGTAACCTCATGCAGAACCAAGGAGGACATGGCTCAAATAGATACAGGACCCAAGTCAAATCACACGCCAGCTGAGACCAGTCTCTATGCCTAGTCATAAAACCCCCGCTCACCACTCCTTCAGCCCAATCGGCCCCGTACACGTCCAGTGCTTATGATTCAACGCATTATTCTCCACTTCGTCAACAATAGCAACCGCCATATCCTCATTGTATATCCCATTCTCAATCCCCGGCTGAGCAGAGCCAGTACCGTCATCCACAAACGCTTCGTACTTGCCCGTTCTTATGCCTATTTTGCCGTTTATCAACTTGGAACTTTGTGGACAGACATTGTTTTCAAACTGTGCTATGAACGCTCACTCACCTTTCTCACGCAACTGCCACGGCGGCGATAGAAAGCTCCAACTTGTTTCTCGAACGCCCTCCCACATTGTCAGCGCTGCGCGGGAGCACAGGATCAGCCCTGTGGCTGTTGGATCCGTGAGGAATTTCCGCGCCTTGCTTAGGACCAAGTTTGCGAACGGTCTGAAGAGCCACGAAAACCCTAGAATCTGTCAGCCGGATTCCGAAGGTAAGAAGTCATGGAGCGTGGTGTGTCAATTACAGCCTGGAATCTGCACATTGCCTCGCGCCCATTTGAATAGCCTGATGAATGTTCCGAATCCGCGCTGGCCGTGGTCGAACATCCGGGTCGCCATATAGTCGAGATGCACGTCAGGCCATGCGTACCTATAGTTGGCGAACTGTTAGTGACTGGCTACCCTATAAAAAGAAATAAGGTTGGCAAAGACCAGTGCTTGAATGCAAACCCCTCATCATCACATAGGTGCCCTTTGCTCTTGGAATACAAGGAGCCCGCGCCACCTAGATCCCAGCATGCCTCTCGTTAGCCTGATCTCCATAAAACTAAACCGGGAAGAAATAAAAAACTTATCGACACCATACCAATAATAACAAAACGCCCCCGATAGCTCGACCTGAGAATCGCCATCTTGATATTGCCATGTCCCTCGACCCCCAGTTGATACACCATCTTAAAGTCCGACAAAGGCGGCGCAAACGCAGAGACCACGGCATCGAAGCTTCCCTCGCTTAGGATGGTACTGAGCGCAGCGACGTTGCCGAAATCGCAGGCAGCTGCACTGTATTCTCCTGGTGTCGGCCAGCTCTTCGGTGGCGAGCGCGATATCCCGACGACTGTGTGGCCCCGTGCAAGCAGTTCGCCGACGACGCATTGACCGCATTGGCCTTTGGGGCCGAGGACGGCGACTCGTAAGGGGGATGGCATGGCTTGGATGGCTCAAGCTCAGGGAAAAGTATGAAGTCAAGTGTGTCTGGTGTATTCATTGTCGACAAAGAAGACATGGAACGAAGTCTTTGTTTTGTAAGCACAGAGCGAAGTGCTCCACCGGCATAGAAGCTTGTGCTATCCCCCCGTCGGAACCCCGGCCTCCCCCTCTTACCTTTGCGAGCCGAACACCACGATATCTATATTCTCCACCTGTAAGGTGGCTTTGTGGAGAGCGCTGGAATGCTTCGGACACTATCCGTTATACAGTATACGTATCTACAGAGTAATCCCTTATTGTGCTAAAGTGGCCTGAAAAGGCAGGGTATAGGCCATACCCTGTCTATTTGTCAAGAGCGTAACGAAAGACATTCTCAGCATGGCTAGATTACTATGACAACTACGCCTGTATCCCCACTGTGCCACTTTCTTCTGCATCCCTCATCGGATCACAGCGGGCGGTGAATATGGTTTGGGGGGATTGCGTCGGAACTTCGGCGGCGGGCCCGATACCATATAACGCACCAGGCGATGCCAAGGATCTAGCAACTACCGAGCAAGAGGAGGCATGGTCTTTTATATATCTATAGTAGATAGGTGCTAACTTCTGCAGGCCTTCTTGCTATAAAATATTTATTTATCTAATATATAATATAAATTGTTAGCTGGTATTTTTATAACGTATCCTATTTCTACTCTCTTAAGGAGCGGTGAGACCTTCACCCTATATAGTAGTACCTCTGTTAATATAGGGAAATAGTCCTTGATATTTTTAATCCAGTTCTACTCACTAGAATACATTTCTAGTACCCTTTCCTTATTATCCAGGATCTGCAGGGCCGTTAGTAACTTATAACTTTCCAGCTTGTCCTTTAGGCTGTCTCTTATTTTCGATAAACTCTTGTTTCCACCGAGTGTTGAAGTCATCAGGCGAGCCAAGGCGGCGATTTAGGGCCGGTTATTGAGATTTACCCGTACGATATAAACCTCTGAAATGTATGGAAGCTCGATTATGCATGCCTCTACCTCGTGAATGGAGACATAAAGTCAATGAAACTTCATGTCTAGCATGAATCATACGCGGTTAGCAATGCGGTCTGATTTGTTGCAAGAAACAAAGATATAGATAGCTACAAGCCTATTAGGGTACGCGGTAATATGAAGATATAGCCAGATGCGTACTGTAAAAATACTGTCGAGGTCTTGACCAATATTTCTCCGTGATCTCCGTGAGACAGCTTCGCCGGCGCCCCATCTACTGGCTTCCCAATGCACCGCTACCGATGATCAACTACCAATACGCCCCGGTTGGACGCTTCGGTTGGACTGAGATCATTAGGATACTCGCCTCCAACATCGGGTCAGACTCCTGTATCGTCTCCATCATAACCCCCATTTCGGAAGAGCCGTACAAATTAACCAACGGTCGTCCAAGCAAACCGCGCCAGAACTTGACAACCAGAGGCCAGGGGACCCAACCCATGACAACAGGCTTCTCTCCATCCCTCACGCCCTTGACATATTCCTCTCGCTCCTCGCCGGTTTAAAGTATCCCATGAGGTCAGCCCACTCACGCGGAAGTCAATTTAACTAAGTATAGAGCACCAAAGGCCGCGACAGGGTAGTAGTAGTTTGCTGGAGCAAGTACCATGGTACTCGGCCGCGGGAGTCAAACATCGACGCCAGTAATGCTTGGATGATCATCTGGCGCATGTGTTGCATGTCATGCAGCAACTGTGTACAGGTTGTATTAATACTATTTAACTTATTCTAGAATGAAACATAATCACAGTTAGCTGTAAAGTTTTCTTAAAAAAAAATCGCGGAATAGTGGATCACTGGGCATATTTTCGACAATGGCGGCCATATTGGAGGAATGACAACATGCATGGGGCGGTGGATTGAACATGTATACTCCATGGTGGCTGGATGTTTGTCGGCTTTTCTCTTCTGTGGCTTTTTATTGTCTCATCGAGTATACTGGAGTCCGCTGGACCTACCTACTCCTTACATCTCAGATGCAACCATCTGCAGTGATACCTCAGCACGCCGACTTCATTGGGTCGGTGCTAATATTCTATTCAAAGGATGACAACTGGGCACACTTATCAACAAATGTGTTTTGCTGTTGCTTCCCCCTTACAGTGCCCTTTGGGTTGGGGTCGCGATTGTTCGGATTAACGCTCAGCAGTAACCAGGAGGCCTAATACCCCAGCAGCCAATGGTAGCATGCTACGTACGCCCGCCAAAGGACCCCAGGAATCTAGAATGCCCTCAGTAGCCATCTGTTCAGACAAGCCACATTTGTGATTGTTTGGAGATGGAGTAAGAGAGCCTAGCACGTCATTTTTTGCAGCACGGGTTGCGCACCCCTGGTTAACTGGACGCATAAAAACGAGCGTAAAGGGAATAATCCCCACAATCAACCGTCTTTAGCTTTGGATTGGAGCAGTGCTGGCACGGTGACAAATGCTTGGGCAGACGTCTTTCCTGCAGATGCCGTCAGTGAATGAAATTGGAATTTTTGGCAGGACTCCAAGACCTTTTATTCAGGTACTTGCCTGATCGCCATAGAGTGCCACTGGTTGCGGCTATCTTGATTAAGTTCTGGCCAGTGATCATTGTAGGGATCAAATAGGTTCGGGCAGCAGGATGGGGTCTTCGAGGACATGGATGGCGAATGAGAACGTCTCCTTTGAATATGGACAACGCTAGGACACTTAAATAAAAAAGCAATCATTCCTGCGTTTGAGTTCACTGAGCAGTTCGTGCCTGCTGATCCACGATTTGCGCCCTAGTTTTCTGAAAGCTGAAACTCAGCTATTACACCCAATTACGGATGGGTCATCTTCCAGCAAGGGGTTGACATTCTCGCCAGGTAAACCTGATTTCATAAACCAAACATCCGCCCACTTTCGGGTCTTTTCAGCAAGGAGCGAGCAGCGAGCAGCGACAGCGACTGTGGCGATACTCGTGACACCGCTGTTCTGAGTGATCCGTGACCAGTCACCACAGTTGTGGTGATCCACCGGTCAATCTAACGATATAAACCACCACCATCAATACATTACCGTACACGCAACGTTTCTTCTTCCACTGCGTGCATTTGCCCGAGTTGGGTGGATGTCTCTGGTAGATCGATGGATCGATTGTGACTGCTCTTGAGCTACTCCAGTACGCTTGTCAGATTGTTTTCCCCTTCCGGCCCCAACCCCAAAACTTCTTGCCTAGACTCAATTCATTATTTGACTTTAATACTGCGTGCTCTTTATAATCATCCGCATTCCTCACTTGCAGCACACCATTGTCCGGACAGGACACCTGAAGGAGAAGGGAAGCTCCACACCATGGATCAATACGCTCATATCGTCGCTCTCGCGGATTACCTGTGTCCTCAAACCAGGTCACTGCCCGAGCTTCCCCAAGTAGAGGTATTGACGCCAAGAGTGTTGCGCGTGTTAGGAGGTAACCCAGGGCAGGTGAGTTCAGCAAGAGTTTCTACACTCCCCCCCTGGCAGGGACAAAATATGCTTACACATTGTGCAGATGCAACTCCAGGGCACCAACACATACATAGTTGGCACGGGCCCAGAGAGGCTACTGATCGACACTGGGCAAGGCAACGCACGCTGGGCGGAATCAATCGGGTCTTTGACTGAAAAACATGGGTTCAAGATATGCAGCGTACTGTTGACGCATTGGCATCTTGACCATACCGAAGGGGTGCCAGATCTGCTGAAGATTAATCCCGACTTGGCTGGTGCAATCTATAAACACGACCCAGACCCCAGTCAGCGGCCCATTGCAGATGGACAGATATTTTCCATTGAAGGCGCTACTTTAAGCGCTGTTTTTACGCCTGGCCACACCGCCGATCATACGTGCTTTTTCCTGCAGGAGGAAGACGCTATATTCACTGGAGACACAGTCCTGGGACATGGGGCGACAGCCACAGAAGATCTGGCGGAGTATATGCGAAGCCTGTCCAAACTCAGTAGCCTGAAATGCCGCCGCGGATACCCGGGACATGGGGCAGTTATCCCCAACTTGGCTCAAAGGCTCCAGCAAGAGATTAGTGTGAAACTGCGTCGTGAGCAACACCTTCTACGGGCTTTGGAAGATTCTCGGCTGCACAAAGGTGGGGTTACACAAGCAGAGCTGACGGTGGCGGTGTACGGTCAGCTCCCATCGGATACCCCTACAACGCTCGTCGAGCGGTATGTCAATGAAATCCTGATGAAATTGGCGGCTGAGAAGCGGGTGGCTTTTACATTCCAGGGTGGGCAGAAGCATTGGTTTGTTCGCAGCCGGTAAGGGATACCCATTGTATCATGACATGTCCAACTCTATTTCCAAATAAAAAAAAAAAAAAAAAAGACTGCTTAAATTCGTATTGAAAATATGGTTCTAGTCTCACGTACGGTCCAGGGGACATATAAATGGAGAGCTACCTCTGTAAATTATCCCCATTGAAGGACCTGATCTTCAGAGAACGAAGCTGCCCATGTTGTGCAACATGTCTAACCAAAGCCCACTCAATCTATTCTACTTTTCTAACGAGCTTCCGCCAGACGAGCTGCATGATGTGTTTCGTCGACTTCGCAGCCGGAGCAAGACGCAGCGTCATCCCGTATTGCGCTCTTTTCTTTCACAGGCAACTCTGGTATTGCGAGAGGAGATTTCTCAATTGCCCGGGAGTTTACGATCCCAACTGCCTCCCTTGGGAAACGCACTAGATCTAGCAGATGTCCGGAATTTGCATAGGGGCCCCTTGGCAGGCCCTCTTGAAGGAGCCCTGCTCTGTCTGCTCCACATAGCATCCGTTATCGGGTAAGTGAACGTCGGGGGCGGGTTGAAAGAGTGAGCCTTTGCTAATTGGAGGTAGCTACCACGAGCGAGTCCCCGGCCAATTCCAGTTCTCAAAATCTACAACATGTTTTACCGGTCTCGGGATGGGCCTATTGGGTGCCGCCGCCATTTCCTCTTCTCCGACGCTGGCAGATCTGCCCAAGGTCGGTTCAGAGGCCTTGCGAATAGCTTGGCGCATGGGAGTGTTAGTGAACGACATCTCCCAGGGCATTGAACCTCAAGAGTTGGGAACTGAGCCCGAGAGCTGGGCTGCAGTTGTGATGGACATGGACGAAGACACAGTACGAAAAGAACTCGACGACTTTAACACATCTACAGTAAGCATTAGCCGATGATCGAACTCACCTAGTTGAAGTATTAACCCAGACCCAAGTGCAGCCCAATACCAAGTCAAATGTTCGTCAGTGCCGGTGGGACTGATACTGTCATAATCAGTGGACCTCCATCAAAGTGCCGCAAGATCTTCAGAGTCTCGAATACTCTCCGGTCTGCGCGGTATGCTCGGTTACCTGTCTATGGAGGCCTCTGTCACGCACCACATATCTACAACTCGACCCATGCCGACTCGATCATGAGCGCAACCACTCCCACAGTTGTTGATCAGACTTTGATCGACGCTGGCTCTGTACTTTCAACGGGGGATGGTGCACCGTTCCAAGCGACCAAGGTTGGGGATCTGTTTAGACTGGTCGTTCTCGAGCTTCTCACTGGCACGGTGCGCTGGAACCTGGCGATGGATGGTGCTATCGATTTTCTTAACATCCTTCCAGAGGAGTGTGATGTATATGCGCTCCGACCTTGCGGCGTAGCTATGGGCATGGTTTCCATGGCGAAAACCAAGGTCTCTGGGTGCCAGTTCAAACCGTGCGATCTCCTACAATGGGTATTCGAGGATGACGACACCGAAACGCCCCTCAGGAGGGAAGACTCAAAGATTGCAATCGTTGGAATGTCCTGCCGATTCCCTGATGGAGCAAATGATCTTGACTCGTTCTGGCAACTGTTGGAAGAAGGTCGTGATGTGCACCGAAAAGTACCAGCAGACAGGTATGACGTGCAGACTCACACCGACCCCACTGGGCAGGCCCAGAATACCAGTCTTACCCCCTTTGGCTGCTTTATTGATCAGCCAGGGCTATTTGATGCCGGGTTCTTTGACATGTCTCCAAGAGAGGCAGCACAGACGGACCCCATGCACCGGCTCGCCCTGGTGACCGCGTACGAGGCCCTCGAGCAATCCGGCTTTGTTGCGAACCGTACACAATCAACCGACCGACGACGCGTCAGCACGTTTTACGGACAAGCGTCCGATGACTATCGTGAGGCAAACGCTGGTCAGGTCGTGGACACATATTTTATTCCCGGAGGCTGCCGCGCTTTTGCTCCTGGCCGGATTAATTACTTCTTCAAATTCAGCGGGCCCAGCTTCAACTGTGACACAGCCTGCTCTGCTAGCTTGGCAACTATTCAGATTGCTTGCACGTCACTACTTCATGGAGACACTGACACGGTGGTCGCTGGAGGTCTAAACATCTTGACCAACAGTGACCCATTTGCGGGTCTCAGCCAGGGCCATTTCCTATCCAAAACGGGGGGTTGCAAGACCTTCGACTGCAATGCAGATGGGTATTGTCGCGCAGATGGGATAGGATCCATTATTTTGAAACGGCTCGACGATGCTCAACGCGACAATGACAACATATTGGGAGTCATTTGTGCCTCTGCGACGAACCACTCAGCGGACGCAATTTCAATAACGCATCCTCATGCCCCAACGCAGGAATATCTCTACCGTCACATTATGAGAGAGGCGGGAGTCCGCCCACAGGATGTTGACTTTGTTGAGATGCACGGCACCGGGACCCAAGCAGGCGACGCCACTGAGATAGAGTCGGTTACCGCCGTCTTTGCCAGCCCAAAACGGACACAGCCATTGTACATTGGATCAGTCAAATCCAATGTAGGTCATGGGGAGGCGGTAGCGGGGGTTACAGCGCTGATAAAAGTCCTCTTGGCCTTGCAACGAAGCGCTATACCGAAACACGTCGGCATCAAGACAGCTCTGAACCCCAAATTTCCTGATCTTGATCGCCTCAACATCCGAATCCCCACCGAGCAAGTACCATGGCCCCGTAGTACAGCCCGCAAACGCTATGCAATTGTCAATAACTTTAGTGCTGCTGGTGGCAATACTACTCTCCTAGTCGAAGAAGCTCCGCTGAGACCGGAGCCTAAAACGGATCCCCGAACTGCATTTACCGTGGCGATATCAGCGAAGAGCACCGTCTCATTGAAGGCAAACCTTCAAAACCTCCTAACGTACCTCGATTCCAACCCATCCGTTGATCTGGCGCACCTCTCATATACCACCACGGCCCGTCGCATGCATCACAACCACCGTATTGCTGTTCATGGCAGCTCCCGTGAGTTGATAATGCGGGAACTCCAGGAGTACCTCCCAGCTCTGGATACGCAACGGCCTATTCCCAAGACAGGCCCTCCTATTGCATTTATATTTTCTGGTCAGGGTAGCTTTTACACCGGTATTGCTCGCCAGTTGTATGACAGTCACCCCGGATTTCAAAAGCAGATCCTTCGGCTTAACGAGGTCTGCCTGAGCCACGGATTCCCTTCCTTTCTGGAGGCTATCACGGGTACTCCAGACGAGCCCCAATCTGAGCCTCGACCTATAGTGACCCATCTTACAATTGTATGCGTGGGTATTGCCCTTTCTTGGCTTTGGGGCAGCATTGGGATCAAACCAAGTGTAGTCGTTGGTGCCAGCATCGGCGAATTCGCTGCATTACATGCCGCCGGAGTCCTGTCTGCGAGTGATACCATTTACCTAGCAGGAAAGCGTGCTTTGCTTCTAGAGAGTCTCTGCACCGCGAGTTCTCACGGCATGCTGGCCGTCCGAGCGACTCTAGAACAGGTTCGTGGCGCCTTGGCTACTGAAAACTATGAAGTTGCGTGCGTCAACAGCGCGAGAGATATAACACTTGCTGGCCCTGTTGAAGACATAGCAAACGCGAAGTTAGCCCTCGAGGCACATGGGTATAAGTGTACCCAGGTTCTTGTACCTTACGCCTTCCATTCAGCTCACGTTGATCCTATCCTAGATCAGTATGAGCAGATCGCTGGTGGCGTCACATTCCAACCCCCTAGTGTTCCCTTGATATCGCCCTTGCTGGCAGACTGTGTGTTTGACGATAAGACTATCAATCCATCCTATATGCGACAAGCAACAAGGCAACCGGTGAATCTTTTCGACTCCCTTAACTCGGCCAGTGATACAGGTCTAGTAGACAAGAAGACTGTTTGGATTGAAATCGGTCCTCATGGGTCCTACAGCAACTTTGTTCGCAGTGCAATGCCAGATGGCACGCTAACGATTGCAAGTTTGAAACGCGACGAAGATAATTGGCGTACATTCGCTCGTGGTATGGCTCAGCTGTACAACGTTGGGCTAAATCTTGACTGGAATGCATGGAATGCCCCCTTCGAAATGGAATATCTGCGACTGTTGGATCTTCCCTCGTACCACTGGAACGCCAAGAACCACTGGATCCAGTACAATGGGGATTGGATGCTAGTGAAGGATAAGAATCCATCACCAAGTCGGCTGCAATTGGCCCCAACACCGTTGCATACTTCACTCATACATCATCTGGTGGAGGAATCAATTGGACAGGACAACGGGGAAGTTATCGTCCAGTCCAATATCTTGCACCCCGACTTCTTGGAGGCAATGTATGGTCATAAGATGAATGGATGTGCTGTGGCCACCTCGGTAAATTATCCCAAACCCATTGTTCAACCTGATTTGTTCGCTGACATTATACTCGCTCTGTTTCTTTTCACAGTCCATTCATGCCGACATCGCTTTCACTCTAGCAAAGTACCTTTATTCCCGTATCAAGCCTCATTCCAACATCTCCGCCACTAGTATCAACATCAAAAACCTGCAGGTTGAGCACGGTCTCGTTGCACGAAAGGATCGCTCCCTGCCTCAGTCGATTCAAATCCGTGCCAGAGCAGACCTTAAGGTTGACTCGGTCCAGATTTCCTGGTACGACGTAGACGAGCAGGGTCGGCGATCAGAGGACAGCTTTGTTACTGCAGTGGCGCAATATGGCAACCCTGACAACTGGCTACAGGAGTGGTACCCAATGACCCATTTAGTGCTTAGTCGAACCAACGATCTGCAGCGCATGGCGGATGAAGGCAAGGCCACAAGTTTGTCCCGAGACATGGTATATACGCTATTTAACAATCTCGTCGACTACGCGGATAAGTACCGGGGTATGCAAAGAGTGGTCTTGAACGGTATGGAAGCAATGGCCAACGTGACTCTCGACCCTGAACTATCGGGCACTTGGACCGTGGCCCCTCACTACATCGACAGTGTTGTGCATTTGGCCGGCTTCATTGTCAATGGCGGGAATGCCCTCGATCCACGACGAAACTTCTATGTCACTCCCGGTTGGAAATCGATGCGCTTCGCCCGCCCGTTGGTTCCCGGCAGCCAGTTCATGTGCTATGTGCACATGCTCCCAGTCCATGGACAGCCGGGGTTCTATGCGGGTGACGTTTACATCCTCCAGGACGGCGACATTGTCGGCCTGGTAGGTGGTATGACCTTCCGCACATTTCCCCGGATCCTTCTCAATGAGTTCTTCAGCCCACCGGATACAAAGAAGAAGGCTCAAACTACCGTCCAAACAAGTACAACTGCGGCAAGAGATGCGACGATAACTCCCACCTCCCAGATATCTACCTCAATACCCAGATCAGACGACGAGCAGGCTCAAATTACACCCACCACAGATGATAGCGGCTCCATTATCTCCCCGTCAAAATCTACCCCTGAGTCCTCTGCAGTGGAAAGTCCACTCATCCAGGAAGCGATGGAGCTGATCGCCCAGGAAACAGAAGTTGACCTCCACGAGCTATCGGATGGGACGGAGTTTTCTTCAATTGGAGTTGACTCGCTACTCTCGCTTGTCCTGTCACAGAGGTTCAACGTAGTACTCAACTTGAATCTGCCCAGTTCTGTCTTCCTGGATTCGCCTACCATTGGTGACTTCAAGACTCGGTTACTAGGTCAATGTTGACGATGATACATGTCTACTTTTTCTTTCTTTCTTTCTTTCTTTCTTTCTTTCTTTCTTTTTTTTCTTGTTCTTCTGTACTGCGCGGGGTGATATATATATTCCCCCGGCAAAATACCGTGGAACGACGAAAAACTCAAGTTCTCCAACACTTTTTCCATTAACAAGACTGATGTTACAAGCAGTAATGAATGTGATGAATATCTCTCAATATTTCATTGACGATTTGGGTATATAAGATAATTAGTAGGCCAGGCCCGGACATGCACGTGTATCTTTTGTTCCCAAAAGTTCGTTGATAAGCTGTACCGTCGCTGATCAGCTGATGCCCGGTCCCATGTTGAGCAATGACCGCCAAGAATTGGGTACCTTTCGGACCAGTAAACTATTATGTACATTACTAAACCCTATTGATCATTATCTGCCTGCCTAACTAGGCTAGATTATTATATATTCAAAGGGATATTAGAATCTCCTAAATTGCCTATATCTAGATCTCATATGTATATCTATCTGAATATGATTATTTTTATCTCTCGAAGGAATTATTGAAGTTACGGTGGTGATTAGTCATCTCTAATAGTGTCCGCCTCCAAGCATTCATCATACCCTTCCCTTGTATACTACGAGGAGTGTCGTTATATCATTCCACCTCCCGGCTCCCTCCAGAGCTCCTCGCCCGGGTAATCTCCAACCTAGGCCCCAACCTAGTCCAATATGCAATCGTGAGCCGGGAGTGGCAGGCCACGATCGAGCGGCAAACGTTTGCACACGTCAAGCTGGATACCCCTGAGCGACTCGCGCAATTCCACGAGCTCGTCGCTCAGAATAAGCGGCGAAGGTCGTGCGTTCGCACGGTCGAGGTCGCCGTGCGACTAGAGGCGTACTCCGTTGAAGCGCGCGCACGCTTCGAGACGATTGAGGAGCAAGCGCGAAATAATGAAATTTTCGTCCACTGGCTCCGCACCATCCTGGGAAGCCTGGCGCTATGGTCCGATACGGATCGAGCGGATGTCGAGCTCTGGATTGAGGCGCAGTCGCCGAGTGATGTTGCCGACCGGCAGAGGAAGAAAGATGCCCGCATGGATCCGGAAGCGGATATCCTACATCGCAGATTCGAGCACTCCTACCTGCACATCTCGCAAAGCGCGCTGGCGGATCTGGCGCCCATTAATGCTGTTGGAACCCTTCTTATGAGACGGCAGCAGCGGCTGATCAGTCCCGCGTCTTGCTCGTATTTGGCGGCGAAGCTGCCGCGGTTGCAGAAGATGCAGCTGAAGCTCAGTGATGATGAGAAGCGAGATCCCCAGTTACGCAAGCGCAATCGAGAAGGCAAGCCCCTGAATCCTGAACTATTCCATAACCTACGCAATCTCCTATTCTAACTATTCGCTGGAAAAAATGGTATTGGGGGAGGAGCAGAATTCAGCAACTCGTTCCATCTCTGGCCAACGTCGGTGCGGCAATTGTGGCTCGAGTTTCCTCGCTTCGCACCTCAGAACGAAAGAGTCGTGCCCGAACATATCCTGGATGGCGCGAATTTCGATTTGTTCAGTGTCCGCCTGCGGGACCTCTCACAGCAAATCACCACGATTTACCTCAGAGGTATGGTAGGCCGAGAACTATTTTGGCCTCTTAAGGCCGCCGGGGACAGCGAGACCAGTCTGCCGTACTGGCCATATCTAACTAATTACACCATATTTCTCAGCGGAACCACACCAGCGGGGGAATGGTTCTTCGAAGAAGATCCGAATGACGAGGACAACGAGCCCTACGAGCCTACGAACTCCTGGCAACGTTTGTCAGAACGACTCTGGCCGGCCGTCGAGGACCGAGACCGCTTCATGTTTCGGAAGAAGGCAACACCCGCCCTTCTTAGGGATATTTACGTCTCTGCCGGGCGTGCTGCGCAAAGGATGCCCCGGCTGCAGCACATGGAGATAAAGTGCTTCTCCAACCGCGCGCTGCACGAGTTTGGTTATATCGTTGATGGCCACTCTGCGTCGGCCACCTGGACTGATAGCATTAAGGCGGAGCTAGAGGAAGAAGTTTTCCGCGTTTGGAGGGATGCTGTGTTTCAACACACCGGAGTTAAGAATGCCATACAGTTTAGGTGGAAGATTCTGCATACTGTAGAGCTAATTAGATAAACTAAAGATGCATGTATATAGAAAGAGGTGTTTACGTAGGGAGAGACTAATACAATACACTTCCTGCAACCAGAAGCTGTGTTTTAAAATATATAATTATTAGCTTAATGGCACACGTTGATAGGATAGGGAAACTTTGAGACGTACTTTTCATAATTGGTATTGAGAACAGGGTTCCACGTGTCTATTGTCTTTCGGTCAGGTCTCACAGCCGGGAGATACAGAACTTTAGGTACTGATGGAGCTGTATAGGATTGACTTATAGAGTTAGGCAAGCGTGATACCGTAGCGAACCGCGAAAGTCTCACACCCATCACCAAGATTGGTAACGGCATATGCATATTATGTGGGATTTCAGCCGAAACAATTTGGTTGCCAGGATTGTATTGAATGTCAACAGGTCCTGCTTTGGTTATGACAGTCTGTGACTTCATGCCCTCTCCCTCTGGTGTTCCAGAGGCGGGCAGATCCACCAGCAGTCCTCGAAAGAGAACATGTCCGAGACCGATAACTGGATGGCCTGCGAAATGCATCTCGTTCACGGGCGTGAATATCTCGAGCTTGGGGGGTTGGCTTGGGTTGTCATAGTGAAGGAAAACGGTTTCAGAGAAATTGAATTCCCTCGCAATTAACTGTTTCTGCTTTGTGGACAGACGGTCTTCATTGATCTTAATGGCGGCCAACTGATTACCAGAGAATCCTTTGGCTGTGAAGACGTCGAGGGTAACTACCAATTAATCAGCTTTCCAGTTCTAGTTAGTCTTCCCAACGTAGTCATCAACATACTAAAGGGTGCAGCTTCTCGAGGCAGGTTGAAGATGCAGGGCTGGGTATCGTTCGTTATGCAAAAAAAGAAGGGGAAGGGTTACTAGTAGTGGCTTAAAAAGTGGTGCTATTGATGACTACGAAGCATGTCCGACGATAGCCGACCCGACATCGCTACGAGAATGGTAAAAGAATTGGATCTAATTTTTAACTGACCATTCAAGAGTAGAGGAACGTTCGATGCTCGACCAGGTGTCCACCAGTGACAAACGGCATGGCAGACCCGCGAGCAAGCCCACATCGCCCTCTCATCCGCCACCCATACCCACCACACCGCATCAACGTTTTCGGTACGATATGCTTGCGATGCCTGTTAACATACGTCATAGCCCACTGGTTAACCCGCCAGAATATTTGATAAACTAGACCAATACAGTACTCTAGCTGATAATCCCGTGGTTCTGGCGAGGGTAATGGAGCTTAACCCCTATCCTGCTGTAGGTGCTCGCAGGGCCGGCAAGCAAGATTACTGCGGCGTCGGCGATTAGACATGGAAAGCACGTTCTGTTCGTTTACGCTGAATGGGTCACCTCGCCTAAACGGATCAATGCATTCTATAGAAGTCGAAGTAGATAGTAACCGTCCAATGTAACCTTTCCATTAAAGAGAACAGTGGTGGTGAAAGTTTTAGCGTATACACGAAACACTAGGACAAATACTAGGTATACCAGTTCAACTTAACCTAGGAACAAAAAGAGTGCACCCATCAGCAGCCTAGAGGCACTAGTAATCAACACCACGTTCACTGGCTGTAGCACCCTCGAGTACCAATCCGTACCTTTCCTGTTCGCAAGAAGGTCTATTGGAAATGAAACAAGCACAGTAGCATAAAGCGCAATAGGAGGGATAAGGCACCCTAGTCCCAAGTAAATTAGAGCCCACACCGGCGTTGCATTAAGCCCATAGAATAAGGCAAACCCTAGTAATCCGAGTTCACAGACCATAATATATACAGTCCCCGCTCCCATTGCAGTGGTATAGCGGTAGAAGTTCTGGTTTGGATTGAGCATCGGGCGGTTGACCACTGGAGAAGTGTTGCGTTTCCCAATCATTACGGGTGCGATGTTGGATATGCTATTGGTTGGACCTATATCCGCGTTTGACGAAACACCGGCCTGATCATCTATCAAAGCAAGAGGATCATGGATATCTCATTGAGTGACAATAGATGTAGCATGGGAAATAAAACTCTGAGATTTCACTTACCAGGGTAAAAAGACTCAAGTATGTTGACAAGAGGAAGGGCGAGAAGAATAATAGGCATGACCTGCCCAAAGCTCCATTTATTAGAGCTCGCTCCTTCAAAGAGGTCCATAAAATCGGGATCCGGGTATAAAACATTTAACGCCCCTAGCGAGCTCCACAAGCCAATGAGGAAACCGGCAAGTAGCCAATATACCTGATATATATTAATATGTATACTTGCTATAACATAGAAACTCACTTCGAAGAACATGGAGGAGAAATGGTCGGCAATGAGGCGCAATGATAGGAATGATGCCAATGCCGGATAGTATATAATATTCCCTGTAAGACGCCGCAGCCCTCTCGGGCGTGCCTTCCACCGATATAACACCCACAGGGGCCGACGCAAGCATTGGCTCGTAAATTCTCTCATCTTCACCATCATGTCAGACAGAGGCTTATGAAGCTTGATGACTCGGATTATAAATCCCAGCCCAGCCAGTAAAACCAGTACGACCATTGGCACAAGTGCCTCAGAAGGGTATGCCGGGTGACGCGTGGAAAACCAGCAGATGGCATAGTCGTTTGGCTGCGGACTACTGTTATCGGGGTAGGCAGACCAGTCCATAGCAAAAACCCAGGCATACCGTCCAGTGGGATCCATGGCAGTAACCAACATAATGATAAGCAACAGCATAAGGGCAAGTCTCCACTGGCGTTGAGCCTTTTGATTGTGGAGATAGTTTCTCAAAAAAGTCAGGCATGAAAGATGCGTGAGACTTGAGAACCACGCCAGACGACCGATTATTAACCAGTGGTAGGTAGAAATGCCACAGCGAAGCTGGGAATAGCCACTGATGAGTATCGCAATACCAGTCGCGAGTTGGAGATCGCTCATTCCAAGGATGCACTGACACTATCAGATTCTGCTTCAACTTGCCAAGAAACATAACTGACCCTTGTTAGTGCTGTATTGGGATAGACCCAACGTGAAGGGTTTGAGCTCTTGACTTTATAAGACGCTCTAAACAGCCCCCTGATGTACCGGAGAATCATAACATCAACAGGGTTTGGTTGAAAGGGCACTGCACCACGAGATCCAGCATTGCTCTCGTCACGAAATGGGTCCAAGTCGGGTTGGTAGGCGAGGAAATAGTGAACAAAAATCACAATGACAGCTATCGCAGCTGCTGCAACATATCCAACAACGACCTGGGATTTTGTTGAGTAAGATGAAGACATAAGGGATGCGGAGGCTCACCCCAGTACCGGTGATATCAGAGTCGACTTCAATTTTGTCGGGCAGCCGCGAACAGTCATAACTACAGTTTCCGGCCATTCTGCATGATACAACTGAAAATGGGGACGCCAGTCTGGCGGAGAGCCTCCTTCTTAAGCCTGAGAGGGTGGCTCGCGAGGCTGAAGCCTTGTCCGAGCCGCGTGGTGTTATATACGAGGCCCGAGCGACGATCAGCAAGGCGCAAGCAGCACTAATTCGTCTGTATCAATTACTTTATTGGCTAATTAACGTTGAACCCTGACGACCTGTAACAGCTGTGCCATGAATGGCGTCAGCGGGCGCTTGTCTTACGAATCACTCCATCCAATAATCGTATGAGAATGAATCGAGTGTCGCATTGACGGGTTTTTCACAGGGGCTGCAGCGATTACTGTCTCGGTGGATATAATAAAGCCACAGGATGCCCTGATCCGCAGCAGAGATTATTCTGGTACGGTTGGCGATCTGGCACCACTGATTTCTGTAGGCACGGTGGACAGCCCCTCGTCCTGCTCGTACTCAGCGGCGTGCTCTGCGTGACCTTTATGGGCGTCCAGTATTGGAAGCAGGATGAGGGCACAGTCCCTCCCCGACTTGTGAAGCAGCGCAACCTGGTTCTCCCTCTTCCACGGCGCGGGCTTGACGGTCCTGCTCTACTATCTCCCCATCTGGTTCCAGGCAGTCAAGAACGTCAGTGCCGTGGACTCTGGAATCAGATTGCTGCCTCTTCTGGGTTAACTCAAATCCATGCCATCTCCGGAATGCCCCAAAGTGTGTCCCAGCGTGACTCTGTCAATATTGCCGCCGGTATACGTCGCGTAGCAACTTTCACCACCGCAAAAGATCGTTCCTGTGAGGGCAACACCTGCCAGGAGTGTGCTTGTAAGATCGGTGCATGGGCGGACAAATTCGCGTACAAGGTACTTGTCGCCCTCATGGCCAGGGCGCCCGAGTCCAGCTCGCAAGAGTGGATGTTGGAGAATGACCTAGTGATTTGCCCGACACTGTGGCCGGTCTCCGTCATCAGCATCCTCAGTGGTTTTGACCTCGTCGCGAATGCTGAATTCGAGCCAGGGGCCATGGGGGAACGCGACGTCGTCGACTGCTAGAGGGCATTAGACACCGCAGAATATGCTGGATAGTATTAGTAAAATAACGCAGTTGTTTTAATTTCCATAAAGTTGGTAGACCTGGGTTGAAAGATGCCACTGTATGTGTATAAGGGCCGGCTTTACCAGTGCAATACTGAGTACAGCTTATATCAAGCGAATAGTGTAACCGTGATGAAACAGCTTGACCTTTGGTTTAAAATAGACAAGTTTAGAATTTGGGTTGTTGATGTATAGGATTTGGCGGATGATATTGAGGAACAGTAGACTTGCACTACTTTTAACCAAATTACTAGAGCGTCCTTAAACCCGTAAAGCTTGTCAAGTACAAAGTATATCCCAGTAAAGTAAAAGAATATAATGACAGAGTAATGCAGGAAGAAACAGCGAGGTACCACCTGCCACACGTAATACGTCGGGCCTCCGCATTCAAAGTCGACAACGTGCTGGAGTGGTAGGAAGCTACATCATGCATATACCAATCACGAGCGACAGTCCGAGAACAACGCTTAGATCCCGCCAGGCGCGAAGAGATGAGCCCTCGTTCATTGTGGTCGGAGGTGAAGTGCTGGTAGAGCTCTGACTGGTTGTGGTAGGGCTTTCAGACGACGCTGACGTTGTTGTCTCGGTTGGCTTCCCAAAAACTCCACCGTTGACAGCAGATGGCGTTGTACCAGCAGCAGCACTGGATGCTGCTGATTTGAATGCGTCTAGTGTATCGGAGCCAGAGGACCTAATAATCAAAATCAGTGACGGAGGTCTAGGCATCGAGAAAGTGCCAGCTCACGGTGGGTTAACGACTCCAACCATACCGGCCTGGCAGTGTCCGATCTGCGCAATGTAGAACCAGAATGGGTTAGTATCATTAATAGTCACGGTGAAGATGTCTTGCTGTATGATAGCAAAGTATATTAGCAGCCAGCTCGCCGTAAATGGCCTGAAGACTCACGGATCCATCGCTGGTTCCCAGCATGAAACCACTGAAAACGCTGGAATCATTTAGAGGCTGGCAGGGGCTTGAAAATGCAGCCTGAACTACTGAATGATCACCGGGGTAGAAATGAAACTCGACTTTGTCTCCGGCAGCAGCAGTGACTGTGTCGGGGTTGTACGTGAAGCCATCCTCACCGACGTCGACAGTGTGTACAGCACCTGAAGACGAGGTCGGCGTTGGACTTGCGCTTGTATCCATTGTAGTTTCTGTGGAACTACTTGGACCATTCCCGTACTGGGCGTGGATAAGAGGGAGACAGAATAGTATGAAACAGAGATCCCGTATAGACAGCATTGTGTATGTTAGACTGCAGTGGTGGATTAACGTAGGAAATGGAGGCCTACATAGACCATTTCTTGACAGACTAGGGCCTCTTATAAGACATGCCCAACACTGCCTGAGAAGATGATTCATGGTTAGAGTTCGATGTACTCTGGTAGCCATGGGGTGGCCACGTGGCGGCCATGTGATGGTCTGGACCATGGAAGAACAGAGGCCATATCCCGGTATTCGTTGTCTAATCATTGGATACGTAGTCCTAGTCTTACTCACGGAATCTGGAAGCATGTAATCCGAGGGTTTCTGGGGAATATTTGTCAATACCACGTGGCGGGGGCGTTTATTTCCCAACCACGGAAGATGGTCCTGTTTTGTAGTCCCGATTGACAGATAATGCCGGGCATTCGTTTCCAAAATATAATCACGGAAACATGTTAACCTTCTCTGTCGGGGCGAACCAGTGGTTTGAGGTGGTTTGACTTTCTAGAGTTCGATGCGAATGCCCATTCGATGTGTCCATGGATTACAAGACTTGTCTGTCAGTGGCATGACCCGCATGGAAACGCGCCCCGTCTGCCTGCAGAACCCAATCCGGCTCGCCCCATTTGACTCCATTCTTAGGTAGCTCTTAGCGGCATTTTGGCATAAACCATACTTCTAGACTCTGGGGTATTGTCGGTTTGGGCGAGACGCAGGAAGTGGTCTCGATCTGCTAGCAGGACTGGAATGAATCATCGGAGCTGGTGGAAGACCTATAACTAATGCTCCTGACCAAACCTTTAACGGTTCTTTCTGTATTGCCTCCGTCCTTCCTTACTCTACTATCCAGCTTGCAATGACGAACATACTTTACTTCAGCGTCTGGTTCCTTCTGCAGCTCAGCAATGCGCTTGCCCAAGTCGAGGTTCTCACTCCGCCAGGGCAAAGCGAAATCAGCTACAGCGTTAATATCCCTCAATCCACGGCCAACTCTGGATCGGGCCCTATTTTTATTCAAATCAAGTCTACAAAGCAGGTTGAATGGTTGGCACTTGGACAAGGCGCCGTGATGCAAGGGGCAAATATATTCATTGTATACGGCGCTGGAACCAACGTAACGGTCTCCCCACGTCTCGCGAAGCAGGAACACGTCGAGCCTCTCTACAACCCGCAAGCTCAGATATCAATTCTGGATGGAAGTGGCGTCCATGACGGTATACTGACGGCCAATATCCGGTGTGACAGTTGTGTCTCCTGGCCCGCAGGTCATGAAGATGTGACGAGCTTATCAAGCCCATGGATATGGGCTGTCAAAAACGGACAATTTCTTGATTCCGAAGACACGTCTCAGGAGCTTCCCATGCATGATTTTTATGGCACCGCAACTCTCAACTTGAAGCAGGCGACTGGTGGCAGCTCTGACAATCCATTTTTAGGGGACTCCGGCACGGCCACCACTGCACAGACTGGCTCAACCGTCGACAATCAATCAGTCTCGCGGAAAAGAATTGCCCATGCAGTCATCATGATAGTCTCCTTTGCTGTTCTATTGCCGCTGTTTGCTCTGGCAGTTCCGTCAACTCGAATAGTCGATATTCACGCCTGTTTACAACTTTTCACACTTGCATTGACAGTCGCGGGTCTTGGAATTGGTATCTCCATGGCCAAAGACCTACAGCTCATAGGCTTTTACCATCCGATCATTGGGATTATAACAGTCTCGTGCTTGATCCTCTTTCAGCCAGCCATGGGGCTCGCTCAGCATCTTTACTTTCGCCGCACCGGCAAGAAAAGCATCGCCAGCCACCTGCATAGGTGGCTTGGTCGTACTCTGATTACCCTTGGTATGATCAATGCGGGACTGGGATTCCGCCTGGCTGGCGTTGGTCTTTCTATTGCCCCTGTCGGTGCAGTTATTGCGTATTCAGTGGTTGCTGGCTTGGTCTGGATCAGCTATGCGTTGGTTGTCAGTTGGCTGTCTTGGAGAAAGCGTTCTTGAACTGCATGTCAGCCATTCCAGTTAAGGATTAAATAACATAACATGGTTGTCTTAATAGTTGCGCTGCCAAAATAGTGGTACAGATATCAGAACAAAATATTCGTTATGCCGCGGAGGTGGATGGTCATCATTACTTTCAGAAATATGAGTCGTGCATCATGGCGAACTACATGCTTATATTGTACAGGATCCTAAAACGGTTGGCGGGTCGCAATTGTAGAGCTCGGTAATCCTTAACCAGCGCTATGTAATTATTTAAGCTCTCCGCAGGATGCTGGCGGGATTTAGCAACTGTTTTAGCAATTACTAACCATATCAAGATGATACTCACAATTCCTGGCGCAATGTATCCAGGCAAAGCATGGTCGAGCCAGCAAGGGTCTCATCAGCACAAGAGAAGAGCAGACTATAGCAACATCCAGTTCCAGGACCGTCCATAGGGCTTCTTTGGAGCCGCTGGCTAAATCGTCCGTATTAGCGTCAATCCATCAACGGAGTCGCGCAACTCACACTCGGCGGTCTTTGAGAGGTAGTTGTGAAATGCAATCACACGCAAGAGGCTGAATACACAGACTCTAACATGAAGTCAGCCAGTGTATGACAATGGGGCTGTGAGGAGAGCATACAAACCCCCAAGACAGAACAGACCTGTGACCTGCAACTTTTGCTTGACGCCCATCCTCAGCCTCCATACAATGGAAATGGGCAGGAGTAGCAGTACTACATCTTCGAACAGTGACAATGAGCCGATGACCATATAGAAGGTCATCTGCCCGGGCATGCATGAGCCTCTGATGTAAGGTTCCCGCCAGAGTACTTCTGGCGGAGAGCATTGAAAGATGTTGCCAAAGAATGCAGTAATTCCCCAGCTAATGCTGAAGACAATAAGGACGGCAACCAAGGCCGGCCACCGTGGCACTCGACCTACCAGTTGGCGAAGGAGCATGATGATGGATAGTTTAACAAACACCTGCGAAACCGGCCAGAATGTCTGCGTCAACCAGAATAGCTATAATCCTCAGCATATATCTGTGGCGTCGATGCCTGCTTCCGGCAGGGAAATACCCACCAGTATCCTCCGACTGCCTGTGCTGGACCTCTCGCCCAAACTCCATACATCTTGCCCCTTTCCGCTGAATGCAGCTGCAGAGCCCACGTAAGCTTGGCCCGACCGTGCATCAGCAGCTATACCCACCGATAATAGTACACAAGCTCACGGCGTAGCAAAAGAGCAGGCCAAGACCCATAAAAAGGTCACCAACATCTAGCCTTTGCTGCGCAAGTCGCCGGCTAATCAGGCGTAACAGGTAAAACAGAGTGGCTACAACAATTCCAACAATAGGAACGACAACTAGCACCGTATTCCAGTGGTCAAGACCGGCCATTAAAGAAATCCAGTATTCACTAACGAGTGCAGTATGGAATGACAGGTTTCCGTCAGCACAAATAGTTCACAGCTCAGGACGTGAGTCAAGACAACGGCTCTCTGCTATGGAATCCAACTTGCATCGATATCAATATCACAGAGTCATCACCCTTGCTGTCATGAAACTCTATCCAAGTTGTCCCGCGGTGGTACCAATCATGCCGTTGTGGCAGTGTCCAGACACGCCCATAACCCCAGAATTTGGATCAGTGACGTCTACAGTGGTGGAATGCCATCCACGTGGTCATAATAATAGTTCCGGCATTACTTGAATGGTGGCCGTTTTTAAGAAGCAGCTGGATCCATGGAAAAATGTTTGTTACGATCGCCACAAGTAAACTACTGACCGTACAATGTAAGTTCATACTTTAGGACGATGTGCTCAGCGATTTATGGATCTGCGTTAGGCATAGAGGATTCTAGAAATATCTCAGTTATCCGTCAAATAAGTATGCAGGAAGTCTCCAAGAGCATCTAGAGCTGACGCCATGCGCTCAGGCTGCACGGTCAAATGGATGCGAACAAACCCACGAAAGTCATGAGCGGCATCTAGTCCAAAGCAGAGACTCCCTGGCGCCAATAAAATGCCCTTCTGCTCCTTCAGTTGCAAGCAGAAACGGACGTCGTCGACAGAGTCCCCATCTTTAGAGAACTGCAGGAAAGCTGTTCCTCCTGCGCTTGGGCGAGTCCAGGAGCAGACTCGTTGGTTTTTCTCCACGAAGCTGGTCAGTATCGCAATGTTCTCTCTAGCCAGATCAAGGTGTCGCGACCATATCTTTGGCCGGCAGCGATCGCTCAGAGCCTCCGTCGCAATAACCTGGTCAATTGTACTCAGCGCCATAGTAGTGTAGAGACTGAGGTTGACACAGCGAGCCAGGATCTCTGCGTTTCTGGTCACAATCCAGCCTGTTCTAACACCAGACAAGCCCCAGGCTTTGCTCATAGAGCCGGTGACTATGATATTTTCGTTGCTGTCCGAAAGCTCCACGAACGAGGGAGGACATCCAATGCTTGCATCATGGAACAACGGCCGGAATATTTCATCAGCGAGTAGGACGATACCACGAGATTGAGCCAGTTCGGCGATCTCGTGCTGCAATGCGACCGGTAGAATAGTACCCAGTGGGTTGTTCGGATTGTTGAGCACGATCATCCTGGTATTTGGCCGAATCAAACTCTCAAGAAGTTGAACATTCGCTCGCATACTGTCTTTTATATCCAGAGGCCAGAAAGAGTGCTCAACGCCCGGAACTGCTTTTGGAATGGACAAAAGCTGGGTATAGGCAGGATACATGGAGATTACATGGTCTCCAGCCCCAAGCAAGCTCTGAAAGACCAACGCGTTGGCTCCAGATGTTCCTTGGGTTGCCAGGACCTGGTCTGCAGTAATTCCATTGTACAGCGCGGCAATCTGCCTGCGAAGTGTCTCGCTTCCACTGGGGGTGGATAAAGATAGCTTCAGCGAGTTGACCGACAAGGCATCGGCGGTTTTCTGACTATCTGTGGACAGATCGATCAGATCTTGAATTGACAAGGCCGGAGTCGCACTTCCAGCCAGCACCAACGAGGCATCCTGGCTGTGGTGCTCAATCCACTATTGCCTGTTAGCATGTTCACAGGGACTCGAGGCAGAACCATATACCCTGGGGAGTTCAAACAAGCCGATCTTCTGCATGGTGAAGCTCTAAACGACGTAAAAGACAACAAGAATAATCTCGAGATCGCTCAGCTTTGGAGTCAACCCCGCATATAAAGAGGGCTGATCAATGACTCACTCAAGCACGCCCTGTGACTACAACCCTGTAACTCGTATTCGCCTACCTACAACTACAGTGGAAATCCCATTCCAGCAGTAGATGTATCATGGGTACGGTCAATGGCGACTGCTCTCGAAGGGTCGACCAGTAGTATCACCCCGCGTTCGCAAGATCGCTCCCTAGCTAAGTGTACCAGTGGCCCTGGCGCAAGAATGTGTACTCGACTCGAAAGCCACTATGCTGAGTAGTTGGATAGCATTGCGGAGACAATATCTCTCTGCCAGGGGCCACCAACATCACAGGACTCTAGGGCCAGAATGTGTCCAGGCGACATCTGTGGTACCTCAAGGCGTATATTCTCGGCCTCGTCATAGCGACCTGGCTTTTGCACCAAGTAGGCATCAATGGATCCAGTTTGCAAGTAGAGCGATGCAAGCTGAGTCTTGTCGCAATTTGCCGTCGTATCATCCGTCGCAACTGAGATAAGTTTCGAGTTTTTTCATACCCTGCTGATTACCTGCATACTCGTCTGCTGGGAACTACTCCGGCAGGATCCTCATCTTTAACAGTCCCAGTACTCCAATCAGGCTCCTACGGTCGGACATTCTCTGTTACAAGCACTTATTCAAGCTTTGTTGTAAAATAAACCGTTGCTGTCTTGACATTGACAGGGAACTACTTGAATTTTGGTTATTCTGTCTGCGAATTGGCCCTCAATCTGTTTCTCACCCAGATCTGCAGAGTCTTCCCCTGGAGGCTTAAGTCTGTGGGACTTCATCGCTCAAAGGGGGACAAAATCCCGACAACCAACCAGACATCTTAGGGCCTCGTATTTGTCAACCCACATGAATGAGCCTTTCCAATCACGCACTGAGACGCACGGAAAGTGGAGGAGTGGAAACAAATGCTTGAATCCTTTCTCGACAACCTTCCAGTGATTCAGCGTGTTGGCAGATCCGGCCTATCTATAAAGTTGGACACTCAACCAGGGGTGATCTTGCTAGTTGGGATGCGGAGCGTACCTCAACGATTAATCAGATTGTTTTATAGTGATATTTTCTATCCTATCCCGGGTCTGGTGCCTCCAAGCAATTCTCTGCATTCAAGTGCGAATCAAAATTAATCGTTGCAGGTAATCTTTCCGCGTCATATTGGCAGCATCTGCTGCTGTATAAATCTGCCAGTTGATTTTTGGTGCTCCCACTCCGCTGATACTCTGTTATAACTCATATTTTACAAGTTCCGGCTTTCGATTTCAATAACTGGCGACAGTGGTCTTCCATCCTTGAAGAATGCCCGAATATTCTCAAAGCACTCCTTCTCGGCCTTTTGGAATGCAACGTCCGTCGACCCGCCCAGGTGCGGCTGCAAAAGGACCTTCTCACTCTCCCTCAAAAAAGGATTCACCTTCGGCTCGTCGGGGAAAGCATCTAGTCCTACTCGCGCGACTTTCCCAGATTTCAGCGCCTCAATAAGGGCGTCCTCATTGACGATGGCCCCCCGGGCAGTGTTGATGAAGAAGACGCCATCCTTCATCGCGGAAAACTCAGCAGCGCCAATCAAGTTGGTTGTGTTGGCGTTCAGGGGGCAGTTTACAGAGACAATGTCCGACACTGACAAGAGATCAGTTAGAGTTGGTGCGTAGGTGAGGTTATATTCTTTCTCGACTTGGGCGGAAAGTTGGCGTCGATTATAATAGGTGATGTTGAGATTAAAGGCCTGCGCTTTGCGGGCGAGATACTATGTTCCGTTAGAGCATTTCAAGTCCAACTATGAGATAAACAGGATATATACCTTCCCAATAGCACCAAGGCCAACAATCCCCAGCGTCAACCCACTCGGGTCCCTTGCTGGAACCAACTCCGGACTCCGCCAACGTCCCTCGCGGACTCTCTTCTCTGCAACGCTCGTATTCCGAAGCACCGCGAGGGTGAGGAACATGGCCATGTCTGCCGTGGCTTCTGCGACCGCGTCGACGGTGTTACAGAACCAGATGCCTTGACTTGCCATCCACTCCACGTCGAACTCATTGTACCCGGCGCTGGCGGAGACGATGATCCGGCAATGGGGAGTTAGACTCGACAGAAGGTCTTCATCGTACGGCTCATACGGGGTTGTTCCCATGCCAATGATGAATGCATGGATGGGGCCATTCTCGGCAATGTCTTTAGGAAGCAGGGCTTTAGTCTCTGCGCGGTTGGAGGCCGGCAGCACGGAAAAGGCGAAGTCGCTGCTGAACTGGGTGAGATAGGAGGCTAGAGTGCATTTGGGGCTGTTGAGGAAGACGACTCTGGGTTTGACCGCGGCCATTTCTATGTTTGAATTTTTTATCGAGGAGTCCTTCTGCCCCGCGTGGATGCGATGTTGCAGTTGGAGTTCAGATTCTTCCCCGCCCGCCGTTTTCCGACAACCGGAAACCGGAGAAGAGCGACATAGTAATTGAATAAGAATAAAGCTTTTAATTTGCATACAATAGCAATGTTGGGGTGGGAATACGTGACGACAAGTTATACCCAGTCGCGAATATGCACAATATATATTTCAACACAGGGAACCAACCTAGGCAAGACCCTTTGACAATAGCATCGATAGATGATAGCACGATAGATTATTATAATATCAAATATAAATTCGCCTTCAAGCAGTCTTACAATTGCACATGTTAGTTACGGTAGATGCCCGTTTCCTTGAGGCCATCATGTACTGCCAGAGCGACGAACCAAGTGTTTGCCACCACGATACCTAAGATGTCGATCTGTTCCCGCGGAGAAAATGAGTTGCCAAGAGAGGACCCAGAAGATCTTCCAATTCTCCAAGAGCCGCTCTCCGGCCTGAGGAAAAGGACGCCTATCTTGGGGCATCCCGGCCATCGCCAGCCCGGAACCCACTGGACGAGAAAAGATCAGGCGGGGTATATTGAAGTATGTTGAGTATATTGATTATTGAACCCTATCACGCCCCACTAGACCATCCAGAGTAACAGGAGAAGGTTTCTTTAAAGCCCGAACACGGCACGGAGCTCGCTGCCGAAACGCCCTGCATGTGTTCGGTGGCTGTTCTTATGGAGCACGCGTGAATATTCCAGTTTGAAAGCGCAAGAATTCGGCAGCATGTTAGTTTCTGATAGAGTTCAATAGGAGAGCCGAGTCTTCCCTGGCCGGTGCCAAGTTTCATGTGTATACCAGGACCACGATGGAAAGAACAATCAAATATTCGTTGTCCGTTTACGTTCCTGCATAATCCAAGCCTGTACCTGCGTCCTGACAAGATTCTCGCGTTTGATAAGTTCAATAAGTAACATCGCTAAGAATGAAAACTGGGATACGCCCGCAATGGCAAAGGCGTAGGCTTATCCTGCCCGATGCGGCAGGTGGTGTCAGTCCGTTTGGCAGCTGTCGAATGTCACCGTTCGGCCGGATTTGGCGAACTGGAGTGGCCTTTGTGGAGCCTGTGGGCAGTTCTCTGCCTCGATAGGCTTTGTCGCCGCTCGTGCTGCCAATAGTGCATGTCGATCCGGTGTCGCAACCACTGAGATGGACCAGTATCTGCAATCTGATTTCCTCATTGGCGGCGCCAGATTGCGACTGACATGTGCAACGGTGATCCATTGTCTTTTCCAACAGACTGCTTGCATCATGGAAGACAATGTGCCCAGAATGTGGTCCCCAAGCTTCGCTTCCATGCATGAACCATGTTTCAATGTGGAGATGCTGCGTTCGCCCTGGACAGTCTGGCGCAGGCTACAGGCTGTTTTATCCAGCGTCGACCCCCAATCTGGATAACTCGTTCGCATTCTGCCAGACTGCCGCCAGTATGCGCCCGCAACAAGCAATCGTCTACACCGTTCTGTTGGGCTTTGCCGGGACCGTTGCTGCTGACCTCCCAAGCCCGCATCAATGCGCTGTATGCACCTACTGAATGACCCGGTCGGTCACTTCTAACAAGATATAGATCGACTGTCAGCAGAAACTGCTTCCACAAGAGACAACATGTTCCTCCACGGACATATCTTGTCTCTGTGCCGATGATGCCTACCAGTCAGCCCTATCAAGCTGTGTTACAGCCAACTGCACAATGAAAGATGCACTGCGTAGGTGCCCTTATTTTGAGAGCCTTTCTTGGTATAGGCTAATGATAAAAATGACAGTCGCTAAATACGTCGGTTCTCGCCAATGCGACATTCCCATAACGCAGCGCTATCCCGAAGCCGATGCTGGCACGATTATCCCCTTCGCGATCGCTACAATCCTGTTCATTATCCGAATGGCCACCAAGACCATGCATCTGGGCGGAGGCTGGGGACCTGACGACTACACTCTGACTGTCGCATATGTGAGACGCCTGGACCAGGTCTTCGACGTCGCTAATTTGAACAGGCGTTGGCAATTGTTGTCTTCTCCGTAAATATTTCAAGTAAGACATCCATGCAACTCATTCCGTCCGTAGCTGACAGTTCAGTGATTCATTATGGGTTTGGGAAGAATATCTGGGACATCTATCCCCAGGACGACATCACCAAGGCATACAAGGTGCGCCCACCGTCGTCGTCCCATTGACACACTCTGACTCTTTTAGCATTTCTTTGCCTTTGTCCTCGCATACAAAGCATTGATCTCTCTTGCAAAGATCTCCGTTTGTCTGTTCCTGCTTCGAATCTTCCGGTCTGCCGTCTTTCGCTGGACTGCATACACCATGATTGGAATCAACTCCGCCATCGCCGTTACCTGGATGCTCACTGATAGTTTCCACTGCATTCCGGTCCATCTAGCATGGACGCAATGGGAGGGCCTAGAGCAAGGTAAATGCATCGACTTTACAGCGGCCACCTTCGCAAACGGGATTGTGAATATCATCGTCGATGCCGTCATGGTCGTTATGCCTATATACGAAGTCTCCAAGCTCAATCTTTCTCTGCGAAAGAAGGTCGGCGTCGCAGTGATGTTTGCATCAGGATTAGTGTAGGTGAATCCCGCCCTGATGTACTACGTTTACTAACTAAGTGATGCAGTTTGACGATCATTGGAATCGTCCGAGTTGTTGTATTTTCGGACAACAGTTCGACCGCGAATCCCACTTGTGAGTCTACTACCTCTCCACTCGAACAACGCAAATGCTGATTGAGACAGACGAAATGGAGGCCCTCAATCGCTGGTCGGTCATTGAATGCCAAATCGCCATCATCTGCGCCTGTCTCCCCGCAACTAGAGCAATGCTTGTCCGTGTCTTCCCTGGCATCTTTGGCGCCGAAAGCGGATACACCTCCAGTGGACAGATGAACCAGTACAAATCGCGCACTCAAACTACCCGTGGCACGGATGTACCCGGTGGGAGGAGTCATATCTCAAAGACAGTCTCATACTCGGTGGACTACAGCGGGAAATCGCACAGGGAGTCTGCAAATGGCTTCATCCAACTGTCTGAAGTGGAGTCCCATAGGAGCTAAGTTAGTTGTACATACAGATACTTCTTTATAATACTACGTGCACGGTTAATGTTCCTTTGTTACTTGCATTGAATCAATCAAATTAACTTCCAGATATGATGAAATGAATAAACAGGGTACAGCTGCAGGATATGCTGTGGATGTGAATGTGACAACTCCAGTGCGCATGATGGGTATTATGACCAAAGAGCTCCCTAATGAAGCAACAACAACAAATCCTGAAAGAGCAAACTCCGCGTTCAGCTGCAATATCTCGGCCACTTCGGGTTTCCGCCTGTTGCTGGCTCCTTTGGCTTCCCGCCGGTAGAGTTACCATGAGGGATGTCGACCAATCTGCCCGGCTGACCGAACATCGGCAGTCGGTGAGGAGGCGACGGTGCCGCTGAGCGTCGCTGGCGCTCCGACGACGACGGACTCTGTTGAGCAGGCCCCTGCTGTGCCGGTGCAGGCGAGTGGCGCGACGCCGGAGCTGGGGAAGATGCCGGTTGCTGTGGCCTCGACCTGCCTGGGAGCGAGTCGATCAAGGCCGGACCCGCTGGCAGAGGCCTGGATGGCTGACGGTGCCCCGGTCCAGTCGGGTCGTTGGGGTGGAATCGAGGCGCAGGGTGGACGGTAGGCCGGTGCGCTCTGCCTGCATTGCCTCCCTGAGGCCTCTCAGGCTGTCCAGGAAGACTGGCCAGTGTGTCCCGACCTGCAATTGTAGGCAGCTGCAGATGTTGTCCAGAGCTGGTGTTGTGGTGACCAGTTCCTGCCCCTGCCTGATGCTGGGGAGTCCTGCTAGAGGCGGGTCCAGACTTCTTTCCCTTGCCGAACATTGTGGTTCTTTCGATGAGTTGCCGGTAGTTCTGATGATATTCCTTTGCAACGAGTTGTCTGGTAGTGCTGATAATATCTCTCTCCAGATGGCTGGAAAATAGGGGCCTCTTATAGCCAAAGGCTGAATCGTTAAAGTACACAGGCGTTCAAGTGTAGAGTTATGAGAGGCCTCGAACGCTATTGTGTACGCCGATTGCTACAATAGACACAATACGTTTTAATTGTTGTTTCTATAGTCAATCGACCTTCACAATGCAGTCTAGAACCCATGTAACTTGTGTATGCACAAACAAGTCCATTGAATTCTTCAGATACACAGGCATTCAGGTATTGTAAACACTAAAGTTAGCTGCTGTCAGGAAGTGCTATTGTATAAGCCTATTGTTACAATGGTCACAATACTCTTATTGTTTCTATAGTAAATGGACTTTGAGAATACGGTCTGGACCCATGCAACTGGCTTGTGCACAAACCAGTCTATTGCTCGGAGAATATGAGATATCAGGGGTCTTTGGTAGTCAAAGCACTTCAGGTTCCTTCATAACGAACAATGCTTGATTTACTCAAGTAGTCTATTGGAAACAAGCCCATATTCACTGAGACAGAGTGTTTTTCCGCTTCGAAGGTGACGCTACCGAGACTATCGGAGCTGTAGGTATAATTACAGTCGGCAGCAACAACGCAGACAAAGAGAAGCGCGATGCCGAGCTCGAGAAGGTGTGCCACTACCAAGTCTAGATGTCCGCAGCTATTCCATGTCCAGACCAACTTCACAGCTTGAAGCCAAAAACAGGACATCACTTGGTGGTCGCCTCGCGTGACACCATCTGCGATTCATTGGATTCCTGGCGAGAGGGAGGAAGGTACATCGATGGTCTCTATGTGAAGGAATTGACGCGGTTAAGAGAGACGTCTTGAGTGATTCAACAGACGGTACTGGAAAGTCCTCAATCCTGGGCACATGGTTCATGCCGAAGTTGCGCAAACGACGATATCGGCACGTCTGAAGTGCGAGCTGTCGGAAGTCAAGGATTCTTGTATTCGTATCGTGTCTACTAGCCCGGAGATTCCTAGAGCGTGTTCAAAGTGGAGGACATCGTCGTACAAGCGAGACTGGGCATGTACCAATCACGTGGGCTGTAGAGGGTCAGGGCTTTGACTATTTAATGCGTTAACTTCTTGACCTGCAGCTGCAGACGAGTCCAGGCCTTGAAATCTGCTGATTCTCCCGCAAAATGTCAACCGGAGGCATGCAAGATGATGGCGAGTTCGACCTCGAGAAGAGTAAACAGCCCGTATGGACAAAGGTCACCAGATCCCGCTATAATCTAATTAGAACCATCTAAGTATTTTCAGATCCATAGCAAGCATTTACTGCCTGAAACACTAGAGATCTACGATCTGCCGTGGGAATGGTGCATGGTTAGTACTTTCTGGGAGACACCGCTTAATGCTGACCATTCCGTGCAGGATGACCCTGACTATATCCTCATCAAAGCTTGGCTGGACGAGGACCTTCAAGATGAACTGTTTCACCATACGAGACGGATCCGGGAGATGGAATCTGACCCGGAACGCGAAGCAGAAGACGATGACCGGCAGGACTTCTTGTCCGATAGAGATGGGGGCTACCATCCTCCAGTGTGCGATGGACTGGGACGGTCGCTCAGCGACGATATTAACCTGAAGCCTTCGGTGCTCAAACAGTCAGTAGACGGATTCAGAGTCCACCCATCACACCGTGAGTATGCCGGCAAAGTGGTTGATGTCGTCGGTTCTCAGATATCGGGATTTGGGAAAGCGATCCTGTATCGCGCAAGGAACGAAGCAGAAGAGTTGGACTCACATTTCTCGTGGGTGTAAGTATCAGCCTATTTAAGAAACTGTATGCATTCATGGAGGCTGTACCAACGTCCGTTCTACAACCAGCCACCTGCAACCCGAGGTCAGAAGCCTGGATGAATTCCTGGTAATCACCACACACTGCGTCGGTTATAGCTATAAGAGCTGACTGCCATGTTCAGCGCTTTGCGTCGAATGTGCCCAAGTTGGCAGACGAAGACAGGGCTCTCGTTCTGTCTCTTCTGAAGAGGACTCGCCTGCAACCTGGTAGATGGGATATGCCCAGCGACGTGCAGCGATGTGTCGGCGTGGATCCGACGGCTTCAGATGGCATGGCCGCGGAAAAGTGGGCTGTATTCCTTCGCTTCCCCTATTATTCAGTCCAGAAAGCCAAAGGCCTAGCCCAGTACAGGACCGGCACAGGCGAACACCCTGTCAGTCTTCTGCAGTACTTCTACAACCTGGAGTCCACCGGGAAGCGCGGCCTCGACCAGGTCATTCGCAAAGTGGGATTGTTCCGGCAGGTCGATATCGTTCATGTCTCGCAGTTGTGGGTAGTGATTGTGCACTTCCGTCCGTAGCCCTTGAGAGCAAAGTAAGCGACCACAGCGTGCTGACGCCTGGATAGGGTTTATCATTACTTGCGCCCCGATGCCTCTCACAGAAAGCGCGAGTCCCTCCTTGGAGATTCTTAACCCTGCACTCCCAAAGTCATCACCGGCTGCCTCCATAATTTCTGTGATTGATCATCGCCGGCGTGTCTTTTTCTTTCCCATGGAGCAGTGCAAAACCTACTTCGTATGACGTTTTTGTCTTTCTTCGTTGGCAACTATAGGCTACCCTATGTATACCAAGGGATGAGACGTAACATCAGCGAACATTGCCTACCACCAGAATTTGAAGAGCGCGGCCACGACTTCCAGTTAATATCGGATGAGAATGTTGTTATAGAAGCAGAGGACTGGAAAAACGTCACAACCTCCCATTCATCTACTATCCTCCGCGTCCACGTCCAGATCTTATCACCGGGGATGGCGTCCAACCGTCGTGCAAAGAAGAAATATTTCAGGCACCCTGAGTATGAAAAGCAAAAGTACAAGAAAGAAGCGCCAGCCTATTCCTCAGGCGAAAGTGTGCGACTGTCCAAACTTCAAATGCGCCCTGTCCCACCCCGATCTGGCGTTGTGGTCAACGAAAAGCCTGACAATACGGCGCCAAAGATTTACTTCGAACCAGACACGCTCCATTCACCTTCTAATAGCAAAGGAGCAAGCTCGATAAAGCAAGGTCCAAAAAGTGGAAAGGTAATAGCTCGGAGGGCGCAGGGATTGGAAGAATTTCTTCCACTTGACAAACCTGCAACATCCACAAATCTACCGGAAAAGACACAACGGTTGATAATGGACTTCCCTCCGGTCTTCACCTGGCCCGTAGGGAGAAGGCAGGGAACCGAAGCGACAGCGAGTTCGTCGAGTGGTCTTGATACCACAGCCACAGCGAACAGTCCCAGTCCTGGGAAGCCAAACAAAGACGAACAGACGATCGAGCATGTACTGTCCCATGTGCATAAGCAACTTCTGGAGGATGAAAATAAAGGCCATGCGGAAATGTACGGAAAGGGAACAACAATATCGTATTTCGAGGTGAACAAGATAATTAAACAACGTTGGAGCACTTCTCTATCCACCTTGACCGCGACAATAGAGCAGAATAAAGATTTCTCCTCGCTGCCAGCATGGGAAAAGGGATTGCAAAAAGCGGTTGGCGGTTTATGCCGACTGTTCAAATTCTTCGTGCCACTGGCATATCCATGTGCTGTGGCTGACAAGTTCTGGGGGGCAATACATGATCTCCTCACGGTACGAAGAAGGCATGCATACCATGACCCACAATGGCTCCTAATGTCTATATTCACAGATAATACCGCAAATGTGTGACAGATCCATGATGCTCGCATTGAGTATGAAAACACGTGCGCACCGAAAGGCCCAAGCATTCTTTGCTGCCGACCTTAGTGCGCTGGGATACGCCGATCTTCGAGACGAAAATGACGTTAACCTAGTGACTGATGATACAGCATCCTGCTCGAAATGCGACGCGGGTCAGCAATATCCAACAAAAACCGCGGCGCTGGAGCATGTCTTTGCGTACCATCTCTCGGCTCCTCCAACAGGGAAACCGGCCTTGAATCCGCAATCGTGGTGGGTGATGGACTTTGCACAGTATCTGAGCCTGTCGTGCCGGAAGGATGGCCACCGAATCCTTCGAGAGTTGAGTAACTACCTGGCAAGCCTGGAAATGATGGCGTCCCAGATCCAACATGGAGTGTCGGTGAACGGCAAGTTTGATGAAGATACTTATCGAATACCATCAAGCCTCGTCAATGCTTTTCAGGATATTATCATGATGGTATCTGCTGCTGCGAACACTGCAAAGAGTGTCTACAGATCTCGACAAGAATACACCAATCCTGACCCTATTCCATCCTTCCTCTCGCCTTGGCACTCACGCGGGCTCACCAATTTCGGGGCCGACGCAGAGTCTTCCATGGAGTATGCTATAAAAGATATTGCGCTCATGGCATACACAGACGAAGCGTCTGACGTTGTCATAGACGAGGCCGTGAGCCCGAGCTTGCTAGTGGCTCTTGTTATTGGAGACCCTTATCCCTGCAAAGTGGGCCGGGGGCAGGCGTGTTAACCTGGTCCAGATATACCGTGATTACTTCTTAACTCTGGTAAAAAGCCCTCGCAAGTCTTAAGCTGAATGAACTAACCTTATTTACGATTTACTCAGCAATTCAAAGCCAGTCACCATGCCCACCGCCGGTTGCTACAGGATATCTATCTCGTCCGTGAAGAACTTCAGATAATTCAACGAATATCAAATGAACAGAGTCGTGCGTTAAGCAACTACCGCAATGTCCTCAGGCCATCGTCCTTCCGAATTACCACCGAGTCGCGCATCTCGTTGTTCCAGCTGGAGGAAGCACGACTCAACGAACTCATTTCCCAGATCGACGCTGACCTCGCCGTCATGGACGGCCTATTCGAGAGACTCGACTCACTCGCCGCGCAAACACTCAACGGGGTAGAGGTAAAACAGGAAGACCAAGGAAAGGCCATCCTGGTGTTTACCATTGTAACTATAGTATTCATGCCGCTTTCGTTCGTGACCAGCTATTTCGGCATGAATACGGTTGATATCCGAGACATGGGGAGCTCGCAGGCGCTATTCTGGGCTGTTGCATTACCTTTGACTGTCGTCATTATTCTCTTAACATTTTTTGTGGCGTTTAACGCAGAGCATACTCGAGCAGCGCTCGACATGCTGCTTGCATATGGGCGCATACCAATACAACACGCTTCCCCCAGCAGAGATCTCGAAAAGTATTCTGGATCCTCCACCGACGTGAAATGTTGGGAGAAAGAACGGCGTCCAAGGAGGAGACATTCTTTGGATCACAACTCTGATCTATAGACTGTATATCCGACGTGGTTGAGATGTTGATATTGATCTGGATGAGTTGTCTTTTATGTCTATTGGAATCGGTATATAGAAGTATTATTGATGCTAGTATCATTTTTCGAAGCCAACAGCTGAGATAATAAATAGAAAGAAAAGAAACAAAGAAACAAAGAAACAGACAACCTTGTAAACCACCGATCCTGCAGGCTCTACTTCGTGTTACGAGCCCTGGGCGGCTTCGGCCGCCACATATCAAGTCCAGTGCCGTGGGATGGGTGCAGAGGAGCGTCTCGCCGCCGCCCCAGTATCTGGGAAGGGTTAATCCGTCCAGGTGGAGAACGAAGTCTCCTAACGGGTCCTGCTCCGGTAGGATCCCCCGGCGCCATAGAGGGTGGTGGCCTGATTTGCCTGCCCGGCCTCAGTTCCCCGAGAGACACCTGCGGTGCCGGAGTTCCACTCTGCGACCTGGAGCTGGCAGACCCCGGTGACTGCGGTGTTCCACTGCGTGGTCTTGCGTCTTGGCTTTGTCCATACGGATGTCTGTTCCCCTCCGATAAAGGTCCAAGACGCCTTCGCCCGGAGATAGGAGGAAGCTGAACTCCCGGGTCATGGCCTGGAGGGTTGCGCGGAACACCGAAGGACCCCTCCGGGTTGGGAGGCAGAGAATACGGAGACGGGGCTGGAGGCAAGTCCCAGGATCTGACTACGGGAGCCACGGGTACCGGTCTCCGAGTAGGAGGTGCTGGGCTGCTAGGGCCAGCTGGAGATGAGGGCGGGTTAGGCCTGGCACGGCTGGATTGCTGGCCTGAATGCCGGTTGGAGCTCTCTCTCTCTCTGAGGCGATCGGACCGTCGTTGGTTGCCTGACATGTTTATTCTTGGTGTGATATTTCAAGGCAGCAGGGTTGTAGCACTGGGAACTGTATGTGGAGTTGATGACCAGTAAAGCAGGAACTGAATAAGATATCTAGGTCGGATGGATGGGGTGGTTTTATAGACATTGGTATACACTATACAAGTACATATGTTCTTTACGAATAGTGAATCCACTACACCTTGCATACAACACCGTCTTTATCCACTACAATGACCTTGACCTCTCAGTGTCATGGGTATGCGGAACGCAATGCAGGGAATATGAATGCACAAGTTTAGATACAAAGACATCAATGAACGCCTGAATTATAGGTATATCCTGTTCTTTATTCCTTTGTAGAATACTTAAAGCACATCGTCATGGCAAGGAAAGCGGATGTACAGCCGTTCCCGGCTGGAGAAGCGTGCTAGATTGGACAGCACAGCATCGAGCTCTGGCGGATAAGGATCGTCAAAGATGAACTCCTTGTCTACGATGGTTAGCCTGGGAGTTGTCTTTGTCGGATAGAAACAGACATTTTTTGTGGTGTCCAAAACACCGCAGCTCCTTGACGTGGTGAGCGATGCGCCCTTGCGAATCAGCTAGTGCAGACCAGACGCACCTGGCTGTATTGTGCAGGTGAATGGTGCTAAAAACCGCGTTCCAAGTAAATCTCGGACGCTCTGGATGTGCTACTCAAGGCGACAAGGTCTCTGAACCCCGGATTGTGCCAGTGGGGATTGTCGCGATCTTCTATCTCCGTGATTCCGTACTACGGAAGTAACTCGCTGAGGATGACTGTAATGAGGTACCATTTTCGACAATTTGCCGTGATTGGCCTTTGATGGATAAACATGCAAAACTATTCAAAATGCTATTGGTGATAGAGTGGAATACAAATGTGGAATACATTGAAATCGATCTTATATACGACAGCCTCGACCCACACTTATTCACGACTATCACTCTCCTTCCGCACCGATCAACTTGGACCGTAACTCTAATAACGGCTGTATGAAAGGGTACAGGCTGTTCGATCAGCGACGTGCGGGTTGCTGTGTTGCTACTGTCGAGGCTTTTGGCACATAGTCCGCCTTCGAGAAAGGATGCTGAGATGAGCCAAGTGGTATTGGCTTTTTAGGATCATGGTACATCACCTCCACCTTGGTTCGATCTTTGTCGTTGTAGACTGCACGATGCGCTCCTAGCCAATCCGAACGCTTGTAGGGCCTGAATTGCCCCGGTGTGATTGGGACATGCGTATACGGCTTGGCCACAGTCAGATTGGGGACGTCATGGGCACGATTCACGTAACGCGAGGGATATCCGCGCTTCGATGCCGGGATTTCAGGCCTCTCGGCCTGGACCTGTGCTCTGACATCTCTGGCATAGTGCCATGTTCGGCCGCTCGGATCATTGTCGTGATTCACGACCCCGTGGCAGTCGTACTCCCTGCCTGTTAGCTTGGTGGAAGGGCCATGTGCAAGGACTGGGTAAGCTTACATAGGACGAGTCTGTTGGAGTGCGTCTGGCCGGAGCTTCTGGTGCTTTGGTGCCTGATGTCCCCTTCCCGGGCTTGGAAAACTTGAACAGGCTCGACATGGTGAAGGTTAAAACGATAACAGAGAGATACTAAGGCAAAATTCCCAAGGCCTGCTTGGGAAACAAGAACGATAGTAATGAATATCAGCCGGCTGGTGTAAGTTGTGTAGAGGATTGAAGGGAATGGATAAGCCGGTCTAGGTATCACTTAAATATAAGCAGAGATGTACTGCTCACGACATAGTTGAATTCGCCGCTGTCTGCTATTTTTGTTTGTATCCTATCCAGTCATTTTTATCATTTGGTGCGCCATGGCGCCTGCGAGAGGCCTAGAAAGTAGTATAGCAGGGCGATGAATCGAGGTGAAACATCCCGTGGACATGATAACCCTGCGAGCCTAAACACGCCGGCGGCTATAACGATGTTTTACAGACGTTTGGTGCAACGGGACTATACATAGAGGCTCGATATCCTATGGTTCTTAGCGCCAGTATGTAGAGACGGATTCTTCCTGGCGACGAGGAGTTGTATCCTGGCCGCCACAGCGCCAGAGCAATTAAACATAACAAACTAAAGTTGTTGGGCTGGTCCATGTGCTCCTCCGGCCGTTGTGTATAATGTGATGGGCGCCGGGATCGGCCAAGCGATATGGCGAGAAGCCACGTTAAAGAATCGCTGGCGCTAATTGCAGGTCTGTGTCCCAATGTAATAATAGCGGTCGCAGTTGCACTCGACACAGCCTCCTGGGCGGCAAACTCAAGCGCTTAAATCACTCTACGGCCTATTAATAGGAGGAGAATGATGTTCGTTGCTGTCGCTGACGCACTTTGATTGTTTCTCTTCTCCATTCTAAACCTCTCTGTATTTCCATCATCTTCGTCTTCATTCAACCATCACTTCGTGTTATTATACCCCGCCTGACGCTCACGCAATGGCAGCAATAATTGATTTTGCCTCCTTGATTGACGACGAGTCGGCGCAAAGCGAGAAGGACTTCCTGGCAATCTTTGAGCATGCGCTGAACTCAAATACCGATCCAACGACGGCGACTGCCAGGATCATCGACGACCTGCGAGAGTACTTCATGGCGAATGAATCGGCACTGGCCGCAGATGGAAATCTCTGGATTCTTTGGATGAACATCATCGCCGTGGTCATGATGGTCCCCATCGACCATCCCGCGCATCGCGTCTTCATTGATGTTGTGGAAGGTTTACGACGTCGGGGCGGCCCAGTCACTGAATTCGACAATGTAAATAGTTGTTCTCCAAACAACCAAATGAAGCTAACTGATTCACAGCTCCGTGGAGGTAGGCTCATGTGGGAAGACCTGCCGAATCTCAGAATGTACGTGTTCGACAAGTGTGGGGGTAAGTACGATCAGGCACCTCGTTCTCCAGCTGTTACAATCTGACTCCTCAAGACCCTTCCGAGGACGAGTACGAACAAGAAGAGATTCTGGCGTGGAAGCGGTTCAACTCGTTTGTTTGCCAGCTACTGACTCCGGAATTCATGCAATGGACCATCATACCCTACTGGATGATCCCTCCCGGTCTGGAGACGCCGCCAGAAGAGGTGATCGAGTTTGAAATAAAGCTATGGGTTGCGACCGAGTGGCTGATCAAGGGTGCGCCGTTTATGTACAGGCAAATGACGTCTACCAGGCCCTTGCATGACGAGGAGAAGAGGACTACCCGCCCCGGTCCATTATGCAAGGAACTCCCTAACATGAGCCTTGAGCGATGGGCGTTTTGGCGCTCGAGGCTGTCCGAACTCGCCAAAATGAAAACTTTCACCAAAATTTCAGCGACAGGCAGCTCAGAGCAGGCTCCCTTTAGCGGTGAATCCTACTCCCGAATGGCGCAGGCCATCGCTGCGCTGGACGCAGCTGAGAAGGCCAGCAAGGTTGACGACAAAGATGCTGCAGATACAGAGACAGCGCAGGCAGATGTTTCCGGGGAGTAGATTAATGGCTTTCTTGTATCTATAGGCGGCAATACTGTTGAAGGTATCATGCTCACTTCAATGTTTATTATCGTTTTTCTCATAGCAGGCCGTCTTTGAAACCGGATGCTAGTGTATATGACATAGTAAACAGCCATTATGGCCAGTTATAGTAGCAGACACTACACAGTAATGCAGCTGCATCGCCGACCAGAATTATTTCCTACAGTATGTGGAATCGCTGGAGAATGCGTGCACATTTCAATCAGGTCGACAACGTCGCCCTTTTCAAGCCTCGGTGGTAGTACCTCCTCGATATCGTGGTTCCTCTGCGACTGCAAACGCGTGCCTGCAGAATACAATATAGGCTGAAGTGTGAGGACAAGTAGCTTGCGGTCCCGATAATTGGCCTCTTCCACGGATTGTATGAGGAATCTGCTCTCTGGGGAAGTGGTATACTCTATTTTCTTCGGATCGTTCGACAAGGGCGTCACATAGGAAGCAGTTTCCCAGACCCGAGATTCGTATGAAGGATTCAATACGAGAACAATCCCGTTCGAATAGTGCATTGCATCCTGCAAGTTATCAGTGAAGCTCCAGGTCACTTTGGTTGTAATGCTTTTCCCTTGGACGAGATATGTATAGAGTGCGGTTTCCAATGAATCTTTCAACGGCTGCTGGATAGGACCATTATTCGCAGGACATTCCGCGAACTCTATCCCAAAACTATCCATATCCAAATGATCCATATCAATTTGGCCACTAAACAGCTGCGGCGTGGATAGTATCGAAGTCCGTGGTAGCGACCGCATGGCAGCAGCCAGAAGCCTGTTCTCTACCTCAACAGCTTTTTTAACTTTCTGGCGTACATTAAGAAGCTGCAACTGCACTTCCAACTGAGACCATGCGGGCTTCATCAGCAGTGACGCCATGAAATCCGCGTTCTGGGAGGTATAAGACCCCCAGTTACTCGTCCAAATTGCCCTGGCGAGGCCTGGATAGTCGATCGGAGTGGTGCCTTCCAGCACAAGACCGCTGTATCGAAACATATCCCAGAATACCATGCGTGCAAATGATGGGGTTGTCCAATCATAGATCACCATGGCGAGCTGGAAACTGTGTGGAGTAAAGGGAAATAAGCGTTCCCCCAGGACTCTGATTTCATCGTGACTCTTTCCAGGGTACTCTTTACTTTCTGCATAGGGTATGATGTTTGAAGCGATCATGGAATCAAGGTAGGCGACGTCAGCTGCTGAAATTTGTGGCAGCGGTTTGAGTGTTCCATTCACGGAGTTCGAGTGCTCCCCGACATTGCTTTCAACATGCAGCGTAAATGTGGAATCGGCACTGATCCCAAGGCAAAGAGAAACAGGCGCTTCTTCTTGTCCATCGGTGACATTGTGATATAATCTCTCCCCATTCGCATCGACACCTGCAAGACTTAGTTACGGCCCGAAACATAGGAGAGACAACACTTACCATAGGGAGAGCCTTGCACTTCCATAGAGTTCAAATCCGCATCGATGAGAACATACTCCGCTTCAGCCCTCACATTCAACTGTGTGATATCGAGAAATCCGAGTTGGTCGACGATTATTCTGGTCGACTCGCCGGATCCCCCTCGAACTTCGTCTATGGGCCTTCCATCGCTACACCAAAGTGTAAAATGGCTGTTAATACTGGTGATAGCCCACATCTTGTCACATAATTAGGAGCTAGGACGAGCTGCAGCTATGTTTTGTAGTCGGTTGATGGTTAGAAGGGTGATCGAAGCATATTGGCTTCATGAGGCTTGTGCTCTGTTCAGCTGAGCTGGGGCACATGGTTACACCTCATGCAGTTCATGCAGCCCATGCAGTCCATGCATGGCTGCTGACAATAACTTGTCCTCAGCTGGAGCCACGCAAAAGCACGAACGCCGCCACCAGGTCTGTGAACGTCTGCCAGGCCAATAAAGAAGCTTGTGCGGTGATACTTTAGTGGGTCATATCCTTAACGCAGTAACAATCACCAACAAGCGGATGCTGTCGATCGGGTCTTCAGGTTGAGCTGCACACCAATTTCGTCACAGAAACGAGTTACTGAAGAACAGCTCATGTGCAAAAAAAATAATGGAACTGGAGCGACAACATAAAGTACACGATATACTCCCATATTCAAACTGCACTGTCATATCCTAGCACAAACCTCATTCTCAGGTTATTCAGTCCCTGCACCTTTAGACTCTCTCTTCCAAATTTGCAAACTCGCTCGATATCGTGGCGGCAGTCGAAATACATTCCACGTAGCTCCCTGGAACGTCCAGCTGCGAGGTACGCGATGGTATACGCCGCCAGCTCTGGGACCTGTTGGAAAAGGGCCTTAATTTCTCCTGTTCCGCATGTGTTGTCATGCATGTTCCAAAGTCAGGGAAGGGACTATGATATATATCTTGGAAAATCTACACTTACTTCTGATCATGCCTCCCCATAGTCCTCCAGGGTGGAGGCAGTAGGTATGCAGACTCTGTCCCAGCCCCAGAAAATTAAATTCCTCCTGAAGACTCGCGGTCGCATGGGCAACAGGAACCTTGCTTGCGCCATAACTAATACTCTTGGGCATATCAACTCCTGCGGCGCGCGAAGCCATGTTGATGATACACCCTGACTTCCGCTCTGCCATACGCGGTAGGGTGTGCACAGCATCGTGCCCTTGAAGTTAACCTCCGTGACCTTCCAAAAGCTCTCAAAACTTTCGTTGACTGCATATTCTGTATGTGCTGTTCCGGAATTATTAACCAGTACATCCACCGACCAGAAGGTACTTTCGATCGCTTTGAATGTACTCTTGACAGCCACCGTGTCCGTTACATCACATTAAAACGTCTGTACCTACACAAACCCAGCGGTTTCGGAAGCAGCTTTGGTTATTTTTTGGGCTTTGATGCTCATATCGGGCCACATGGTTCGTGGTAAGTTGGAAACGTTCGACGCGGCGACGAGCCGGGGATCATGTTGTAGGGCACCCTGGCTGTCCTGGACACTGCCAATTCATAGATGGCCACAGGCTGTCCTACCGAGGGATACTACATCTTTTAATGCGGTGAAATCTACAAGAAGCCTGATCTCGCACATCCGATATCGTCTCTCGTTATTCCTTGCAGGATGTGAGGGTCCGACAATAATGTGAATCCAGTGAACCAATATATAACTGAATAGCCTAGCACTTCTGTCGGCATATAATGCAATAGAAAGACGGCCTAATACCACTAGTAGATTTTATGGTTAAATGGTATTTCAATAGGTTATAAGCCCGGGTCTATCATCTAAAAAAACCCTGAGAGGTAAGACAGATTATATATTTAAACCCTGCCTATACTGTTGAAATTACAGCCGTAAAACTCAGGATTAGTAAACCACTTACTATCTCTATCAAGATTGGTCAACCCATGGGTCATAGTATCCACTATCTTAGATCATAGAATCTATCTTTAGAAAAGGCGATTAAGCCGACTTTCTAGGGGATGTATTGGCGTATAGGTATTTCGATAACTTTTGCAGATGTATAGACATGCTTGTGGAACCCCGAGCGCTCGAAAATGGCGGAGACACAACTGATGAATATGATTTATATTCGGACTACCTAGTATTTACCTATCTTTCCATCACCACGTCGAGCACATTGGAAGGATTGGAAGTCTGCTCTTCCTGCACTTATGGGATGATAATCCAGGCTATGTCAAACAATCAACTATCAGTATCTTCGTCAGGCTGATTCCTATGGAAGGGGCGGGATCATTTTCAGGTCCACAAAGTCCTGCAAAACATGGAATATAGAGTCGGTCGAGTCAACAAAGCCAAAGAAGCCCAGCTTCTTAGCTTTGGCCGTGCTGTCGGACCGAGTTAGTTGTATATTGGAAGCCTGCAACGGAGCCTGACTTACCTGAAGTGAATTGGATAAGGGGAGCTCAAGGCAGTATCTGTGAATCCGAAAATGCGGTCAATATCACCTAGAGTCGTATCGGTAAGCCCGTTCTTCGTAGCGATATCTTTCCAGGCTGCTTGAATCTCAGGCTTCTTTGCCCATTCGGTCAGTGTGAATCGCGTCCGCACTTTCCCTGGGGGTCCATATCCACGAGGTGGAGGGTTATATTGCATTTCCGTCTCGTTGTATTGCGATGGGTCATCCACTGGACCCTTCCATTCCATGTCAAACCGCTTCGCCAGCTTCGGCCAGAACTTCTCCCAGGTGAAGGCGCAGTCGTCGGAGGCGTTGAAACTCTCATTCTTTGCCTGCTCCGCCAGGACTGTCCATTCTGCCAAATAACCATTCATCATTGCGGACGACATGGTCTGATTTGCTTCCCATGCGACTAGGTCCGATGGATATTCCAACGGCCTCCCAAGAGACTTTTGAACGACGGCGTAGATTGCCAGGGGAAGACACAGGTTCATGGCAGCATCAGGAACAGCTCCAGGAATCCAAGACGGACGGATAACACTCCACCCAATATTATGGTGCTGAGCAAACTTGACAAGGTAGTCTTCCTGCGGATAGTAGAAATTGGGCTCGATCAGAACGCGAGGGTCTGATTCCTCCTGTGGGACTGTCGAGGGCCCTAGGTGGACGCCGTAATACTTGGCCCCGAGTTGAAGAAGAACCCTCTTGGGGACTGTTTGTGCCAATGCGAACATCTCGAGGAAATTTCTTAATAGCAATGCTAAAGGCAAGAAAAGGAAGTGTTAGATAAATCGCGACCGGGCCTTGTATGTCGAACTCACTATTGATTCTCACCAATTCGTCCACAGCACTCCAGATAGGCGCCCCTTCCTTAGGCTTCGGCTGGATATAGGCAAAGAAGAATGCATAATCGGGCTTTATTCCTCGTTTTAAACACTCCGCTGCTAAGGGTTCTGGCGATTGCAAGAGGTCCAGCGAAACGTGTTCAACATGGGCCGGCCACTCGCCATTAGGTGGTCTTCGGGACACAGCGTAGATTTTCTTCCATCTTTTCGGCGACTCGCAAAGAACGCGCATCTACGGAGCAGTACTCATCAGTCGTCTAGGCCAGTCTTGTGTGGTGGTTGTCCTACCATGTGGTGACCGGAAATCCCGTTGGCGCCCGCCACCACAGCCGTATACCCTTCATAGGTGTCCGGAAAGGTGGGCAGGCCCAGATAAATACCCTTAGATTGAATTTGAGACACCTGCGACATTTTGCTTCTTTGATCCGGTTGCTGGAGAGTACGGATGGCGGCTTTGGGTTATATATCATCTCCGCACAAGTATCCATCCCCGCACGCCTCCACGTCATTATTAACCTCGGGCAAATGAAATCATAAGCTGGTTCCGATACTTTCGAGGATAATAGCTGCTGAATACCCTTTAACTACCTACGCGTGTAGTCTGGTTTTGCCGTGTCAGTAGGAACGGTCGGCGAAATATTAGGGCGAGTTGTGAGGGCGAAGGGGAGGACCGACAGGGAGCAAATGGGGCAGGGCTTGGTAAAATTTAGTACTCGGATACTGGCGGCATACGGTATCTGGCCCTATGATATTGTTCCAGACAATGACATCGCCTTCTGACACCAATTCCGACGTATGCCCTGTGGAAAACATCGCGTGACCGGTTTATTAAACATCAAAATATCAATGCCAAACGCCAACGACAAGGTGTCACATGAACCAAATAAACACTGAGCTGTCAGGAGAGATTAAATAGGGGCTTTTCAGGCTTCGCAAGGTGTTCACAAACCGGCAGGATGGCAAAACATGGACAACGTATACAACAAAAAAGTATGTCAACAACCAAGACCAGATCTCGAAAAGGCACCGACATTAGCTACGAAACACTAAAGATGTGTATCTCCCAGGTAGGTATCCCGAGTGCGAGACCGGGCTGGACGTCCGGGCGAGGCCGACTAACCTGGGGATACCTACCAAGGGAACAGGCAACGGAAAACCAGATATCAACAGGCAACAGGGTTTGTCTCAGCTTTAAACTGTGCTTCCAATGATATTCAGTAGATCGCACGTCTCTCTACAAGGGGGAGGGTGAGATGCCAAGGGAATAGCCCGGCAACAGCCACTCATAGCACCCACCCCCTAGTCAACAACAAGCCTTGTCTTCATATACGCAATACACAAAGCTTAACCCGGGTAGAGCTCCACCGCCCCTTTTGCATCATCGGCAGGATCTACTCCTCGCAATATCTATAACGTAAAATACCCCAGCGAGGTCTTTATGGTGTTGTCACTGTTGTGGGATGGTAAGCTCGTCAGCGCGTAGATCAAGCTCTCACATGGAAGTACCGAAAATGGATAATACTCTCTCCCCGTGGCACTGAAACGCCCGGCGGAAAAGGGAACAACCGACAAACCATTAGTGGAGCTGGTCAAATCTCAAAATGAAGGGTTACCTTGAGAGTGCTCCGTACTCTCGATGGGGCTGTGGCGGTTCCTGGAGCAGCTGTTAGGCAGCACTGCGTACTGACAGGACCGAGTCGTGGCGCAGTCAAAGGGACACCGTATACGGCTATACGCTATACGTTAGGCTACAACATGTGAAATGTTTCAGGGAGAGGGCTCCGAACGATCCACTCAGCGCAAACAGCAGTGATGATCTTCTGCTAGCCCCGATACAGATTGACGGCAAAATATCGGCCGAGTTGCAGGGGTGCAGTGGCTCCAATTGCACATCAGTTTCATTCCACGTTTGCAGATGTGATCCGGAGACTCGACCAGCCCATTGTCATCAGTTTACATGTCCCCGGGGTCTTCCGGGGGGTTGCAGGGATAGAGAGTCTGGCCTTTGACAAATGGGCTTGGGAGTGGACCTTGAGACCCTCCGGCTAAACCCTGGGCCAGGAAACTAGATCAATAGAGCGCAATTAGGCGCTTAGCTTGTGCAGAGCTTGTAGATCGGCGTTGTTGCCAAGAGGATGCCGCATCATCCATCACAGGGGCTTGTTTCTGTCGCAAGCTGCCGGTATGAAGATGTCTGGTTTGCCGTGGTTATTGCTGCCACCCAGCAGAGCAAGTCAGTGTTCACCCAACAGGCATTTCTCACCGCGTCAGTCCTGGCCAGATCGAATGCAAACTCTTCAGCTCCTGTCGATCATAGAAGCCGTGGAATGATTTGCTGGGGCGATCTTATCAAGTGGATAGAATACCCACCGGCAGCCTTACGCCCAGTGAGGCAGGACGACGTCAGGGCCAAGACTTATTAAGAATTTTCACAACACAGAGGAGGATCCAGTGGGCCCGGCTGAGGCAGGAACGCGTACACTTAGGCTGAAGATCATATGGGTCTGGCTAAGGCTGGTCGGGACTCGGTACACTGGGCGTTTGGGGTTCAGATTCGATGGTACCGAGTGTGGACTCCCTGCTCGCTCTGGAAGCGATTGACACGGGGGTTCTTCGACGCTTCTACTCTGACACTGACAGTTGCATGACACTGAAACTAGCAGGCCTGTCAGTAGCCACAATCACAGAGCAGCTGAAAAATAACTTTCCTCATCACGACTCCGCAGTGGGCGCAAAAATATCTGGCTGCGCCCGAGTGGGCGAACACTCGAACACTGCGCCACCTCTCTGCGATGTATCCAACATCATTGGCATCCTATACCTCATGAGCAAGTTTTCAGGGGTGGAGCACGAGGTGATCGCCATTTGTCATTCTGAAGCGCAGCAGGCGTGTCTAGAATATATGAAATCAAGCATGCGCAACCATTCGAAAGCGCATGTGGCGGACCAAGGGCCCTGCCAAGCGCGACAACCAGGATAATAGACGAGATCCTCGCCGGATGTAGAAACCCAATGATATAATATCCATGCTTCGGGGTCTACGGCCTGGCGGTGGGCCGTATCCGTAGTTCTGGCGCAGTTGGTACGATGGTGTACGTACCAAGATATGACGGGCCGGGCTGCATAAGGCTGTGAACATAGGCTGAAGTTTTAAGTGAACTCATGGCCGGTCCGTTATCGGTGCATCTTCCAGCCTACAGTATTGCAGAATGTGGTGGGGTGGTTCTCGAAGAGTTTCCTAATGCGGCGATGGCAAATGCGAGCCCAGTCGGCATATCTGAGAGATACTCCACTTATGCAGTCCCCAGGGCAGATACGCATAACAGCCCTTGACCTATGAGGGCGACTTGGCGGAGATCACTCGGACCTTGGGCGCTTCATCAGATAAAAGCTCGTCGAAATGATCGTCTCCCCCAACCGAAGATGCGCCGGCTTTCATGAGTGCCGACGGCTTCCCGGGCCCAAGTCTCAGGCTCGGCTCCTGCAAAGTGCACCGAGTGGACACTGAGTGAGTAAACCAGCGCCCTCCTGGCCCTCCTGGCCCGATTGATGGGTGGATTGGTGTCGTTTCCTTCGTCGATATATGGATAATGGATATGCCACGCGCTGTTGCCGAAGAAAGTGCAGTATACGAGTAGACGTCAACAAAGCACGCAATATCATTTTTGTAACAGATTCCTCACTGCAAGCGGAACCCCTGTCTACAAGGTCCTGACAGTCGACTGTGACTGAAAATAAGGCTGTGGAGACCCATATGTCGTATGTCGAATTTTTGAGACATCGCACCCTGCCCTAAACTCTTCACAGCTATTGCTCCATTGGGCCACTAGGCATGCAGGATTTGTAGCACCATACTGGCTGATCGAGCAGATGAGCTGAGATTGCTCTGGCCCTTTCATTCTATCTTGTCCTAACCGGTCATGGTTGCGAGTACAGGCAGTGGGTCAACGAAATCGAGACCGGGGGTCTCTGTTATGATCGACGTGTTTCGCACTCCATCAGAAACGGGAAGTAGACAACGTGGGTATGCTGGCGCGTGGGTCGGGATGCTCAGGGCACAAAATTCAGGCAGACAGTCAATAGCGCGGTGTCTATAAATGGCGTAGAGCATTCCGGAATGCTGAGATGAGATCCAGCAGAGCCACCAAAGGAATTCTCCGAACGATGTCACAGGGCATGTTGCAGCAGCTGAGCACTCTTCCAGCTGGCCCAGGCTCCCTGGAGCAGCTGGAATGCCTCCTTCGTGACCAGGACCTGCAAGAGCCATGGCTGGCCATGGACGTCTTGCGGTGCTACCAGAGCATCTGGCTCGGTCTTCCTGAAGCCGTCCGAGATGGCCTGGACACAAGCATGAACCAACTGCTCGAACGAATCCAACGTCTTATGAAACAAAAGTCTTTTCCCTTTCCTGACCTCCTCCCCAGCGACCCCGTCCTCCCTGCCCTCATCGACCCGCAAGCGAGTCAACAGATATCATATGCAAAACTACGAAGCTTCATCCAAGAGTTCGACCTGGGGCTGCCATGTCCAGCACAAGGAAGGCCAAGGGTTGCTGTCATGCTTCCCAATGGCCCGACTCTTGCGCTTGCGGTCCTGGCCATCGCCAACCGATATACCATGATCCCGATGGCAAGGACAGCGGCCCCAGACCAGCTGCGGGCGGACGTTGAAGCTGTCGACGCGGACGCTATCCTGATGCTGGAGTCTGATATGTCCAAGGTTGATCTCGGTCAGCTTCCTGTCTTCGTCGTCCACCCCCAGCCGGACTTGACCTTCACGGTGGCCTCGACCTATCCAATTGCCCGTGCCACACAGCCAACACCGAGTAACGGCCCTGACGATGTCGCAGTACTGCTGTTCACTAGCGGTACCAGTGGCAAGAAGAAGCTCGTCCCTATCACAGCTTACAATCTCTTCGCCGGTGCGGTTCTTACAATGGACAGTGTTGCCCTCACCGAGTCCTCACGATGTCTTAACATGATGCCCCTTCACCATATGTAAGTCCCTTTTTGGCCTATGCGCATGTCCTACCGTAGAAGGTTACTGACTGGTCTAGTGGTGGAATGGTCCGCAGTCTCTACGCCCCAATGCTAGCAGGTGGCGCAACCATCTGCTGTGCCTCCTTCGATCCGAGTCTCTTCTGGGACGTTGTCGAGAAATGGAGCCCGACGTGGTACTACGCGACACCCACAATGCACCAGATGATCCTCGCCGAGTCCGAGCATCGTCCTGACGCGCTGCGACAGAGCCTTATCAAATTCATCATCAACGCAGGTGGAGGTCTTCCCGCCACCCTGGCCGTCCAGCTGCGTGAAGTATTCCAATGCGTGGTTATGCCCAGTTATGGAATGACAGAGTGCGCTCCCATCGCGTCGCCACCAACAGACTATAAGCTTGACCGTGAGGGCACGTCCGGTCGCCCATGTGGTCCTGACGTAGCTATCCTTGGTGATGGTAATCCTGGGAAGCCTGTTCCTACTGGAACAACCGGACGGATCTGCGTGCGTGGGTTCCCAGTCTTTCCTGGATACTTGACAGACGATGGCATCAACACGGACGCCTTTGACCCGGCTGGCTGGTTCGACACGGGAGATCTGGGGCATCTTGACAAGGATGGATACCTGTTCATCACCGGTCGTGGAAAGGAAGTCATCAACCGCGGTGGTGAGATTATATCCCCGATTGAAGTCGAGAATGGCATCCTCTCTGCTGCGCGAGACCCGACATCCATCCTCTATGGCCGTGTCTCCGAGGCACTCGCATTTTCCACTCCGCATAGTGTTCTCCAGGAGGTCGTCGGAGCAGTCATAGTTACTCCGCCAGGCATGTCTCGGCCTGATCTCAGGCAACTGCATGAGGCACTGGGAGATCGATTGCTTCAGCCCAAGTGGCCGGTCCTGCTGGTCTACATGGACGACGGCGTCCCAAAGTCAAACAACAAGCTGCAGCGCATTCGGCTCAGCCAGAGACTGGGACTGGAGCCTTTGACTGACTCTGTCCCTGCTGCGGAGAGACACCTCGAAGCGAAATGTCCTCCGCAAGGCACTGGCCTCAACGTGTCTATCCCGCATACAATGTGCCGCATCGACGGCGACCAAGCCGAGCCGCATATCGAGGAGGTCTTGGGAATTTCCGATATCGCGATGCGACACAACCCCATTGATGGATTCCCGCAAGCCGTCGTTTTCAGTCTCTCTGAGAAGCAGCCCACGGTCGCTGCGCTTGCACAAGCGCTCCGGCCGCGAGTGCACGGATACCTGATCCCCAGCAGCATCAAGACACTTGACAGCCCACTCCCCAGAGACGCCGCGGGGTATGTCGACGAGAAGGCCCTTGACGACGCAATTCGCAGCATGAATGCATCGGACGCCGACTCCTCGTCCGCCGAGTACCGCGTCCGACAGCTCTTCGCGCAAGCCCTAAACCAAGACGTCGCCGAAGTGACCGGATCAACAGACTTCTTCGCTGCAGGCGGCGACAGTCTCAGTGCAGGCCGCCTGATTTCGGCGCTGAGACGTGAATTCGAGATTCGCTTGTCGGGCGATGTTCTCTTCCTGAACAGCACCGTTGCCGATATGACAGCCATTGTGGAAGACGCCTGCGCGAAGAAGAGCCCAGAGCAAGAAATCAGCGAGAAGGATCTGCCAGGCTGCGAAAAGACCTGCAGCTCCACGAATCCAATCGTGCTTCTCATCCAGCTCATCCCCATGATTATATTCTTCCCCATGCGCGCGGGTCTGCAGTGGACCATCTTCGTCTTCCTAATGGGCGAGACGGCGCGTCTGTTCCCCCCTGATAGCGTGCTCATCGGCCGTCTGCTGCACATCGTCCTGATTGGACTGGCTTCGCGGTTGGCTATTAATGCGGTTGCGCCGGTCCTTGCAATTCTCTTCAAATGGCTTCTGATCGGTCGCTACCGCGCTGGACTGTATCCCATGTGGGGGGTTTATCACACGCGGTGGTGGTTGACGCAGAAGGCCATTCGTGTTGCTGGCAAGGTAAGTTCATTTCCTTTTCTAACCGAGTATACAACTAACCTTTGCAGGGCGTGTTCAACTACTTCGAATGGACCCGACGTCTGTACTTCCGTCTACTAGGAGTCCACATCGGCCGCAACGTGCGCATCCACGAGCACGCCTCCCTGGGCGAGTACGATCTAATCCGGCTCGAAGACAACGTCGTCGTCGAGAACTGCATCATCCGCCCGTTCGCAGTTGAGAGAAACACCTCGATGCTCCTGCAGCCAATTGTGATCGGCAACGGCTCTGCAATTGGCCTTCGCTCGGTCGTTGCTCCTGGCGCAACACTCCCCCCAAACACGTATCTAGGCCCCAACTCGTCCAGCTGGGAGACTGACGGCACTGAGGAGGCTAACAAGGATCTGAATTCTACCTCCATCCCCGGCCCTCATTGGATCTGGTCTCTACTTCTGGTTGAACCGCTCGGTCTGCTCGCTGGGTTCGCGTACAGACTGCCGTGGCTCGCTGGACTGGTGCCCATTGTGCTGCACTACCCCCTGCACAGTCAGGACATGCTGCGTGTTATTGTCTTCTGGTTCACAACACCAACTCGAATCATGTACCACATTCTCGCGCGGATCTACTACGCAGTGGTCGGACCGCTCGTGTGGTTCGTTGCGGTTCTGATTATCAAGGCGCTTCTGGATCTCACCTGCGGACGCGCAAAGACAGGCCCTGCCAACAAGATGTCGATGCGCCAGAAGGTGCGTCAGGCTGCCTTGTCCAAGGTCATTCCCAATGGCAGCCTCAGCCCCCTGACCCGGCTTATCGGAAAGCACTACGAGCTGGTCTCGGTGGCCATCCGCATGCTGGGTGGTCGTGTTGGCAAGCGCATCTACTGGCCGAGTGTCGGACCCGGTATCCAGGACTTCGATCTCGTCGAGGTAGGCAACGACGTGGTCTTTGGATCCCGATCGTACCTGGTCACCAGCGACGGCAGTGGCAGGGAGCGAGTCGTCATCGCCGACGGAGCCATGCTGGGAGATCGCGCGGTTGTTCTTCCTGGCGTGACAATTGGCGAGATGGCGATGGTCGGATCAGGCTCGCTGCTGCGTCGCAATGGCTTCTTCCCTCCTGATACCGTCTGGACAGGCAGCAAGAACGGAAACGCCATCCAGTTCCCGACCATCACGCACCAAAACGAGAAGCACGACAAGCTGTCCGGGGGCTGGTCATCGTCGTCGACGCTATCCCCAGGCGAGGGTTCCTCGTTGCCGCGGGACACGACCAGACCGTTTGGACGGGCGTTTTACCAGGGCATGGCCGACTTCTTCGTCATTGGGATCCCCGGAATCGTGGGCTACTCTACATTCCTGACCATTATTTCAACAGTCTGGCGTCTGGTCGGAGTCCTCGCTGGTCTTCTCGTCCTCGGCCACACCCTGCGACAAGACTACCGCGCCTTCGACCGCGAATGGTGGCAGCCCTTCTCCGTCTACGGACTGTTCACTGCGGTCGTCAGCGGCGTCAGCTTCGTGCAGACGATCATCGGCGTCGCAGTCGTGATCGGGACAAAATGGCTCGTCATGGGCCGGCGCACCGAGGGCGCATACCACTGGGACCGCAGCAGCTACAACCAGCGCTGGCAGTTCTTCCTGGCCGTGGAGTCCTTGATCAAGGACAGCTACCGCGGCATTGGAGTCCTTCCCATGCTTAGTGGGACCGCATATCTCTCATTTTACTACCGGCTGATGGGCGCGACCATTGGCAAGGACTGCGCTCTCCTGGCTAATGGAGACCCGAACATTCTCCTCACAGAGCCGGATATGGTGACGCTCGGCGACAGGGTCGCTGTAGACGATGCAAGTGTGGTGTGCCACCTGAACACCCGTGGAGAATTCGAGCTGCACCCGCTGGTGGTTGGAGATAGAAGTATTCTGCGCACAGGGTCCAGGCTGATGTCTGGCTCGTCGATGGGCAATGATGCCTGCTTGCTGGAGCACACACTGGTCTTGTCTGGAGACCATGTTGATGATAAAAGCACGATGCAGGGCTGGCCTGCTGAGCCGTTTTCTGGGAAGAGGATACAATAATGACTTAATTTTCGATAGATAAAACTTTGATAGACAGACTTGATAGATACACATAGACTTGTTGCTTCTTTTGATCGGTTTCTTTATTTCTTCCTATTTCTTCCCCACGTGGGGGCCATAAGCCACAAGTCAAACTTCCCAGCTGAAATGTGTTCCCACTTCTCTTCAACATGCATGGCCAGATGGAGCTGCTCGAGTCTGCCGCGTTGACTTCCCTTGTGGACCACCTCCTGGAGCAGAATAACATCCCCGGGCTGTGCATTGCGGTCGTTCACAACGATGATGTGTCGTCCAAAGGCTGCGGCGTGGCCAACTATGAAAACGGCGTACCCTGCACCGGAGACACCCTGTTCGATATTGCCTCCTGCTCCAAGTCTCTAACTGCTGCTACGGTGGCATTGCTTGTGGGTGACAAGAAATACGCCAAGATTCAATACACTGCCCTAATGTCGGACCTACTACCGGACGACTTCGTCATGTCCGACCCGACTTATACCCACGGCATCACGGTTGAGGACGTCCTCAGCCATAGAACGGGCATGGCCAGGTGAGCCTCCCTATCGATGTCTGTCAAATCAGTCATTTCTGTTCTCACCGGAAAACAGCCACGACAGCTCCTACATGGGCATCAAGGCCCGGAATCCAGACACCCCCAAGTCCATCACAAGGAACCTGCGAAACCTCCAACCAGCTGCACCTCTGCGCTCGCGGTACTTGTACTGCAACCAGATGTACACCGTCGCTACGCATCTCATCGAGGAAACAACCCAGCAAAGCTTCGCCGACGTCTTACAAGAGCGCATCTTCACCCCGCTGAGTATGAACTCCACGACGCTGCAGCCCGCAACCGCCCAAGCCAAAGGCTGGTCCGACCGCATGGCCAGTGGCTATATCTGGGAAAAAGAAAACAACACCTGGCGCAGCCTGCCACCCCAAACCTATCCCGAAGCCCAGGGCGCTGGGTCTGTAATGTCCAGCGGAAACGACTTCATCAAATGGGTCAAAGCCCTGCTGTATCATGAAGGCCCCATCACTGATAAAGTCTACCATGGTCTAACCACCATGCGTTCAATCGTGAATCCGCAGGGAAGGAGATTAAGAGCGCATACCACGCCTGCGATATACGCTGCGGGGATGGAGATTTACTACTACCGTGGAGTGCAGGTTATCGGGCACGACGGCAGAGAGCCCGGGTTTGCGAGTCGGTTTGTCTTCATGCCTGCGCTGCGGTTTGGGGCGGTGGTTTTGGGGAATTCTGCTGGTGCTGCGAATGCTGCTACGGTTATTATCAGGGCGTTGATGGATGAGATCCTGGGTGTTGCTGTGGGGGAGCGCCCGTCATATACAAAGAAGACATCAGAGAAGAAGGGAAAGGACCTTACGATAAACACCAAGGTTCAGCAGCCGACGAACAGGCCTGAAAAGAAGCAAAAGGCAGCGAAGGAGGACTTTGGGCTTCCGCAGACGACCCCCCTGGAGGCTTATGTGGGGGATTATTGGAACCCAGGCTATCGCAATATGACCGTCCAGACCAAAGATGGGCACCTCTTCGTGGATGCGACCGATCGCTCCATGGGCTTCACGCTGGTATTCCACCACGTTAAAGGCCAGACTCAGTATACTGCGACGCTGACAGACGAGGTTGAGCTCACGGACGAGCCAGTGCACGCAGAGTTTGTCTTTAAAGATGGCAAAGCTATCAAGATGGGGTTGGACCTGGAGCCTGCTATCAAAGGATTAATCTGGTTTGAGAAGGCAGGCAGTACATAGTGATATGTGGAAATATATACATAATCATAAATCATGAACCCGTCTAAGCTGATTGAACACAATAACCCTGTCTAGGATTAAAAAGAAATAGCCTTGTGCGCTGAAAACTGAGGACAACCGCATGCATCGGGCGCTAGACTGCCCATGCCCATCGTCAACGAGAAATTATCCAACACATCACCGAAAACGTAGGCACTGGGGTTGAGGTCCTCCGAGTGTGGGGGGTCGAGTGACTGGCTCGCAGTGTCTACAACAGCCGGTCTCCTAGCAACAATGCGCCATGGGTCTGGAGGGTTATTTGGTGGACCCGGGGCAGAAAGTGCATTGGCTCGACTGTTGACATGAGACTGCAGCATCGTCGTCAACTGATTGAGAAGTGCAATAGCCGAGTCAATTCCGTTGCGAGACCCCTGGACCAAGGTCGGGGCAAATGCCTCTGGTACCTCGCCAATAAAGGATGGGTGGGGATGGTTTTCTTCCAGTTTGCTGCGGTAGTAGATGAGATTCTGCCTTGACCGAAGTATGCAGTCCAGGAGAACAGCTAGGATAGCAGGGTCGGCGTCTGTGTCCGACGTAACGATCTCCTTGGTCATTGCGAGGTATCCGGGGCATCTGGCGACTTCATTAAATGCATGATCCATTGTTTCAACCAACAGACTTCCACTCTGTTCCTGGTCTTGGGCAGATTCGCTGCGCACTGACACGCGCGCCCACTCCGGGTCGCCCAGGAAGCATGGGACGCAATTGATGAACGCATCGGCGACGATGAAAGGCTGCCATGATAGCATCAGGGTGCGACCTATGCCATGGACATGCGCCGCAGGACCCCGAGCGCACAGCAGATGGCGAATTCCTCGGGAATGAATGATCCACGAACGATCAGTATTACCGTCGAGAACCTCATACCCGCCGAGCAGAATCGCCGCGGCAAGGGTCTCGTCCGAGAGCGCAGCCCGCGACTGTAAGAGACAAGCTAGATGCCGGATGCCGCGACTGTACATATGTCGCGCACAGATAATCACCTCCTTGTCGCCGTGCCGGGCGCCCATATGCAGGGACGTCAAGGCGCGGAAAGCCCAGACCAGCGCAGGCGGGAAGAACGACCAGCGGGTGCGAATAAACTCCATCCAATTGACTTCAACGCGCGGGTCAAAGGAACTGACGTAGCTGGGGAAGTGGGCATCCAGCCAGCATTGAAAGGACTCCTTAGTTTGAATGTCAAGGGCCCCCAGAGTCAAATTGGGCGCAAGGGCCTCGTCCATGGAAGACTGGCCGTATCCGTACTTGCGGGTGAGCGCCTGCGTCTGGTCCTGGAACTTGAGCCCGCGGTCATACCCGGGACAAGTGGCGCCTTGACTGAGACAGCGCGTGCACTGTGGGCGCGTCATGTCGCACTGATACTTTTAGCTGTGTTTCTCCTCTGCATTGTACTGCGTACTGACCTTAACCCTGCGGCCAATGCATCGCATACATCCTTGACTGCGCGGAACGCCAACCATTGCTGCATTCCGCGCTGCTCACATTCTTAGTTTCGGAGAACAATTGTCGGGTGTCTGGACTCTGAGTAAACTGCTTGGCTTGTCACTTCACAGCGACCGGAGGAGAATTCAAGAATTCCGGACGCGTGCCCCTGCAGAAAAGGGCGCGGACGTGGTCATGTGATATGCGGCTCAGGGTCATGTGCGTGGTCACGTGTAGCAGAGTTAGGCATCCACTCCGGTATCGGTAACAAAATAAAGAACAAAAAAATAGAAATAATTTAAATGTATACTCCGTACGTCTGTTGAAGATGGCTGCATTGCTGTTGAGGTATTGATTATGGTGGTGATAAATCTGGGGTCGTGTAAATATGGCCTGCACTGCATACTGCAAGATATATTTCTTTAGCATACAACAGCCTACGGGTACCTAAAGTGTGCAGAACACCAGTTTGCTAATTGGCAGCTGATGATTCATGGGGATGATGTATTTATTCGCTCGTTACTGAGAACTTCGACTTGGAGAAGGATTTCATTGGAAAATGGAAAGGTGGTATGGCTCTGATGGTGCTGATACTGTTGATCTCACGGCTTTTTACGGCCAGGATACTCCAAGTCAACAAGACTGTTGACAGGGGTAAGCAGCTTTGGCAGACTTGGGCCGGTAAGCTGTGTTTCCTCTGCTCGGATGGGCTGTCTCGAAAGTTCGTCTATTCCCATTATCAACTGCTAAACCCTAGCATCCAAGACACGTTATATCATCTTGAACCCCAAGTCTCAAACTCCCAACGCTCATATCAATACATGCCACTAAACAGTCACCATTATTACATTAGATAAGGTGTAGAGACCACAGTGTCCCAAGCAATGGATACTTCATCCACGCATTTCATGTCTCTGTCCGGACACCACCGTATTCGCCTGATCCGTCGCGAACCCAGACCCAGGCCCAGGCAGGTTCACGGCACTGGTAGCAGGTATCTCACGTATCGTCGAGGTTTCCGCACGCCTCCGACGACGGAGGACGAGGAATACTCCAGCTGCAAGAAGGACAGCGCCAACGGGGACCCCAACACCAACACCTGCTTTTCCGCCAGTCGATAGTCCTCCAGTCCCTTGTTCATTATTGCCAGTGCCCTCGTCCTCCTCTCCATCTGCTGCTCCTGGAGTAGGGTTTTGGCTTGTCTCCGCGGTATAGCTGATAGTATGCTCTGATGTTGTGGTAACTGTCTCCGTCTGGGTAATTGTCTCCGTAGTCGGGGTCGGCGCAAATAGCGAGAGTTTGCTATTAGGAAAGCCAATATCATAGTCGTCGCCATCTATTCTGGTAGAGAAGTACAATGAGAACGAGAAGGCAGAAGTTTCCTCCGGTCTCATTGCAGGCAGGAAGCTGGGTTGTAGCGTTATCGAGCTATCCGACCAATCTGCGGTGGTAGTTCCATCAAAGTCTTTTCCGTGTATCGCGATCGTGATGGGCCCTTCGCAGTCGTCGTCGCATCTCCAGGCAAAATAGGCATCGTCTGTCGGCATGAGTTCCTGGTTCGTCGGGTGCTCAAGGTACCGCCCGGTGGTCACTACTGTAGTACGGAGATTTTAGTCGCCATCTACGTGCAACGGAGGAGGGGAAACGATCATCCTACCATCTTCAGCTAAGGTGGTTTGGATACTGGCTGCTGCAGCTAGATAGAGGAGCACGACAGACGCAGCCATCATGGCACGCCGCGAGTGCACGACAGGTAGATAAAGGTGGCGTTGTGCGACGGAAAGAAGCCTAGAGTTGCGAGCATACAGTTCAGCCAAAAGTACTACCCCTGAATTCCAAAAGCAAATTCTCGGCCTTTCGCGTGGTTGGAGCGCCTTGCTGCGGCACAGTCATGGTGCATGAAATCTCTATTTACACGAGTTTAATTGGATCCAATCGAGCAGGGATCTTTGTTGTGGCCTTGGCGGTACGGCCTTGACTGCTATGGCAATAAAAGAATTAGAGAAATAATATATATATATATATATATATATATCTGTTGAAGATGGTCGCATTACTATTGAGGTACCGATTATGGGGGAAATTAATCCGGGGTGGTGCGAATATAGCTTGTACTGTATATTATAAGACTGATATATAACTTATTTATTTTAATATTATATAATAACTAGCATGTAACTAACTAAGAGGTTTTAGAATATTAGTTTACTAATTCAAACTAGGAGACGGCAGATGGGCTGCCCAAAACGGCCGCAGTCGACACTGTTTTTAGCTGTCCAACTGTCACGCCTTCCGCCACTCCCCCGTGCACTTACGTCCACGCACTGCTAAGCACTGAGGGTAGACCCACCCAAACCTTATTTATCCGCAGCGCAGTATACCTACGAGCACACTGTTCTGGAGGCTAACCAATGCTAATATCCTATACCCTTCGCTGCGGTCTCTAAGACGCTCTAAAAATGGTCTCCTCTCCAAGGGCCTTTATAAACGGCGGCCGGTCCCACGATCAGTGTTATGTCCTACATATATTTTAGTACAACTTGTAGAACTACAGCAAAGGGTATCCTAAATATTAGAGAATCATTTTAAAGAGACTTGTGCCGCACTTTTATTAACTTGCTAGAAATCTATCTATCCAGATCTAAATAAAAGTGCCTTATCCACACTCCTATTATCAAGGATGACGACAAAGGACTTAATATTAAACTGGCAGCTCTAGCTGCCAAATTCATGAAGGACACCAAGCTCCTTGGGCAATTTGGGAGCGTATAAAGAGCATGAGGTTGAAAGAGCTGAGCAAAGTCCTTAATAGTACAGGCTACACAGAGTTTCCTTTTGCAGTGATGCACGAGGTCAGGAGCTGGACAAAGAACAAAGAGGACATAGCACTCTAGGGGTTTCTCTTTCTTCCCGTATCTTTGCTGTATTTCGAGCTTTGTATTTTCTTATGGGTGCATCTATTTCCCTCACACTGTAATAGCCAGACGGCTGGGGCTTCCACACATGCCATAGAACATAATCCAGGATGTGCTGCTATATTGCATGATGACATCTTTGGGTGTCAAGGAGTTGTGGATTGCCGATACCTTTTTGAATTGGAGGACCGCACCATGCTGGTGGACGATGCATTTCGGTACTCCGGTGGTTCCAGAAGAATAGCAGATCATCAAAGGGTAGTTGAACGGCACCCGGGAGAAGACAAGTTCGTCGGAAGGCCTCGATTTCTTCAAAAACTCATCCAACGTCGGAAAATGCCCGGAGACATCCGCGGTCACCGGTATCACGTATACCTGTGGTTGTGGTTGGAGCGCTAGAAAGATCTTCTGGAGCTTGTGCATGGTATATATCGCCCGACCCTTGTAAATAGCATGGCTATCGGCAAAGAGAATGCGTGGAGTGACCTGCGAGAGTCTCGAGACACATCCCTCGACTCCAAGCTCAGGACTGATCGAAGTGAATATTGCCCCAATTGAGGCAGCTGCATGGAAAAGAATAATGGCCCAGGGAGATGTCGCGACCAAAGCACCAACTCGATCCCCTTGCTTGATGCCACTCTGCTTTAAAGCACTAGCGGTCTCCCTGACTTGTTCTTGAAACTCTCGCCAGGTGAGAATATGTCCGTCGTCTTGGTGGATGTTCTGCCCTTCTGTAATGCCGATCAATGCTGGCGAATCGAGGTCTGGGTTGGAAAACACAACGTTCTCTGCGTAATTTATCTCAAGCCCTGGGAAGAACGGCGGGATATGGCTCATGGGAACAGTGTCATCGTAGGCTTTTTTCGTGGTAGGTGGCAGGGGAGGGACAATATCCAAGTATGTATACAAATTAATCCAGAAACCGTGTGGATCTTCAATAGACCATTTGTGGAGATCGTTCGTGTCTCGATGACCGTGTCCAAACAGTTCATTGACGTGCTGTCGGTAGTCATCCATAGACGCTTTGCCGTGTCGCTGCGAAGGGCGCCATAGGAGTTCCAGTTCGCCATTGTCGCTAGTCATGTTGTCCGGATCAGTGGTCGGTTAACTTCGAGACAAAAAAACTGCTGCAACGTCAAAAAAGACCGTCGCAGTATTTACATGGACTTATACCGCATTCTTGAGGCAATGATCAATTTTACGGATTCGTCGGCACCTCAGCCAGACCGCCGAGTTTACCGAAGGATGCTCGGTTGAAGACAGATCTCGGCTCAATTTTTAGATATTCGGTAGCGGCGTTCTATCAATACTGATGTTACGATACACAAGATGATCAAGTAACGGCGTTGCACCGAAGCGACTGTGGAGCATACTTGCACTGGTGTCGATTCCCCCGGCCTAGTCGAGCCTGCGCGGAAGTTTTCGGCTCTTCGTATATTATCTAACCCGTTTCCTTTCTAGAGAAACAGCTACGACTCGAACAGGAGAATATTGTCAATTGTTTCGTTGATTTCACGCTAAATATGCACACCTCACTTGGTGGAAATGGAGAGACACCGTCAACTTGGCAGACACCGGCATCCTTTGATACCAGGACCATCTCGAGAACCTGCCACTTCTGTATGTCGTTTCAAGCGTGGTGCGGAGATGGCGAACCGCAAATACGTTGCAGGACGTGCCAAGTGTGGAAAATATCATGTCGGCCGGGGGCATGTGCAGCTGGGTATCAACCTTTCGCTTGTTTATCCTGTTGCTTTTTTCTGGGGTAATCCAGACGTTGACATATTTGCCTAGACAGACCGCTTCACATGAAACCAACCCTCCAGGCTTTCCTGCCAGCAATACACAAGGTATGGATGGACGAGGACCCCAAAGCTGGTTTATATTGATGACCGAGTCTGTCGCAGTCCCAGTCCACATACGAAGGGGTCGTTGCGAAAATGAAAGTCTTTTCCAGGGAATTTCGGACAGCATGTGGAATACTCTGCCATTGGATCATATGATTACTACGACTCAAGCGCTCCTAGGCCTGCAGATACCAGGGTGCAGACCATTTAAAGCCCTGCCGAAGTATATCCACGGCCTGCAGTCTCATGTACCAGCTGCTGATGCCGATTACTTAATTGCCACTGGGGCGCTGCTGTTGCCAGACGAGAACTTGAGCTGTGAGCTCCTGAGGGCGTTTATGCAGTTCGTATATCCATACGTTCCATTGTTGGATACAGACGATATTTTCCAGGCAATCTCGGATAATGATGGGCGGAATCCGATAAGTATTTTGCTATATCAAGCGATGATGTTCTCCGCATTGCCTTTCGTTGATCAACAGCATTTTCGGAATGCGAGATATTTATCAGCGAAAGCGGCTCGCTACCAATTCTATCGCAGGGTGAAAGTTAGTGCAAGCCCACTGGAGATTGAAGTGTCTCGTGCCATTCATCGACATGAAAAACCAGCTGACGGATGCCAGTTACTGTACGTGTTTAACACAGAGCTGGATCACATAACTCTCATTCAATCCCTGATCTTGATGACCTACTGGAATGAAGATCCAGAGGACTCGAACAATTCAAGGGATTGGTTAGAGGATGCATTGTCTCATTCAGTCGCAATTAAACTCCATCACGACTTTGATCCACCGGGAACGACGACTAAACAAGGTCGATTGCAGAGGCGACTCTGGTGGTGTTTGTACACTCGCGATCGTCTCATGGCCTTGAACCTTCGACAGCCGTTGCTCATAGAAGACGGGGCATACAGTGTCAGCATGGTCACTGAACACGATTTTGATTTCATACCTACTGAGGCAGAGGTTACTGGACCCGGACATCAGCCTGTCGCCATTAGGAGCACACAGCTCCAACGGAGGCAGAGACTGATCTTCATCGAAAAGGTCAAATTGTGCCTCGTGCTCAGTGAGATAGTCAAGCTGGCCATCTCTAATACGGATCTTCATTCAGATTCAAGGTCAAAATCAAACAGCTTGCGAAGCTGCGTCAAAAGACTGGGAGAATGGCACTCGCGCCTGTTTCCAGAGATTCAGTATCAACCACCTGCTTCACACGCAACCGTGGACCCCTTGCTCACGCCGTGTGCCTGGCTGAAGCTGGTCTTCACAGCATACCGGGTGTTGCACGAGCAAACCCATTTGACTTGGAGGGATGGAAGAAATAATGAGAAGGTCCGGCTGGCAATCGAGCAGATCGCCTTGATTGCAGAAGACCTTGATCGCCTGAATCAGACCCGCACTTTGCCGAGCTCTTCCGTGGGGATCTTATTGCCAGTACTCCCAATTCTGATGACAGACATCCAGCGTGCTTCTTCGGAAGCATGTGCCGTCAGCTTCCGATTCTTCTATCGGTGCATGAAGGTTTTAGAAACGCTAGGAGAGACCTATATGCTCGCCGAGGTTACGGCTAGCTTTTTTCAATCAGTGCTCGCCAAGGGCCAGTTGGATGCTGCTGCGTTGTCAACGATCCCACCATCTCTCAGCCGCATTTTGGATTTACCACGGGTCATGGTGTTCATAAACTAAAATTACTTCTCATAAAGCAGGACCGGCCCATGGTAGCATGTTGTGTATGTCTGACGTAAAAACTGACTATGTACTAGAAATTCAAATGTGGCTTTCCAAGCTGGACTTCCTTGTCCACGGCAAAAACTGCATTAGCTTTTCGAACAGCGTGGGATTTCCTTTGAATGCCGTGGACTCCGGTGTTACCTGTCCGAGTATCAAGCGTCGCAGAACCTCCTTTGTCACTGTCAAGTGCAATCCAGCTGCGTTCAAGCGAGATGCGTCGTCAGACCACACCCTATGTGTCAGGGCACCATTGCTCAGAATGAGGCGCCAAGTCTGATCTTGATCTACTACCGTAATGTCGATAACGAGCGACTCCTTCGCCGCACGGGGACCGTCGATCTGAACCGAAAGTCCGATCAACCACTGCTCCACGCTCAACAAGGGATTTAGATCGGGCATTGTCGCCGTACGCGGCGAGACTGCGTTGCTTTCCTGCTGCAGATCCTGCGCTCCAGTGAGGAAAAAGTTGCGCCAAGTCGCATTCACCGCGCCATGACCAAGCCGCGTCAGCACAGAGCTCAGTAACGAGCGTGCCTTGATGTGCCTGGGTTCCGCGGCGAGAGCGTGGCCCAGAAGCGTGGCTGCGAAGCGCAAATCGTCTTTGGTGGCGAAATCTTCTGCCAGCGCAACAGCCCTATCCACACCACCCATGCAAGCCACGTACCGTTTCCCTTCTTCACACGGTGGATGCTTCCATAGATTGACAGGGTTTCCGTCGAACCATGTCATATAACGCTGGTAAATACCCTTGATATTGTGATTAAGGGAACCGTAATATCCTTGGAGGTGCCAGGCGCTGTCGAGAGCCGGAGGTAATTTCAGTGTCTCCGCTATCTCGATGCCAGTCATTCCTGCGTTCATCAGGCGCACTGTCTGGTCATGCATGAACGCGTACATATCGCGCTGCTCGCTGAGCATCCGAGCGATACTATCCTGGCCCCAGACTGGCCAGTGATGGCCTCCAAACAGCGCTGTTGCCTGGTTACCGAACAGCATGAGGCTTTCGTCCAGATGGTGCGACCACAACTTGGCATCGCGGACGAGCGCACCACGCAGGGTGACGATGTTGTGCATGCAGTGCGTCGCGCACTCAGCAATGTAAAGCGCCCGGCGGTCGGGGAAGTAGAAGTTGAATTCCGATGGTGCTTCGGTCCCCGAAACGATCTGGAAAACAATCCGAACGCTGTCAATAATTCGATCGTCACCAGTCTTTCCAATCAGCATGTTTGGTGGGATGAGCGACGTCGTGCCTGTCGATGTCGCCATTCCGAGCCCACATCCGACCTGCCCTACTGCGCCCTTCTGCAAGCTTGCCCCATACATGTACCTGGCCCGACGCCGCATCGCTGGGCCCGCATAAATGTTCTCGCTTGTTGCGTCTTCCATGAACCCCTCTGGCGCGATAATCGGTACCGTGTCTTCCATCCCCGGCAGCAGGACCCCTCGTGCGCCGCCAAAATGGTCAACATGCGAGTGCGAGTAGACCAGTCCCGTCAGCGGGCGTTCCCCACGATGTTTTTCTGTAGAGGGACAATGCAGCGGCGGCACATTCATTTGACACCAATGGGTCAATGACGATCACTCCCGTGCGGCCTTCCACCAGCGTCATGTTCGATAAGTCGAAGCCACGCACTTGGTAGATGCCATCCACGATTTCGAATAGGCCATGTTTCGCCGTGAGTTGACTCTGTCGCCACAGTTTTGGGTGCACTGTGTCGGGGCACTTCTCCTCGCGAAGGAAAGCATATCCGTCAATGTCCCAGGCAACACGGCCCGCTTGTGTCTTGATGATACCTGGTTCGAGGGTGCCGAGAAATCCGCGAGAGGCGTTGTCAAAGTCAGCCATCATGATTGATTCAGGACAAAGAGAACCGCTAGTTAATAATACTCCCAGCTTAAAATCTGTGAATGCAACTTTTATATTTAATCAACTACCGAGCCCTCACAAGAACCGAGCTCTAGCATTCGGCATGACGCACTTGTGCCGAATTTAACTAAGCTTCGGCGGCGAGGGGAAAACCGCCGAGACTCTAATCTCACTATTGGCACGGTGGATAAATAAAACTAATAGGTCAAAGGAATTGGAACAGCCTGTAATCGGCGTGGCGTAGACCGGATTAAGCCTCCGACGCCTTAAGGATATCCAAGGGGTGTTCAATGGGGTTTAAACCCGGAGAATGTGGAGGACAATCCGTCATAAATCCACGGGCCAGGAAAAAGAGTGTATTGTTGGATATAAGGTATTGAAATAACCTCGGAATAGAGGAGTACTTTGTGCGTCCCATAGAAACGGCTACTTGTAATACAAAAACGGTGCAAAGCAGTCCTGTTGGGCGACAACTTGGTGTACCTGGCTATAGCGGTGTTTTACAGGACTCTTCAGGGTAGAACCAGGCTGATTCCTGAACATGGTATGCAGACATTTCGGTTTCACGCAGATTGCCAGCATTGAGCTCAACTGGTTCTCGTAGAAAAAGCCTTGCTCATAAGTCTCCATAGCTTTTGCAATCGAGGCATTCCTGGTATAATTCGGTCCTGCTATATTGAACGAGTCAGACTCTCGGTCATCTCTCGGCTATGCTTACCGAGCCACCTTGCGCAATAAGGTTCAGGATTGCCGACGTGATAACTTCGTTTAAGCCAGACCCACAAAAATGTCGACAGAGTATGGGGCCCCGCGGTGTTTTAACGGGGAGGCAAGGCAGTCAAGGACTCCCCGAAACAGCAGTAGTTCAGAGCAACTCCGCATCTGGCACATTCGGCTTCTCCTTCAGACTGGATTTGCCTCTGCTCGCTCGTTCCGAGGTTGACCCGCTACCAGTACTATAAGTCGCACGCCGCGTACGCGGTGTTGGTGCTGAAAGTCATGTTTTTACTTCACTTTCCATCTCTTCGTGGCTAACTCATCCCCCGCGGAGCAGAGTCACAAGGCAAAATCATGTCTGGCATTGCGAATCCCGCGGATAAAAAGCAGCATCTCGACTATCTCGAGGACACACTTAAAACAAGAACAAACGATGAAGCAGCTGAACGATTCACTCCTAAGGAGGCTGCCTCCATCAAGCGTCGAATTGACTTCCGGCTTATCCCGTCCCTGGGCCTTATGTACTTCGTGTCACTCATGGATCGAAAGAATGTTGCAAACGCAGCTATAGCCGGAATGAGAAGAGACCTTGACTTAATAGGAGGATACCGATATAGTCTGGTCACTCTAGTCTTCTTTATTACCTATATTCTTTTCCAGCCTCCAATGACTGTTTTCTGTCGCAAGATTGGCCCTCGCAACTTCCTGCCGGGCATCTGCCTTCTATGGGGTTGTGTTATTATTAGCTTCGGGTTTAGTAAAGAGTGGACTACAATGCTGGCCTTACGACTTATTCTTGGAATCCTTGAGGCTGGTTACTTTCCAGGCTGTGTCTATCTTTTATCAACTTGGTATACTCGATGTAAGATACCGTTCCACTGTCCTTTTTCCTTGTTAATACATAACAGACGAGGTTGCAAGGCGTTACTCGGTCTTTTACCTTATTGGAAACTTCGGATCTGCATTGTCAGGAATCATTGCGTATGGCTTGATGCAAATGGAGAACGTTGAGGGTATTCGTGGCTGGAGATGGTAAGCATGTACAACCCAATAAAACATTCCAGTAAATTGAGATAATGGTTCATTTCTCCAGGATTTTTATTATAGAGGGCGTCGTGAGTGCTGGCTGATCAATCTAATAGTCTGTCAGACTAATTATTTGCCAGATAACCTGCGCAATTGCTATCTTTGCATATATCTTTATTATCTGCTTTCCAGATGAAGAACGAGACAAGCCGTCCTTCAAATTCCTGGAACCTGATGAATCTCAATTTATTATAGACCGTCTGGAAAGAGACAGAGGGGACGTGGAACTTGAAGAATTCAACCTAGTAAAGTATCTCAAGCCAGCTCTGCATCTTGAGGTCTGGGGGTTTGCATTTATTTTCTTGTAAGTCACTTCTGATGACGACGGTAGTTACCGTTCCTTGTTTTGTTGGACTAGCCTGACATCATTCTCAGCTGCACGACGACTGTCATGTATGCATTCGCATGTGAGTACCTCCATTCCGGAAAAAAAAAAAATATTAGAGCCGCTCGAGTATATAAAGCTTACTAGAACAGACTTCCTTCCTATTATCTTACGGGAAAACTTGAATTTCAGTCTAGCAGCATCTCAGTGCCTTATTGCTCCACCTTATGCACTTGCAGCGATTCTGATGTTTGCTACCGCCTGGGTGGGAGATCGCTACCGGGTTCGAGGCATTATCATTATTGTGAATAGTCTGATTGGACTTGTTGGCCTTCCTATCATGGCGTTCCATCCAAATCCTTCAGTTAGATATTTTGGTGTCTTTTTAGCGGTTGCCGGCACAAATGCCAATATCCCGGCTACCATGACATACCAGGTGGGGTTAAATTAACTATAGAGTGAACTTCAGCTGACTCTTTGAGGCAGGCAAATAATATTCGCGGCCAGTGGAAGCGAGCGTTTTGTTCCGCGACGTTGACTGGCTTGGGCGGAATAGGTGGAATCGCAGGCAGTCTTGTATTCCGAACTCAAGATCGACCAGAATACTTGCCCGGTATGGTGGCGACCATCGTGTAAGTCAGCCTTTCCTCATGCCATCTTTCCCAGTTCTGTTCCTAAACACTGACACTTACTCTCCTTAGTTGCAATTGTGCCGTTATCTTCACCGTTACTGCCCTGTCCGTGTACTTCAAAATTTCGAACAACAAAGCCGATCGAGGAGAAAAAGTTATCAACGACGATCCAGATTTCAGGTATACTTTGTGATGACGCAATACTTGGATTGCTCACCTTTGTGTGGAACCTTGTAGGTTATAAAGAGAGGCGGTACTAACCGAAGTTTTCTGTTTTCACATCAGATGTATCTGCGCAGGGTGAGGGTGGGTTTTTTTTGAGATAAGCCTGGATGTATGTTATAAAATAACGAGCAATCCTTTTTTATATTGCTTGAGATACATTTTTCTTGTGTTCGATGTACCTGTTTCTGACTTCTACTTTGTTCCAATTATGTATAGGGAGGTGTAGAATATGACCTTCCTGCATTGTAGGGCTGGATTGTACATTTTATTGTGTTGATCGGTCATTTTACTAGATTTATCTTGGTCCCTGTTTGGATATCTTGCTATATCTATGGAAGTCACAACCCAGGCATACGACTGGTTCTCCAATGACCTTCTATTTAAACGATTTCTCCAATTCTTAGTCAAATTGAATGGGAGCGGTCACTATAGCGTAATCCGCATAGATCAACATAAAGATATTATAGATACTGAGGCATGGGTCCTCTGTACTTGGTTCGAATCTGTCACGACCCAGGGTATCAATATTAGTAACTAGTTAACTAGAGCCCGGGACTGGCCTTACCATGGTAGATAAAGCCGCGTAATTGATATTAATCATATAAACTTTTATCTTCCGCAAGTATAGTCCAGCCTGCTAACTCGGGGACCTAGTATAGCTACCCCCTACTTCCATTCACTAAATTTACCCTGCTAATACTGACGACGAGTCCTGCAAACACACTTAATTACATTCACCAACTTGCTACAGCTGACTTCAAGAATATTGTCCGGGTCAATGCCGACACGATTTATTCCAACATGGTTGTCGACCTGTCGCATCACCGTCTCATCTTAGAAGTCCTGAGTATCCATGATCGATAGTGGGTGTTCCCTTTCTACGACGTGTAAGCCGGATCGCAATCTAATTCACTGGCCTGGATCACACTGATCAATCTGTCTATAGATACAGGAATAACTCCGCTAATCTCGGCCGCACTAACAACACGACGGCCGGGCGGTTCCTCGTGCGCTATGCCCCCGCTGCAGGGCAGGCACCTGGTGTTGCCTACCGAGGTATGCATCCGCGATCCTCGTTATAGTCCAGGGACTATTTACCACGGGGACTGGCTTTCGCTTTTTTGACCACTTTACTGTGGGTCTTGCTCATCAAGGACCAATTCTGCCTGATTTCATTAGATAACCATAACTGGTATACTACATACAAATTCATCGATTACTGCGAAAAACTTGGGATTATTGCGATGTAATTCCCGCCAAATACAACGCAGATCCTACAGCCCCTTGATCAGAAACCATTTCTTGCGTACAAGCTACTACAACGCCCACAAGATGCTCTTTTACAGCGGGGTGGCTCGGTTACCTACAAGGTTGATTTGCTTCATGGGGTCTCAGCTAGATGAGGCTAAAATTCGGGAGCGTTTTAGGTTAAGTGAGCGAGAATTAAAAAAGTTGCGTTGGCATAAAGTTGCGTTGGGCCGGTGCGGACCCACACCAAAAGAAGTGGGTTCACTTCTTAGAGATATTGTTGGCGTTATTCTATGCCGAACCTGAAATCGTAAGAAACTGAACTTCTTCAGCCCTCAGGATGCCATGCCTTCTTTCCTTTTCCCTTCCCGCACCCTTCAGATGTATTGATAAAGTATATTTAGATTCAAAATTTAGCGGCAAGCTGCTCGAGATGCTGGTTCCAGATGGCAGAAAAATCCGAGGGTCATTCAGCAACCTTCTTGCATCACAAACGGTCTTGTCATATAACATCCGTGTCCTGGACAAGGTTTGCTCACTGCCCGGCAACTGCTCCTCACCTTTCAAGAACCCAGATGGTACTAGCCTCCAGTCAAAGTCAGGTTGAAATTACTTGCTCACTAGCGCCACGTCAAAAAAATGAATCATAGTTATCCAGGTTTAGCAAGTTCTCGATTGACCAGTCAGGAAAATTTTCCGGGAGTCTGTTTGCCACATCATCTATTGTTATTTTGGAGAGCAGCTCCATCCTTGGTGTTAATGCTTTTGAGAATGGAAATAATTCGTAGACTCCCGGTACTGTCAGATATGTTCTCCAATTTGACACCGATTGAAATTCGCTTTCATACCCTATGCCGGATAATGGTTGTGTTGACGTGCCATGTGACAATATTTCGCTTTTCATGCGCACAATCCTTTCGACTATCGCTTGTGCGCCAGGAAACTTCAACGTTCTCTGGGTAAGGATTTCCAGAAGGACGTCAAGTTCCTCCCAAGGCAAAGCATCGGCGCCGGATTCGATATCTCTCGCTCGAGTTTTGTAGTTTTCTCTGATATTGTAGAGCTGTGGAAGTGAAGCTACCATCATGGACCAATTGTTGATTGCCATGAGATAGTTGATATCGTCTCTGTAGTCCATCTCTTGGTAGAGTCGAACGATGCATGAGGATGCCACCAGGCTTATCGTTGATGTTGCTGAAGGATGGAAGAATCGACCGTGGATATGAAAAAAGGTGATGATGCAAGTGAAATGCCAGATAAGAACTTCGTAAAAGTCCCGTTGGTAGATTAGAACGCCTTGATCATCGAATATGCGAAGGTCCGAGGGAATATTTCCGGCCCATTTCTGCATATCTGATAGGATAGCCAGCACCTCTTCTGGAGTGTTTGCGAGGTTCTGATGCGAAAGCGGCAGCATTCTCGCCAGAATTGTCATCAGATTTGTGTAGAGGACGAATAAACGAGCTTGGCCACTTTCGGATTCTTCGAAATCTGTTATCGAGGGGGGATGTAGGTCGAAATCCTCTGTCTTTAGAATTTGCGGCCGGCCAAAGCAGGCGGAGTACAACTTGTCTTGCGCATAGAGGAACCAAACTATCCTACGGGCGCTGCAAGGGACAGGTCTCTTCGAATAAGTTGATTCCCGGTGGAGACCCATCTGAAACGCAAGGCGAGTGGCAAGTCCCAACCAGTTCCAGCTGCAGTCAGCGGTGACAACGGACGGAGGTGTGACATTCCATAAGGTAAGCAGGCACAAAGCCTTGAGTGTACTGAGCGGGTCATGTTCATGGTTTGTGTAAAACAGTGTCTTGGCTCTGGCGTAGTGCTTTTCACTTTCCACGAGGCTTTTCGCCGACTTTGGATGACGAAGAATGGATCCAGCCAAGCAGAGAGATTGGAGAAGGAGAGCGGAAGGACGTGCGACGGTGACGTCTTGGCGGCTCACGACAGGAATTCGATGGTATAAATATTTGAAATACGCAGAAACGTGTGCATCGATTAGCGATTGTGGCGGTAACTGGTCAGCTCTAGTTGCAGCCAAAGTTTGTTCCTCGATCGACCTAGAGAAAGACCCTACAATCGCAGAAACGTCCGAGGGAAGTGGTCCATGATTTGACATGACTGAGAACTCTCCAATGTATCCTTGGTCGTCTGTTTCCGCGGACGTGGACTGTGGAAGGTTGGGCTGTCGCTCATTGTCACTAATATCGCCAGCCGTCCCTTGAGAGTCGACCAAAGAAGGAGTTGGCGGTGTCAGCCGAGGATCATTGTTCAGTGGCAGTCCGCACAACGCAGAAACCTCGAGAGCCCGATCCCTCCGTTTCTGCAGCCTGGTAGATTCCCGCCTTTGACAAACCTCCCCACGTTTTTCACAATTGGTGCAGGATCCACCATTATGGATTTTCAAAATCAAATCGCACTTGACTTTCCTCGCGTGGCACCGCTGACATACGACTCGGGAACGGTCTCGTGGTCCACGCGGAAAGTGTGAAGTGGGTGCTGCAGCCATGATGTGAGTGACGAGTCAGACAAATAAAAACAAAGGCAGAGAGTATTCCTTTTTGTGGTGGGCACAAGGAAGCGAAAAGTGAACAGTGATAAAGCAGAACAGGTCAGCTCGTGCGGGTCAATCTGCACCCCGCTTCTTCTAGCCCCGCACTTGTCCCAGCAAAACAAAACCTGGTGGTTGATATCGGACCAAGGCTATACCAGATATCTGAGTGTCTGGGGGCTCCGACGACAGGGTAATGATGGTGTCTTTTGGTTATTGTCCTGAAGATCTACTATTTTTGTGCTGTCTTTCCAAGCTCTCAGTGGTTTGCGATGCCCGAGAAACCAGGCGGCAAAGACTGCTGAAGCTGAATAACTGAGCGCTTGTTCTTGTTGTACGGCACTGAAGAACTGGCGGATCGCGGTCGCACTATCTGGCTAATCGGAGGTGGAGGAGAAGGCAATATGAGGCTGTAGAGAGCTACTGTTCATATAACTACTCTGCTATTAACGTTATCTGATAATCAGAGAGAAAGAGAAAACGAGTGTATGATCGGTATAAAGAGCCATCGCAAATTCAGGGGCTGAGTCTGCTAACTATCTGTGTAGTGGGTGCTTCGGTAGGAGCATCCAATAATGGTAGATCCGGAACCCTGGCACTTGAGGCATAGAACTGGTTCGGCACTGGGACGGCGTATGAGGCAATCACAATCGCAATCACACAATTTTATGAACATTCTTTTAGGGTCAAGAGAAGAGATTTATAAATGCAGAGATAACCTTACAGAAGAACGGAAAATCGAGGTCATAATATTAAAATGGTATCATAACCTAGGAGTCTAGTAGAATTTCAACCAGGAATTTCATAAGTCATGCGATTGATATAAATGTTGCAAAGCTCCGGAAACGGTGAGCAGGGCTGCTCTAGACTACACGATATTAGGGCAGTAGGTGACAATAGAAAGGTCAATAGCGTCATTGATACAATAATCATTGACAGCCCTTTGCCCGTAGAACTATTGTAAGTTATAGATTTGCAGATCTTGCATCTGACCATGAAGCCACAGGTTCAAGAAAAATTAAAAGTTGCTTGAGGCTAGAGAGGTATCCACCAATAGCCACGTCCAGCGATGTAAAAAATATTGACAAACATTATAGCCAGAAGAAAGATGAACAACGACGCATTTGTCTTGGGCCACAACACGTTGTATCCATCCCATCGGGGTGATTTCGGGGAGCCGCCGAGTCAGCCTCTCACCATTGACTCTCCCCTTAAGCCTGACACCTTTCCGCCCTACGATAGTGGTATTGGAGGGAGCTCAGGTTCATCCTTTGCATCCGATAGAGACACTGCGCATAGACCACGCAAGAGACCTCATTGCACCGAAAATCTACAATATTCCCCGGAATCTATCTCGATGGCTTTGTCACAGTCATGCGAAGCACATATGGTCATGAGCTCGACCAATTGCACAATTGGGATTATTTGCGAGGACAGGGCGAGGGACCATATATTTCCAGCAAAAGACTGTCCCAAGCATCGGTGTATCAGTTGATGCCCGCAAGGGTACACTTGTTGGCCCTTGAAACTGTCACTGGGGTTTTTATACTATAGTCGGCCTGAAGAGCAACAGCAAGGCGGAGGTGGCCCAAACTACTCAAGTTTCTCTCTCTCTATTGCAGCCTGAATGTCTTTTGAGACGAAAAGCATGCGTCGGCCAAGATAAAACATAATGCTTGGTACCCACGTTATTCAGCCGATTTTTAGTCCTCGAGTTCGCGGATCTTGGTATATTGCTTCTTCGCCATTGCTCCATTGATGATTCCACTACCGCACGTGGATTCGAGTGTAATGATGTAGTCGGGCCATTGTTGAATTAAGCTTAACACATACAGCCATAGGGTACGTAAACAGGGCTTCCTGCCCGCTTACATGTACTTAAGCGATGATTATTAACATGGCTAGAAGTAAAAGGATGGTAAATACCAAGTCTGGTGTAAGCGTGGGTAATATAGGCAAGCGAAATAAGCCTCTAGGGATCCTTGCCTCCTAGACAGTGGAAAGATTTGCTAGGAAAGTATTGGCTATAAAAAGTAAATGTGATTTTTATCAAAAGTGTAGTGATAATTACAGAAATTAAATAGTGGTGCGCAAGGAATGAATAGACAATGATTACCTTCCGCCCATAGCAGTGAAACAAAAGAATGGACACACAAGGTTATACTGCTTTGTACAACACAAGTGAAAGGGCTTAGCGAAACGTCGCCATACATCGTCAAGGACCAAGTTACCCTCAACCACTTCAGTGCTTGGTAGTACCATTTCCCATTGTGACAACGCGGGGGTTGGAAAAGGTGCTCTTCAGGAATTCGCGGGAGTTGTGCTTGCCGTCCTTGATGAACTCGTCGTTCCAGGTCATCCAGAAAGCCCAGGGGATGTTCTTGGAAGCCTGCGCATCCGGGTCCGGAATGGAGCCGACCTCAGCGAGAGCCAGGACGCGCTCGCCCTGAGTAACCTGCTTCAGGCTCTGGTACTTGCCCTCGAGGACCCCATGGTCGCCGGCTTCGGCGTAGTGATCAACGGTGGCAATGTCGCACTTGTCATTACCGGGGTACCAGTTGGGATCGGCGGTGTTGCACACCCACACGAGGTTGTGGATGTTGTGCACACGGGTGATGCGGTCGTAGATGAGGTCCCAGAGCTGCTTAAAGGGTGCAGGGCCCTGAGCTCCCCACCAGAACCATGCGCCCTCGGGCTCGTGGAGGGGGCGAAAGAGAACGGGGACGCCGGCCTCATCCAGGCGTTTGAGCTGGTGGGCAATAGCGTCGATATCGCGGATCAGGAGTCCGTACTCGTTTCCGTTCGCAGCTGCGCTCGGGCTTGCGCTGGGGCTTGCCGAACCGCTCGGGGATGCACTTGCTGATGCACTTGCTGATGCACTTGGGGATACGCTCGGGGATCCGCTGGGGCTTGCAGTGGCGGTCCCGTTCGAGCCTTGGCCGAGTGCATTTGCAAGGTTGAAACAGGTGGACTTGGTATAGAAGCTGTCATACCACGGCTTTTCCTCGGTGTCGGGCACACAGGTCGGGGGGTACCAATGCCAAACAAGGGCGTTGATGCCGCCCTGTTCGTCGAAGCTGATAGCGTCTTCAACGGTCTGACTCTTGCCTCCGTTGATGACAGCAGTGGGCGAGTAGTACATGAGATCGGTGCCCAGGATGGCGGGAGTGACGCCAAAGTTCTGCTGCACCCATTTCAGACTCTTGGGTTCCTGCTGACCGGAGAGGTAGTGCGAGCCGTACTGGGACTGGATATACTTGAGGAGCTCCCTGGCGCGAGGAGTGGCAGCCTTGTCGATGTTGTCGTAGGACAGCCCGGCGACCAGCGACGAGGCGAGAAGGGCAATGAAAGATTGTTTGCACAGCATTTTGCAATATCACCAGCGAGGCGTGTTAGAAAAGAATGGAATGAATGAATGAGCGAGTGATTGTTGTAGATTGCTGTGAATGCAATGAGTGGCATGGCGCCTTCTTATAAGTTTAACAAGGACTCGACCCATGGTCCTTTCGCATCAAGCTGAAACTACTGTGTAGCTCATGGCTCCATGTACAGACCATTCTTTTATTAATATTAATCAAGCATAATCCGCAGTGGGGGGCCACGACGAACTCTACATTGTGATGCCATTCGCCATGCCAGAACCTCACCTTATCCAGGCGTTTCAGGCAGACGAACTGGCCCCTTGATCTGCACACTGTCTTGAAACGGGCTGCACAGACTGGCCAAAATTCCGGCGAATTGGGACCCTCGCGGGGTCCTCGTATTCCAGGATGACGACGACAGTGCTCTTAGCTCGAGGGTGATCTGCAGAGGCTCCAGATGGACAGGCCAATGCCAGCACGCGGAGCCCACTGCCCGAATCGGAGATCGCAAGGCTCGGGCAATCGATTTGGCCTCTTGCCTGATCAGGTTCGGGGTGATGCCAAAATCTCCGAACTCCATGGGGCCAAAAACTGATATGGCCGGGCCGATCACCCACGGGATATTGTCCCGATCGGTTACCTGCGGCTGTTACAACTTACGGTCCACCTCAGTCGTTGCTCTTGCGGAGCGGTTCGCGAATTCATGTGTGGAAGCATAAGCCCACGAACAGGACATCACATTCAGAGAATGTCATGGCGTCACTGGGAAACCGAGTCTAACAAAGCCAGTAATGCCAGGCTTTCTCTTGCTCACTTGTAGCTTGGAGCCGTCTATCTCCAACGGAGTGCGAAACCGAATGCGAACAATATGATGCTTGAGATATTAAGATCCCCATACCTCCCTGGAAGACGCGTAAGACCAAGCATGAATCAGATTGAACACTAACCTGTTGCTGACACCGAGGTGGGTGAGCAATTTTGCGTATCTCGGTGTGCGTAAAAGCTACACGATTGATGGCAGTTTAAATGCGTCATGGATCACCGCTGCAACGCGCAGAGGACATTGGACGCGTGCTCTATCGGGCTAATTCGAAGTCTCTCACTGCGGTTGGGCACTGGGGACGGTGGCTTGGAGAAACTGTCTTTGAGGCCCTGGAAGACTCGGCTTGCTAGTCCCAACCCAATAGGCCAGTCTGATGTACGAATCACGGCGGCAATAGATGAAAGAGTGAGGGATTTCGGTGTTGAAATTGAAGCCAGTTAGGAAAGATTCACGATAGGCTTCTTTGACCATTTACGAATCTTGGAGTTCCATTCAACAATTAATCATAGATTAGCAGTGGGTTGGGTTTGGATAACCGAGTACTATTATTGATAAATCTGCGTTGTCACAAATAGCCCTAAGCTCATCCAAAATCTCTATACTCAGCCTATCTGCCTTCTACTGCTTCTCCAACATCACAACTCGACTGCCATAATCAGAATCAAAGACGAATTGCAGCCCAAGGTTCATCAGAGTTGCCCCAGAGTACACTACCTTTCCATCGACCTTGTACAAAGCCTGCGCATCCAAGCCTTGCAGCTTGATACGCGGCCAAGCATGATTCACGTTCGGAGAGAGTTGGAAGACAAATAGCACGGCTTGCTGGCCATCTTCAGCGATAAACAAGGCAGCAGGCCAATTCGACTCCTCCGGTAGGTTCAACCGCCACAGGTCACCCGTGAGCACAATGGGGTTCACCTTTTCAGCAATGGCAATAAGCTCCGGCAGAGCAGCTTTTTCTTCCTCAAGCATCTCAGCCGGGTCAAGCTCCAGCCCAAATGATCCGCCCATCATCGCGACATGGCCACGGAATGACAATGGAACAGTCCGGCCAGTCTGGCCGTTTGGCACGGCGGACAGGTGAGCTCCCATCGCGCTAGGCGGATAGGCGAGCGAAGTGCCCAACTGGATAGATATACGACTGACGGCATCGGTGTTATCCGAGGTCCAGCTCTGCGGGAAATAGTGTAAAATGCCTGCGTCGAAGCGGCCTCCACCCGAGGCGCAGCCTTCCCAAAGGACGTCTGGGAATCGTGTCGTAAGCTCACCAAGTACGCGGTATAAGCCGAGCATATAAGCGTGGGCTGTGGCTGGCGAAGGCAGCTGGTGGATGGCCCGGTTGTTATCCCACTTGACATAAGTGATATCGGCGCTTTTAAGGATGTTCGAAACGGCCTCGATAATAAAGTCTTGGACTTCTGGAAGTGCGAGATTCAGTACAAGCTGGCTGCGGCCCTCGGTGCGTGGGTATCGTCCTGCATGTAAAGCCCAGTCCGGATGCTTGTGATATAACGTTGAGTTTGGATTTACCATCTCCGGCTCGACCCAGATACCGAAGCGCAAGTTTGTTGACGTATTTGCTGCTGTTAGATGCGTGATGTTGTATACTAAAGGCTCTAGGCCATTTGGAAACCGCTCCGGGTTTGGTACCCAGTCACCCAGTCCGGCAGTATCGTCGACACGCGGATATTCATCGCCAAACCAGCCGTCATCCAGAACAAAGAGCTTAGCACCAACATCTGCTGACTCCTTCGCCAGATCGTAGATCCGGCTTTCGTTGTAGTCAAAGACCAGCCCTTCCCAGCTATTAAGCAATGTAGGGCGATCACTGGTGGCAAACTTGCTCTTGATAAGATGATTGCGATATAAGCGATGCAGAGAGCGTGACATGCCACCGATCCCATCCTTGGAGTATACCGCGACGCACTCTGGTGATGTGAGAGTCTCGCCAGGCGGCAGGGTCCAGGATAGCTGGTCAGGATTGAGCCCCAAGAGTGCACGCGTCAGGCCCTGTGAGCCCTTCTCAACATCTACAGAGAAGGAGCCCGTGTAAATGAGGGGAAACCCCCATGTCTCTCCATGGGACTCTGTGGCCGAGGGTTCCATCAACGCCAAAAAAGGGTTATGGAAGTGAGATGAGTAGCCGGCGGAGCTTCCAAAGCTTTGGACACCGTACTCGACCTTTGTTCTCTCGCGACTCGCTTCCCTTGCCCAATCTCCACGAAGGCTGATCATGTCCAGATCTGCAACAGGCAAATCAACGCTCAGACTGGCCAGGGCTTCGACGGTGATATTTGCCTTTCCGTGGTTCGTGATATTGACGCTGCGCGCAATGGCGTCGTACTCTGGGAAGATTGAGTACGACAGGTCCGCCGCAACGTCGCTGTACTCGTCGTATAGATGAACAACCAAGGTGCTGACGTCTTCTTCCGCGCCCATGGTGGCTGGCAGGCCCGGCAGTGCAGATTTCCCGCGACTGATCTTGTGCGATTTATATTGCAAGTCGGAAATTTCATACCCTGGTGACTCACGAATGCGCACCGCGGGGATCCGGAAGTCGCCTAGTCCTTGCTCTGGAAACTCGCGACGCACACGGCCTTCGAACCCGGCCCAGCCATTAAGCTCGCCCAGAGCCTCCTGCGGGATGTCACCAGTGACGATGCCGCCGAAGTGGTCTCCTAGCAGCTTACCCGTTGCGTTGTCCACGTGGAAACGGTACGACATCGTCTTGCCATTGAGGGAAAAGGATGTACCGTCTGCCACGATTGCTATAGAAGGCATGGTTAGGCCTTTGGCAGTGAAGAAAGGAATCGAAGGAGTACTAACGGTTTGCGTTTGAGTCCTGAGCCAGGACAGCCGGGGAGAATGAAAGCATTGCTATGAGGCCTGAGGCAAACGGAGCTCCCCTTGATAAAACCATCTTGGCCGTCTGCCTATTCTCGTAGATTCGCCGGAATGTGATTTAAAAGAAACCAAAGGCACAGAGAGCCATGCCTTTATATAATGTACCCCAGACTGTGGGGAGGCTACATGGACAAAGCGGGGTGACAATTTCCAAACTATACGAACCCATTAATTACCTCAAACTTGGGGTCAATGGCACCGGACGGAACAAAACAGGGGAAATACCGGCGTGAGCTGTCTACTGTAGCCATATTAAGCGGTGTTTGCGCGCTGGAGGATGCGGGTTGCAAATGAAGAAATGCCGGGAAATCTCCATGTGGCCGACAGCCTCTGACACCTCCCATTGGTTTGGACCTTGCAACAAATATCTTTTTATCCGCCCACTCCGTAACGGATTCAGTAGGTGGTGCAAGTACATGACGTAGCCAACGCAAAACAAGAGATATTCCCCGCACGGTTGATCGTTCCTAACCCTAAATACGTAAAATCACCCAACAACGGCCCGCAGAATCAGAACTTGGCGGTGCATCAGCATTCAAGGGAAGAACCAAGCCGTCACAGTCTGCGGACTCTTGTACCTTCCTCCGAAAACTTTTATAGATTTCTAACACCATTTTGTGTTGAGATATTAAAGCTTTACTTGTTAACATAACTTAAATATTTTATGATCAGTAGACAGGAATATATACCTCCTGGTCGTACAAAGCCTTGCCGATTTGCTGCGTGAGAGGGTATTCTTGCTTGCGATGAAACAAATGGACTAGCAGACTCAGAGACAAGCACTGTTGACTGGCCCTATTTTTAGGTCAAGGGCTGTGATCAGATGTAGCAAGAGTGACAATAGCATACCTTCAGGGCCTAATCTGATCTCATGGTAGAGGAGCGCCTGGGCGATGGCACAGAACTTCTTGGATAGAAGACAGAAACTTTTCAAGACTGGAGTGGTACTAATACAGTCCAGAACGATCAAAACGATTTCTGGCGGTAGACCACTATACTGCATGCTGTGATAGTTGAATAGTTACCGAATTTCAGGGGCGATATCTCACTCTCAGTCTGCCTGAACAATAGTCAGTTTACTTACCATAGATTAGTTTTGAGGAGTCCAGACTTACAGAGCTGACCATATCCAGCCGAATCGCTGTTATCAATACAGGTAAAGCGACATGGTGTCGACATGAACGCAATATGTTTTTTAGAAACCTGCCCGAGAACTGTCCCCTACGATGGCGTGTGTACTCGAACTAGGAGTTCCAAGGCTAAGAGTGGGTTAAGAGTGAGTAGACTCTGATGTGTGCCAGCGGTGGATGGCTCTCTACTGTAATATTTAAGTAGTTAGTTGAATAACTATGATTATTCAGTCATCGCCGGTGATTGTCCCTGGCTTAGGATATTATTTGTTTACGCATGCAATCATATTCGAATAATGCTCCCAGTTGGTTCAGCAATACAGAACCTCGCTCATTCACTAAACGACTAAAATACCGACCTGACGAATATGAACGTTAGGCTGATTAGGTACCGATCCCACATATAAAACGATCGATTGCCCATTTCATCAGGCTTCGATTATCCAGCTTTTTTCTAAGGTGTAACAATGTTGAAGTTTGGGTCGCCCGGGTCGAGCAAGGATGATAATGTGTCAAGTGCCGTCTTGTCACCGTCAATCTTGATCCCTGCCTTCTCCAGAGCCTCAGTATTAGGCCCATGCACCGCGAGCGCAGTAAGCTGCTTGGCAGTCCCTGTTAGGGTCACATCAATGCTGCCAGACTGCGGGGCCTTGCTGTAAAGAAGAGCACCGTTCGAAAGCCACAAATGGTAGATAACTTTCTTGTCGAGGACAAAAACATCGATAGACAGTTTTTTGACCCAAGCCTTCGGACCGTTGATTTTGACAGCAAGGGCATCGAAAAGCATCTCGGGTGTGAGCTGCGACACCATATCAGCCGAAGCTGTCTGTGTAGGCGTTCCAAAGCTTCCCCCACGCAATTCTGTCATCCCCGATATGAAGAAGTTTCTCCAGGGGCCGTTCTCTGAGCCGTACCCTAGTTGCTCGTATACGTCGGCTAGAAGGGCTCGAGCCTCTGAGTTATGGGGTTCGGCAAAGACTGCATGGTTCAAAACTTCGACTGCCCAGCGGAAGTCGCCGGTATCGAATGCCTCGCGCCCCTTGCTAATAATTTGTTCCATTCCTCCCGCGAGTTGAATGTAGCGCTTGGCCCTCTCTACAGGCACGTGCTCCCAAAGATGGGCCGGGTTGCCATCAAACCAGCCCATGTAGCGCTGGTATATAGCCTTCACATTGTGGCTCATAGAACCATAGTAGCCGCGGGCGCTCCAGGTTCTATCAAGCGCAGGAGGTAGACTCATCATCTCAGAAATCTCAGGACCATTGTATCCTTTGTTCAGTAGGCGGAGTGTTTGACCATGGACATACGCGTATAGGTCGCGCTGGGAGGTGAGGAACTCAACAACCTCCTCAGCACCCCAGGTAGGCCAGTGATGGGATGCAAAGACAACCTCAGCTTGACCGCCAAACATGTCAATAGTCTCAGTCAAGTACTTAGCCCAGCTATATGAGTCGCGGACCTCAGCTCCACGCAACGTAAGTATATTGTGAAATGTGTGGGTGGCATCCTCAGCAGCGCATAATGCTTTAAATTTTGGGAAGTAGATGAGCATCTCTGCAGGTGCCTCAGTGTGCGGTGCCATCTGAAACACCATGTCAATGCCGTCAATGGTTCTCTTCTCGCCGGTGTAGCTAATTTCGTCATTTGGCGCGATAAGAGTGATAGTTCCGGTCGAGACGGTCTGTCCGAGACCAGCACCAATCTGACCCCTAGGTCCCCGGCTGAGAGCTGCACCAAACATGTACGCAGAGCGTCGGCTCATGGCAGTACCTGCAAAGACATTCTCGGATACGGCATGCTCGAGAAACCCCTGCGGTGCAAGGACCTTGATGTCTTTGTTATCAATATCCTCATCCGTGACAAAGCCTTTAACGCCACCAAAATGGTCAACATGCGAATGCGTGTAGATAATGGCCTTGATATCCCTTTCAGTGCCACGATGCTCCTGGTAGAGGGCGAGCGCAGCGGCGCCAGTCTCCTCTGAAGTGAGGGGGTCAATGACAATAACGCCTTCGTCGCCTTCTATGAATGTTGTATGCGAGAGGTCAAGCCCGCGTACCTGATAGATACCTTGTGTGACCAGGTAGAGCCCATCGAGGTTAGCAAGCCGCGACTGGCGCCACAGACTTGGATTCGCAGTGTCTGGTGCGTCTTCCTCCAGGAACTTGTAGACGTCATTGTTCCACACAACCTCATCCTTGTCATTCTTGACGATGTTGGGCTTGAGGCGGCCCTTGAAGCCTCTCTTCGCATTATCGAAATCTCGTGTATCATTGAAGGGCAGACTCTGTCGAATCTGCTCCTGCTGATCGATAATGAAATGGTTTGCAGGCTTAGATTGCCCCATATTGACTTTATCGGGACCGAGTGCTTGCGCGAACAAGAAAAGCAAGAAGGCGAAGGGCCACAAGAATTTGGTCTGCTCCATATTGTGGGGCGATTTATCGAGTTTGCATGCAAAAGGAAACGAAGAGGGAGTCGTGATGTCACAGTAGAGTGACAGGTTGCATTGATCTTTATATAGATCCTCATTAGCCGCACCACCAGACAGCCAGCCGAGAGTCTCGGTGATCGGCACGGGCCAGTAGACCTGCTCGCCGAAGTTTCGTCGATCCCGGGTTGGAAGGGTATCAATCAAAATTACATATCTCGTCAGTCACTACCTGCTCATTGTTCCGTAGCCGGAAATTTCCTCTGAACGGCCTAGGTATTGGCCTGCACGATGTCCATCGGGGAGTCAAGTGTGGCTATGCATGTTCGCGCGGATTTGCAATGGAGCATTGATAGTTACGATGGTATGACTCTTATATTGTATATTGTGCTGTACTACTGGACAGCAAAAAAGGCTGCTCGAAACATTTCGGCAACCCGTCATTGGTTTACAACACCGTCCCGTAAGAGCAATAATAATTTGCTCTCGGGTGATTCTGTATAGCGGGACGAAGACTCTCAAGAATAGACGAGATCTCGTGAGCTTGAAACCGGCCGGAAAGATTCTGGTTCAGGTACAAGAATGGGTATAAAAAACAAAAGCACGTGTTTACAAGTCATTCGATAGCCATGGTTTGTTTGACCCACACATCGAGTCTCGGTAGACAAGTACCTGGGAAATCTGTATATGATACGGATTACCGAAGCTCGGCAACTCCCTTGGCAGTTAGAAGATCGAAAGAGGCCGCCAGACCGAGCCCAGTAGCCTCGGACCGAAGAAGAAGGGCGAGAGAACGAATCCCTTCAGACTCGAGTCGTTCACTACACTCAGCCTACCGTAGCCCATGTACCAATGGGACAACAACCAACATTCCTTCGTTGAGGTCGATTGCCCAGAGACGGTAAATCTAAAGGTCTGATACCGGCCCAACTATGCCATAGGGAAGGGCCTTTAAAAGTTACCCGAGGCATCTAAAAGATCAAGCGTTCTATTCTTTTTAACATGATCATGGCAGAGGGCCGGCATGGAGTCGTGGTGGTTGACTCACTTATTTTGTAGTTTCAATATTTAATATATCACCCCTCGGCATACCTTCAATTAAGGCGCCAAAGTGATCCTGCCCTAATTCCACCAATTCTAGCTCGATAAATTCGCTGAAATGCGGCCTTAATCTTTCAGAGGTACCGCTAAAGGGTTCAAGGTTTGGAACAAGGCAATAAATCATCGTTTTAGAGGGTTAAGATCAGATGAAAATGCAGGCCTAACGTCCCTGGATGAGTGAATAATAGCATTATCCCCGTCATTTGACCAAGATCAGAATGACCGTCGCTCCGAATTGCAGTCCAAATAAGTATAGAAAAGGCCTTATATACTCCTTTCTTTTCCAATTTTCATTCAGTTGGTTGAGTAGCCAGCACCAAACCCTCGCTTACCTTTTCCGGTATTCACGGAACATTCGTCGACGAATATAACCCTCCTCCACGCCATAGCATCCCAGTATTGGTGCGCCAAAGCGAACCCTAAGCATTTTCTAGCATTCCCTGCCGTTAACCAGGTCTTGCATTGTACTCTAATGCCTACAACCGCTTTTTTGTGAAGAATGGCACTGTTGGGGGCAGTCGAATCGATTGTTTCACGAATAAAGTCGTACATGTTAAGAGGATTCCCTTTAGCATACGAAGATAATGCATTCCGTCTTCGTTTTACTAGGCTGAATATGCCGTAGACGTGTTCTACGTGTGATTTATGATGAATTTGTAGAGGGTTGAAAACGCGTCCCGCTGGGGGAACGCGACTTCGTACGAATATTTATGTGCTGTCTGTATATCTGCCTATACTTCCTTCTATTCATAGACTACCCGAACCAACAGCCATATATTAGTTAACTATATTTGCCATGCAGATTAAACATGGGCATGTGTGGGCCGGATTGAGTTGAGTTAACGAACTAGATCTAGGCATTACATAATACTCTCCTTCGCTCCAGACTTGTTCGCAGGTTGCTGACATGTCCATATACAGCACCGCAGCCACCTGCGCATGAGCGGATCGAATCATGGTTCGTCCAACTGTTTCTAATACGAATCTCCGCGAGAGGGCAAAGATTGTTTGTGTCCACTGCCACGCGCGCAAGGCAAGTAACCTGTATCTCCGGGACCCTGGCGAAATTAATAGTCAGACAGGTACGATGCGATCTCCAAAGACAGGAAGACGGTGTTTGCAGCAACTGTAAAAGGCGTGGACAGCGTTGTCGGTAAGCCATTATGAATATGACGTAGCTTAGTGTACTTTTTTGAGAGGCTCACCTCTACCCAGGCGTCACAGTGATAGAGCTGCTCGTGTAACACAAGACCGGGCTTTCCCATTGGCAACTGGCAGCCCCGTTTCCCTGGCCTCCAACCCACGCAATAACGCCAATGTGTCGTCTGACCAGTCTGGTCTGAGTCCACCAAGCCAGCCCCGGAGTGCCCATCATCAAGCTATTAGGTCGCCGATTGCTCAGCCTGGTTATATAGGGGAGCAATCTCTGATGTCTTTCTCTTCATCAGTTACTCCCTATGCAATTCCGGATGCTGGATCTTTCCCAGAACACATCCATAACGAGATATTAAGAGTTACCGATGCGAAGTCTCTACCCCCTCCATCCAAGGTTCAAGTCTTTGCTGACACGTATTTTAAACAACTTTACCATATTGCGCCCGTCATTGATCGAGCAGACTTGGTTGGTGAAGAGCCGTCTATCTTACTACTGCAGGCAGTCTGTTTGATCGGTTCCCAACTCCGATACCCAAGAGACCAATCCCCCACACTTCTGAGCGAGTCGTGCTACCTCAAAATCAAGACCCTGATCTACACAAAACATGAGCACGATAACTTTGCCATATTAAAGACGCTTTGCATTCTGTGCTTCTGGGTTGTAACTCCACCTGTGGTGGTGAGCCTTGATTCCTCCTACCACTGGCTCGGCGTCGCCGTTCGGCTTGCATATCAAATGGGTCTTCATCGAGAATCGAGTTACTCGAAACTATCCAACCCAGGGGCCGCACGCCGAATAATATGGTTCCTCTTTGTGAGTTTAGTCTCGAATAGCGCGATAGTTTGCTCTAACGATTGTGTCCAGGTCGCAGATAAGCTGCAGGCGGCGGCTTTTGGACGTCCTGCCTGCCTAGTTTCCAAGAGCATGGACTTGTCCCCTTTGGGGCTTGAAGATTTCGAGACTGCGAACACAGCTGCAGAGGTATTCATTGAATACACGAAGCTGAATATGCTCCTCGAAAGGATTGTGGAGTTCCAGGATCGCAAAGCTGAGATCACTCCAGAACAAGTGCGCATTGCCCTTAAAACATCTATTAGGCGATGAACTTTGCACCTGCGGAGTCTAGCTTGCCAAAGTTGCAACATGCTAATTGAAAGACTATAAGTAGGTGTCGTGTATTCTCAGTTCTTTGGAGCACTGGCTGGCGAACCTTCCGAGCAATTTGCGCCTTCACGATCAATCTGGTCGCAGAATTTATCGACGAGACATCAGCGAAATGCATATCCACTACTTTACGTGCGTTATCCTATTCGTTCATTTATACGGACAGGTTTTTCACCCTTCCATGACACCCATTCCATCTATAGTGGCATCGTCCTGTATGGCGCGCCTGTACCAGGAAATCGACGACCGCGACGAAATCAACTACCTTACGCCGGTCCACAACTGGTCGCTAATGGTCGCTTGTATCCCACAAATTCACCGAAATATACTTCTCCCCGAAGAGCATGATTTGTGCAGTACGGAGCTAGATACCTTTGTAACTGCACTGAGGTGCATGCGGCTAAAATGGCCACCTGCATATAACATCTTGACCACTATCGACCGGCTACGCACAGCTAAGACTCATCCAAGAGCTCACACACCGGCAGAGAGACAACAGAAACCCTCCCCGCTGCCGACCCTCTACGAGCTTCCGACTCCAGTTTTGACGAGCTTGTTCCCTTTTTCCAAGGATATGTGTCCCAGAATGGCCCTGGTGAACCCGGATGTAGGAGAGAGCAGTACTGGAATGGAGAATACTATGATGCCTGCAGTCGAGGACTGTATGGACTGGATTTTTGATGAATTCAACCTGGGTCTCCTGAATATGCCATTTGTTGGTTGAGCATCATGATCCACGAGCGAACGACGTCATTTTTCTGCAACCAGTGCATGCATAGCTTAGAAATTCCCAGACGACAAGCTCGTACACCGTTCCGTAAAAGAAATAAGAAATACCTACTCGAAAACAATTCGGGCGGGAGCTCGGCAGGGCTACCTATACTCCCGTACCGAGCTTTCGGCCCATCCGCAAGATGTCTCGGTAGAGCTCGCCGAGAACGTACCGTATCACTTTCTCTGGCTTCCCCATCCTCTCCTTGTCGCCTTCAAACAAGTTCCGAGTGTTGGACACTGGTCACTCCCCCGCATGGTCTCGCCTACCGACTCGGAAAACGATGGCTGCCAAGGCTGTTGCCTGTCTTATTCTAATAGGCGAGCAGTGCCGCGCTGAGGTCGCGCCTGAGTAGGTGATCAGGCTAATAAGCCAAGACGCCGATTCGAGGCCACCAATGTACTCGGAGTATGTCAGTGCCACTGATACACATCAGGAACATCGGCTATAGAATCACATATTAATATTCAAGTATACTATAGTATTACACAAGAAAAGCTTGCTTGTTCCTAGTACTAGAATGGAAACGTATAAATAGGCCTTAGATAGCTATCTTTAATAAGAACTCATGCACTCTTTTTTACGTTGACTTTGTAGAGAGTTTTCCACATATCTTCTTCAGACTTGTACGAACGGAGGACTGGAAAGCCCTCATTCCAGTCCTCATTAATCGGCACCGACTGAATATCCCTGTTCGTTTCAATGGAACGAGAAGACCTGGTCAATGCGGAAGGCTCTATTTCATCTAGAACATCGCTCAAGTCCGGAACCCCAACGCATGTGGGAGGTTGAAGCACAATCGGCCGCGAGCCATCAAAAGGCTGATGGGGATAATCAGACTCCTTATCCCCCACTTAGAATACTCGAAGTAACCCGGGAGCTTCCAGTACAAGTGGGCTATGTGCATTGCTGCGTGACCCTTTGCCTTGACTCAGGTACCTGGGGCCTCGACGAGGCCCGACTCGGCGACTAGGCTTGTAGGAGCACTCTAGGCCTTTTCGCAGGCACTTGGGAAGTGTTTTGTCAGTATAATATAGCTGACTTCCAGAGATATCATGGGCCTTACTTTGCTGCAGGGATCTTGTCCTTCACATCGGGTTTTGCTTGCGCGACTACGGCATATCGTCAGTCAGTCTGATAGCCCATGAGGAGGGAGGGAGATGCACCAAGCAAGGCAAGCCGACTTCGCCGGGTGATCAAGTTTCATGCCCATCTTTACATTGAGACGATAATTATTTGTGCAATTATTAAATTACGAGAGATCATTGAACGGCGAACATGCAATTGGTAGATGTGCTGACGTAGGGTCTGACCAAACGACGATACCAAACACCGAAAACAGGAGCGCGGCAAGTTTCACCTATGTACGTAGAATCTTAAAGTCTGAAAAATTGGATTCTTGGCAAATTTTTGATACTGTAAATTGCGTATCTCGCTAAGGTTAAAAGCAGGATCCCTTACATACACCTACGAGCTTTGTGTTTCATCCATGCTTTAACCGAACCATACCACCTTCTTTTCTTGCTCGAGCGCTTAGCAAGCTAGTCAGTGTTACTCATTAATCATTTGAATAGCGTGCTCACTCTGATCCGTCACAGTAACATCCATATTGGCAGCAAAGTCCACATCCTCTGAAAGCCGCCACGACCTTGTAGAATAGGTCTCATAAGGTTCAATACTAACAACCTTTCCAGTGAAATTCTTCCTGGTCTCTCCAGGGCAAAGTAGAGTTAAAGGTTCATCTGGATCTTTTTCCTCATTCAGCAGTGTCAGCTTCACATCGGACTCATTCAACACTGTGATATTGTTGTTGACAAATTTTGCTGTAGGCATAGTAAGATAATGTTCGTGCTTGGTATGAGGTTGTAAGGGCTTGATGAAGATATGGTGAAGTAGTGAATTAATAACAACTGCTGAATATGCTGCGGACATCGTGGGTCCGACTCTATATGTTGCAGTTGATTCCATAACGTCATAATGATCACTCCTTCTCCGTGCCCTATAATGAAGTTCGCCCAACATCCATTCGCTGGACAACTGCTTAGGAATATAGATTACATTCACCAGACATGAGCTACGTAATTTATGCAACTGGATATCGTATAATTGACTGTACAGGAATACAGTATCACCATTCCGGGACTGTCACCTTTTGCGTCGTTGTCAATATCTCAGAGTTCCGTGAGTGGTTACTAATCCATAGTCCAAATATCTTTGTACAATTGATACAAAGGACGGCGTGGAGCTTCAGGGCCTCATTGACGGAATGGATCTTTCTGAAGAATTGAGGGAAAAGAAATCTTAATTTAGACGGGACTACTGATACAAAGTGGCCGGAGAACCATTGCCAAGCCTTCTGTACTGACTTCCACGATAGATGAAAGGATGAGATACTTATTTTTATTGATCCTATATCTACTTCCAGGCGGCAGAGCTGGGAACATTCTGGGGGGAATAAGCAGAGGCGACTAGGGTGGAAATACTCCCCAGAACGATACGGGACCAGGTATCGAAAACACGGTTCAGCAGACCCGCACACTCGTAATAGACCAGGGGTATAGTACACTCATCTTGCATGTGGGATGGTGTCGCAGACAAAGCACAGGGGTGCCTATGCGAATAACACTATTATTCGCTCCTAGACGCAAGGGCAATACACGAAAACCTCAAATCCCCTTCCGAGGAGCTCTGGACCTCTATCAGTCTCTTCAACCCCAATTCCAGAGCCCTCTCACTCAACAAGTCCTTGTCTTCCGCGAGAGCACCCCTATCAAGCGGCCGCTTCCTCGACCCCTCCAGCTCCCATAGATGCCCATCCCGCCCCTTCACAAACGCTATAAAATGCTGTCCCATCTTCTTCGTCGGATCCAGTGCTGGCGGCACCGTATCCCCTTTCACCGCTGCAGCCTGACTTGCCTGGTAAATTGTATCTGAGTCCTCAAGGAGCTCCGCGCTTGTCTATTCGAAGCGGTGTGGCCCGCCGTAAGAGGGTATAAGACTGCGAAGATCTGGGTCATCGAGAGAGTAAATATCGTAGAATTGAAGGCCTTTGGATGGGCCCAGCCGGTGGCCGAGGTCGGTCATTATTTCTGGGTTGTTCTCTTGGGGTTGTTAGTGGGGGTGGTGTAAAGTGTTATTGACACCTACCAAACATTGTGAAAACTCTCGGAGACGTCATGGTGACAGTGCGTTCGGCGGTTGTCCAAATTTGGGTATCTGCATTTCATGAAAGAGAGAAAGCTTGGATGTGAGCTTGAAGCTATAAGACAACATCAGACCCGCCTCCACCAAGCAGGGCGATTCGGATAGAGATCCGAGTATACAGAGTAAGCCATGCAGCCCACAGTATAAACACTTGACAAGTAGATGGATATTCAAATAGTGAGACTCCATGACACAAAATATAAGTGTAAGATTGCTTAAAATAGATTCTGCTATATAATAGATTCTGCTATATATCTAAGGTACCCCGACTACCTACCTACTGCAATCAATATACCGCCGACTTTCAGGCCCAAATTCAAAGTTAGGCATAACATTCCAAACCCCCTCTTCCCTCAGGATGCTCTTGTCCAAATATGTCCACAGGAACTAAAACATGGTCAACTGACTTTTATAGGTCTGGACAGACTTAAAGTATTTATAAAAGAGCTAGAATCCTCTATATCTAAGGTATATAAACTTATATATAAAAGAATAGTAGTATAGTAAACAATAGTAGCTAATTCTTAAATATAGCTATCTAGATTGAACTATCTTATACTAAATATCTTATAATTTAATACTTTAAGATAGGAGCTAATCGAGTCAAGAGTACTGGTCAGACCTGGGATGATAGAGATATTATCTAGTAAGATAATCTAGTAAGCTTGGAATTCTCTTTATAGAAATATAGTAACAGCATGCTGAAGGCAAAACAAGCCTCAAAGACCGGTACTGTAGGTAAGGTATTTAGAAATATCGACCACCAGCTGTAGAGCAAACAGGTCAGACTTTCAATCAAGTACCGATGCGTGGACAGTATAACGCATACTTGGTTCTTAATAGATTCCGCCATATTATTATGCAAATGACTGTTCTCTGCAAGCCGAAGAAGGATCCTGCCAGAGGCCAGAGCTGCTGATATTTAACATAGAGCGGTAAGGGATGCGTTTGTATTCACATTCCATCTAGATTACGAGTAGACCAAGGGCTCATCACCAGCTTTCGCGGGGGACCCAGACATCGCGGTATGTGTAATTATAAGCGCCCCTTTAGGAGAGGTGATACTGTTGGTGAACACACGAGTTTGATTCAAGAGATCCCATTATGCAGAAACAGATCAGATGGGGTAATAGAAGCTATGGACACCCCGGAGTGTCGACCTAAATATCTATTTTATATACAATATCCGTGCTTATGAAATTTTGGTACTAGGTATCCGGCGGGTTACCGGAGACTTTTGGTTGATCAAAGCCTGCTGGAAGAAATTAGGAGCAGTATACATAACGGAGCCTTTGTACAAAAACATTTGAAAGTGTCCGATTGAACAAAACATTCCGAGTCTTGTATCTGAACTAGATACTAAAGTTTAGGACTATGTTGGATGTTCATGGTTATCTTCTTTGGCTCGGAGTGCACCATCAAGAGAAACAGTCCTGACCAATGGCCGGGATGCCACGGCCGCATAAGTAATTGACTAACGGAGCATTCTGGTCAATTGGAGCTTTAGGTGCTATGACATCTATTATGTAAGGCGTATGTGAAAATAAGTCAGTTAGTTATACTCCAACAAATCCTCTTACCATTACCCCATTCTTTGTTCTTTGGTTTTCCACCTCTACGGCCCCCGCTCGAACCTGATGGACTCCCCGAATTATCCTCATACCGCTCAGTCGCCGAGACTCCCAGGCAGGCCACAGGCCCGGGTCTCCTGTTATTCGTGTAGTCTGTCTTTCTTTAGCAGTCTGGTATCTGGACCCTGGGCTAAACCCATGCTCTCCTAGGAGCAAGAAAACTCCGGTGCACTAGAGAACGACCGATTTGCTCGCGATGCCTTTCCCACAACCAACAATGCCACTACTCCCAGCAGCTACGGCTGGGAAGACCAAAAACACGCATCTCTGCTCCTACATCTTCGGTGCCTCCAGTGGGACGAATAGCTCCCCACTCTTTGCACCAAGCGCATAGCACCTTTACAGACGAGGCTAGAAGTGGATGGACTCCCGAGGAAGCTCAGTCTGAAAATGATTTTCGCCCCCAGGAGGGTGAGACTTTATACAAGTATTATGCTGTATATGGTATTGTCCTAATTTTATCACAATGATACTTGTTAATTAATACTGTTTGCTTGCAGCGCAACCCGCCCGAACCCCAGACAAGTTCCACATGACACGTTTCCCCCGGCCACCTCGCCGTCAGTCCAAGCTGGGTGTTGTGCCTGTCCCTCAGTCCTATATTTGCTCTTTGAGGAGCTGAGGATAAAGTCTAACTAGATAGTTCCAGATGACTTTATTCTCTTACAGAATACCGCAGAAAAGGCCATAGGTGTCTTTGTCTGTGAGCAGTGCCCTTTATATTTATAGTATTTATCTATTATTCGGAATAGGTTGATAACCGGTGTCCTAGCTACATGCACCGCAGAATGCTATGCTAGGCTACTCAAACAGATTAACCAAGAGGAGTTACAAGCCACGAGTAACAGAAAGAGAAAGCAGTTCGAGATCTCCAATATATCTTCTAACCCGGCGTCGGATGATCCCAGTGGACCAACTGACAAACATGCCTCATTCTTTGTTGAAGTCACACCTACAGAATGGGAGGAGACAATGCGCAACATCGTCAAAGCGCAGATCCACGGCATACATGGTCAACGAGAGCATTCATTCATGACACTTTTATATCAACTGGATCACATCGGGTGTTTTCCTTCAGCTTTTGGGACTTTTCATGACATCCCTATCCACGAAATATTGGCAGTTCTTCCTCGCACAAGCAGTTTGTTTAGGAATCGGGAATGGCTTTACGTTTCGTCCAGCCCTATCAGTTCTCGCTCAATATTTCGAAAAATATCGGGCCTTTAGTGTCGGACTTGCAGCTGCCGGTGGCGCCGTTGGCGGGCTTGTAAATCCAGTCTTGATCAACCGGCTGATCTTCAAGGACGATGTTGGATATGCATGGGCTCTAAGAGCTATGGGGTTCATCATGCTTGCGACCTATATCCCATGCCTAATATGGTTCAAGCCACGTCTCCTACCCCGCAAGAGTGGACCTTGGATAGATACTTCCGCATTTTCCGAGCTTCCTTTCATCTTTTTCTCTTTGAGCATGTTCTTAAACTTTTGGGGCCTGTATTTTGCATTCTTTTATATGAGCACATTTGCCCATGACCAGATTGGCGGCGCCCAATCGATATATTTATTGCTGGTTCTGAACGGTGTTGGGGTGGCTGGGCGCGCTCTTCCACCTATTATCGCAGATAGGTGGACTGGCTCTGTCAACATTCTGCTCCCGATAAGCATTGCAGCGAGCTTGCTAGTATATTGCTGGGCAGCGGTAGACTCTATCGGGGGGCTGTATGCGTTTGCCATAGTCTATGGTTTTCTTGCAGCTGCACTGCAGGCTCTATTCCCAGGGGTTGCTACTACTATGACACCTCACCCGAACATGACGGGAACCCGGGTGGGAATGATTCTTGGTTTTGTTAGCTTTGCTAACCTCACCGGTCCGGCAATCTGTGGTGCTTTGATTAGGAAGATGCATGGGAGTTATCTAGGTGCTCAAATGTTTGCAGGATCCTCTATCCTCTTGGGCGCAGTCATGGCGTTGGCAGCAAGGATTGCAAAAAATGGGCCGTCATTGCGCGTAAAAGTATAGATAGATCTTAGGAATAACCTACTATATCCACTAGAGAAGAATCATTTTGAGACAAATTGTCTCCAGCCGCCTGTCAAAGTCAGGCCAATACTTTTCCTTTTCATGGAGGCGGCGGTTGGAAATTAATGCAGGGACGTCAAAAGTATTCTTACAACACCCTCGTCAATATTGGTTTAAATAGGACATCTACGCTGATTAATTCAACTTCAACAGACAATGAGGCTTGTTTTCCAGTCGGTCCAGTGGGATCATCCGACTCTGAGTTAGAAGTTATATTAGAGATCTGGAACTGCTCTGACTCTCCATTACCCATGGTGGCCCACCCCCACTATATACATGCGTGCCCTTCAAGCAGGCAATTATGCCTAGTTGATCCGCTGAAGTGAACTTGCTCCGGAGGGGTCAATCTCGTCGAGCCCAGTTTTTCAATGCCTGGAGGATACGCCTCGGTGCATGCACAACCTCGTCCTCGGCGGGCCTCCTTGGATGTCTTGCTAGAGGAAGCACGACAGTTGTGCGGGACCTTCGAATATGGTAAAATGTAGTGCGGCAGGTCGGACAGCTCGCCTTATAACGGCTTAGCCAGGCATCGATACAAGCAGCATGGAAGCCATGGCCACAACATAGTTCTCGATAAATCGATGCACCTTGCAATGTCTCCAAACATATTTGACAGGTGGCTATGGAAGGTTAGACCCCGAAGGTCAGTCCGGTTCGTTGTTGTGTGAAACTCACCACGGCCTGCCACATTGGGATTCAATGTTAGTGTTCGGCTGATCTTACAGATATCGTCCTGGAGTATCTGGCGTTTCGGAGTTGAGCATGACCATAGTAGCAGGTAAAAATCAGCGCCTTCCATGACTACAATCAAGTGTCAGAAGGAAAGGATCAATCGGCACTCGGAGCGTCGAAAGGAGGACTGACACCTTGCTTATATAGATAGTCATAGCGGTACAAATCCAGGTGCTGGGAAGGAGCATTTAGTCCAATCGGAGCTTTTCAAGGCGTTCATATGAACACCAGATGTGCTATCAAAGTTTCGAGAACCCTCGCTTCCTTCGTATTCTTTTCTCCCCGACGAATCCTCCCTGTCACTCTCCTAGAATCCCAGGCAAGCGGTAGGCCTGGGTCTCCTGTTATTCAGGTAATTGCTGATCCGGGCCCTGGCATGAAACTCATCCACTAGGGGTAAGAAAAGCCCGGCGCACCGGATACCGACCGATTTGCTCGCGATGCCTTTCGCGGCGACACCTCGTACGTCAATTACCGTAGTGGTGGCCGGCAAAACGGCGGCAATGCCAAAAGCGACTACTGCTAGGTCTCTTGCTATGAAAATCTGAACGTTTTTTTTCCCACCTCAAGCTCTTGTGAGCGTCAAGACTGGTATGTACATTTTGGCTTCAACCGGGGGTTCTTTATAAATGTCGTAGCCAGAGGAATCAAGGGCTCGTCGATCCGGATTTCAATCCTCGAATACACCTTGGAATATAGGACGGTGTTCTAATGGCGATAGACCTCAGCAGCTCCAATTGGTCCGGGAAACTGTCGACGCCACCGAGTACCTGGTAGGGAATCTTACTGGGGGTGTGGATGCCATGTTGTCGGTGTTGCTGTAGAATCAGGCTCGCACCGGTGGCTTACCCTTCAATCGCCTGCATCTGCGACCGGCAGTTGCCACAAGCACTGAAGAACTGCCAGCAGATGCTTTCCGGACGGGGTCAACCAGCACCCGATTCTAAAAGGAGCGCGATCCGGCAGGTTTCCGCAGGGGTCGGTTAAATACCTGAGAGCAGCGGACTCTAGCCCCTGAATAATGAGCAAAAAGAAGACACGACAGGCTGCGCGATATTGAATGTCCCGCTGTGGCTGTTGTGGCGGAGAAAGTCCGTCCACCAGGGGCAGACTATCAGTATAGGGCTGTTTCAGGCCCGCAGCCAAACTCAACGTGAGACAGTAACTGCTCTCGAATAGATTCATTTTCGAGACATTTCACCGTATACCGTCCTATAAAGCCGATCGTTTTCCAGTGAGAACATCTCACCTTCATCCCTCAGTCTCAGCTCCTGCAACCTCCCTGACCTACCTCGTACAAAAATGAAGCTCTTCGCCAGCCTCCTCCTCCCAACCCTGGGACTGTCCGCCTCGCTCAACAAACGCCAGGACACCTGGGGCGGCAGCGTATCCCTTGGCCCCAGCAGATCCACCATCGTCAACGCCGTCACAACCCTCATCCCGGGCCCCGCGCCCGAGACCCAAAATGGCATCCTCTTCCTCTGGCCCGGCATGAGCAACGGCACCGGCGACCTGATCCAGGCCACCCTGGAAAGCTGGGAGAGAAACGACTGGTGCGGCGCGAAGGCTACCGAGTGGTGTGTTCGCGCCAGTGTTTTCGGCAGCTTTGGCCAGTTGGACGGTGAACCTGGCGTTGCTGGTGGGGATGACCAGGTGAAGATCGAGTATACACTGCAGGACGACAATGATACGTGGAAGCAGTAAGCATTTCCAATCACCTACGGCGGCTAAAACATCCTAACAATGCAGGACTGTGACGAATGCGCAAACCGGCGAAGTCCTATCGACCTTTTCTCATGCCTCTGGACCTTACATGACTGGGTATGCCTTGTAAACATACAAACAGATAGAAGCTAATGAACCAGATACGGAACTGGAACTGAATGCAACGAAGACTGCACCGGCACCTCTTCCGACCAGAAGTACATCAACACCAAGATCACGCTCGCCGAAGCGGACACCACCTTTGGAGATACCATTGCCGCCGCCGGAGGTGGCACTTACGAGGGACTGTCGTCCAGCGAGGGCGGAAAGGTGTGGACGATTGAGAGTATCACTCTGCCTGCAATGGTTTGATCGACTATTTAACCAGAATCTCTGGAATGTGCTGTTTATCGAAGTTGATGTATTCAGTACTGTGTGCCTGGTGACTGTGAATAACTGATATAAATAACTACGCCCACCGGTCTCGCAATACCTTCACCTCGACCGGTTTCTTGTTGATGGCGACGACATTATCTACCCACTCCATGCTCTCCTCGTTAGTGTCAAATAGTTCCATATCAAACCGGCTAAACAGGTGCGCGATCGTGAGTGAGAGTTCCTGGTACGCAAGTCTGTATCTGTTAGCGATATCCATATCCATATATCATGGAAGATGAAGCTTACGGGCTTCCGACACACTGCCTCGACCCCTTGCTAAAGGCGACCATCCAGCGATCCAAAGCTTTTCCCTTCTCACCGAGCCATCGCTCAGGTTTGAATTTCTCTGGCGAGTCGAAGAGGTCGGGATTGTCGTGGATAGTGCGGTGCGTGATCGAAACAATAGTCTACAGAGTTAGTTTATGTAGTATCACTTAGGGCACTGGACTCACTCCTGCAGGAAGAAAGTGACCCTGCACTGTAACCCCAGGTTCAGGGACAATCCGAGGTGTCATGCCTGGAACTGGCGTAGAAAGTCGCAGTGTCTCTTTAACTACTGCGTGCTATTCATCGATTAGCAAAGTCTTCAGACAGATCACGGACGACGTACCAGATAAGGCAATTTCCGAATTTCCTCCCAGCGACACTCGCGAATATCCGACTGCACGGAATCAAGTTCCTTTCGCAGGGTAGAGAGTATACCAGGATGCGTGAGAAGGTAGTAAGTTGCAGTCGTAAGCGAGTATCCCGACGTATCGCTGCCGGCCAGGATAAACAAGGCAGCCTCGTCGATGAGCTCCTTTGGTGTTCTGGCTTTGTATCCGCGCTCCTCGCTAGGCGTTAACATGGCGTCAAAGATGGTTGTTATACCGTCTGGCGTGGTGTATTTGCCCTGCTTTCGGCGTTCTTGGACGCCTTTGACCCAGGACATACATTGCTGTTTCTGTTAGTTCCGTTCGCCTGACAGGACGTCCATCCAGGCAGCTTACCTGTCTAAACTGTGCATAGCCAGAAAGTTTAGAAGAGGACAGAGAGGCGGGAAGTCGGGGCGCGATCTCGTTGATGATTGGGAAATGTTTAGCTGTAGGCATCAGTATTTAAGCAGAATAGAAAGAAATTACTCCTACCAAGCCACATTCCATGCGTGATTTGGTCCATACTCGTCATAAGAGGATGATCCAGCTCATAGTCCTTGACAAACTCATCTGGTTGTCCGAATATAGTCACATAGATGATATCCACCTGCTCATTAGCAACCGACGTAAGGAGAAGACCAGCGCACCCACCGAGAAACATTTAAACATCCGCTGAATATCCATCGGCTCACCAGAATCAAGTCTCTGCTTCAGCTTCGTCGCAGCCTGTTGAATAACGTGGAAGATCCTGGGGGTGCAGAGCTCGATCGCGGCGGGCGAGAACAACGGCGCAATCGTGTTTCGGTATATGCGATGGCGCTTCGCGTCCATGATGGCAATCAGGGCCTCGGGATAGATCAGGGCTTTGTAGAAATGGGGCGATTTACCGTAGTCTGTTCCAGAGCGATATACCCTGCTTGGATTAGTAGGGCATCTTGTATGCAGTACAGGAGACTGACACATGGTAGAACTCTGGGTCGTTGACGTGGACGTGATTCGGTGAGATGCGAATAACAGCAGTTTCTGAATCGTTGGTCTTCATTAATAAAGTGACTGAACATGTAATGAATATTGAGAGCGTACGGTATTTCTCATGAAGCCCTGGCAGCCGCTTCACCAGCGTCCCATTGTCGACGACATCGAAGTAAAACTCCCACCACCCCGTAAGCCTAGCGAATAAAGGACCAGGAATTTTCCGCAGAGGATGGAAATACAGCCGTTTACAGGATATCCAAAGACCCGAAAATACCAGAAGAAGAAGCAGAGTATACCCCAGTTGGGCCGGGTTGTCCGGCAGCGAAAGCAGCGACAGCGACAGCATGGTCAACCGTTCAGTGAGATACGATCTTGCAGTTTGAAACCCGATCGGCGCGGGGATCCCAGCTTAAAAAGTGCCTGGCCAGAGACGATCGGCAGGCGTGGGGACGACAGGGGATCTCGATACCGGTTGTAAGCTGGTCGGCCCACCCTCTGCGATTGCGCGTGTCGAGGCCGTATTAAATATGGTGTATCAGTGGCAGCAAGGGTTCGCAGATACCACGCGGCATGCAGCTTGCAGCTTGGAAGCACTGGAGCTGACGCAAGGGGTCGATCTGTGGCTGCCGTTCGGACGTGTGTTGGCTCAGTGGTTGGATGGCATCAGGGTAGGATATTTATGCGGGAAGTGTCATCATCTTATTCGTGTCAGCTTGACGTATTGTCATCTCTACAATGCAACCATGAACCATGGCTGTTGATGGCTGTTCATGGGAAAGACAGATATGGACCAGTCGCAGTGAGCAGAGACAGTATGACCAAGCCCACCCTGCACCCCTCCTTGAATTCATTATTTGCCCCTCTTTCCTTTCTGATTGAGTCGCGGTTCCCCCGCTGATCGTCAATCAAACAATGAACATCCGTTGTCCTCGACCTCCAGCCAGCCACTGGCCAGTGTGGTCTGCCCCACGCCATAATCTCCGACGTTCGAGTACCGAACCGCAGTTCAGGAATCAGGACTGCTCCAGATCCTAGGGACGCCCTGGACAGTCAGCTGTCTGATTTGGCGTTGGTAAGCGAGTGCGCAGTGGCCTCCAAACGGTGGAGATGCCAGTGTTGGCCTCTGCGCTTCCACGTTGCGCACGCTCCACCTTGCACAAAATTGTCTTTGTTTTTATTCACCTACCATAACTGTGGAGAAGATAGCCGTCCTGTCCATCAAGGCAGTTTATGGCGTTTTACTTTACAATGATACAGGCCGGAAGGTCTTATTATTATGGAGCAATCATACGCCATACATGCTATAATCCCGAAACAATTATTGCACGCACAACCTGTAGGGCGTGGGAATTTTCGTCAAAACCGTTGGACTATTACTTGGTGTATACAGTGGAGCTGGATGTTCCAAGACGATTACTGGTGGACAGCACTCCTTCTGTGGGCCTATGGAGCTGATAGGAACCTGCGAGTATACGAGAGTCCCGCAGTTCAATTGGGATTTGAAGAGGACACCGCTGACACTGCGTACATAATCATCTGCCCCACAGACTAAACTCTCGCCAATTCTATGAGAGGTACCCTATAGATGTTGTGGCGGCCCCGAGATAATAGTCGACTGATATCGGGTGTCACCAATGTCTCACAGAGGGAGATTGTGCCCTTCCGGCATGTGGAAAAAATGGCCGACCCTTATCAGGATCTCTTCCCTCGTTCCAATCTCCAGGTGCAGAGTCGGCAGAATGGAGAGCAAATATGGACCGAAGCACGTTCCCTGTAAAAGCCCGGCTCTTAACCTAAAGTTAATCCATGGACCTATGAGTCGGGCGCTAAAGGCAGGATAGTGTTCGTTATGACCATATAGATCTAAAAATATCAAATCTTTAAAGATCTTAGATGTTACGTTCTAATTTAATGACCTCCTCAAATAGCTTCAGAACCCCATAACCAAGACCCTCCATCTCAGTGTAACCAAGCGGCCGCTGCGCCGGGGCAGAGCCATAGCCGAAATAATGAGCAATAACGGCTTTCACTCCCACAACTCCAACCTTGGACAGTGCGCTGTTAGCATGTGCAATCTTAGCCTGAAGCGTCTGTGCCCTTTCCAAGTCCCCAGCACGGTACAGACTCAGCAGCTGAACAACGATCTTGGGCGCTATATTAGCTAGCATAGATATAACGCCCCGCGAGTCCGACAGGAGCGCATCAGCGAAGAAATCACATTTTGCACTAAGCGCAGTGGAAGAGAGCGGCCACAACGTTGCAGAGAGCCGGGGCAGTCTTCCACCACTAGTACACGGTGATTTCAACCCGGTGATGCTGGGAACGCTGCGTGCGATGCGGATAATGGCATCGCAGGATACGTCGATACGACTCGTAACGCCGGGAAAGTTGTATATTAAAAGTGGGAGCGATGATTTAGCGGCAATCTATGTGTATATATTGCTTGTCAGGGAGAGTGGCAGAGAGTGTACGGAGAAAGAAAATCTGGGCATATGTTTACATCGCAAAAGAATCCCTGCAGAAGGGGCACATTCATTGCAGCTGTCCAGGCTGTGGGTGGTAGGACAAGAGCAAAGTCTGCCCCTGAGTCCCTGGCCTCGGTGATATGGGCGAGAGTGCTCTGGACACTGGGCCCGGCACATCCGACTATTAGCTGGATATCGCGATGTCCAATTTTCTTGCAGTGTGTGCGGGCCGCTCGAACAAGGGCCATGCGTTCTGAATGACTGGGATGAGGAGCATCACCATAGCTCCCTTGGATCACGACGCCTGCGATTCCGGCCTCGGCCATGCGTTGGACGTGCGCAAGGGTGCTGATCAGGTCAAGGGAGGCATCCTCATTAAAGAAGGTGACTGAGGCGGCGTAGACATCGAACTGGGGGTTGATGTTGCCATCTGGATGACCTGACTCGCTCATGGTGCGACGATTGTGGAAGTCCGTAAAGAATAAGCCACTATCTCATCTGCGGGTAATAATTGAAGCAATCCGCTCTATCAGCCTGTTGGTGGAGCTCCACATGGAGTAGATACGGCTCAGGGTGGACTGCAGGAGATAGGAAGTGCCCGGTGGAGGTGGAGGTGGAGGCCTTGTATTCCTCGGGTTGTTGGATGTTGAGACACAGATTGACAACGAAAAAAAGGGTGTTGTGTGCAGGCGTATCGGTCTAAGATGCTAACGAGCGTTCTTGGTGATCTCCATCATATAGCATAACATAACTTCCTTTTGGATTAGATAGTCAATCAGCGAGTATTGTAGTCTACCCCATATTCAGGGCTGTCTCCAAACGCGGGGAAGATAAGCTCGCAGAAGACCATTTATAGTTCCCCAGAGCCTACTCTCGCCCTTACTCTCCCGTTTCCTGCGGTTATATCCCTCGAGCACCTCGACTGACGTAAAAATAGCTTCAGAATGGACAAGCCCACACAGACGGAGAGCGCCCCTGGCAATGTCGACGTGGCAAAAGGCGAAATCATCGAGGACGCTGATCCAGCCCTCCGACTCACTGGTGGAGTGGTGGTCGAGTTCACCCCTGAAGAAGAGAAGAGTGTGCTGAAAAATATCGACGTCCACATGTTGCCCCTGATGTGCTGGGTCTACATGATGCAGTTTGCCGACAAATCCACGTTGAACTATGCATCACTCATGGGTCTGCAGGCCGACACAGGCCTGGTGGGAAATCAATACAACTGGGTCTCGAGCATATTCTATGCAGGCTTCCTTGCCTGGGAGTAAGTCAATGTATTCTTATTTTCCCAGCTTTGACTGACCAAGGATAATACAGGTTCCCTACCACATATCTCTTCCGACGGCTGCCAGTGGGCAAATACACTGCTGCCAACATCTTCTGCTGGGGCATCGCCCTGTCGTGCCATGAAGCTGCGAACAACTATGCCGGTCTACTCGCCTCTCGCTTCTTCCTGGGAGCCTTCGAGGCAAGCGTCACCCCCGCATTCGTTCTGATCACATCGATGTGGTTCCGACAGAACGAGCAGGGCCGACGCATGGGATACTGGCTCGCCTGTAATGGTGTCTCCCTGATCCTGATGGGCTTCATCGGCTACGGAATCTCTGCCATCCAGGACGCTCACCTCGCTCCCTGGCGGATCCTTTTCCTCATCCTGGGCCTGGTCACAGTCGTCACGGGGGCTATCTACTGGTGGTATCTCCCGGACAACCAGTCGAACGCCAAGTTCCTCGACGACCGCTCCAGACTCATCGCCATCGAGCGCATCCGCGATAATTTCCAGGGCATCGGCAGCCAGGTCTGGAAATGGTCCCAATTCCGCGAAGCCTTCCGAGACCCTCGCACCTATCTCTACGTCTTGTTCTCGCTGCTCATGAACATCCCCAACGGGGGAATCACCACCTTCGGCTCCCTCGTCATCAAGTCCTTCGGCTTCTCAGACCGACTCTCCCTCTTGCTGCAGTCGCCCGCCGGGGTATTCGATATAGCCGGAAAACTGCTGTTCACGTACGCCTCGGACCGCCTCCTCGACCGGACAGCGATGGCCTTCCTAGCAATCCTGGTTGCCATGATCGGCGCAGTAATCATGATCGTAGTGCCCCAGGACGCAAAGCCCGCCCTGCTCATAGGCTACTACATGATCAGCGTAGCCGGCGCCGCATGGGGTCTCATCATGGCAGCTATCTCAAACAACACCCTAGGATACACAAAGAAAGTCACCGTGAACGGACTTCAGATCGTGGCATACGCCGCTGGGAACTGGATAGGCCCGCAGACGTTCAGGGCGGATGATGCGCCGGAGTACAGACGTGGCAAGACAATCGTGGCCGTTATGTATGGGGCGAGTGCGGTGGTTCTGCTCGTTCTGCGCTTTGTTAATGTACTTGAAAATCAGCGGAGGGATCGTGTTCAGGCGGAGCAGGGAGTTGGTTTGGATGATGAAGAGACTAGGGAGGCTGTTCAGCGATCCAAGTTTATGGACTTGACGGACTTTGAGCAGCCTCATTTTCGTTATGTGAAGTAGACAAACCGTACTAGCTAGAAGTAGGACTGAGGTATCTACTGGCTTAACTACTTGGACTGTTATTATACGTGGTTTGAATTGACTTGATCGATACTGATGCTCTAATTTACTATGTATCAGAGACAGGTAAATGATTCAATTACAAATATTATGATACTATGAGATCTGTAAATTACTATTCAGCAACTCCGGCTGTATATACAGGGTTTAACTGGTAGTGTTAGATTGCTACTACATGTGGTCCTTTAAATTGACTTGGGCGATATTGATGCCTAAATATACTTATTACTGAAGATAAATGCACCAAATACTCAACATTATGCCACCATGAAATCTGCAAAGTCCTCGTCCGGCAGCTCCGGCTGCACATCCTCATCCCCCATTAGCCCCAAATACCAAGTCAAATCACTCCCATCAAACTCCCTCGCCGCAAACCCATTGCCCAAGTACCCAAACCGATTAGCAGTCGTATAGGTCAGATTGTAATCCTCCCACCTAGGCGCCTTCATCGTTTCAAAGAAATGGATTCTGGACCCCGGCCACATCATAATCTCGCCGTCGACCGTGCCCTGTTTAAACCACGAACGACAGGGCGAGGACCACGCTGTCCGCGGCAGGAATTGCCGTCGGTGCTGGACAAAATCTGCCACGGCCTCGGGCTTCACATCAAAGGAGGTGACACCCTCTTCGGACATCTTGCTCAACATTTGCAGGAAATGCTTCGAAACCGTCTCGGTTATAGGCAGGAAGCTCCCATGACCGTACGGACCGTAGGGGCCGTTGAAGACTGCAGTTTGACCGCGTTAGCTGAAAGCTTCCCCCCTGCCACATTTCAGGAACAACAGAGTGGCTTACTGAGGTAATTAGGGAAATGAGGCACCGTAATCGACAGATACGTGTTCGGGCAGTCAGCCCACTCCTTGCTTAGACTGCGCGAGCCTCGACCGATGGTAGGATATGCCGGTTTCCAGCTTACATCGAAGCCCGTGGCGCAGACGATAACGTCAAACTCATGCTCCGCACCATCGGCGGTCCGAATACCGTTCGGTGTGAACTCCTGGATGCTGGAGGAGACGACGCTGACGTTGGCCTCGCACAGGGCCTCCAGGTATCCAGCCCCGGGTGTTGGGCGACGACAGCCGACGGCGAAATTGGTGGGTACGATCAGATCGGCCAGTTCGGGTTTCTTGGCAAGTCGTGTGCGCATGTCTCGTTCGGCCGCCTGGGATGTCCTTGTTAGATATGAAGGGGGGTGTGATCAAAGTGTAACTGACTGCTCTTGCATCTGCCTGCTCCTTGGATCCGTTGAGAATGAAGCGGAATCGCGAGTTCAGCTCGGACTCGATCTTCTTTCGGTATGCAAGGTACTTAGCTGGGTCTGATCGAAGGATTTCCTTCTGTTTCTCGCTGTCTGGTCCTGTTAGATGGATAGGATATTGGGTTTCAAGCAGCTGATCTCACATTTGAAGTTTGTTCCTCCTTTGCCTGCAAAGCGCTGCCCAAAGCTAGCAGTAACCCAGGATTGACTTCGAATTAAGCATTTCAATGAAGAAACAACTGCAAAGAATAAGTCTTACACACTGTATGAGCAAAATGATAACAAACCAGGCTGGATATTGGGGACAATCTGGACAGCAGAGGAGCCCGATCCAATGACTCCCACTCGTTTTCCTTGAAGCTGAATGCTGTCGTCCCAATTCGCACTGTGTAACATTTGACCCTTGAACTGTTCTCGATTGGGGATCGCAGGCCATTTCCATTTACTGTGGCAACACTTAGCAGCCTTATGTGTAGACGGACGGACAGACTTACTTGAGAACACCGCTTGCGTTGATCAGGACATGAGCTTTGTCCTCAAAAACTTCACTTGAACCTTCCAATTTCTGGATTTTGAGATGCCACTGCTGGTCATTTTCGTCCCATCTGGCATCGACCACCTTGCGGTTGAGCTGCATGTACTTCATCAGGCCGTAGTCCTGTGCAACAGATTTAAAGTAATGCAGAATCTCAGCCGCACTCGAATAGCTATAGAAAATTAGACCACAGCATCACACCGGAATACAAGGAAAACATACAAAGAGGACCAGTGCGTAGACGGGGCCCAGGAATACTGGTAATTCACCGACGGGATATCGCAGCCACATCCGGGGTACTTGTTCTCATACCAAGTGCCCCCGATCGAGGGATTCTTGTCGTAGCAGACCAGGTCTATATCCAGGCCGCTGTTATCCACTTCGTGGGCGAAATTAATGGCACTGGCACCGCAGCCAATGACAACAACTCGGATCTTCCTCGCGATACGGCTGGGCTGTTCGATGATCTCGTAGCGGCTTCCTGCATTGAAGCCATTCTGGCTGACCCCGAGAGACCCCATGTTGCAGCTGTTTGTATGAGCGCGTGCTTGTTTTGGATGTTGACTTCAAGGAACTCGGCTTCTTTTCTACTTGATCCAGCTTGTTGAGGAGATGACGCCTTTTGCCTGTCCAGTGGAGCTCCACCAGTCCGTCCACCAGCCATAAAGTTGCCTCCACCCGATCTCATTTCTTGGACTTATAGGAGTGTGGCCATCGAGAGGCCGTATACAATATTGAAAACTTAAACGAGAAATTATATCACTGTTATAAAAATATATACGGCCGTGTGAGGCTTATGAGACTCCTCTGCAGCCACTGCAATTCTGGACATGGACTTCGCTCCAGTATACCATATTCCAAATATTTGTATTCCGCTGATAACTAGCACGAGTGAGATATCTATTCCCGTCTCCAGGTACAACCCTCATTCCAGAATTCCAAGCCCGCCTCCCTCCGCGCTGTCCCATGAACCGCCGCACTATCCAAACACTCGCCCGCGTACTCCCTCGCAGCAATCAACCGCCCCAAAGCAATATCCACCGTCGGCAAGCTCGCCCCATGCGCATCCGCAATCGACAACGCATGCCGCATATCCTTGCACGCCAGTGCAGCCGCAAACCCAGGCCCTTGTTCCGGCGGCGGCGCATACGCACCACTCGTTATACGCGTCGAAAAACCCTGCAGCACGGGGCCGAACATGCTCCCTATGAACTCTTCAAGAAGCGCCGGGCCCAGCCCCGTCTTTTCGGCGATGATGTGTGCTTCGGAGATTACTTCCATGAAGCTTATGACGAGGATGTTTCTAACACAACAAACAGTCAGCGTGGTTGACGGGGCTAGATCTAGTAGAGTAGAGTCGGTTTTTTACATACCCGCATATCTTGAGCGAACTGGACCTACGCACGTCTTCGCCAAGATGTATAATACTGCGTCCCATCACATCCTGGATGAGCTGCTTTACAGTCTCGATCGCAGCGGCGGGGCCGGCGATTGCGAAGATCAGTTTCCCTGCTGCGGCGACGGGCCTGGCGCCGAACACGGGGGAAGCGATGAATGATGCGCCTCTTTCAGTGAGGCGTTGTGCAGTGGACGCGGCCGAGTCTGGGTGGATTGTGGAGGTGTCGACGAAGATCTTACCGGCGAGGGAGGTATTGGTGGTTAGGGCTCCGGTAATAAGAGAGTCCAAGACGGCATCATCGGAGATCTGTTGTTATGTGAGTAGCTGGTTGTTTGCGAAGGGACGGTGCTGTACCATTGTGAAAATAACATCGGATGCCTGGACCAGGCTTTCAAAATCGCTCTCTCGGACTGCGCCGGCGTCTTGCAGTGGCTGGCCCTTTGATATACTCCGGTTGCTGTAGTGCAGAGGAGGGAGGTTGTTCGCCTGGAAATGCTTCTGCAGATTGAGAGCCATGTGGAGGCCCATGGATCCGAGGCCAAACTGGCTTGTTTAGTGATTTTCCGTGGAGGTTGAGAGGGGATACATACCCATCCAGTGTTTGGGGCCATACCGTCTGCGGGTGATGTATACTGGTGAATACAAGGTGTTGGGGGTAAATGAAATGAAATATCTAGTTCAGAGGGCCAGGGTCTATAATGGATATACCAGGCCTGCAGTGATACAATGTGGAGCTCCACTACATTCTTGGAGAACAGTCCACTCCACAAAACTGACGAATCTGGATAACTCCACATATTACTATTACATCACGCCAGGCCCGTGCTCGGCGGAGCAGCCAGAACTTCCTCCACGACGGTGACCATGGACGGCCCAAGACCCCAAACCGACCTGTCCCTGCACGTTCTCCGCAGAAGAGAGATGTACAAGTCCTCCCCTTGTTCCAGCAGCCCAACAAAGCTGTCCCGGTCCGTAGACCAGATACGGGGGTCTCGCTCTCCCCCGCCTGTGCTGACAGCGACGGCCTCAACAAGCGTGTTGAATATCAGCATCGACGACTCGGAAGTCCTCGGCAGCTCGTTGAACGTATCCAGGTGGTTTCTTATATCCTTGCCTGCACGCCTCAACGCCGCCCACATGCACAGGAGGATCCCATAGCTACTTGCCGTCACCCAGGGTGGTTCCCGGCATCGTCGTCCTCCCTCCTCGCCAGCGATTTGGGATAGCGCATTCGCGAGGTCGGCTAGGAGGGTCAGAATTCCCTCATCACCCCACAAATGCGGCTGGAGTAACGGCGCGGACCGTCTAACAGCGACGTAGTTTCCGAGCGTGAGATGGATGGATGTCGCCAGGCCTGCAAATATACCGTTGTCCACGATACCGCCGATGAGGAGGGGATCAGGTCGGCACAGGCTGATTTTGATAAAGCAGTAAAGGATCTCAATAGTCCGCCACAGAGGGAAATGGGAGCTTTCACTCGTGCATGCTTGGTCCTTGGCGATTTTCGAAATCGCTCTCATGGCACTGTATACTTGTTTGTTTTGAGCCTGGGTGAGGATATGGAAGGCGGACGGATCGGCCGGGCTTGGAGGCATTTGATAGTAACACCGAGTGAAGTCTCTTATTAGTGTATTGATGTTTGCAAGGACGCATAATGTTGCGAACGGCGAGGCGGCCAGAGCAGCGAACAGCTCGGGGCTGGGGGATTCAGTCATGAGCTGTTGGGTAGCTATTGAGAGCGAAGCCGTGGCAATCCGCCGAGAACTGTATAGGTAGTCTTCAGATAATACTCCAAAGTGCTCATTCACTCTCTGGATCCAGACCTGGGAGTTTGGAGCTTCCCATAAGTCACTCGGGAAGGGAAGTTCCCAAGCAAACTCCATTGGCGAGAGTAAGGGCCGTGCATTGGATGGTAGAAAGACATACGAGTCCACGAATATCAGAGCATAAAGCGAGACCTTGAGCGACTCAGTATTGATATAGGATGTCAACCGCATATAAGGGGTTTCCGAGTCGACTTGGTCAACCAGGTCGTTCCTTTGAGATATCGACGGTAGAAAGTCCGGCACGGCAATGCCCTGTATCAATGACCCCAGCTCCCGTGTGGCCTAGGCGCAATATTAGAAGTGGTCGTGTAATTGGTAAAAACGAGTAGCCTACGTCAACAATATTCCGCAGCAGGCGTTTAGCTTCGTCAAAATTAGCAGAGTCCCTCGAGTACGCCCCGTAGATGATATGGAGAATTGCGGCTTGCAAAACCCAGATCTGTCGAACCTCGCCACGCTCAGCGGCTACCTACGATATATCAGCCGGTAGAGGTAAATAAGCAGTGTTGGTCTCACCATGCCGTGAAGCTGCGTGCTTCCGTGCTTCCAAGTATCTTGACGCCATTTAGCACATTCTTCCGAGTCACTTGGATTGCACGATGGAGTTGGGTATAAACTCCCAATAACTGCAACGATGTTAATCAAGACCTCGGGTGATGAAGGGATGGGGAAGGTCGGCCGATGGAGTAAAGGAAAGGCTGGATGAAAATTCTCGAAATAGGCCTTGATATACGATGCAGTACCCTCTCTGGGGGTCCTAATGTTGGCAGCCACCAGTCAGTTCACCATCAAGGTTTTGCAAGACGAGACAACATACACCAATGGCGGAGATGCGGCCTGGGCCTGTGAATATGCATCGTGGAGTGGGCTGTGTCCAGAGTTCAGCAAGGGCTCCGGGACTACGAGAGAGGCAATGGTCTCTGCTATTTCTGGTGGACTAGAATCTCCCCGGCCTGCCAGGCCAACTTGATCCAGGACTCGGCAACGATGGCGGTGCCGTTTATATACATCACTGCAGGCGATTTAATAAACGCAGAGGATGGATGCACTCCTAGCAGGACACACCTCCGTGAAAATCGGGCATGGCACCCAGCGCACTCGAAGGCCTTGCGGGAAGTACCACCGTGTCCTTCGGGATAGGTTAACTGGCTGAGATACTGGAAGAACCGTTCCTTGATGCTTACGGGCAAGCTTGTGTCTTTTGAGATTCTCCTGGTCGAGGATCAGCAGGAAGCGATGGTCCTATCTCATACGGCACTTACACTCCTCGTAAACGACTTTGGGCACTCACTACATGGGAACGGACGAGAAAGACCTGTACTCTCAGCACAGTCCGCCATGATATAATTAATAGACAGGAATAATTCAAGTGATGCAGTATTACTCGAAAGAAGACAGGCGATCCTCACGTGCAGCTACTCCGCATTGACCGCAGTCTCCAAGACTCCAACTGTCTCCAACTCGCCAATAGCAACATTTACCGTAATCTACACGGCCTCACCTTCCCGTAGCACCAGCTCTATGGACGCCATATCACTGCCCGGGGGCTGTTTAATGGCCTTTAACTCCAGTCTATCATCCACCTTGCTGAAAATCTCTTTCCAGTCCTCCGCCGCACGTTCCTGGGCATTGAAGCTGTGCAGCATAGTCAGATCCTGTGCGCGTAGCACCCTTTCAACCTGCAGCGGCACAGCTCCGGGATCAGGCATCACAGAGTCGACGACGATAATCCTGGAATTTTTTCCAAGCACCGGGACAAGTTGGGAGAGAATCTTGACAGCATCGTCGGTCGGCCAGTCATGCAGAATCATGCGGAGGAAGTATACGGCAGCTCCCTGGACAGGCTGAGGGTTGAAGAAGCTATGGGGGAGGTATGTGATCCGCTTTTCAAGGGCAACACCGTCAGGGAGGGAGCGGAGGTCAGATTGGGCATTCACAACGACATCAGGGAGATCCTGGACGACGAATATTAAAGAGGGGAATTGGCGAGCGAGAGCGATGGAGACATGTCCTGTTGACCCGCCGACCTGTAATCGTAATAAGTAAAGAATCACCAAAGGATACGATGATATAGGTACATCAACGACAGTGGCTTCACCCAGACCAGCCCAGTCAAAGCTTGCAATGGTGTGCTCAACACTAAGGTGCCGCGCAGTCCCCGCAGCCTTCATAAGATTCTCGAAGTGGCATTTACGTTCGGGGAGTTGTGCCAAATGCTCGAAGAACGGGAGATCGGTCTCGTTCGCAACATTATACGCCGTGTGCGTTCTGCTCAGACTCTGCGGCCATCTGGCATGGGCAGACACCATGGCTGCAGCTGCGGGCGCAGCAACATCGCAGAACCATGAAGCGCGCGTCCGCTCATGCTGGTTATGCCGGATATAGAGCGAGATGGCAGAATGCCCGACATGTTGAGGCTCGGGCTCCTCAAAAAGCCCACTGGTCATCGCCATGCGGATGACGCTCTTGGCATGGACGACTGCGACGTTGGCTTTGGCAGCTAGATCTGTATATTTAATGGAACCCTCAGGCGGCACGATGTCGAATATTTGAAAATGTAGCAGCCACTGGACAACTGCGGTTTCGTTGAACTGCTCTTGTCAGTCGTAACCCGCTGGCGGGTCTATGGCTTACTCCTGTTCTGAAATGGCTAATATACTCGCTGGGTCCGGCAGCGAGACGGAAAAGACGCAGAGAAGCGTCCATTATCTGCTGTCGGGCATCCTGGACTTCTGGGGGTGCATCATGAGGTAGGACAGCTGGCGGGGTATCTCTATCAAAAGAGGGACGAGGAAGTTCCGATGCATCAAGATAGGCATTTAGGGTTTTGATATTCTGTTCAAGCTTTACACCCAGCTCCTCCATTGCAGTGGTTGAGTGGTGCGAGTTTGGTATGTGCGCAAACGCGGGGCATGTCAGGAATAAAGAATCTGAAGACGACGATACTGGGCCGCCATGCAGGTGAGATGGTATCAGCATCCATTAGGCTCTTGGCCTGCATATGTGCGACGGGATATGGGTTGTTGCAGGAAGTGCCTCGTGAGACAGATACTCGAAGCAGCGCACCATAGCCCTAGCATACTAGCTACTCGACAGTTAAACTGAATTTAGCTGTTATGATAGCTATATAATTGATGATAGTAAAGACAGCGTCAAGGCTCAACCCTCGCAAGAAACCGCCCCAGACTCTCACAAAGCCGATCAAGAACCCACTCTGGCTCTGTCTTCTCAGCTAACAGGGGACTATCCTGTCCGATCCAGTCCCAGTTAAGCAGGCCATATTCGTCCTCGTCGAGACGGATGCTTTCATCACCCTCTTCCCCGTCTCTGCCACCTTTGATGTGTGTGAATTGGATCAAACGGATAAACGAGACCCATTCTTCATAGCTATATCTCTTTCGCTGCCCGGAGACGGCGTCTTTGATGGTCTTCTGGATTGCATATACAAGCTGCTGCCCTAGCGTATGGGTCGAGCGTCTGGGTGATTTGGCCAGGGATTCGAGGGATACTCGGCCGGAGGACTGTTCTCGAGCACGAGATGAAGGTTCCGTCTGTTTCTCTCGACGGCCTCTCTCCAGATCAGATTCATTGTAACCGGGTGATGGATTCCTAGATGCACCTATATTCTTTACCACGGCAGAACAACGGGATATAACAGCCCTGTAATGGCGCGACTGCGGCAGAACAGTCCAATCGGCGACAACATTCGTAGCCTTTTGATAGCCATCGACAAGCGTCTCGCTCATCTTTGAGATAAGCGAAGTCATTGTCGGCACAGCCAGTAGAGACCAGACAACAAAGAATGGCCTGGATGCATTAGTATTAGGCGTGATTTCTCCATACCCTATCGTCAGAAGAGAAGTGAACCCAAAATACAGCGCCTGAAAGTACGTTAGATCGTCCTCCAGGGCCCAGAATATAACGGCACCAACTGCCCACATAATTCCAAAGATTAGAATACTAATTACGAGGTTCACCCATCGTCGATATCGCACCGTCCCGTTTTGGATGGCGCGCATGGCGTCGAATCGGTCCCGCTCTTCTTTCATCTGCGAGAACTTGAAGGGAGTGCTCCCCCGCGATATCCAGCTAAACGCATGGATTGTGCTGATGATTGGCTTTCTCCGCGTGAATCGCTGCTGGTAGTCAATCTCAGCGTAAGACCCCGTCTCACCAGACCGCCGTACAACAGCCTTCCTCTTCCGCTCGGCATGGTGAAGCAGGACATCCTGGCGCTCGATCTGCTGCACAAAGCGATGAATACTAGATATGACCAAACCGAGCATGACAATCCCAATGACAGCGTATGGGAACACCAGTCCGCGACCAAGCGCAGTTGTCGGCGTGATATCGCCGAATCCGACTGTGAGGACTGTGACGTCGGAAAAGTACACGGCATTTGCATAAGATATGTCGATGACGTGGCAGAATATGACACCTCCGATGGCGAGCCAGACTACAAAGCTTGTTGTTTGAAGAATCAGAGTTCGTTGGTCGCTGGTGAGGGTGAAGTTCCGGGGGTAGTGGCCTAGGAAGTAGCCCAGCATATTGACCATGAGGATCACAGAGAGGAGGAGGTAGAGCACTGCGGAGATGACGGCGCTCCAGTAGCCCTGGGAGTAGCTTTGGTTTGGCGGGATGGGGCTGTGATATAATTCCATAGACACTGTCAATCCGATCAACTATGCAAGCGTCAGTCTTCGACTACGGCGGTGTATATTGATACTCACTATGACCGTCGACGACATCCACAGAAAGATTGACACAGGCAGCGCAATGATATACCGCACTAGACGCGTGAAATTGCACAGCAAGAAGAAATTCCCCAAGATACCAAACGCAAGCGACGTCGCATTCAGCGCGATACCCCTGTCCATGTTAGTTGACTATCATACCACCATAATAGTAAACTTGCCACTGAGGATCCCCAATACCCATTTGGACCGGAGTACCATCTACACCAAGCTGGCCGGGAAGGATGTTACTTCGCCAGGGGGTGACCAACGCAACGACAGACATGAGACTGGCGAGGGGACCGGTTGTCGCTGCAGCGAGGGGGATTGCAGTAGATGCGAACCACCAGTCCTGAGGCTCGTCGTCGTCTGGTGGTCTCATGTGGAAATTTTTTTGGAATTTGGACCAGGCTGAGCTGGAATCGTCTTTCCTGCTCTCCGTCGCTTTTTCGCGTGTCGCATGGTTTAGGGCTATCTTTTGGGACATTGCACGGTACCATTACCGGTTGTTTTCGTTGGTTTATTAAGACACGAAGTTTTCAGTTGATTTACGATTGATAATGTCTTGGGGATGCAGATATTGTTCATGACGCAGTTGAGTGCAGCCATCCATGGATCTCCTGCGATCCACACATTGACATCCGCTTGACCCACGAAGTACGCATTCGCAAGCTGCAAAAAACAAAATCAATGTATTTATATTATTACTGACCCAATCCAAAACACCCACTCAAAGTTTAGTCGAGACCTTTTCCACATCCCCAAACTGGCCAACGCCCCAGAGCCTGTCTGGCAGGGGTGGCGGGGTTTTAAGCTGCTCCTGAATCCGCTTTGATATCTCCAGAAAGCGAGTGCGCACTTCATCCCAGCGCCGGGCCAGATTCACCAGCTTGAAATTCCGTTTCTTCCATTCTCCGTCGACAATCACATGCTCGATATCCCCAGGGTTTGCATGCAGCACCACAGCCGCGATAGGATCACTCCATCCGAGCATGTTGGGGCTGTCCCCGTTAAAAACAACCACGTCTGCTTTCGCCCCGACTGCTATAACGCCAATATCGTCTCTCCACAATGCACGGCCTCCCTGACGGGTCGCGAGAAGGAAGGCTTCTTCCACCGGCATTGGATTCGCATTCGGCAGCAGACCGGTGTCCAGCGTCTTGGTGTAGTTCCTCAGACGGGTTAACTGAAGCCAGAGTCGGGCCTGGCTGAGCATATCTCCAGAGAACGTCCATGTCGTGTCAACGCCGAGACAAGCCTGGTCGGAGATCTCATGGCCCGTAGCCTGTCCGTGGCCATAATGGCACTCGGACTCGGGCGCTATGGCAACGAAAACGTTATCGCGCCGCATTGTTTCCATGTCTGACTTGGACAGGAACGGTGCGTGCGAGACAATGATTGGTAGATCAACATCGTTCAACTCGTTCATGTCGCACAGGGCGCTAGGAGATGTATTTCCGTCTGTAAGGTATGAGTTGAGTATACCGAGTTGGTCAGGGAGGAACGTACGTGGCCATGGGCCTCCCAGATGATGAACAGTGAGCGCTTGAAGGCCCAATACCTCCTTCTCGCGAACGATTGCCCTGGCCGCTCCGTCGCCATTGAGAAGCGTAAACCCCTGGCCATCCAGCGACAACCCCGGAAGAACTAGGGGAAAGTCGTACTTGGCAAGGTCTCCAAACGCAGTCCATTGCTGGGCAATCGGAAAGTGATCGTGGTCCGCAACATCGTAGCACCACCAGATCCTGGCACCACTGTGCACAGCCGCGCGGTGGCCAGCCCTCATCACCTCGGGCGACCAGTTGTTGTGCGCATGCTCCACGTAAGAAGTAACGCCGCCATTTATTCCTTCTAAATAGCCCTCCAAGGAACTAAAGTAGATGTCATCTGCCCTGAACGCCGCCTGTGCGCCCGGAGAGCTCTGGCTCATCCAGTCGAAATACTGAGACAGTGTCACATTAGGGCCCAATGTGCGATACGCGGACTGCCACATGTGGACATGCGCATTGACAAAGCCCGGCGAGACAATCTTGCCGGAGACATCGATGATTTCCGTTCCATCTGGGACGGTGATGGCGTCACTGTCTTCCTCAACTGCCGCAATGCGGTCGTCCACGATCAGCACTGAAGCCCGTCGGAGCACCCGGATGGACTTGGTTTCAATATCGAACGAGATCACGGTCCCGTCCTTTAATAATTTCGGCGCCATTTTATCGGAAATGTGAATGAGAGGTGTAGTATGTACAAGGTTGGAGAACGTGGTTTATGAGCGGGGGAGGCGTCACTTAATAATCGGGGCGAAGAATCGGCCCATGTATAGAAAACAAAGCGATTGGCGAGATTCCTTTTGCCGTTGTATCATACCATTGATTGCTATTCCTTTGCTTCTGTGTATTATTGGGCAGGAACTGCTGCGATTCTTGGTCTCCGGGGCCCGAACACCCCCGCTGTCTCCAATCCCATCTCGTCTCCAACTCTCGTTCTCTCAGACAACACGTATCAACAACATGACCACCTTATATCCCGGCGAGTCTCTCGACACTATCGCTGGCTTTTCCACAATATACCACTACCAGCCTGCTCGCGCCGAAAATGCCCGTAAGAGGAACCCGCTCATCGTCTGCGTGCCTGGAGGCTTACATCTCGCCCGGGTATTCTATGGCGGCCATCCTGGCTCGAAAACCAGCGACTTTGTAAGCCATTGGCTATCGGAGAATGGATATGGGGTGCTTTCTCTGTCTTATACGCTGGAAACAGATCCTGAAATCATGCCGCCCACTGGAGCCAGGTTCAGGATTCGCGACTGGGGTCGTCAAGCAGCCGCGACAACCAAGAAGATCATCGACGAAAAGAATCTCGGCGACCCATCAATAGTTCTGATCTCATGGAGCATGGGAGGACGTATGGTCGTGCCATTCAATATCGCCGCAAAAGAACTGGGTCTCCACGTCCAGCAGTATATCAGCTTCGCAGCAACCCCGGGGTTTTCTACCATCCGGCCCCCGATGCCGGGCTTGACCTGTGCGGACTCAGGCTACTTCCAGGTTCCTCCTCGTTTGGATAATTTCGAGCGCCAGCTGTCCGAGATGGACGAGTTGAACGGTCGCACTATCATCCCTCGCGACATCTACCGCCGAGAGTACGTTGGGGCGACCCCCATCAATTTAATCGGACTCGGACTGAAGTACGACGGGAGCGGGTTTGTTCGTGATGAGATCCCTCATGAAGAAGACTCGCAGGTTCTCAACGTTGCAAATCTTCCATTCATAACGGCTCTTTATCCGACGAGCATTCTCGATGCCAGTCATGCGATGACGGACAGGGCAGGCTGGGGGTTCCTAATGACTTACAGTCTAGAGTCGATGATTGGGAAAAAAGGGCTGCGAAAGGCCAATGAGTCTTCAAAATGGGACGCACTACTGAATCATGTCCAGTCTGCGCCGACAAAACTGTGTCTGCCTGTACGTGGGAATCATTTCTTCTTCATTGGGGAGCAGTCGGCTCGAGACACTGCCGGGATGGTTGACAGGCTTATTAGAGAGGCAGACCACTTTCAGTCGGAGTTACAGAGTCTCATCGCATAGATTATAGAATTTTATACATCTGTTCAAGTTTCAAGAGATGAGTGGGTATATTATGTATACAATGCCCGGCCCTTGCCACCAATAACGCCTGCAACTCCAGATAATTTGACAGCCATTCCCTTTTTATTCCTTCTTCTCTGCGCCAGCTTGCCTCACATGATCTTGGGCTGTATTGCCTGTTGCAGCTATGTCTCCCTCCTTCGGTTTATCCAACGCAATCATCTCATCACCCCCAATCATTCCCTTCTCAACCGCATTCGACGTTCCGGCAACTTTGGCAATAACGCCCCCAGCAACGATCGCCGCGACCGGTAGGGCACGCATCGAGNCTGGGAGGCCATTCTGTAGACTGGACAGCTTGGCGAGCTTGGCCGCCTCTTTCGCCAGAGTAGAGGAGAGGTTGTTTTGAGGCATGGGAGGGTTTAGAGGTATAGATAGGTATGGAAACAGCACGGCCTTTTTATCTGGGGGCAAAAGGTGGTGGTTACAGCGTCAAGCAGCAGAGGCGACATCTGGAGAGGAGACAGAACTTAGAGCTCGTCTGAGTCATAATTTAGTTTAAGTTAGTTTCAGCTAACTGGTTCCGCAACTTGGCTTCAATACGAATTCATGTTGGTAACTAGTGCTTATCCGTACAGGCGAGGATTATGTTGATCGATCGCATTGTCGGAGTCTGTGGCTCCGACTTTGAGAGCAATATTGATGGCTTGCGCAGGATGCGTTTGGTTCAGGTAACTTCGTTTATATTGTAACGTGGTTTTGTCTTCCCATTGATCTGCCTTTCTATGTATCTAGACGAGCGCTTGTCCTTATTCACTGGCCTGTGCGTGGTTGCCAATAGCTCATTGATGGGGCTGAGAAAAGCACAATGTATTTCTAGAATAGAGGGATTTATTGGAAGTGTTTCCTTTATGTATTATGAACGCGATTACGGTGGTTTATTCTTGCTTTTTGCATGAGTGCGTTTGCACCCGGTAAGCTAATGTATATATTTTTGTCTACCCTAGCCGGACGGACCTCATCGAGAGACCAATAAATTTGGGTTAAAAATTCACATCATTATTTTACAAAAAGTCTATATAAAAGTCGATTCGCTAGTAGATAATTAATATGCGTACTTGGAGATGAGAGTAAGGGAAGAATGTGGATGGCGCTTAAACATCGGTTTTCTCCTTGGATACGGAGTTCTTCTCACTAGCTTCCTGTTGCTCCCCAGTTTCAAGGTCGCGTTTCGTCTCAGAGTCGCTACCGTTCTCGTCAGTAGATTTTTGGTCTGATCCATTCTCATTCACGGTCTTGATATTCACCCATTCAACAGCAACAGCACCCAGGATGGCAGCTGCGCCAAGGCCTGCAGCGACAATGAAAATCTGCGACAGCGTATAGTTATACGCGTCGACAACTGTGCTGAGTTGGTCCGAGGGCACGCTTTCCCTGAGATCAGTCGCGCCAGTGTTCACAATAGCGTGAGCATCCAGTCCTGCGACGTGGGAAAGACGCTGCACGAGTTTCGTAGATAGCAGGTTCTGATCCACGGCCAGGAAGACGACACCTCCGAGTTGTTGCATGAAGAACATAAGTGCCATGCCGATTGGAACGTCCGCTTTTGAAAGCACAGTCTGCGCCGCCAGGTTGGATGTCTGGAAGCCGCAGCCATTTCCCAGGCCATAGAGCACCTGGTAGCCCATCCAGTAACTGTGGTTGGAGCTCGGGGTCATGGTCGAGAGTAGGCCGGCACCGACGGAAGCGAGAACTGGGGCGACCAGCATGGCCGGAACGTAGTACCCAATACGCTGAGTCACAGCAGCCGATAAAATCCCCATGATAACCAAGGCTAGGACCAGTGGAATAGTGCTGAGTCCTGCCTGCGTGGCCGAGTCTCCCTTGACGACTTGGAACCAGATGTTCAAGTAGTATACAATTGACATCATGGCTCCGGTAAACAAAAAGATGAAAAGCATGCTGCCAGCGATCGAGCGGTTCAGGACGATGCGCATTGGTATCATCGCCGTGTCAGGAGTAAGGACCTGCAGCACAACAAAAGCCACGAGAAGGACAGCAAATGTGACGAAGAGACCGATCATTGTCGGTGCTGACCAGGCGTAGGTAGTACCGCCCCATTCAAGGGCGAGGATGAGACTAATGATTGAGGGAACGAAGAGGCAGACACCCAGTGGGTCAAGTCGCTTAACCTGAGCCTTGATACCTTTCTGCGGAGCTGGGGGAGCCTGAGAGTTGAACAAGAGCAGCACCGCGACTAGCGTGAACCCTCCGATGGGGAGATTGATATAGAAACACCATCTCCAAGTGCTGGATATAGTCAGCTAGGAAATTCCATTATTCATGTAGATATAGGTCACGCACACATTGTCCGTAAAAGCGCCGCCAATGATTGGCGCTACGACAGATGATACCGCAAAGATCATACCCGTAATAGAGGTGAGCATGGGACGCTTGCGGAGAGGTACAAGCGAGACGATGATCATCATGGCTCCAGTGAAGATGCCGGCCGAGCCAATTCCAGCAATTGCGCGTCCAACAATAAATGCCGTAGAGGTCGGGGCCGCTCCACAGATAACGGAGCCGACCTCGAATACGATAATGCAGGAGATAAAAGTCCACTTTGTTGAATGAAGCTGGTAGACCCGGCCAAAGACAGGGTTAAAGGAGGCAGCCGTCAACATGTAAGCACTTCCATACCAACCGATGTCGTTGATTGCGTGGAACTCGTTGGTAATAGCTGGGATTGCAGTGGCGATGATTGTTCGGTCCTAGGGTATGGTATCAGCCAAGGGCCAATGTCAACTTGCTGAAAGACTACTTACCAATGCAACTAAAAACATTGATAGATAAACGCCCAGCATAATCAGCCAGAACCTAGGAGACAGGGGTTGGAAATCCTTTTCAGCATCGGCAGAATCGCCTGGCTGCTGGGCTGGCTTGGTCTCGTCAGTAGAAGACATGGTGCTGATGCAACTCGGCGAGTGAGAATGTTTGCATGGGTCGTATTCGATCCATGACCGGGACCTTGTTTAATATTTATATCCATCTTGGCGATTCAGATTGTATTCCCGAGTCCGGAGTCCCTTCGGGGGTTTGAGTTGTTGTTTGTGTTGTGTGGGAGTCGTCGCTCCATCTCGGACGTTTCTACTTCCCGAGAGCCCTGCTGAGTCATCCCTGTCGGGCGTTTCCAATCTCCGCTGGCCGGCTCTCTCTCTTCCTTTTCCATTAGTTCTCTCCCGTCTTTCGTTTATTTATACTCCGTGGTCTCTTGTTCTCATTTCCGCGCTCTTCGGCAGAACCAATTCCATTACTCCGCTGCGCTCATTTCATCTCTGGGTGCGCACCCGGACGGTGTGCATCATGTCCGACCCTCACCCCGACAAGTCTACCCGCGTGCTGTCGTGTGTGCTTTGCCAGCAACGCAAGGTTAGATGTGATCGCACATTTCCATGCACAAATTGCGTCAAGTCTCAAGCTCAGTGCGTTCCCGCTGGCCTTCTTCCGCGCCGTCGGAAGCGTAGGTTCCCGGAACGTGAGCTGCTGGACCGAGTACGCCAGTACGAGACTCTCCTCAAGCGGCATGATATCGAATTCAACCCTCTCCATGGTGAACCGCCAAGGGAAGGCGACGAACGGCAAAAGAGACCGAGTGTGGAACCCGAGGGCTGGCAGCCGCCTTCGTCCTCTGCAACACCCCGACCAAAGCTGTCAAAGGAGTCATATGAGGCCAAGTATAAGCTCTTTTCTCGAGTCCCGTCGCAAACTGCTAACCGTTGACAGGGATTTCTGGAGTGCAATGAACCAAACGGTATGCTTGAATAAGACGCAAAGGATCTCCATCAGATGTGTTGACGCCTGCAACAGTGCCCCCAATCTGACGACGAGGCTGACTCGCCCCCACCTACGATGACTGAGGAGGTGGTTAGAAAAGCATGGGACCAGAAATCTGGACTCTGCGACCCTCTTTTTGGCGGCAGGGCCGACCAAATCGATCTTTCATCTCAGCATCCAGAGCCGTCACAGATTTTCCGCCTTTGGCAAACATATCTTGACAACGTCGACCCACTACTCAAGATCACACATACGCCATCCCTCCAAGCACGCATCGTCGAAGCTATCACAAACTTGAAGCAAATCGACCCTCAGCTGGAGGTTTTAATGTTCGGCATATATTGTATCGCGATCGGGAGCCTAATGAGCGACGAGTGCCAAGCTCTGCTTGGTGCTCCGAGAGAAGAACTTCTCTCTCAATACCAGCATTCCTGCCGGGAGGCCTTGGTGCGCTGTGAGTTTTTACGGTCTGACAGGCTCGATTGTTTGACTGGCCTATACTTCTACTTGGTACGTTTATTTGGGTCTATGCTGTTGTTATACACTGACGATACCAGGTGTCCTTGCGACCTGTACTTGGGGACCCTCGAACATTATCGTCTATGCTTGGCATCGCAGTTCGCTCGGCCCAACGTATGGGTCTTCATAGCGAGTCCGCCTGCTCTAGATATCCTCCACTGGAAGCGGAATTGCGTCGAAGGCTCTGGTGGGCCCTGGTTCTGTTTGATACGCGAGTCGCAGAGATGGCGGCCTACAGAACTACCACTCTCACCCCTCTTTGGGACTGCAAGATTCCGAGCAACCTGAACGATTTTGATATACGACCGGAGATGAAGGAAGCACCTGAGCCCCAGGGCCAATCATCAGAGGCCGTATTTGTCGTCGTTCGGAGCGTCATGGGCGACTTTTTGCGGAACTCCTCCTTTCACCTAGACTTTACGTGTCCACCCCTCAAGGCCATCGCAAGGGATATCCATGATAGTTCCAACCCCGAGGCTAGTGAACTGGATACACTAGAAAATCTGCTAGTGCAGCGATACCTTCGAACCCTGAACCCCGAAAATCCGCTTCATTTTATGACCCTCTGGATGACGCGGGGCATGTTGGCGAAATGTCGTCTTTTTGACTATTATTCCAAATATGGCGCTGGAAACTCTACAAAGGCCCAGCGCGACATGGCCATCAGTCTTGCGCTCGAAATGATCGATTGCGATACCAAACTCCTCTTAAATCCGTCAACCAGCCGGTACCTTTGGCTCGTCCACTTCCACTTCCCTTTCCCGGCTTATATTCATATTTTACAAGACTTGCGGAGGAGGCCTCTCAGCCAACACTCGGAGAAATGTTGGGCCTCCATGAGTGACAACTTTGAGGCTCGTGCGCACTTGCTACGCCGTATGTCCCCGCGGCTGCTTCTCGGCGCAATGACTGCTGTCCTTTTTCAGGCTTGGGAGTCGACCGAGGCGGCGTTGAGGCAGTCTGGGCAAGAAGCACCCACGCCAAAGATCATAACGATAGGAAGGGAGTTGGTGGCTCAAAACCAGGCCAACCAGGCCGCAGAAAAGCCGTCAAGTAGTGGCTCCGCTGCCTGGCCGACTTCGATGAACCAGCCTTTGCCCGATCCGCTATCGCTAATGGGCATGGGCGGCGGATACGGTGGTCCTGAGATGTGGATGCCTTTTGACCTGCCGGCCCAGATGTCTGGAACTAATATTCTTAGTCCGTCCGACTGGTCACTAATAAACTGGGGGATGTAGTCCATCCGCGGTCCAAGACCGTCGAGGCGCTATCTGTTGCAACGGTTGGTATGGAACTTTCCACTACGAACATCACAGGCCATCAAGGTTACTGAAATTCTGGAAGTGCTTTCATTGCTCATTTCCTGAGGATCTACCATCACTTCGCGCAGGCATTCCAGCGCATTTGCGCTCAACCCTGTCTCGCGGGATCCTGAGCTGGCTTGTTCTGGAGATATTCGTCTAGCTCACCCATGACCTCCGGCGTCAATTTCGGCAGCAATTCGAGGCTCTTCACATTGTCGAGCACCTGCTCCACCCGCGACGCTCCAGTAATTACGGACGACACATTCTCGTTTTTCAGACACCAGGCCAATGCAAGCTGCGACAGCTTAACCTCGAGCTTGTCCGCCAATGACTGCCCAGTGTTAGTGGAATGATAAGGCCGTACGGAGTGTTATAACGTACCTGTAACCCGGCAATCTTTTTGACATTGCCCGTCCATTGGTCACTATCCCAGGTATCCCGTGCCCCTCGGGCAAAACTATCTTTACTCTCCGCGAACCGCGAACCGGGAGGAGGCGCGGAAGAGTTGTTATACTTCCCACTGAGTAGGCCCATTTTCAACGGTGAGAATGTTGTGAGGCCGATCCCGAATCTTGAATACAGCCGTTGGTACTGGCCTTCAACCTTCTCGCGGTCTAGCATGTTGTAGAGTGGTTGCTCTACAATCGGTGCGATCAGACCAAGTGATTTAGCAATACCACAAGCTTCTGCGATTTCGTCCGCCGACCACTCCGATGTTCCCCAATAAAAGGCCCACCCCTTCTCAATCACAAAGTTAAATGCCCTTACCGTCTCCTCCATCGGCGTTAATCGATCGGGGCGGTGGGCGTAGATAATGTCCACATAGTCTAGTTGAAGCCGTTCAAGCGACGCTTTGGTACCTTCGATGATATGTTTGCGCGACAGCCCGTGGTTGTTTATGAGGATTTCACCGTTGGCCAGGCCCCAATTGAGCTAGTATTGTGTCATTATGCACCCAACTCGTGCCCTGATTCTCGGAGCTCACCTTGGTGCTAATGACTATGTCGCTTCGCTTCCAGTCAAACCTCTTGATTGCTTGTCCCATCACAACTTCGGATTGGCCCCCGGCGTAACTTGAATCATCAGTCTGCGTTCACTTTGAGTAAATAGTCGGTCTACCTTTCGGCGGTGTCAAAGAAGTTAATCCCGCAGTCGTACGCCTGTTTCATGCATTGGAATGTGACCTCTGAAATTCGTCTGTCAGCTTCGTTCCTTGTCCGACTTGATAATACGAGAGGACGTACCGTTGTCGACATGGCCGCCGAAGCTACGTTAAACCACAGTTAGACTACAATCTTCCAATCGATCGCGCACAGTCACTCACGTTAACCATCCTCCGAGACCCAGCGCAGAAACATGTAATCCGGAGTTACCAACACGGCGGTATAACATATCCTTGTTCTTGTTAGGCCACGCCATCTTAATAGGGAACGGAGGTATGCTCGAGAATCAAATAATCTGGACTCGATTGCCTTCCACGGTGGGCGCTCGCCCTATTTAATGCCGTATCTGTCAAATTTTGGTCCAACTGCTATATTAATGGGCCTCGGAGAAAAATTCGGAGGGGCTTAGCTGGTCGCGACGAGGGGCATCATTTTGCGTGCGGGCCAGCTCCAGAGCTTCCTCGACTGGAGTTCCTCGGCGAGTCGCAACAGACGATCAACTGGCGAGAATCCCGGACAGCCAACCACGTTTAGAGGGGTTGCATGACAGCCCAGGCACCACACGAGTCAGGGAAATGGCATTGTATGCGGGGTGGGCCCAGTGATGGCGCATTGAGTGGGGGGCAAGACGCCATCGTGACCTTGATGCAGAATCCGAGGCATGTCCAATCAGCGCGCAAGCCGACAGTCATCCTTGTCACTGCAATTTTTGAGGGGGCGATTGTCCCCAAGCTCCGAAAATGCTTCATTTCATCTGCGTGAATGCCCTTCGCGATGCTCCGAAAAGACGCAGCGAATTCTTCCAGGGTCTCCCTGACCAAGCAAGCTTGCGATGGTTGCAAAGTGCGCAAGGTTAGATGTGGTGGAGGGAATCCATGTAGGCCGTGTCTGAATGCGCGCATCCAGTGCTCCTACAATCGCATCCAACAAACACGAGGACCACAGAAGCTGCGCACCGCAACGAGGCGTCTGATCGAGCAAAGCCAACGAAATAATAGTAGTCATGCTGCGTCTTCGGAGCACAACGAAGGAGCTTCTGAAAGGTTTGTCCAGTTTTATGCGCTGGCCATCTGCGACTCTATTCTAACTTTAGCCCAGTGCAAGATTACCAGCGAGCACTTTGGTGTCACTGCTATATATTTACCACGTGCGCATGTACCCTGTCTGGCCTATCGTCCATGTCGAACGTTTGATTGCCGCCCTAGAACGAGACCCTGGAGGTCAGGATTATGAAACGAGAGCACTCGCCACTGGACTGGCAGCCGCGACAGTTGCACAATTACGGCTTGGGGAGCACTCTATCTCGGATCAATCAATCACAGCGGATGCGCTCGCAGCTGAATGCCTGCAAACTCGCAGAGCCTTTGACTACCGCTCGCGAGTCAATTTGAACAATATCCGCACCGCATTTTTCCTCCATGTGTACTACGAGAACCAACAGCCCGGGGGGAGCGAGTCCATATTATACCTGAGGGAGGCGATCACCATGGCGCAATTGATGTATCTACATCGAGAAGCATCGTACATTAGCCTATCGGTCGAGGAGCAACAAATTCGTCGGCGGGTGCTGTGGTTACTATTTGTGACCGAACGGTAAAGGGAATCTACCGTATGCTCTCATCTTGCTTGTACTAACAACTCTTCAGTGGCGTATGCATCCTCCACAAGCTCCCGGTGGTCCTTAAAACAGATACAGCAATGCCAGAGACCGATACGAATGACGAACCCCAGGTTTTGCCAGCTTTTCTGAAACTCCTGGCGCTGTTTAGGTTGTTCGAACAAACAAGAATGTTTGACATCGTCGAAGACTACCACCTCGGGCTGGAGCCGCCTATTGGCTCTGCGAAGACTCCTGACACTGCATTCGACGAAATACTTCAAGACAGATTCCGTGATGGCGCTGGTGCTTTGGATCGAGCCTCCGATGTGCAAAGGGCGGACCTCTGCGTCACAAGACACTGGATGCGTATTTTGTCATGGAAGGCCCTATCGAACAATGCGGTTGGCGGCTCGCATGTGGCCGAATTGCATTTCCCGCCCATGTTTCCGTTGCTGGTAGCGAGAGACCTGGTCAGCGTAGTCTGTCGACTACCACGAACGGCGCTCCAAGCTCATGGACTGGGAATGGTAAGAATTGTTCGCTGACTCAAGCTCGATTCTCCGGCTGACACCATGTGCAGCAATTAAAGTTGCACGAAATTGCCAACTCGCTTGTGGATGCCATCACTACAATGCCCATACTCGCGCAGGCATCGAAGTGGGACCAGGAAACACGACCAAGTAGCCTCCTTTCTCATCTCCACTCCCTTCTGTCTGCCTTCACAGATGGGGGACACAATACCCTAGTGGATATGCTGTACCGCAAAATGGCCCAGGCGCACTCTGTGGTTTCTTCGACTATTCCACCGTTACTTACTTGTACTCGTCCTGTTAAGAATCGCAGCCTAGCTCATGACACCGAGCCAATTGCCTCGGAGAGTGGCTCTTCGACTAAAGTTCCCACCGATACTATCCCAGCCGACTGGCTATCTGAGGAAGAAGGAGCCCCTTGTAGATCCGCGCATGAAACTAATCGAATCAGCCCACGGATCCCCAATGGAGTCTCTGATGCGGCCACAGCTTCCGTGCCGTTCGATTTCGCTAGCCAGCAATTCAGCGATACATGGAGCTACTCTCAGTCGCTCTACGAGCCTTTGATGTACTCCCCTCCGCAGGATTTCGGTACAGGCGCAGGCGGGCTCACTACTCCGGGAATATCGGGTTCATTAGATATACGCTCACTTGATACAGTCTTTAATAACGTCGTCTTCGATACTTCCCCCAATCAGTTGCCTCTTGGCACATATTTGCCCATTATCAATGTTCCTGGAGATCCACATTCAACGGTCAATATTTGAAGCGGAAATCCAGTCGCTGGTTACCCTCCTTTTCGCGCGCGGCTAAGTCCGCTTGGTATTCAACGCGCTCTGCTGGTGACATAGTGTCCCATTTTCGCTCCTTCTGGCGATTCAGGTGCCTAAGGAACTCACGCTGGGCAACAAATACCACCAGGGACAAGGCACATATGGCGATGAGTACCTTATTCCCTGTGTAGTAGTACGGGGAGTCCCAGCTACGATATATTTCTGCTTCAAGTCAGACTTTACCTTTGTCATGAGATTCTGAAACTTACGTGAAGATATCACCGAGCCGATCTGAACGATCACGTTATACGTCGCAGCGGTAATAGCCCGCTTTTTGACGTCAAATGTGTTCTCCGAGATCCAGGCTGACACGATCGGATGGAAATATGGGTATCCCGAGATCATCGTGGTAACGGTAAATCGGCCCCAGTTGTATCCATGGTCAGGAAGGCCAAGGAGAGTCGCCAACAATGGTAGCGACCAGAACTCGCCAACCACGCAATGAAACGTCCGCTCCCCGAAGTACTCGCTACTCTTGGACAGGATGAGCATGAGGATGATCCGGAGTGCGGCGGATGGGATTGACAGCATGTTCGACTCGAAGGTCGTAAAACCGAGTCTCTTGAGCGTCAGGGATAGGTATCCCTGCACGGGGCTCTGGGGGATGTAGGCAACGAGGCCGATCAAGTACAAACCCCACATAGACTTATCCTTCCATGCGTTGAGGACATCGCGCAGTGTGGCCCGCTCATGCAGTTCAGTCAGGCCCTTTGATGGGTCATCGCGAAGAAGACGCTGGACGGGGTCAGTACCTATATATCGGAATGTGTTAGGCGACGTACGTTGATCATAATCACTTCCTCGCGCTCCGAGTACCAAGACCTAGGGTACAGAATACTCTTTGTTCTCGTGGGCGAGCTGGGAAGATAGAACATGGCAAACAGCCCAATAACAAATGTGATGAGACCGTCAATCAGGAACAGCCAAAACCAGCCAGGCTTTCCCTTTGCTCCTCGCATCTCGAGAATTCCTGCGGCTAGCAGGGATGAAATAATACGCGCAACCTAGTGGTCCTGTCAGTTATTTCGTTGTGGGGTTTAGGACAAGGCCAACATACATTCAAGGTTGACCAGAAGAAAGCCAGTCGGACAGAGAGCTCCTTTGTCTTGTAGAAGTAAGTCGCGAACAAGATAGTTCCCGGGATGAATCCTCCCTCGAATGCTCCTATCAGTGCTCTTGTCACGTAGAAGGAGGCTCTGTCCGTCATCCACGACTGCGTCCAGGAGACCAAACTCCAGAGCAGCATCAGCGTGGGCAGGACTCGTCGGAAGCCGAATCGCTTGATCAGCAGCTGTACAGGGAACTCTGCTGCCAGGAAGCACATAAGCTGGATGGTATTTCCCTGTAACTCTATTAGCCTAGACTTGACTATGCATCAAGTTGTCACATACGTTGTTGTAGTCGTCGGTGGTCAAATTTAGATCGTTCAGGAAGTTGTCAGTCAGCGCATTGGACAGGTTGCCCCGGTCCAGCTGCAGGCCAAAGAACTATTTCACATTAGCAGCAGCAACGGCAGTTTTATTTGTGATCTTACCATCAGACACAGCCAGGTCATGAGCATCAAATCTGTCTTCACAACAACCCTTTTCTCCTCCTTCTCCGACCACGAGGCAGTGGGATCAAATCGATGATGGCCCTCATACGACTCATGCGGAGGAGTCACTGCAGCGAGGTTCTCCTGCCCAACAGCAGGCGACGCCTTTGTCGACTTGTCATCCTCCCTAGCATGGGAAGTCAAGGAGTTTTTCGCGCTCTGTTCGATGTCAGCCATTGCTGTAGGCAAGTCTCCGTTGACAGTGGAAACTCAGGCAAGAGGAGTGCGAGAGGAAACAGCTCGCGATGTGCGCATCCTTATATACATACCTTTTTGTAGAAACAGCCGACTGGGCCGACGGAGAGAGTATGAGCATTTCTCCCTGTAGCTATTCGCAATCAAGCCCTTGCGACGGTTGGGCGAAGCAACCAGGCCCTAAACAGTACTAGGATCATTACACCACTGCAGGGCCCGAGCACATCATCGCGGGGTGGCGCTGCTCCCCACGAGAGCCTTCTTTTGTGTCGCCGTGATCGTTTGTCTGGTACAAGTTTATATGCTTGTTTTTCTTTCCACTGTCTGTGGTGAGATATTCTGTTCTACCCGGCCTGTCTTGGAGAGACACCTCGAGCAAGGGTTATCACCAACGCATAAATCAGCAACACCAAACCCCAGTCTTAAGACTCCTGGGCAGGATCTAAACCAGCTTTGGAAACATGACCGGTCCATTCAAGCGGCTCTCCGAGAATTTCGCCGACGCCCCGCCGACAGCGCTACGAGGCTGGGCCATGTGCACTACTCTTGCTGGATCCTGCATGCCGGCAATATGGGGAACCCAGCGACACCAGAGAAACCATATGACAGACGCTGCCAGTGGAGAAATTGTATATGAATGTCGCCATCGCGGACTCTTATTCCCACCTCATCGTTCAAAATCCAGCTTTCCCTGCTAGACCGCCATGCCCACCGTAATCGAACAAGGCAGCCCAGCCCTCTTTGGAGGACATCCCGACGCTCGTCCTCGAGTCTCGCCGCCTCTCGAGGACTCTGGCAGTCTGGATGCTTACCAGTCTCTAGATCTGACTCCTGTCATTGGCAGAGAGTACCATGGTCTCCAAGTCGCCGAAATCCTGCAATCCGCCAAGCGCGACCAGCTGATTCAGGACCTAGCTGTCACCAGTACGTTACATCTTTTCCTGTCATGTTATCTATCTGACTCGGACAGTCTCTTCTCGCGGCGTCGTGTTCCTACGTGACCAGGATGTGACACCACAACAGATGCGGGAGTTCATGGAGGACTTGACCCGGTTAGCAGGCTGCGTCAGTTAACATGCGTCTTTTTTAAAAAAAAAAAAAAAAATACTCCAGCTAACAACGGTTTAGCCGGAATCATCAGGACTCCACGTCCACCCCCTGACAGAAGAAGGGAGCGAGCTGGGCGACCAGATCAGTGTCATCAGTAGCGAGAAGCAAAAGAAGGGCGGCGGCCTTACACACCAGCTCAGTGATGTGAGTAGATTCGCGTCTGCAGGCTGGCACACGGACATCAGCTTCGAGCGCGTCCCATCGGACTACGCCATGCTGAAGATCCATACACTCCCGGAAACGGGAGGAGACACGCTATGGGCGTCCGGCTACGAGATCTACGACCGTCTATCGCCTGAACTGGCGTCGTTCCTAGAGCGCTTGACCGCAACCCACGATGCTACTTTCTTCCACGATGAAGCGCGGCGACTGGGAAATCCGCTGCGAAAAGGAACGCGGGGGTCACCGCTGAATCATGGGGACGAGCTCACATCCGTCCACCCTGTCATTCGGACAAACCGTACGTTCTACTAAAAACCACGTTGCAGAAACGCACTGACAGACGTAGCCGTCACCGGGTGGAAATCAGTATACGTGAACAAAGGCTTTACCAAGCGCATCAATGGGGTGACCAAAGACGAGTCAGATGTGCTTTTGCAGTATCTCTTCAATGTAGGTTCGTCGTGTCTGCTTCCGGTTCGACACTAATATGTCCACAGCTTCTCACCCAAAATCACGACGCTCAAATCCGCTTCAAATGGAGCAAGAACGATATGGCCATTTGGGACAACCGGTCGACCTGGCATTGTGCGACGTACGACTACGCAGAGACGCGCACGGGCGATAGAGTGTGTAGTCTGGGGGAAGCACCATACCTGGACCCTGGGTCCCAATCGCGAAGACAGGCTTTAAGGAACAGGCAGTGATCTCCTGATAATAGCAACATCTAGTATGGATCTATAGGGTTCTGACGTCATACTGAATGAAGCAGTCTCGCCCGTTTGCATCATCTCACCAGCACTTGCCTTGCAAGGAATATGGTTCCTTGTAATGTTGTTCGAGCAGGGGCAAACACTAAATTGGCAGTGATCGTTTTCCGTGTCATTCTTACCTAAATCATCGCTCAGTTTGGCGTGACGGTCTCTCCATCTGGGTCCCGCCTATATGAGTAGCCCTTGCCATCAGTATCACCACATCCCAATAGTAACCATTAGCCACCATGTTCGAAAGCATTTCTAGACCTCCATTGACTGCCAGGCCGACTATCCCTGAGCCTCCTATTACACAAATCATTGATATCCGTTCGGATAAGGAAGACGTTGAGCTGCGCGAAGCTCTACAGCAGAGCATCCATGATGACAGCGCTGCCCTACCGGACCTCCTGCTCTGGGACGAACAGGGTCTGCGGTATTTCGAAGATGTCACATACTGCCCTTCCTACTATCTAACACGGGAGGAAATCGAACTCCTTGAAAAATATAGACTCCAGATCGCCGATCGCATCCAGCCAGGAACAATGCTCGTCGAGTTGGGAAGTGGGTATGACGACCACCAAACCCTTGCGCACTGCCACCATGGTTAACTGAGAATAGAAACCTACGCAAGACCAAAGTGCTTCTTGATGCCCTCGAGGAACTGGGCCGTCCCGTCGATTACTTCGCCCTCGATGTCTCCTACCCCGAGCTGCAGCGTACCTTGCGTCCAGTCGCTGAAGCGCGCTACCAACATGTGCGGTGTTTCGGGCTACTAGGAACATACGATGACGGGCGGGCGTGGCTGCAGCATCCAGATCTCCAGGCACGTCCGAAAACCATACTGTATCTTGGATCGACCCTTGGGAATTTCCAAAAACCAGACGCGGCGGAGTTCCTGGCCGGTTTCATGCCCGCCAATTGCTCTTTTCTCCTCGGTTTGGATGGGTGCAAAGACCCGCGTCTGGTCTTGCAGGCGTACAACGACTTTAATGGGGCAAATCACCGGTTTGTCAAGAATGGGTTGGTGCATGCGAATAAAATCCTGGGCTACGATGCTTTTGATCTTGACAGCTGGGCGGTTTCCGGCAACTGGAATGAGGACGACGGGGCTCATAGCCAGTACTATTACCCTGTTATTGATGTCTCCTTGGATGGAATGCATATTCCTGCCGGGCACAGGTTTCTGGCTGTCCGCAGTCACAAATATGACGCAAATGATCAGAATCAACTGTGCCAGAGAGCCGGCTTGACCGTCTTGGACTCTTGGTCGTCGGACAGTATGTATAGTAAGTTTCTCGCCCGCACCTCGCACCTCTGTTCACAAAGCTGGCTAGTGCTGATTGGGTCCAGACCTACTTTACCTAGTTCCGGAATAGAGTACAACCTAGATAAATAGAATATTCGTCGTTATGCAGATTAGTCCCCAATATCTTAGGTCTCTTTAATTGTCAAACGTGTCTAGATTATGCAACGCCGAGAAGTAGGCGTCTAAATGAGAGGCCTGCTCTAACCCTCCAATCCATGCAACATGCTGGTCTGGACGGCATAGGGCAAGACAGCCAGTGTCCCTGTCGATTCCGTATTCTTCATACGCGTGGCCGTTGCCGCCTCCATACGCGCCGTCATCAGCGAAGACCCTGCCATAGTCCCATCCAAGTTTCTCGTCAAATGGATGGAACAACTCGGGTAGTTCTAAGAGGTTGACAGGCATTCTCGGGCCTGGGTGAACTAGAATCACGTCAACCGAGGGCTGCCATTCTTGGGATCCAGGTTGCTGCGAGCTAGATGCATGCTGTTGTCCCTGGAACGTCTCTGCAAATTTGGCCAACCGATCAACATTCTTTCTCTGTTGTAGGTCACCAGAGAAAACCAAAAGCCTCCACGCACCGCTGCTCGACAGTAGCTCTGCTAGTTGTATTGTGCACGCAGAAGCCTGATTCACAACTGGAACCGTTCCCAACCGCATTCCTAGTTTGATATTCGTGCCTTTCGTCGATTCACGAGCCCCATCGCTCGAAACGAGCACATTCGGCTGATATGTTACCTCGACTCCAGACATAAACCCTGTATACCCCTCCCGTACTTTGCTGACTTCACTGATGGAAGCTTTATTCTCCTCATAAGCGTGGACAAGCCGAGAATCCATCGCCATTAGCTCCTCAGCTACCGGGTGCCGTTCGGGCTGGTACGTCTTCAGGATTTTTGAGTCCAAAGTTCCAGTGATTACTGAACCCAGTTTCCATGCGAGGTTGTATGTATCTTGTATGGAGACATTCATACCCTGGCCCGCTTTGGGTGAATGGGTATGTGCCGCGTCGCCTGCGAGGAAGGCACTGCAAGTTGTTAGTTAGTAACATCACATGTGAAATTTTAATGGTCCCATTTACCGGTCTTTGACTTGAAATTGATTGGCAAGACACTGCTTTATCTTTGTAATGTCAGTTTGCGCCATGTGTATAAGAATGATAGTCATACAGGATATATAGACCACCAGTCGCAATAGTGGTACGTTAGGCTATACGGGTGCATAGCGCGTTGGATCAGCTGGATCAATGCATCTGGGGTCTCTTTCGACTGATTTAAAGCCTTCTTTTCCAGGTCGGAGTCGCCCTTTAGTTGAATATAAAACCGAACGAGGCCGTTCTCTCTAGGCGCTGTCATTACACTACCGAATTCATCGGAATGAATGGCACAAGACTGGCGGATATCAGCTGTCAAGGTTAGCCAACATTCTCGTTCTAATTCGCGTCGACGTACGAAAGTCCGTAATGGGGATAATGTCAATAACCCCCCACATCGAATCTGTCGATCTAGCCTCCAGCTCTATGCCGAGCTGTTCCCTGACGGCACTTTTGGCGCCATCACAGCCGATGATATACCGCGCGTGGATGACCTCCGTCACTTGAGAACCGTGCTTGTCTCGGTCTTCCGGCTGAAGTAAGTGCATCATGGGATCCGACTTGAGGGCCTTCGTTTCCACGACTACCGGGTGAGTATCATTGTCGTCCTCAGCGAAGTATATCCTCTCTGCGCGTTTCTGTCTTTCGACCCTGATCCGTCCTCGTTCCTCCAAGTAATCAATCATAGTCTGCTCAACCTCGCCCTGGTTCAGCAATGTCTGCGCAAACCTCGAGAGGCCCTCAGGCTGGGACTGCACCCGATGCTGGCACTCCAGGTTTTCCGTATCCTTATTCACAGCCTACCATCTCAATCAATCACAATACTCCCAAAGCAAGACAGGTATACAAAATAGGTTCAAGGTTCAACTACCCACCCAGTAACTCATCTCCACGTCCTGCACGCCCTTCCGCAGAATCGGACCCGCGATGCCAAAACTATCCAAGATCTCCAGCGTGCGGCTGTGGATGCCGTCTGCATGACCAGTCTCTGTTCGGTTCGGGTTCTCGTCAATAATCCGCGTCGACATTCCGCTAAACTGGCTGGCCCAGCATGCGGCCATTAGCCCTGCTGGACCAGCGCCGATTATTAGAAGGTCCGTGTGGGATGTTCGCAGCGCCATGGTAGATTAGGGTATGTGTGGTCTCTGGTGGTCATGGCATGGCCTGCGTATGTAAAATTAAGAAAGTCAATTTAGTACGGTAGGTTCCACACTGTCATGCTCGTTAATTCCCTGCTTCGCTGGTAGTTGTGCTGTATGGACAGTTAGGGCATCATGATGTATGCGATGACATCATCACGACGTGAAGACAACAAACCAGTAAACCAGTAAACAACATGGTCGCGCCTATTATTAAACACTTCTAGACTCTTGGAAGATCTTTCACATGCTTGTCTGCATCATGATGTAGCGTAAGAGACATGGTTGTTTGGCGTTCCTATATATCTCCTATCTCCCTGCTTGCAGCACAGATTATCGAATTATACCCATTCACCCATTAAAAATACCATTGCCATTAGCTGACCCGCTATACTGCTTTATATGGCATTATATGCCAACAGGTATAATAGTATCAATTACCGCAAAATGTCTCCGTCCAACCCTCCTGGGCCTCATGTTACCACCAAGCGTCCAGACTCAACAGATGCAATGGTAAATGGCGACCAGCCAACATCCACAAACGAAGCCATCCCAGTCGTATCCAAGCACTGCAGCGTAACGTCCCAGCGCGTCCCAGCGATATCAGCATCCGCAGACATCGAAAAGCCTGGCGTCGCGAGATGCAATGTCGTCGAAGGAGACAACTCACCTAGCTCCATGAAAGAATTCCACGAATTTGTAAATGCCCCCCTGCATCCATCTCTGAACCTTGCTAATGGAGTCATGATAGACACCAATGCAACAACACATCCTCTTCTGGGACCGCGACCGCGACGGCCAGATATACCCCTGGGACACATACACCGGCTTCCGCGATCTGGGCTTCAATATCCTCTTCTCCATCCTCGCCGTGCTAATCATAAACCTGAACTTCTCGTATCCGACTCGGCTGGCACACTCTTTTATCCCGGATCCGCGATTCCGAGTATACGTGGACAGTATATACAAGGCGAAGCACGGGTCCGATAGCGGGACGTTCGATGCAGAGGGGCGGTTCCTGCCGCAGGCCTTTGAGGATATGTTTTCCAAATACGACAGGGACCGCGACGGGGCCTTGTCATTGGGCGAGTTGTTTGAGATGATGCATGGGAATCGGTGTGCGGCGGATCCGTTTGGTGTATGCCCTTGCCTACTTACCTAACCTTACTTTCTGGAAATCTTCGTTTTCAAAAGGCAAAAGTGCTAATTCTTGTCCAGTGGGGAGCTGCTTTCTTCGAATGGGGCTCGACGTGGCTGCTCATCCAGAAAGACGGGAAGGTGTACAGGGAGGATTTACAAGGGGTATATGATGTATGGCCTGGTTTGCTGGCTTTAAGCTACCTGTCGCTTATGGCAACACTAACTGAGTATAGGGTTCTATCTTCTGGAAGATCGCGAACGCGCGAAAGTCCGGCAAAGGGTGGTCCCAAGGTTTTGGGATAGGCGGCGATGGTTTCCTGGGAGGCGTCAAGGTGGCCTGAGCCGCCTCCGTCTAAGAACCTGATCGCAGCTGCGACGCGCAGACATACGTCGAAGCGCTTGAAATCATGCCCGAGGACATTGTACATAGACCGCATAAGGCAGATCCAAGTTAAAATGTAATCATAAACGATGGCTCTTATCTCGAGTCGAACCTACCTCGGGTTCTTGTAAAGAGGAATCTCATCGTACGGCGTTTGGATGGCAGGATGGACCGTCATGTTGTGCGGGAGGTTCATATAAGGCTCACCAAAGGCCGGACCCTCCGAAAATTCCGCCGTCTCAAAGCCTGGAGAAACCGCAGGAGGCGAAGTAAAGATGGAGCTGCGCGAGTCTCCTTCAGGTGAGAACATGTGTATATCTGACAGAGCAGGCGCCCGGGGCCCGGGTCCGAAGAAGAGACGGTTGTATATGCTATTGCAGACCTCCCACGACCGGCGCGAAGGTATACTGATGGACCCAAGGCTGTGCAGCCAATCCAGCCCCTTCTCCAGGTGTAACGTGATGTGCGATGCTCCGTCGGCGTGGAACCGAACACAAAACTCCATTTCGATCAACAGCACGGTGACGGACTGCATGAGGTAATGCAGCACACACCACCATGGGGACACTTGGACTAGCCAAAGCGCATCCGGCTTATCAGGCAGCAGATCCAGTAACTCACAAGCAGAGTCTATGCATATCCTCGCTATCCGCTGCTGACTGAGCGCTGAGGCTTCGTTAGAAGACCGTTGTCGCTCCGAGCGACACAGCGACGGCCGGCTGAGGGTAATACGCAGACAATAAAACCGGAAAGCCAAACTCCACCGCTGTCGCTCGAAACCTGTTGACGGGTGGTGGAACTTGAACTGGAATACAGAGGGAACCCGGTTTAGCCACTCGTCAGTTTCTTGAACCAAATCCATGATAGATGCGCTGATAGTAAGCCACGGACGGCGCGCGAATCCAGGGCTATACAGTGAGTCAATCGCGCGGCGCATAATCACGGTCAAATCAACAAAGTAGAAGAAGTAAAATGAGTTGTTGGGAGAAATATCCATCGCCGTCGGTAGCGGCTCCTGTCCCATGACTGCATGACCTAAACCGGGTGAATCCCACGCAGGACTAACGCGCCGCTGAGAAGTCAGAGCCTGCATATAATCGGTGCGCGCCCTAAAGTCCGTTAGCAAACGCGAAGCCACTGGTTCACGGAACTGCTCCTCATCGAATGGAATGGGCAGCGGGGTGGTGCTGTATTTGTCCGGCGCACTTGTCGGGCGGCCGGTCATGATCGAGAGGGTGTTTTCAAGAGTATAAATTGACCACCATACCCGGTATCTGATTTCTTTAGATAGGTTGGATGTTTCCTTGCTTTCGCTGCGCAGGTTGACACCCAGGGCGATGGCCGAGCGGACCGAAACGCCACAGGCTCTCCAGGAGCGGTTGATATGGCCAATTGCCATCAGAAAGAATGCGGTGAGCCCTTCGACCTGGACTTGCTGTAGATTTGGATGTTCCAAAAGCTGACTCTCGGTGAAGTTGAGCTTGCGCGCTCTCGTAAAGCAAGTCATGGGACTGTCCGCCTCCGCCACCCACGGCTTCGAAACCAATTGCGCGAACTTTGAAGCCAGCGCGAACACTAAATTAAGGATCGTGAGCCAGCGCTTAGTCGGCTGGATGTCTAGTCGTGTATAGTACATTTCATACTGCTGCATAAAGGGTATTTTTGCGATGATCGGAAACGATGGGTGAACGGTAAAGAAATAGCAGTCAAGCAGTTTATCGGCGATATGGCGCGGCGGTCGTCCGTACGGATCGATACTTGGATCCAATGCCAACTCCTCATCGTCAAGGAAATAACAGACCGATGTTAAGGACTGGGATTTGTTCGATGCCTCGGTGTCCAAAAAGGGCGTGTCCTTTTCCAGAACCTGATACAACTCGTTGATCCATGACATCTCCGACGGGCCACCCATGAATCCAATGGCCTGTAAACCTTTGTCCTTATGAAAATCCTCCTGGATGTACTCGATACCGAACGTGGGCATTTGAGCGTGCGTCGAAGAGTGCGTCGCATGGTCTGGGCTGGGAAGATCCGGTTCTGAACTGATAAACTGCTTAAATTAGTCGCCGTTTATAACGAAAATGGGAGACATAGCACACCTGGGCTCGCGTCCGCGAAATTAGATCCTTATCCTGACTATCCACTCGCGGCTGAAGCTCCTTCAAAAGTCGATCGTAAGCCTGCACCTGCCTCTCCAGGTCCTGGAGGCGTTTCTCCGTAACCTCCCGCTTCCCATCCACATAGACGCACTGTATGCCCATGCTGGTACAGCGACCGCAGGGATTGTGTCCATTGCATTTCGTCTTCTGCTCGCGGCATTCAATACAAGCTCTCTTGACGCGTCGATTACCGTAGGACCGAAGCTGCGACACGCGGGGGATAGCGATCTTGGAGCCAGGCGTCGAGGGTTCAGAAGGCGTCAACGGCAGTCCTGAAGCAGCCTGGGCTCCGCCAGGTGAAGGCTCTGGCGGGGGTTCCGACGAATCTGGAGGGAAAGAGACGACCCGAAAGACACCATGATTCCCCGCAGAGCGAGGGCGTTTATTTGGTGGCATGGCACGACTATCGGGGTAGGAAAAGACTGGGAGGAGGCAGGCATCCCGGATGTAGCAGCAGAGCACCCATCGCTTCAGACGTGAGGGGCGAATGTAGAACCCGGACGCAGAGCCCGAACGCAGCTTTTAACGGGGAGGGAGAATGACCCAGGATTTGGAATTGCCTGATTGGGGCAGAGGTGAGGTTGCTGGCGGCGCTCGCAGTCTGCGCTGATTGGCGGGAGCAGGCTTCCGAGAATTCCCTGCGAGCGAACGGGTCAGGCCGGATGACTCGACCAGTCAGCAGGCGCGGGCCTCATATCCGCAAAACACTCCATCTGCTCTATTGCTCTCCACGTATACTCCTCCAAGTTCATTCAGCAGGACCCTCCGAACCGGCTCGGTGGTTTGCAGATCGCGAGATGATTCGCCCTACCTTCCACCGACCCAGTCTCGAGCCAGACGGACGGGTTGGATAAATCTAGCTTACAGATAGAGACTAGAGTGGCGTCGCCTAAACACAAACCATGGCATATTCGCATTCCAGGCTAAATTAAGGTACAATATTGACTGCCCCAACAACGGCGTCTACCATCTGCTGACTCGCCCCAAGATACTGTAGCGGATCGCACAGACTCGCGAGTCGATCCGCTGCAAGGGTCCTGTTGAGATCGGAGTTCTGCTGCAGCACCTCGAGGAGGCTGCGGTTCTCTTCAATCGCTGTCTTACAGGCTTCATAAACGACGTCATGGGCCTTTTGCCGACCCAGCACCGGTGCTAACCCCATCATGACCGCTTCCCCGACGATGAGTCCCCGCGTGGAATGGAGGTTGCGACTCATCGAGTCCACTTTGACCACCAGTCCACCCATTGCAAAATTAGTCTGATGCAAGGCGCCCACGGCGGTAATAAAGGCCTCGGGGATGGCCACCCATTCTAAATGCCAAGGGCCAGAAGCGCGCTCAAAGTCTGTCACCATAGCATCTAGCCCCAGACTAGCGTTAGATCGGAGCAGCTTTGACGCAGCGAGAATGACCTCGCTGGAGATTGGGTTACGTTTCTGGGGCATGGTCGACGAGGCTCCACGATGGGGCACAAAGGGCTCCGAGACCTCGTCAAACTCGTTCGACGACATGACGATCAAGTCCAGGGCGATTTTGCCTAACGTGCCTCCTATCAAAGCCAGGAAATTGAGAATCTCAGCGACTGTATCCCGAGCGACATGCCATGTGATCAATGGGTCTTTTAAACCAAGTTGCGTGGCAAGCTCTGCGCGTACGCGGAGGCTAGTATCGGCATCTTGAAGCGACGCCAGCGTGCCCGCTGCGCCTCCAAACTGGACTAGTAAACATCTCTGCTCGATTTCTTGTAAACGCTCCTGGTGGCGCAGGATGCTTGACAGGTAGACAGCGCATTTATAGCCAAAAGTGCACGGAAGAGCGTGTTGGAGATGAGTACGACCGGCCATCGGTCTGGCTGGTTAGCGTCAAGTTCAATTGACAGAAATATATATAAACATACGTATCCCGATACTTCTCTGCCAGCCCTTTCAATACACCGACCAACGTTTGCAACTCTCTCCCTACAAGCTTCAAGCCACATTTCATTTGTAACATTGAGGCGTCGTCCATAATGTCTTGCGTGGTAGCACCCCAGTGGATATACTTGGCCATTTCTCCGGGCGTCCCCTCCACGAGCTGTTTAACGAGCGGCAGTACTGGATAACCAACAATATCTGTTTCATGAGCCAGGCGCTCAAAACTTGAAGACCATTAGCATGACAATAATAAAAGAAAGAATTGAATATCATACTCCAAGTTAATCTCCGCACAGGCACTGGTGATTGCCTCACCCGCAGCAGCTGGAATCACGCCTACGGCAGCCTCCGCCCGCGCAAGAGCAGCCTCCACCTCGACGAGAAACCCCGCGTAGGCGTCATCGGTGAAGATGTCGCGCACTTCCTGGGTGCCGAAGAGGTTTCTGAAGACGCGCGAGTCGAGTGCTGAAACGGCCATTTTGGAGATTGTATGTTGCGACAATGGACCATGTTGGGCAGCGCTGGGTCTTGACGGTTATTTCTACTTTCGCCGCTGCCTCAGGCTCCAACTGTGCTGGCCGGGATTGTGCTTCTTGCCGGCACTAAAATCCCCACTCATACAAAATATCAGCAGGCACGAGTTACAGTGGTATGACAAAAGTATTCGAAATGCCAAGAGATCCACAGTAAGCACTAGTGATAAACCGCTTCCTAATTAGGCCTAGTTGAAGTTATTCTGCCAGCCAAAACAACGCGTAGATATCGAAACGTGTTGGTGAAGCTATTCAAAATACAACACCATGGGGCGACGAGGCAAGGAATTGACACCAGATATCCGAGGCAGGCTCTGCGAGCTGAAGTCGCTTGGATGGAGCTATAAAGAGATCCACCAGCGCTATCGCCATATCCCATATATAATAATTTACTCTACAATTAAGCGCGAAAACGATCGAAAGAACCAGCAAACTTCTCTACGCTCTGGACGGCCTAAAAAGATCTCTGCAGAGGAGCAACGACATCTGCTAGATCTAGCTGAGCAAGACTAATATATAAAAATGCGTGAGCTCTCTGAAGCAGTCCAAAGCAGCCCTTCTGTCCGTACAGTTTAATGCTTATTCCGCACCCTTTATATGCAGAAATGGAAGTAATGTGAGAGGCCAGAAATTACTCCCGAGAATGCAGAAAAGAGGCTGAGATGGGCACAAACACATGCAGAATACACTGCAGAGGATTTCTACCGAGTTATCTGGTTAGATGAATGCTCAGTTGAGCGTGGAGCAGGCGCGCGGAGGATCTATACTTTCCGGTCACCAAAACAGTAAATTATCGAGCGAGATATCCATGCTGTACGCTGTGGAAAAGGTATAAGGCAGATGTTTTGGGCTGCTTTTGGCTTTAATCGACGGACTGGCTTGCTACCGCTAGAAGGAGATCCAGAGGCAGCCCGCGGTGGAGTTACTGCATGGATTATTCGCGGAGTTTATGAATCATTTTTACCAGATATCCTAGGCCCTGGGGATATCTTCATGCACGACGGAGCCTCTGTACATCGTGCTTATATTGTACGAGAGCTTCTTGAGAATATGGGCGTGGAAGTCATGATATGGCCACCATATTCTCCTGATCTTAATCCTATTGAAAACCTATGGGCTATCATGAAGGCAAAGATTTATGAGCTACATCCGGAGCTAGAGAGAGCTCCAGATACAGAGGATACTCTACAGTTGCTTATACAGGCCGCTAAAGAGGCCTGGCACGCAATTGACGAGCGAGTCCTTCATAATTTATGTAAAACGATGCCTCATCGCATGCAAGCGATACTCCAAGCTGACGGTTGGTATACAAGCTACTAAGTATTGAATAGCTTCATGACTAGCTATATTGGGAAGGCGGAATCCAGTTTTAGGTTAGTGTGGAATGTGGATCTCTTGGCATTTCGAATACTTTTGTCATACCACTGTAGTAAACTAGACGCTGAGGGTTTTCTAGGTCTACAATCCTGTGGTAGTAGACCACGGCAATGACAATGGTTCAAGTCGCAATTATGTCCTCTCCAGTCAGGTAACCATTTGACGAACACTTTACGATTACAACCCAGACACGCGGAGAAATATCGTCAAGAGCTGGGAATTTGTGCATACGCAGCAGCTTCCGAATCTTTTTGCTAGGCTTTGTTCGGCGTACAATGCCTGCGCAACACTGGACTCATAGAGTAGTGTCCCGGGCGCAAAGATGCCGTCGCTCTTTCTAAACAACAGAAAACAACCCGTGGAGTGGACCACTCTGTCTCCACAAGGGCGTGCTTGAAAGCCACGTGATTGGTTTATGAACCGGGATAAAGGCCTATCCCGGCGCTACCGTGCATTTGGAAGTTAGAAATGAAGACTTTAGAATCAATTTGCCATGGAATATCGATATTGAAGACCTCTGGTAGACGATACTGGCTGGTGACAGATAATCGTTGAAGACAAAGAGTTCTAGTGGAGCAGGCGGAACCCCATGACTCATGAGGAAGGTGCCAGCCCTCCGCTCCTTCCACAACAGTCCATGGTCCCGCTGAATTTATGTTCTTTATGTGTCTGATTAGTCACCTGTGTTGTCTTCAACTGTCCTTTGTCTGCTGCTCTTCTGCTCGTCCATGGCCGTAGCTCCCATTCTCAATGGATCTCCCCTCTTCTCCTTCTTCGCCATCGCATCTTCCTCGCAAACTAGGTCAGGCTTGGTAAGCTCATAGCACCTAAATACGGCCCTGTACTGCTTTGCCTTCCATCGCTAACCTCGACAATAGTGATCGATGCCGCAAGTACGCATCCCCCACAAGAGCATCCCACTCCTCGGCAGCCAGCTGACCTGAAACAGAAAGAAGATAAAATGTGACGGTGCACTTCCTGCTGTAAGTCTTTATGAAGATTGTTTAGACTCCCCGCTTATGTCTTAGTGCCGCAATTGCGCCAAAGCCAGCAAGCCTTGTGAGGCCTCTGCGGCCTTGCAAAGGAACACTAGGGTAAGAGGTTTTGTCACGGAAGACAAACACTTCCAAGACTTGCAAAACCAGCTGGCGCAATGTCAGCAGGCGGTTCAGACGGAGCGTGACACCGTGGCTATGTTGCGGGAACAGCTAGCACAGCAGTCCTTTCATCCTGCGCCTTCCACCTCTGTTGCCCCCGGCCTCCCAAACGATGGATCGTTTGGGGCAACTTTACCTTCGTCCTTTATCAGGCCTGATGGCGCCTTTGATGACTCTTCGTATGTTATCAAGCACATGGGACGGATGGTTCATGACGAAGTAGGCGTGGGCCGCTTCGCAGGCTCTACTACGGGAATCCACTTTGTGCTAAGCGTCGAAGAGGCTTGCAAGCGAACACTTTCTTTTGCAGATACCTTCCCCGAAGGATGCCATAGCCTTTACCTGGGCCAGTCAGCCAACACTTACGAACCAGACTCCAGTTCTCTACATGAAGACATTGGCAAGTGCCTCAACCGACCTGTTAGCTATTATCTGGAGCAGATTGACGTCTTTTGTCGCTACTGGGAATCATTCTGTCCCTTATTAGCTCGAGGCCAGCTGGTCAAGGATATCGAGAGGCTGGTGAACAAAGTGCAAGACCATGGTCCGAACTCGGGTACCGAGGAGACCACGCTCTGTATTCTACTTTCCATCATGGGCATTAACTGCCTAACTCATCGTATGAGCAATAACCACAGCTCAGATACGGAACCCTCAGAGCGGCAGTATATCTCGGTTGCAGACCGTATCCAAGGCCATTTGGTTGCGCGCGCGGATATTGGATCCCTGCAGGCGCTCACTATATTCGCCTTCTACCACCAACTATCCGGAAGGGCTCTGTCTCTCATCCAGCTAAATGGGCATATGGTTCGGATTTCCCAGTCACTTGGCTTACACCGCCATGCTAGGCGTTTTCGATTGACAGTATCTGAAACCGAGTTGCGAAAACGACTCTGGTGGTGGGTATACATATTTGACCGAATAACGTCTATCGTCCATGGTCTACCTCCCCTCATTAACGACATCGACGTCGACAACGACATGCCCACTGACTGCCGGCTTCACGATATCAACGCTACTGAGCTGCTGCATCCTCTCCCCGGACAGACAACGCCTGTATTCTATTTCAACCACTATGTGACCATGGGCAAAAAGCTATCTTCTATCCTCCATAATTTATATACTACCACCCAGCGTCGTCAGGGAGGCATTAAAATTGAGCGGCTTGATCGGGATATAAGGGTATGGAGCCAAAATTTGGATACCATAGAAGATACTGCCAATTTAATGGTCTTTTGGTTGCGCTTACTGACTCATCTGGCCATGGTCCTAATCCACCGCCCAGGTCTCACCTTTGCCGAGAATACTCCTGAGTTTGGAACATGCCTCAATACGTGTGTTAGGTCAAGCACCGAAGTCCTGCACTTACTCTGTGGGGCAGGATCAGATGCAACGCTCTATTTCCATTCACTGAGCCCCATCGGACCTAGCCTAGTGTTCCAATGTGCTTTGATGCACGTATACTGCCAATGCAAGCTCAAAGCCCTGAGCAATCTGGGAGCCAGTGATTTCCCTTCTCTACAGGAAAGTATGGGTGTTATCTATAATGCCGTCGAGCTTCTGGAAAGATACAATCAACGGACACTATTGTATTCTCCTGGAAACTCCCAGCATCATTCAATAAATGCAACGGTCAAAATACTAAAAGATGTTGCTCTCGCTTTGCAGCAGTCTGACCATGGCCCTGAGCCGTTGGCGGAGGAGTCTTGGCTTGCTGAAACACCTTCCCTATCCTTCGGAGGAAACTCGCTCTATGATCTGAATTATATGACGGCCATGGACTGGGCCCAGGATATTTCAGATACGTTTGGTGATTTGCCCGGGTTCCCAGGTTGAAAGTGTACCAAATGGAAACATCTGTCCAATTGTTCTTGGGGCGATACCCAATATATCCATTCTCCGCAGCAATCCGACCATGGCCCTGAGCTGCCAGTTATCCTTGTAATCGACTTGCTTAACGACTGGAATTATATAACACTGTGGACTGGGCACAGGATATCTCATATACTTTCGGTAACTTTCCCGGCTTTTCTGGTTTAACTGTACAGTCACCAGCTTCACCAACAGGCGTGATGTCTTAGCCAACCAAAATATCCCACAGCCACACCTAATATTTATTAAAGTAAGTCTTTACTATACTCTGTACCCTATTAGTATATCTAATCCTCAGTAGATAAAGGGCCTTAGGTATACTTCAAACAGCAACGAGGCAGCTAAATTGCCTCGAACTCAGGCCCTGTTTATTCAAGACCCATTATCCATTAATATCCAAACAGACATTTTATAGCAATTAAATAGACTTTACATGGAGGTTTTTCTTGAATACAAATATCTCCTACCAGTCCGCGTTAATTGTCAATATCGTAACTAAAAGCATAGCCGCAATAGGAGGTAACCGTAAGTACAATGTTTTATCCTCAACAACATAAAGTCTCACGAGAACTAGCGGTGTCAGAAAACCCTTTACACCACCAAGTTGGATTTCACGGTCTCAAACTGCAAGCTTTGACCATGAAAAGCCTAGTTTGGTGCTCAACCTGGGGTCTCCAACTTTCTCCACAGTTTCCATCGGTATAAGAGCCCTATTCCGAGCGCTAAGGAGGCGTGACTCCAATCTAGCCCTGGGTGCTTTGTATTTTATTATCCAAATAATAGTATTTTAACCCAAAGCAGGCCTAGTGGGTACATGGACGAAAATTTGCAAGCTTCCGGGTCCGAGGCTGCACTTTTGTAACGGCCTGGTAGAGAAATAAAGGGTTAAACAAGGGAAACACAAGAAAGAATTAAAGTTCTAAATGGGCGTATTATATAGTATTTGGTGCATAGCTAAGATGCCAATATATGCCATGGCCTCTTGGCCTCAGCCCCAATCCGAAAGAGGTAGATTTACAAATACCTACACTGGAGCTCCAATTTCCAATATCCAAGTAATTTAAAAATTTTCAGGTCCCCACCTGGCGCCATCAAGGCCTCGGGCTGCCCTGCTATACCGGCCCGTTTCACAGCAGGCCGGGGTTTGCATGCAAAGGCCCTGCATTCTTAGTATGGATTTCAGCCCTTTAATACCCCAGATGTCTCCCCGGATCAGCTGTGCTCATTGTGCTTTTCTGTGACTATCTTTGGAAATGACTTCTTCCAAGTTCCTCTGGGGACTGCGTGGCAGCTCCCTTACTCTCGCTCAGCTAGCCCTGATCGTCTGTCCTTCATACGTCCTATTTGGTTACAATCAGTCCAACCTAGGAGGCCTCGTCTCGCTGTCTGACTGGATTGCCCTATTTCCTCGCATCGATACGCACACCACAAGTGGTGCACAAAAGAGTGACAATGCCACAGTGCAGGGTGTTGTCATCGCCTGCTTTACACTCGGAGCCCTGCCCGGTTGTCTATCATGCTCCTATACATCAGACAAATTCGGCCGCCGTCCGGTGATTTTCGTTGGAGCCGTCCTGACACTTATCGGACAGATTCTGGAGGCATCTGCATTCCATCTCGCCCAGCTAGTCGTCGGCCGTACCATTCTCGGTGTTGGGGTAGGAATGCTCAGTGGGACAGTCCCAACCTGGCAAAGCGAATGTTCAAGCTCAAAGAACCGTGGTAAACACGTCGTCCTAGACGGTCTCTTCATCTCTCTCGGTTATGCCCTACAGGCCTGGATCAATCTAGGCTTTTACCAGTTCGAAACCGGGCCTGTGACCTGGCGACCACCCGTTGCGCTGCCTTGCTTCTTGTCCCTCGTACTCATGGCATCCATCTTTTTCATGCCTGAATCGCCTCGCTGGCTTGCACGCGAGAACCGGGTCAGCGAAGCCCAGGACTGTCTCTCCGCACTGAAGGGCTCGCCCATCGATTCACCCGAAGTCACATCCGAAATCGTCAGTATTGAGGCTTCCCTAGAGCAAACGGCCAACCACGCCGGCAGTCTCCTGGATCTATTCAGTATGGGCGAAGGCCGACTTCTGTACCGATTCAGCATCTGCATCCTACTGCAATTTTATCAGCAGATGGCTGGCGGAAACCTCATATCGGTGTATTCGACCGTCATCTTCCAACAAGGCCTCGACCTAGATGCCCAAACATCACGCATCCTATCTGGAGGAACACTCACCTGGAAGCTCCTATCCTGCTTCGTCTCATTCTTCACGATCGATAGACTCGGGCGTCGCTTCGCGTTCATTGTCAGTGGCACGGGCATGGCAGCGTGCATGCTGGGGCTCGCGGTGTCTACCTCGTTCCCTCGATCAAACTACGCAGCGCAGATTGTCAGCGTCCTCTTTATTTTCCTCTTCAACTTCTTCCTCCCCGTCGGTTTCCTCGGTGCAAACTTCCTTTACACCACCGAGGTTGCACCAACCCGGCTTCGTGTGGCTATGTCTAGTATTTCGACTGCAAACCACTGGCTTTGGTTCGTCGAATCCTTCTGTTATATCCATTCAACAAACCAGAGCTAATCAATGACTGCTATCCAGGAACTTCGTCGTGACAATGATCACACCCGTCGCGATCGAGAGTATCGGATATAAATACTACATCGTGTATACCTGCATCGGTTTCTGCATCCCGCTGTCAATATACTTCCTTTACCCCGAGGTTTGTCTTCCTGCCTACATCATATCCTGGTTGATATCCTGGTTGAAGATCTGTTGCTAATGGAATGAAAGACTATGGGACGCAGCCTTGAGGAAATCGACCTTATCTTCCGCGAAAGCCCGTCTGTACTTGCTACCGTGAGACACGCAAAGAAAAGACCGAGCATCCCGCTTGATCAGCAACTGTCTGACAAGGTATCATCTGCACATGAGGAGGTCGTCGGGGAGAAAAGTGACGTTTGATTATGGGATTTACCAAAGACTTGTCTTGTCGAAATGGTGGTCATAAGTCCTCTCCTTGGGCGAGGTGACTGCACTGTAATGTATATAAAAGCATATGCGGTGACACGTGTTCTCTGTGACAAGTGCTTCTGTTGTTCATGTCCGCATGCATAGCTGCGATCTTCTATAATGGATATATGGATTGAACGAAGGCCACGGCCCGGCCTGAAGTATGGGATTGCGCCGCCTTAAATGAATATTGGCCAGACGTAGAGCCTGCAGGGTGCAATTCATTATTCTCCGGCTTTTCATCCGAGGCCCCAGAATATCCGTAGATCAGCAGCTCGGCCAGAGGTCTTCCATCCGGTCTCGCGCTCGATTCGAGCCAAGTGTTTCAGAAGTAGTAGTTTCTCGGTAGGATACTGTTCCGTATGGTCCAGAAAGGCAGGTCGGCCATCCCCGATCATCGAAGTCGTTTGTGGAGCTCCTTGTGCTGAGGATACGGAGTTCCGCGACAGATACCCTGGTGGGCTGTCGAGTGTAGTGTCCCTGCTCCTCGAGTAGGTCTGCGAACTACTTACCCCAAAAGCCCTTCCAGCAATGCACAGTGGGTGGAGATGATTGACCCAGTTGGCACTAAAAGGGGCACAAGTTAGTTAGGAAGTAAGGAACTGATGACCGCACACCAGACGCCATTAGTGGAATTTAAGAACGAGAAGAAGCATGCTTACTGTGATAGGTTTGACATAGAGATCCCGGCAAGCTCGCGCGCGTGCCAAATAAGGTCTTCCTGAAGAAGCTTGAACTATAAGTTAGTTTATCTTGTCCAAAGACATCCACCCTTAAGAGCATTATGGCAAGCCACATACCTTGTCTCTTGAACAGGAGCGTGGAGTCCCTGTTGTGACTACGCCTGTCCGAAGAAGCAATATGCACCCAGTATGGTAAAAGGTGTTCCCGCATACTGGCCAAACACGAATAAGCGCGAAGAGCGATAATTGGATGTCTAGTGGACTTACTGGAAGAGGCTCGAGAGAAGATAATTGTAGGGAATACTTTACCAGATGAGCAAGGATCTCTGAGCAATGGATACACATCCGGTGGGCGCTGCTGATACCACTCCTGGAGCTCATCCCAGAGGCTCAGCAATGACGTTGCGGAAGCCGAGTTGTAGCATTCATTCTCTCGATGGCTACGGAGAGCAAGCAAGTTCACAATCTTAGCAAAGGTGAGGATTGCTAAATTACAGTAGTCATCAATTGACCCGGTCGTGCGTACAGACTTGCAAGACGTATCGTCCAGCCAAAAGTCCGTTGGAATAAGCGTCGTATTCTGGGTGATGAAAGCCGCCCAGATGTCTACGATGATTTCGTCTTCAGTACCCTTAATACGGACAGAGTTTCCCGGAGTTGGGCCTTCACCTACCGATTCGTGCAAATGCCCAGAAACATGACTTGATGATTCCCGGGGAAGATCCGTTCCACTTCTGGGCCTGCAGGAGACCAGCACAGCCCTAAATATGGACTGTGAATACGGCTTCAATGGTGTAATGTCTCGAAGATACAGACTGACCTTTAGGTGGCGGCGCCACTCATGGACTTCTGAAGCCATCATCTCATAAACGCATAATAGTGTACATGCAGCCAGCACGGACGGGTCGGGCGCTGCTGTATTTTGACGTAGCAGAAGCTGAATGGTGTATTGGTAAAGCTCCAAGGTAACCTGTCGTTCACAGCCTTCAAGATAATCCAACTGGCGCGAGGCCAGCGCCATTGCAGCCCCAACGAAAGCCGGCGACCCCATAATATCGTGGAGGCTTCGTACGGTGAAATGCATATCCGAATCAGTTGTCTCGCACCAGGTGCCGGTCTCTTGCATATAAGCGGAGACCAGGCGGAGCTTTTCTGCATTGGAGACTGGCAGCGGAGGCTCAGGATCCGGTATAAGTTTAGAAGTCGAGCGACTACGTGTGGAAGGAGCTATATGCCCTCGTCGCCAGCTTGGCGAGGTCTCTCTGTAAGATCTATTGCGTATGGGGTTAGATAACGGAGAGAGGCCGAATGTCCGCAGATTAGGCGCAAAGAGATCTGCTACGCTAAGGGTGGTGCCAGTGAGTCGATGAGTGTCATCCGACTTAGAATGATAAAGTTCTTCGTAAGGTATATCAGGCGTTCCAGTATCATGGCCGTTATATAGTCGGGGTGATGACGGGATGCTGCAGGAGCCCAGGCGCGATTCCCTTTGCTTTAGGTCCGCATGGTCATTATTGGAATGTGAAAGAGAGGCACCACTACCGAGAACATTATACCCACGGAGGATTTGGCCCGTCTCGTCAATTATCTACACTACGAGTTAGCCTTTTACTGCGACTGACTTCTTGCTGGACTTGGAAAGAGGGACTGACCGTAGGAGATCCCCGGGGCTGGCGAGACTTTTGAACTCGCCGTTTCTCTATCACCGCTAGAGCAACAATCTCGCAACTAGACAGCCTGAGGGATCGCGATGGGTGGAAAGAGGCCTTGAGACCCCATTGGCAACTGCAGCCGCGTTGTTCGCAATTCCGACAGCGTGGCAGGGCTCCATCGCCTGGCAAGGGTCAGTAATTCCAGCGGCAGACTGTAATGGAGACGACACTTACATTTACGACGCCGACTACGACACGGTAAGCTGTCCATGTAGACTAATCAGCCAATTCCCACCAATGTTATTCATTATATATCGACCTTGAACTTACCAGCCAGACCTGGTTCGCTTCCTATGCACTGGGTCCCCAGCATGACTCGTTCTGTTTGCACTCATCCTCATTGGTTGCCATCTGGAACTCAAACACAATAGTCCATGCGGCTCAGGGTAACGATTGGGACTTCTCAATGACAGTAGTGGAAATCCGCCCAGCTCAATGGGAGAAGAGGCAACTGGGTGCGAGTGGAGTTGAAAGTGAAGTAGAAAGTGGAAGCGCAAGCGCTGCTTAGTCATCCACCGCCTGCGCTTCCACTTTCCTCCACGACCGCCAAGGCTACGTCACCCCTCACTTTGATAGAAGTATAAAGCGCCCCTCCTTTTCTGTTCCTGTCTGATCAATAGACAAGTATCACAATGGCATCTAACACCGCCCTTGTTGTTCGCGTTGTCGACGGGCAGGCTCCCAAACTCTCTAAAGAGGACATCGCAGTCCCTCGCCCAGCAGCACACCAGGTTCTTGTCAAACTATCCCACGTAGCCCAGAACCCAACGGATGGTAAGATATCGTCCTTGAGAAGTGGTCATGCTTGTAGTAAAAGTTGAACGTCGCTCACGTTTGCAGTGCAATCGTTTGATGGCAACGCATTCGGAGATGGTACCGTGCTCGGATGCGACTTTGTAGGCGAAGTTGTCGAGGTGGGTAGCGCCGTTACCAGACTCGCCAAGGGCGATATCGTGTCTGGTCTGGTCTGGGGTGGTAAGTGATATCCTTCGAATTTTCGTACAGTAGTGTGCTCACTCTTGTCTAGGAGAAGTCAAGTACGTCGGCGCATATAGCCAGTACTGCGTGGCCGACGAGCGGATTTCGTTCAAAGTTCCCCAGAGTATTTCACGAGAACAGGCCAGCACTGTTCCCCTGGCCGCTGCTACAGCCTGGCTTGCTTTGCTCTCGAAAGACTGTCTAGCGCTTGATCGTTCCAAAGCTAAGAGTACCAGCGTCCTGGTCTGGGGCGGCAGCTGTAAGTACCTTGCCTACGCACCGCAAGTGACATTAGGACTAAGGATTTCTAGCCAGCGTTGGACTGTATACCATTCAGCTTGCCTCACTTCTTGGATTTGAGGTGGTAACAACATGCAGCCCCAAGCACGCTGAACTTGTCCGCTCTTTTGGCGCCCAGCATGTCTTCGACTACAAGGACAGCGATGTTGTCGCCAAAATCCAAAAGGCCGTCCCGAACCTGGCTCACACTTTCGATACTATCGGGAATGCCACCTCATCCACAACAGCCTCTCATGCACTCCGCAATGGATCCGGCAGGCTGTGTACCGTGAGACCTGGAAAGGCGCACACCGAGAACGTCGCGGCAGGCACCGTTGTCACGGATGTCCTGGTGTGGACAGCATTCCTTAAAGACCACAGCTATGGAGATTTCAAGTGGCCTGTATGTGTTCTACTTCCCAATTTCAGCCGTTCCGTGACTCGCATAAACCCCGATTGCAGACGATAACTAACAATATTGCTGGCTAGGCATCAAAACATGACCACGAACTATCCAGTGAGCTTTTTGAAAAGCTACCTGGGTGGTTGCAAAATGGCACTATCAAACCGAACACTCCCAAGATTCTCCATGGTTTAGACGCGGTCCCAGACGGATTCCAGGAATATAGAGATGGGAAGATCTCTGCCTATAAGATTGTCTACGAAATATAGCAAGGGGGCAAAGCGAGCATTGACTAAGATAAAAGTATCTTTCATCATTGCCTTCTGCATAGACCTATTTCTATCCAAGAATATATAAATTTCACTACCCTGTCATGCATCAATCCTTGGATATGTTGACTGCCGCCTTCGTGTTGGATATCTCTATTAAGTCCCCGGATAAGGATACACAGTAGCAGCCCCTTGAGCCAGTCTCAACCGCTCCTCCTCCTGTTCCTTCATCTCGTAAAACGCCTTCATTCGCGCAGGAACAATCTTCTCACGCTCCGCCCTAATCTTCCACCCACTCAGTCTGTCCTTTTTCAGAGCCAGCAGCGTCTTCCGCTCTATGAGGCTATACTGGCTAGGATCATCCCGGTCAAAGTTGAACGGCTCCTTCAAAGCAACTGGTGGATTAGTGATAATTCGCGGAACCCGCAAACTATTCTTCGAGGCCGAGTGGCACATAAACGGATGCATCAGTATGACATCTCCGATATTGCCCGTCATTTCATGGAACTCGCTGCACTGTGCGACAATCGCATTGTAAAACCCATGTATGTCTGCATACTGGTGCTCTTGGCCTCGGGGGCCCATATGGGGAAGTACGCCTTCCGGGTGGTTATACTAAGCACCGTTAGATTGAGTGTATAGTAACCAAACCTTTAGTAGGGACCTCACCAAATGCCTCGCAATATACGGTATCGCCTGAGGACAAATCATCGTCCCACCTCCACCTGGCCTAATATCACTAAACAGCGGAATAACCAACAGCGCCTGCTCCGGCGAATCCAAGTAATGCACGAAGAAATCCCCGTCGACATGCCAATTATCCAAATCCTTCGGATCGGGCGAACGGCCCTCCCACTCCTGCGTCCCAAGATTAACAATCAGCGAATCGCGCCAGTCGGCAAAGTCCTCTGAAATGCGGTCTTCGCCGCCGCATAACTCGCAGATGGCTGCCCAGGCCTTGGGTGCGAATGTACGCGCGGGCTCACTGCGGTGGTGTGGCATGTTGATTCTCTCCTTTGCCCAGGTGGACTTGTCTGTGGGGGAGTATCCTAACCGGACCCAGACATTATCAGTCCACTCGGCTGCTTTTTCCGGTGAGAAGCAGTTCGGGATCCGGACGAAGCCATGTTGGAGGAAATGGGCTTTTTGTTCTTCTGTTAGAGCGTAGTTGGGAGGACTCTGCGTCCCGTTTTGTTCTGTGGTTGCCATGTTGGATGCCGTTGTTTGTATAACGGAAGTAAATCCTTAGAGAATAGCAATGAAGATAGAGCTGAAACTTGCAGATATATGTCTGTACTACCGGAATCTCCGTGTCTAAAACGGCAGTGCCCCTCAATCTCGTGATGTTACCATGAGCCTGGAAGGGCGTAATATAGGCTAAATTGATATGAGTATCACCCGTGAAGAACCCAACCTGATCTGTTGGTTGTAGACGGCTCTCCGACCAGTAATAGCAAATTCCAGATTCCCGAATCCAACTCCAGCAGACATGCCACTTGCAAAATAGTGCCATTGAAGACGCCGACCCTCCAGTATACAACGCCCTCCGATTAGCCCTAATCGCATACAGCCTATTCGATTCCCACCCCGCTCTCGATAAATCTCAACCAAAAGTCGGTCATCTGCCATCTCAAAAACTGGAATCGACACATTAATTTTGGCGTCTGTATTTCAATAGTAGAGCTTTTACTTTGCGCTTAAATAATGGGCTCGATATATGTTCGTGCGACAAGGTACAGATCCCGGTATGTGGCGCCACCTTATTGTCGATCGGTGTCAATAACTGAGTCAACCTCGTTTCTGATGTGATACCACCACTTGATAGGTTTACAACTGTTCCTGCAAGGGACCGTCGCTCAGAAACTTGGCAGTAATAGAATTAATATATTATAGTTTTATTGAAGTTAAAAGGGAAACATGTTACCAAAACCAATATAAACTTAGCCATTAAACTCCCGAATCCTCCTGCTCAATATCGTACTTCTCGTCATATCCATTCCAAAGATTACACGTCTCTTTTAACTGATCTTGGTCAATGATGCCCTTAATCTCATCATATCTCTCCACAAACTGTAATGCAAACCCCTCACTTGTATGCCACCCAATATGGCAATGCATCAGCCACGCCCCCGGGTTATCCGTCTCCCACGCCATAACCAGATACCCATTCCCAGGCAAGACCGCAGTATCCCGCCTCGGCGGATTATCCGTCACAACAGTACCATCCCACGGATTCAAGCCCTGCGCGAGAATAAAAAAGTCATGCCCATGCAGATGTATAGGATGGAAAACCGGCTGGGCCGTGCTGACGACCAGATAAACCCACTGGTTCGCAATGGGCAGGTCAATCACTGCACTAGAGTTATCCCAGTCCATCATCATGTCATTTTTGCTTTTGCCGTCCGCGATCTGCTTCAGCGTGGGATCATCCCAGAATACTTCCATGGTGGTGCTATTGAGGTACCACCGGAGCAGACCGTCGGCGTTGCGGTCGAATGCGGCCTCTGTACTGTCCTGCCAGTCTGGGGCCTGGACGGTGCGTGGGACGTGTGGGATGAGGTTTTCCATTGGCTCGTCGTTGCAGCTGTCAACGAAGGTCCAGGGGTTTGTCTCTGGGGTGCTTGGGTTGTCGCTATAGTGGAAGATACCACGGATGTTGGTAGGATCTTCAACAGAGGAGCAGCCTGCTTGCGGGATGGACCGGAGCCAGAAGGAATCTGCGACAGAGGCTTGGTTTGCTGTTACAATTACATCGTAACGTTGACCTAGGGGATATCAGTACATGGGTTTATGTTTGAAGATGGGATTGTGGGACTCACCCATGTCAATATCGATAAACGTGGTGTTGAAAGGCTCAACCGGGACAAAATCCATGGCAATCACCGTCAGGGTATGGTTGTCGATCATGAACTTATAGTGCGTGTCCAGGGCCCCGTTGATGATGCGAAGACGGTACGAGGTGTCCTCCTCGACCTTCAACTTGAAGCGTTCACCGGTCTCGTCGTCTCCAGAACCGTAGGTGTTGGTCCCGTTAATCAGCGAATTATTCAAGGTAACGGGGCCGACAACCTGGGCGAAGTGGAACAGCTCGGCGGCTGTTTGATGGGGCCAGTCATTAAGCATGATAGTGCCTGCGTCAACATCATAGTTCGCAGTCGCAGGTCCATTAATGACGAGTGCCCCGGATACACCGTCCCAGGCTTGCAGAGCCATGTGGGAGTGGTACCATGATGTACCATACTGCTGCGCGCGCCAGCGGTACGTATATTCATGATCTGGAGTAATTGGGCACTGGGTAATTGAAACCACTCCATCATTCTGGTTAGTGTTCTGCTGGCGGATACCGTGCCAGTGAATGCTTGTTCCATTAAGTGTCTCATGGAGGAGGTTGCGGACATGGATAACGACTTCGTCACCCCAGTCTGCGTAGAGGGTTGGACCGGGAATGGTCCCGTTGATAGCCATTGCGGGACGTGAATAGCCATCTTTGTTTGCTATAATCTCGTCAATCTCGAGCCAGTACTCTCGCGTGACGCCGGTGTTGGGCGTGATATCGTGGTAGTTCGTGTCTATGTTGTACTCGCACCAGCTGGACCTGGTGTCTGGAGTGTTCCCAGCGCATGGGGTTCCAGTGGGTATTGATGAGGTCGTCGATGAGGTACTAGAACTGGGCAAAGTGGTCGTACTCTCCGAGCCCGCGGAGGTTCTGGTGGTAGTTGTCATTGTTTGGGTTGACGAGCTGCAATCTTTATACCCTGGTATACATGATGCTACCTCGGAACCTTGCCGCCGGTCTAGCTGCATACCGGAGGCATCGTGGGCGAGAGAGCGCTCTACACGACTCAGGTCATGATTGAACACCCAGGAGGCAGATGCACACAACGCATATGTCAGAAGATTATAAGGGAGCAGCATAATGCCGAGGCAAGCGAATGAAAGCTGGCTCAGGAACAGTATCCAGATGCCTTAAGATTGTCGTAGATTGTCAGACTTAATAGTGACATCTCAGAATGCATGAGGACGGGCAGGACTTATACCCTGATGTCCACGATGCCTGCTCGGTCTCCGTCATCCAACTCGCACTCTCCACATTATCCATTTTCAGCACTGAGTAAAACCAAGAAGACAGCCACACCCCAATGATTGAGACAATATCCACTTAGCCCTTACGCAGCTTAGATCTTTCTGTATCATGCGGCTTGCCTGCTGCAACAGGTCACACCGACTCGCCCTATCGATATTCCCGAATACGTATCTACCAACCAAAGCCTTGCTATTTCACAGCCCGTCATATCAGGCAACCGAAATGACCGCCATGACAATCTCCATCGGTCATCGGACAGAGCTGCCTTCGATCTGAATACTAGAATAACACTGCCGAGCCCCAATCGGCGATAGGGTTCGTCTACCGGGCGATTGGGGCTGAACCGGGGCCCTGCATGTCTTAAATTGCTGGATCTGGGTGACGCCTGTCAGCGCGTGGCACTTGCATAAGTCCTAAATTAGCACAGCCCATCGATGGGACCAGGTCTATGTTAGGCAGTTATTGGCTGGGTGTGAGGCCAACCTTGGAAACAAAAAGCAATCATCTCGTGTTTGGATACGTAACAAAGCCGTCTCGTGAAGGTGGAAAAGGGGGCGCCTCAGTCGTAATCTAGTGCAAGCGCTCGTCTTGGAGCAGAGCGAGCATACCTAAAGGAGGCCAAGGGTGTGAGATGTGTCAGAATACATTTGTTTGCTTGGTGGCCTGATGGTGGTGGCTGACTCTGGCATCATATATCGGAATTCGGCCCTGCAGCTGGTTATCCAGCCAACTCCAACATCTTTGCAATTTTTTTTTTTTAAGTTCTCTATAATTCAGAATACATTGGAATAGCAAGTCCCATTCAAAGATGCTCTTTTACTCCCTTCTGTTTACGGTGTCCTGCGCCGCCCTGGCTACCGACACTCATGCCCTCAGCGTCCGCCAGGCCGCAGCGGTCGAAGATACATTCAACATCTATGCCTATGGAGAGGGAATAAGTGGACTCTCTCTCTTCTACGCAGACGGCAAGTACTCCGGTCTGGCGCCTGCAGTTGCTGTGTTGTTAACATCTTCCAGCCAAAGCCCAAATCGGCGACGCAGCTCTATCCACCGCGAAGACAGCCCAGCCAGTGTACTGTAAGTCACCCAGTCCCTTTCAATGCCTTTACTGACACAAAATTGAATGAAAATCAGTTACCATCTCCGAAACCTCCCCGAATTCCTGGATGGCCCACCCTAACAACACCGGCATCGACTCAACCGAGGCCGCGATCCAAACTACAGTGCTCTCACTCCCAGATGCAGGCTCGGAAAACGGCGCAGTTGCGTTTAAACAACCGACAACGACACAGCTTCAATCGCAGGAAGCCAGTGTCTTCGAGTTCTACGGGGACTACGTGATGATCAACAAGAACAACACATACTTCTACGCGGTGCCGACCGACGCGGACGGTGTATATTCGTTGATCTGGAGCGACGTTGCGTCTGAGCACATCCCTGTGATTTTGAGAACCGTCGCCCCGGCCACTGAGTCAATGTTTTAGATGGGCTGTTTGTTGGAGATGGTGGCGAAGGCTATGGAACCCCGGTGTTGGTAGTATGTTATTCGGCGTAGAGTAGGCCAATCAATCTGAAGTTTGCTCGCAAAGACGCCCATTGAGCCGTTATCCAATAAACCTTAAAACCTTTCTGTATCGCTGGTTCGGTGTGTTCCATTCCGTCTGCATTGTCGAAAGAGGACGAAGGAAGTGGCTTACAGTGTGCGGTTTCAGCATGGCAGCGCTTAAGGCATGGAAACCCCGACAACGCATAGCGCCAGCCAGTACCCGAGGATCTCCCTGCTGTGGGCGAGCCACACTTTGACATTCCAGGCCATCGGTTGCTACGCTCGTAGGATCGAGACACCATGTAAGCCGCATTGGAAATGACAGGTCAGATTATCTCCGGTGAGGCTGCTCAGCTGCTGTACACCGTACTCCCTGAAACGCTTATTACGATCTCTCCATCGTTTCGTCCAGCTCGCTTAAGCGATCAATTCCTCGTTTTTGGACTCACATGTTTGACCAGGTTAGGGCAACAGTGCCACCCAGGTCGTCCCTTTTACGACGAACGGTGGGTGTCTGGAATCCTTCGCCACTCGAACCTCCCATAAATAACTTCCAGACTGGGAAAGCATCGTATTACAACCTATTCACAGACCCCCTGCATGTTTTCCAAACCTCATCTAAGACATGGGACAGTTCCTTCCATCGTTAGCTGCCTCAACAGCGAGCTGCACCATCTCCGCTTCCTTTGAAATAAAAACGCTATGGCACGTATCAAAGTCCTCAGTCCTCAATTCCACGCCTGCACCCTTAAACTTGGACAGCATAATATCTTGATAAACCCGAGGAACCCCATAATCCTTCTGCGTAAGCACATAAGTCACCGGGATAGAACGCCACGCAGCACCCCCCTCCACCGAGGCCGTCAAGGCACCCCGTGGAAACCTCACAAGCGACAGCAGGGCAGAATCAATCGTATCCTTCGAAACCGAGTCATCACCAGCAAAGAACATCAAGCCCGGGTCTGCCGGAAATGTACTCCCGTCGTCAGCCGTATGAACATACTCCTCAAAAATCGAGTCAAATCCTGCCTCTAGAACTATATCCCAGATCGACGTCCGCGGAGGCAAAATGTAGGCACAGAGATAGAGCAAGTGGACTACACCTCCAGGTCGACCTCCAGCCTCACTGCCACCAGACGCCGTTGGAACCGGATAAGCTAACCCGTCAACCGCCGCCGTGCCGACCGCCCCGCCGTACGAGTGCATGATCAAAAGGATACGTTCGCCGGCTGCGGCAAGCGAAGAAACGAGCTCGTGGACAGCATTAACATCGTCCTGCAGAGAAGTCGTCGGTGGCAGTGATTTATTGCAGGAGGGGAGGAGGGGACAATGGACGGTGAACCCCTGGGCCCGCAGGGCAGCCGTGTAACTCTGGTAGTTTGCGGGGGTATGCCAGGCGCCGTGGACGAGGACGACAGTTGGGAGGCCCATTTTGTTTGCTTTTTTCTAGCAACTCTCTATATTTGGCAAAAAGACTTTTGTGTCGCGGACTCGTGGAAACGAATGCGAGATGCGTTGCTGCCTGAAGGTGATCTGATCTGAGGTTCAGCTTCGTTCCCCGCTGCCGGAGGACTAAATTCAATGTCAGCACTGATTATTACATGAGCAAAAGATATAATACAGAGTTTGATTGGCTGGAAGCTGCATTGTAACATTGGTTAGATATCAAAGAAAGCGTTACAGAATGGTCCTGTCGACTCAACCCTAATCTAGGTAGCTACTTGTATACTGGGGGATCCCGTTCTCAATATTAACCTGCAGTTGCGCCTTGCTCGACGCTGTTACACGAGCTGTTGCGCGCTGCCGGATGGCTTTTATTGAAGCTACTTGAAGGCATCTTATGGAAATATTATCGCCAAAATCAATCATCCCTCTCAATCACGGTCGACTGTGTCGGACAGCAGGGTCTTTTCGAGATCAGTGCATTTGTGCAATTTGCAAGGCATCACTTCTGATATGAGATCATGAAATAGCTGGCACCCAAATGCTCTCGACGACGCATCCATGCGGATGTCGCGGGGATGCTGCAGGTCCAAGCACGGTGCTGCGGTGGCAGTTTGCTGGGGTCAAAGAAATGATGCTAGAGCATCCCTTGGTTATAGAATCAAGCAGCAGCACTTCCGTGCATTGATTGTATCATGCTGCGGGTTAATGCATGTATCTGCCCTGAGCCGCCTGGTCAAGAATTCATGTGGTATGTGCGTCCAGCTGCGTCGTGCCCGGTAGTTTATGCAACGGGCACGCTGTTAGTCCTCTGTCCCAGTCGTGGTCGGCATCGGTACAGGGCCACCTGGTGAGTTTTCATTTGCCGCAGTCAAAATCTCGACTCCAGTTTCCGTGACAAGTAGGGTGTGCTCTATGTGCTTATTAGTAGTCACTAAGGCAAGTTGCAATTGAAAATGCTTTACATACCAAATTGAGCAGTCCGTTTCCCATCAACCGTCACATTTGTCCAGTTATCCGGCCAATAGACCTCCCGCGGCCTCCCCAGCGTAAGTATGGGCTCGAGCGTAAAGGTCATCCCCGGTTTACATACTCCGACAGCCTTATTCTTCGCGTAATGGGGAATCCACGGCGGAGGGTGGAACTCAGTATTAATGCCATGGCCGCCCCAGGTCGCAACAACACTGCAGTTCCTGGACTTTGCATGCTTCTCGATCACGCGTCCAAACTCTCGTATTGGAGTTCCGGGTTTAACTATTTCAATCGCCTTGTCCAGACATTCTCGCGTTGTTTCGACTACCCGAACTGATTCGGGGTCTGCCTTGGCTCGGTCGCCGACGTAGTAGGTTTCGTTGACATCAGCGTGGTATCCACCATGGTATAATGAGATGTCGAGGTTGATTATATCACCATCTAGAAGAATTCTCTGGTCTGGTATCCCATGGCAGATCACCTCGTTCGGGGAAGTGCACAACGACTTGGGGAAGTGGTTGTAGTTCAAGGGGGAAGGATATGACTATGAATGTTAGAAACGAAAGGAGCTGCGTAGGAAGATTGAACTCACATCCCTCTCCACACAGGCCTTGTGGCAGACCTCGTCCAGATAATCCGTCGTGATCCCTGGTCTCAACTCTGCCGCAGTGATATCCAGTACTTCTCGCGCAAACCTGCACACCTTGCGCATTGCCTCCTGGCCCTTGGCGTCTAGGATGTCGATCTTTGTCCTGCTCAAGCGCAGTTCACCTTTTGGGATACCAGTCACAGCCCAGTCCGGGTGTTTTATCGTCTTGGGAACAGTGCGCATCGGTGACAGCGGATAGACCGGCCGGATTTTCCCTGGGAAGGAAAATGAGGGGAAAGGATTGTACGGTCCGACACCATCGTGTACCGTGCCATTGGCGACGTTGTGTATAATCTTGTGTTGAGACTAAATGTGACAGAACCCGTTAGTCAGGATTTTGGAGTAACTAGTTAACTACCAGTAAAGTAAACAAACCCAATTCTTCTTGAAGCAGTCCTGGGAGCAGAAATAGCTGTCTTTGATGCCGCGCTTCAGGCAGGTCGGGCACTGCAAATCTCCGGCATTATTGTGGCAGTCTTCCCCAAGACATTCTCTGGTGTCGACCATTGCAGCAATGGTTTGCTTTGGTCCGTCTCGATGCTGCTGTCTCGTGCGGTTGTGATCTCCGGGAATCTCCATCCCCGCAAAATCCAATCTCAGCACATTAGTCATCAGTCTTTGGGGTTCGGAGTTCGGAGTTAGGCGTGGAGCCAGCGGAGTCAACCTTGAATGTTTCCGCTGTCGCCCCGCTCCGCCATTACTATATCTACACTGTAGCCAAGTTCTCATATTGAAATTATACGCACAAACCGTTACTGGGGATCCTCCGTTGGATCATCCATGAAAATTCCCACTCGTTATATTATATCCATGATATCTCGAAGATTCTATTCATATAAGCCCCCCTGGAAGTAAAACAAATGTAGACATAATACATCGCGCAAGTCCTTGAGGTTGAATTGATAACCCACAGTTGACATTGTTCCTTGTTTTGCGATAGCCTCCATGATGTCGGATTGATAAACCATGTATATCTTCTCGTGGTGTTCTGTAGATCTAAGCGTAGCAGTGTTCGTTGAAAGTATAACAGCTTTACCATCTTTTACCCGAGTCCTCGCAAGGCAAGACATATATTCTCAAAATGAACAGTTTTCTAGTGGAGCCTTTTAACTTAGAACCATTTATTATCGAGTAATAATCCATTTCAAGCTGAAAAAGACAAGCGAGTACATTTACTTTACTGGCAGAGTGCATAAGAGTAATGGTAGGATTGTCCCAGTCTGACCTTTTCCCAGTAATAGAGTGTCAGTCTCCTTCATTCCTACTCAAGACGGAGAATTCTGCATAACGTTCACGGGCCACAATACTGCAATCAAGGTAAAGAAAGATTAAATTGCGCAGCACTTCACGGACCCGTAAAATGAGAAAGGAGCATCTCATCCCTGAATAAACCGAAAGGCTCGCCCCAGATTATATAATTCGCGGGACCGGAAAAACGAGGCTAACCGAGCCGGGTACATGGTGTCCCTGCCAGGCACGAGTACGTTTATTCTACCTAGTTCTTTATTTATCCTGTATGCTGCCAGTGCCACGATCTTCCTTGGTCAGAATGTCAATTAAATAACTACACCCGAAAAAGAACTAAACTCTACAGATAAGCATGGAAAATAATGCGAATCCCCCGCCCCATGTCCCGCTCAAAAGAAGACGTATAACTGTATGTCCACGGTTCGGACCTTGCCATGGCGTGTTACGAACTATCTAACGACCTCTTCCAGAGAGCTTGTGATAAATGCCACAGTGGAGGCTTAAAGGTAATAAAGATTGGCCCGGATTGTTGAGCGTAGCTAACTCCGCCACTGCCCTGGAATAGTGTGCCCCCGGTCCAACGCCGAGGGCTTGCGGGCCATGTACTTCATTTGGATCGGCCTGTACCTACAACCGGCCCGTTAAACGCCGCGGTGTAAGTCTTGCCCCGTTTTGTCGAGAATATCGCCATAGGCGTCCTGAAGCCTCCACTTGTATACTAACCTGGATCCATAGCCCCATACTCAGTCCAATCTCCGAGCGCGCCCTGGCCACAGAGCTCCTAGTTCTTTACATCTACCTCAGTCGGCTCCTACAGCTGCTCTTGAGGACTTCCCAGTATGGCAGTACCGAGAAATTGCCAGTCCGACGGTTATTCGAGATCTCGTCGATATTTACTACCGAGTGGTGTATCCATTGTAACCGGCGACTTCTGTCCCCCTTGTCCAAGGTCCCTCTCTAACCGCGACCTTAGCATTCTCTACTTCCACTGGCCAACATTCTCGGCCGATATAGCCTCCCGGCGTTACACACATGACCGCGCGTTCTTCGCTGTGACCATGGCTGTGTGCGCTACCGCACGCGCGCGGGTGCAAGACGGCGCGCTGCCCCCTCCTTGGTTACGAACAATTGAAAGCGCATCGGTACCGACTGCAGATGCGTTTCATCAGGCTTGTCTTGACAGCCTACCGACCGCAGTCACTGGGCGAGTTGAGTTTAACTGGATGCGAACCGAGTCCTTGCTCTGTACACTTTGTCTGCAGAACAACGACCTGCGCGGCTGCCACGCTCACATGCATCGATATTTGGCAATGTGTGCAGACACCGGGTTTCATGATGAAAGGCGATGGCCTAGACACCTTTCCGAGATTGAGATTCAGGAGCGCCGTCGACTGGTAAGTTTCAAGCTAACCCTGGCGAAAGAGGCCGGAAATAACAGAGGGTCATCCATAGTTTTGGCAGCAGTATCATTTCGACGTCTACCTAGCCGTCACCTTTGGCTCGGTGATGCGCCTGCGCGAAGCCCACTGCTCCGTCACTTTGCCCGCCGAGGTACACGACGACCAAGACATAATCGAGTCCGGGATCCTCCCCCGTCAGGATGCCGACGTTTCCTTCATCCGCGGCTGGAACTTTGTTACCCAACTCTACCGCATCCTCGAACATTTGAATGACCGCATACGGTCGCGGCAGACATACGATACGGGGCCCTGTGATGCGGTCAACCGCCTATTTTCCACGAAAGGAGACAATCTTGGTGACAGCGGACCAAGCGCGGCAGAAATTTCAAAGCTAGTCTCTCGACTCTATGAGGGATTACCCAATAAGTTCAAGCACGCACGCCCAATGACGTGGGATATTGTCGAGGATAGGTACGGCTTTCAGGGTGTGTAATTCCCTAAACGATTTTGTATAGTTAACTGGTCTGTGAGCGTGAGTAAGCTAATTCTCTCCACCGCAAAGTTGCCAACATTATCATTACGATGACGACAGTCAAGATGGTCATCGCAGGACTTGAAGTACACAGCCTCTCTCAGCGATGTGCGATAGCCGGTGAGTTGCTTGATGGGCTCTCGAATGTCCCGTCCGAATACATCCAAGCCTCCTCGACTTCCATGGTGAGTGAGACTAAACTATCTTACCTTTCGTCCGCCTTTCTTATATCATCTTTCACTGACGCTGCGTAGCTTCATCATCTCGCGGGCGTAGGACATCTTTTGGGATCCGTAATCCATGCACCACTGTCGAAATGGACTTACCTGCAGGTTCGCTGTGCACTGGTTGCGATGGCTGATCTCGTTGGCAACTTCGGGGCCAACCTCAGATGGACAGACGCCATTTCGGCCCGGATACGCGACCACGTCCAGCGTATCGACCGCTATATGAACGAGGCAACAGGCACTTCTGCTTCAGCTCGGGAAGGGTTGCCCACCGGTGAATCGAGTTCTATCGCGACCACTACCGGCAACTTAGGCGCCATGGTGGGTTTACCCTCTTTTCCCCTTTTCATAGAACCCGAATTTCCAGGTGCAATGGCCCACTAACTGACTGACTGACTGACTGACTGACTGAATCTAGAATCATCAGCCCGGGTATTTTTAATCAACGTCCCGATTCCGCACCGGGGGGGCTCACTGATTCAACATTACCCTCGATGGGCTTGTCCGATGACCTTCTTGAGTTTCAGCTCCCCAGCGACCTGATCATGGACCCTCTACTAGATTTCCCTGAACCGAGCGCCTTTAGCTTCTTGGGTCTGGACCAAGGGATATAGATACCCGCGACGGTGCAAAGAATCGGCGTCGTCGCAGTGTCAAGATGGGACGCTCCAAAGGGAAACTACAGTATACCTCTGGGTAGGCAAGATGCTATCGGAGCATGGGCCATCAGGGGCAATAGAGGCTATGACATAGTCTAGGAATCTCACAGAATCCGGGGTTAGGGAATTATGCCTTGGTCGGATTAGTAGAACACTTATTGCTGGCCTGCGTCTCACAATCTGAGTATGAACTAGGAGAATCTGAGTTCTTAATTAATAGACCTGGTGCGCCGGTGCCATCGGACGTGGACAACGCCCCTGTCTTACAGAATGGTATGTTCGCGCTCTGCAATTGAACAATCTTTACATCGGAGCTGATGCACAATTAAATCTTTATCAAAGTCTAGGAATGGATTTTTGTCCTGAAGTATCTATAATTCTACAACGTCCACACGCAACAATACCGGAGCTTAAAGGGCCTATTTCAAGTATCCGAGAAACTTTTCCTGCAGCGCAATCATCGTATCAAGCATTTCCTCGGCAGCTTTGACGTTGTTGACGACAGGATCGACGAGGAGAGCTTGCATCACTGCATGCTTCGATTTTGACAATACGGCCTCCGTCGTCATGTCATTGACTGCTACCTGACCCATGAGTAGGCAACCAAAAGCCTTGGGATACGAAAGCTTGACACCGTGGACACCATCCTTATCAATAACTGCGGGCACTTCGACAATCTGATTGCGTGGTAAGCAATCGATGTATCCGTCGTTTGGAATGTTCACGGCCAGCTCATAGTGGCCCGAGTTCGTAACGATGCCCTCAATTATCTGGACAACGCGCCAGTACTCGGCGCTCGGGGTGCCCTCCTGCACGCGTTGGAGCGCGCTATTCCGGTTCGAGTCGATCTCGTTCTTGTAGCTAGAATAGAACTCGAGAATCCCCCTATGGTCCGCGACGCTCGCCGCCCACGGTATATACTCGCCGAAATGGCTATCAGTCGTGATAGGTAAGTGGTCGAAGCGCTTGAATATCTCCTGGAATAGAGCCCGCTCGCCCACGTATCCAAAGAGCGTCGGTGCCTTGGAAAAGTAATCTGGTCCTTTCTCCCGGATGATGGGGTATGCGTCCTGGCCGTTGTGTTTGAAGCTGGCCTCGACGAGCACGCTGAAGTGGTTGAAGCCGCCGGCTTTAATGTCGAGGTTCTCGAGTGGCGTGTTGAGTAACTGTGGAAGGTGCTCCACGAGTGATGCAACCTCGTGGCATAGACCGATGCACTTTAACGTTGGGAACTTGGTATGGATGGCGTGCGTAATGCGGACCATCGGGTTGCTCAGGTTAAGTATGTAGGCGTCTGGGCAGATCTGATTTATACGCTCGCAGATGCCGAGGATCGGGGGGATAATGCGCAGAGCATGGAAGAGACCCCCGGGGCCTCCATTCTCCCCGTAGACCTGGCGAAACCCATACTGCATCGGGACTTTCCAGTCTTGCTCCCACAGCTCGTGGCGGTCTCCGACCTCGATGGAGATGACGCAGAAGTTGGCGCCAACAAGTGCCTCGTCAAGTGATGTCGTTGCCGTGATTTCGTACGGAAGGGAGTTCTTTTCGATGTGGTTCTTTGCAACGGTCTCGACCGCGGCGAGAGCCTCCGGGTTGATATCGTTGAGGACGATGGTGCTTCCCTTTAGGGCCTGGGACTTGAGAATATCCCCGACTGCCCCGAGTCCGAACATAGCGCTTCCGGCGCCGACGAGGACGATTTTCTGGCTCATTTCTGCGATTTGTGGGATAAATGAGACAGCTGAGATTGTAGAAACGTGTGTGATAAGATGAGGAACAAGCGGCAGACAAGGATGATGCCTTTATATTTATATCCTATGTTTATATTACAAAACGTTAAAGGCATACGAGTGGTGAAATTCTGCTATGCTGCTAAATTGACATGGGAAAACTGGTTCTACCCACGATACATTCAGTGTAGCAGCGGCACTTTCCAGAGTATGGTTAACACGGTACTCATTTCTCCAACGGGTAAACTGCTAAATTGTGGAGCTGTTAAATAGAGGACCAGCGAATAATGTCGTGCCTTGTTGTCTGATGAACTGCTAATCTTTAAATCTGTGGGGCTTTTGCTAAGAGGCCTCAAGGCTAGGGTCTAAATGGTAAACCCGGGAATCTGGAGTTGCAGCAGGGGCCGTCTATGCCGTACTGCCGGTTTGGGGTTATGGGGGACTCCGGGGGACTCAGGCTAGGGCACATTGAAAGCGGTATTAGTTCAAAGAATGCCGCTCTATAAGACTTTCCTACCTCCATCTCGAACCTTCCACCCAAAGTCACCTCCTTTTTACGATTTGGTTTGTTACGGGCAACGATACTCAAAGGGCAACTTCTGTGAGACAGCAGAGCACACAGAATGTCCAACCAAGCCCCTGCGGCCACAGCCGATATCAGTCGCATCGAAGCCCCCGTTACCTGGAAAGCGTACTTGATCTGCATGTTCGCTTCCACCGGCGGACTGCTCTTTGGGTACGATTCTGGCTACATCAATGGCGTGATTGGCAACCCTATCTTCATCCGCGAAGTCGAAGGGCCATATGCTACCTCATTGACCGGGAGTCATTGTTTCTATTCTTTCCGCGGGCACCTTCTTCGGCGCCCTTCTGGCTGGAGACGTGGCTGACATGCTTGGGAGGAAATGGACCGTCGTGCTCGGAGGCAGTATCTATATCTTCGGTAGGCGCGTGGCCTTTGCTATTTTTCTTCTTCAGATCCAGATATTGACAAATAACAGGCTGCGTCCTCCAGGCTGCCATGAACGGAATCGGGCTCATCGTGGCGGGCCGTCTAATCGCTGGCGTTGGTGTTGGATTAGAGTCTGCCACGATCATCCTCTACATGTCCGAAATCTCCCCGCGAAAGATCAGAGGCGCCCTCGTCTCTGCATACGCATGGTGTTCCACAATCGGTATGCTGCTGGCCGCTTGTATCAACTACGCCTCTCAAGACCGTCGAGACTCTGGGGCATACAGGATCCCCATCTCGATCCAGTTCCTCTGGGGTCTGCTCCTCGTTGGCGGGGTGATGTGTCTCCCTGACTCTCCGCGATTTCATGTCAAGCACGGCCGCACCCAGAAAGCGCGCAAAGCGCTCTCTCGCCTGCGCGGACAACCTATCGACGCGGACTGCATCGATGTCGAACTTGCAGAGATAGTTGCCAACGAGGAATACGAGCGGTCTTTGCTACCTCCCGGCGGCTGGCTGAGCAGTTGGCTAAACTGCTTCCGTGGATCCCTGTCCAAGTCCAGTTCGAACTTGAGAAAGACAATCCTAGGCACTTCAATTCAGGTACGTGGCCGGCCCACTCGAAGAAGGCCTCTGAGACTAACGTGGATGAATAGATGATGCAACAATGGACCGGGATCAACTTCATCTTTTATTATTCGACGTCCTTCCTTCAGAGCACTGGAGCTATCGAGAATACTTTTCTAATGTCCCTCATCTTCACGCTAATCAACGTGTGCTCGACGCCCGTTTCGTTCGTGGCTGTTGAGAAGCTCGGGCGACGTCCAGTGCTGCTCTGGGGTGCAGTGGGCATGGCAATCTGCCAGCTTCTCGTAGCGGTCCTCGGCGTCACCGTTGGATTTAATCATACACACGAGGACGCTGAAGGGAAGACTGTAGCAAACAACATCTCTGCAGTCAATGCCCAGATCGCCTTCGTCGCAATATACATCTTCTTCTTTGCTTCTTGCTGGGGGGGCGTTGCGTGGGTTGTCGTTGGAGAGATTTTCCCATTGCCCATCCGGTCGCGAGGCGTTGGGCTCTCTACAGCTTCAAACTGGCTATGGAACGTAAGTCTTATCAGAGGCTGAGTGTGTGTAGATTGTACATTTTGTTTGTGCTGACTAGTGTAAAGACTATTATCGCGCTCATCACCCCGTACATGGTCAACGAGGACGAGGGCAACTTGAAGTCGCATGTTTTCTGGGTCTGGGGCGGCTTCTGCGCCTTTATAGTTGTGTATATCTATCTGCTCGTGCCAGAAACAAAGGTATTGCCCTCATAACCCTTTTGCGTCTACGACAATGGAACAAAATAAGAGGCTAATGCATTCCCCCAGGGTCTGACTCTTGAGCAAATCGACAAGATGATGGAGGAGACGACGCCGCGGACATCTGCCAGGTGGAAACCGACAACCACATTTGCTGTGGACCAGCAAACGAGGCTAGAGAAAGAACACAAAGAAGACAGTCTTCATGTTGAGGACGCGGCCTAAGTAGGCAATATTAGCACCAACCCGTTCTAAGAAGAACGATCCTGTTAGATCATACGAGAGAGAAAAGGAAATATTGGAATACCCTGTATAGAGAGGGTTATCATCAAGTATGCTTTGTCACCTGCCATGTACGGAATTCATCCCTATAGTTAATAATTGTATTGCTTATGGTAGTATAACATGTACTTTAAATAATCATGAAAGCTGTCCTTATCCTTACTCTCTTGATGCTTATAGTGGTTCTGCGCTTCTGCGGCTTCTTAAATATCAGGTGATGGTTATCCTTTTGCTAATAATGGATAATCAGTGGTGTCCGGTAGCTGGTTGATGTGTGCGTAAATACATTACTCATGGCTCAAGTCATCTACTTATATAAATAGCCCCTGGCAACCAATACGCCCCTTATCGCAGGCCTCCAGTCTAAACCCTGAAACAGTGCACGCTGACCAGCCTTTGACACATTACAATAATATGGCCTCCCGTCAAGAGCGTCTCGCGTGAAAGGCCCAAGAATGTCGTGGGTTGAGCAGGAAGATTGGGGAAAGCTGAGATGGACCGTGACAAGAAGTTCCTAGGGAACGGCAGCCGACCAGACGATCCATAGTAGGCGATGTGCTCTCCTGTTTTATGTTATTTCATGTTACTCTAGTTGGTTTTCTCACTGTATGTTGACGTTTCACTGTCTGTGTCTGCCGTCATGACGTCAAGATCTCGCTCCAAAAACGCATCATCCAGTTCAACTTCATTCTATCAAACGACTTTCAAGAATTAAATGCGCCGAATTCTTCGATATTCAACCCAACCCCGCAAAATGGTGAAAGACAGCAGCACCGTGATCAGGTTGGCGTCCCCCAGCCCAACGCCCAGTCCAAGCCATCTAACAACATCCAGCGAATTCAACGGCCTCGTCAACATGACGGCCAACGAGCTGCGCGACTGGCTCAAGGAAGAGCAATCGCAGTCATCGGGGTGGCAGAACGAGTCCGGCTCTGGTGAAACGATCGGACACGAAAGGTTCTTTCCCCTGTCTTTCCTCCATACTGTCCACGGTATACAACCCAGTACTGATAATCGTCGCATTAACACATAGCGGTCGCAAAATTGTCTCTATTCTCGAGCATAATCCCTCCAAGGAGCCGTCTGGGTACTCGGACGAGGACGTCGACCATATGCGTCGCGTCGTCTCGTATTGCAAGCGGCATCTGGCGCAGGAGGAGAAGGCGAAGCAGGATACGACGAGTAAGAGTTATCGTAGTTTGAAGAACTGGGGGCATGATGCGTTGAAGGATTGATTTACTGCGTTTTGCTGGTTTTAAATTTGATTTATGATAATAAGATACTAAGCTTCTCTTTTACTGCGAATATATGTCCTTATTCTGGATGGGTGGATGTGGTAGGCAGAGCCAAAGACAAAGAGACTAAACTGAAAGACGATCAGGCGCGCAGCGGGGAAGTTGGGAAGTTTCTTTGACTTCATCCACTTCATCACTTCATTCACCCAGTTGCCTCCTTCTGCCAGACATCTCACTCAGAATGCCATCCAACGAAGCAAACAGCGCCGAATCCGACTGGGCGATCGACCCCGCGGCCTTCGCCTTCACGCCCCGCAGCCTGCGCGTCGTGTGCATCGGCGCTGGCTTCTCGGGGCTGATCATAGCCTACAAGCTCAAGCACGAGCGACCATTGGACTACGTAGATTTCACCATCTATGAGAAGAATCCCGAAGTTGGAGGAACGTGGTACGAGAACGTTTATCCCGGGGTTGGCTGGTATGTCTTTCGCCAATTGTCTTATTACCCATTGTCTGCTCTGCATACTAATTCCTTTCGCAGTGACATTCCAATTCGTGTGTTACTATTCTTTCTCCTTCTTGTCATTTACACTGATCCGGACTGACAATATCGCTGAAGATAGCTATATCTTCCCTTTCAACCCCAATCCGAACTGGTCACAATGTTACGCCAAAGGTCCAGAGATCCAGCAGTATATCCTCGACACAGTCGAGAAATTTCAACTACGGGAGAAAATCCAGTTCAACACCAAGCTCACCAGCGCGATCTGGAATGAGAGCGAGGGGAAGTGGGAGTTGAAGCTCCAGCGCGGCGACGAGGTGCTCGCCGATAAAGCGGACATTATTCTCGATGGCAGTGGTGTCCTCAAGTATGTCCAACACTTTTCTTATTTATGTTGTACGATACTTATATTTGCAGTAACTGGACTCTCCCCAACATCAAAGGCATCGACACCTTCCAGGGCAAACTCCTCCACACAGCAAAATGGTACCATCTCCCATTCCATTCCATCGAAATGCAGACTAACAGACCAGGGACCCGGCCTACAACTGGGAAAACAAAAAGGTCGCCGTCATCGGCAACGGCTCGTCTGCACTGCAGGTTGTGCCAGCCCTCCAGCCAAAAGCCGGCAAGGTGATAAACTACATCAGGAACGCAACATGGGTCTCCGTGAATCTGGCAGGTGATATCACGAAGGACGGTATGGGGACGAACTTTGCATACACAGAGGAAGAAAAGAAGCTGTATCGTGAAGACCCGGCTGCATTTCGGGAGTATCGGAAGTACATTGAGCGGTCGTGCGTTCTTCCCAGTCCACCTATCTACTACCCTCTCATACTCGCCTCATTACCCCATTCCTGATATTGATATCTGTTTAACAGGATAAACGGCGTCTACAAAATTATGCTCTCAGGCTCTCCCGAAAACGCCTTCCTGCACAATATCGTCACAAACGTAATGCGGTCTCGACTCGCCTCAAACCCGCACCTGATCGAGAAGCTCATGCCCAGCTACGAACTCGGTTGTCGCAGGCTCAGTCCAGGCGATGGGTATCTCGAAGCGATGCAAGAGCCAAATGCGCAGTTCAATTTCGATCCTATTACGCGGATCACGCCGACCGGGATCGTGACGACGGCAGCAGAAACTGGTCAAGAGGTAGAGGAAGAGTTCGACTTGATTGTCTGCGCTACAGGCTTCAACACGTCCTTCATCCCAGCGTGGGAACTGATCGGGCGGGATAAAAGGCAATTGGCTCATGAATGGAAAGATATCCCGCAGGCGTACTTTAGTCTCTGCGCTGGGGGGATGCCGAACTACTTCATGTTCGGGGGGCCGAATGCCCCGGTTGGACATTCGTCTGTGCCTGTGATGCTGGCCTGGTCGGGAGATTATATGCTGAATTGGATTGAGAAGATTGCGACGGAGGATATCAAGTTCGTTCTCTTTACTTATCTCTCTGTTTGAGCCATAGTCTAACAATAGCTTGTAGGTCTGTGGTCGTGAAAGACTCGGTCGTTGCCGACTTCAACCGCTATGCAGTGCAGAGTCTGAAGCGCAATGTTTGGTCGAAGGGGTGCACGGGATGGTATGGCAAGAAGGACGCAACTGGGGAGGGCAAGGTCGTAACAGCGATGTATCCAGGGAGTATACTGCACTATAAAGGTATATCACACTACACAAACTGCCGCATATTTCATACTAAGAGCTGGCAGAGTTTATCAAATCGATCCGCGGCGAGCACTTCGATATTCGATACAGCAGCTCGAACCCATTCCGGTATTTGGGCAACGGGGAGCTGGAGATGGAGCGTGCAGAGGGCGGAGACCTTGCATATTATTTATAGTAGAAAGGGTATAGATGCACTAATCACTAAACCAACCAGGTATCAATCATAACTCGTAAACACAGACAAAGATAGAGATCATCACCTCCTCCACGACACCTCACTGTCCCCCGGTCTCGCCAGGGCCCTCCCACAGCGCCTCACCTGCTTATACACCAGCTCCTTGCCCAGATAATCCTGCGTGGCATCCACAATCGTCTCCATCTCACCAACAGCATCGAGTTCAATCTCCGCAAGCCCATTCGGCACATCAAACCGGAACAACCGCCCGTCATCATCCAGCTCGCTATGCTCCTGCGTGAACTTGTTCGTCTCAACCTCGGGACACACAATCGCGCACTCCCCTTTGCTCTTCCCAAACACCCCTCCTCCTGCTGCACCTCCCCCACCACCACCACGTTTAATACTCGGCAGCCCCGTCCCAATCGAAACCAGACACCGAAGCTGGCTCTCCAAACTCGTCAGCCGCCAGACATTCTTCGCCTCGATCCACACCTCGCGGATGGGATTATTCGCCTGCGCCGCGGAATCAGTGAAGCGCCGCCGCGAGGGACCAAGCGCAATCGGTTCGAACAGCGCCGCATTCGTGAACGATGCCACACCCGCTTCCCAGAGCCTCGTGGTCTTGTATAGCTCCGCGGGGCAGTACTTGCTCGGGTAGCTAGAGAGCGGAATGAGTTTCTGTGTCGATGCGTCGGTTACACAGGAGAATCTGACACGTATCAGCTGTTATCCCTCTAACCAAATAGCCGCGGGAAATCAAATAGGACAAGGAAATAAAACCGGACAAGGGGATGAAATGGACGGAATAAATGAACATACACACGACAACTCAAGTCCACATCCTGCATCAGAATCTCGCGATCTTCATACCCCATCTCGCGGAGGACACCCTTGAGCGCAACCTCCAGTTTCCGCCGGTCGTGCTTCGCCTTGCGCTTGGACATGCCGGCCATCGTCAGCGAGAGGCGCTTCTTGCGCCCGAAGACGTGCCTGCACAGCCGGCTGTACTCGGCGATGCACTGGTCAATGTCCATCTTGAGGCGGCCAAGCATGATCGCTAGCAGTCTGCGGGCGTCAGTTTTAACAGCGGATTAGGGGCCAGTATGCAAGGAAGGTAACACACCCACCGGAGCCCGTTCCCCCGATCATATCGAAAAAGTCGCACGGCTTCGGCGGGTTCTCGCGGTCGATGGCCTCCATGATGTTCTTGAGGATGTGCAGGGTCGACAGGGCGCGAACACCGCCGCCGTCCAGCGAGAGGATGTTGAGTTCGCCCTCCGCCATCAGTCCGTACTCCGTAGTGGAACTCCGTAGACTACGCAGTTTATTGCAGAATCTGGGTGAAGTGCAGATGCACTCCGGCAGTCAGTGAAATATATCTGCAGCATAGCCACGAGGAGGATGCGCGCTTTATCTGCAAGGAGTGGCAGTCACACCGCCACGTCAATTTCAATGCGATTCGTGCGTCGCGGCCCAACCTGCATTGGCGCGCTGTTTTATAATTATATCTGGCCGTGATTGGCTGCGCACTGAAAATTGTTTCCCGTCTGGAGAACGCGGCTGGTTTTTCAGTGTGACTCTTATGGGCTCCCCAACTATTTGCAGTCTGCAGTTCCCCAGGCTGTGTGGTTAAACACTTTTTATTTCTTATCCGGTGTCGCTTGTAAGACACTGCATGGAGGAAGATTCTCCGATCTAGGGGCATAGATATCGATATATTCCTTCGAAATAGTGTTGCCTAACGAACGCTTCATTGATCGCCTCATTGAGCCACACTAGATAAACTATAATGCGCACCACTGTTCTATTATTGTATCTTCTCGGCCTCACATATTCAGAGCAAAATAGGAAGACGCGAGCTTCTCGCGCGGCCAGCTCGCCATAAATCTCTCCCAGTCCATCGCGTTAACTTCGGGGTACCGGGCATTATCCGTCTGCGGTCCAAGGAGGGTTTGCCCATTAACCCAGTAGTAGTAGAAGAACCTGCATCCAGTCAGCTCAAGTAAACCATTCCCAGCTATGGCAGCACATACAAGGACATGTAGCTGTAAACATCCTGCGGATTCTTCTCTCGCAGCACATGCATAGTCTTATACAGCTCCTCCAAGGACCCGCGTCTCTCCAGTTTCACCGCGACACTGTACACCTTCTCGTACGAGGCTGCAATCTCACGAACAGTAGCACGACCTCCAAGGACTAACAGCCAACCTCGTTAGACATGCTCAACCACAACCACACAGAAAACTGATCAATGAAGCCACTTACACTTCAAAACCCCCTTGGCCGCGCGATCCAAGACCACCTGCGCCGTGTACCTCGCCGCATCATCATACGTCGTCCCCTCCATAACCTCATTCCCATCACCCCAATACCTGAAGACATTCTCCTGCGCATCCACGATTCCAAAAAACGAACTGAACACAGGCTCCATAAACCCGCCAACCAGGATATGCACCCCGTCCACCACGCCCCCCTTTTTCGAATCCAGGTATCTCTTTATATGAATCATAGGATCCTTCACAAACAACTCCCCCAGTTCCAGCTTCGTGTAGTCCAACGCCCAGTCACTCGCGACGTACCGAGCAACACCGGCCTCCTCGCAGGCGTCGATAAGCAGCTTCTGGCCCTCCACCATGAGACTGTCGTCGCCGAGGTAGCAGCACACGACGACATCGCAGGCCTGGACGAAGGTCGCAATGACGGCTTTGTCGAAGGCTTCCCCCTGGATCAATTCGACCTGGGGGTGTGACTTTATATCCGCGGGCAGTTTGGACGGGTCCCGACAGAAGCCTTTTATTGTAGGCTGGGAGGGGGAGGAGAGGAGGTGTGTGACGAGCCGCCGGGCGAATTTGCCGGTGATCCCTGCGATTCCGACTTTCATCTTGTCAAGGTTGTTGTTGTTGTTGATTTCAGCTGGTAGGAAAGGTAGAGAAGTCTTAAGATGGACGAGGTTGTTGGGGTGCATATCAACGGCGTATATATAATGTAGCCCTATTCTGGCTTGGTCAGACGCCACCATCGGTGCTTATAACACGCCCGAGCTGATTCATAGTGAAAAGAGAAAAAAATAAAAAAATAATAATAATTAACCAATTACTAATTCACATATCAAGATCAATTATTGTCGATAGAGGCACTGGCATGGAAAGTGGACCACTGCTTGTTAATCCGGGCCTTAAGTTAAGGCCGAATCCCGACTGATGATAAACAATAACATTTGGCAAGTATTCGGCAAAGTTCCTGTGTTTTCTTGATTTGCATTATTCTATATTTATTTAAAGAGTCTGCTCGTGAGGCAAACATGAAATAAAATAAAATAAAAAAGGCACTGCATATCTCCAGTCCTATCCGCCAATTCGTTCTACTCTACACCCGCTCTACTCTACAATGGCAACAATCCTCATCACAGGCGCAACTGGAAAACAAGGCGGATCGACGATAAAGAGTCTTCTCTCCCGCAATGCGCCATTCGAGATCCTCGCCGTCACCCGAAACACCTCATCCGCAGCCGCCCAGAAACTGGCCGCATTATCACCCCGTATCAAACTCGTCGAAGGTGATTTGGGAAACCCCGCTGGTATCTTTCAGAATGCGCAGCGCTTAACAAAAGCCCCGATATGGGGCGTATATAGTGTGCAGGTACCTAGCCTCCCTATACCCGACATATCTAGACACTCCCAACCCGACCAAGTCGTCAGAACTAACAACCGTGCATAGGCAGCAATCGGCAGCACCACGGAAGAAACCCAAGGCAAAGCCCTGATCGACGAGTCCATACACCAAGGCGTCAAATTCTTCGTATACAGCTCCGTCGACCGCGGCGGAGACTCGCACTCCTTCAACAACCCAACCACCATCCCACATTTCATAAAAAAACACAACATCGAGCACCACCTCGTGGACCGCACCACCCGGAACAGGAACACCAACAATTCTTCCATGGACTGGGCTATCCTGCGCCCCGTCGCGTTCTTCGAGAACCTCACACCCGATTTTTTCGGCAGGGTGTTCGCGACGTGCTTCAAGACAGCCCTCAAGGGGAAACCGCTCCAGTTCGTTGCAACCAGCGACATTGGCTTTTTCGCAGCCGACGCGTTCCTCAATCCCGATACGTACAAGGGGAAAGCCATTTCGCTTGCCGGCGACGAACTGACGTTTGAAGGGATGAGTTTGGTGTTTGAGCAGAAGACGGGACGGACACTGCCGATGGCATTTCGCCCTCTCTGCTCGCTGTTTATGGCTGCCGTGAAGGATATGGGGTATATGTTTCGGTGGTTCCACGAGCATGGGTACAAGGCTGATATATTGAAGCTGAGAGCGATGAACCCTGGCATGAAGGATTTTGCAACTTGGTTAGAGACGGAGAGTGCTTTTTCGATGACGAAATAGGCAAAAACCATGCCAGTAGGTTCCAGTAATTATAGATGTACAATAATGTTAGTTAATCTCTACCTGAACGAACTTATGCCATATCTGCTATATTAGCAATCAGCATCTTCTCCAAGCTCGACCACCCTGACGACTTGCCCATAATATTCAGCAACTCTTGTGCACGAGCATCTGGATCAATATTCAAAGTAGCTCCAGATTCACTTGGCATATTCAAAGTGGCTGGGAGCTGACGGTCAGGAAACGCCCTTTGGAGTGTACAAATAACCTCATTCCAGGTAAAGGGAGTCCCAAAGGCAAACAAGCGCTCGTTCTCGACGTCTGGATGCGTGAGACCTGCCAGATGGAGGAGGGCAACATCCTGCGTGTCCACACAGTAGGCTCCTAGAAAGGAGGTCAGTATTTGCGATCTAGATAAAGGGAGTAACTCTTGGTACCTGCTGGTATGGTATGCTGTAAAAAGGGCCAGACTTGGTCAAGCGTGTTAGAAAAGATAGCAGCCGGCCATGCAGAGGACGACGCATGTCCCTGGAATTGGGGGTCGATTGAGGCGCCGAAGCACACAGAGGGGAGAACTAAATTTTGCAATATCAGTATGGGGTTAAACATGGAACGTTGGTGTCCCCATATGCATGCGCAACCGTACCTGTATTGACCACGAACCCCGGACGGTACTCTTCAACCCACTTCCATATCGCCTGCTCTCCTAAGGTCTTGCTCGCGGCGTACAGGTCAAACCCACCTTTAGGGCCCGGGATGGAATCTTCTTTAATTCTTCTGAGAGCCTCGTCGTTCCACGTGTCGACGGTTATGTTGGCTCTTTCCGAGCTTCCATGCTCGTGGGAGGATGTAAAGACCGCCGCTTCGGACGATGAGGTATACACAAATCGCCTGATGGTCTTTTCGCCAGCTGCACTAGTCAGAATATTTCGGTTCGTGTCGACCACCTGCGAAATCAGAGCGGGTGTTTGGCCAAATATTGTCGCTATATGCGCCACCCCCCAAACACCTGGGTCGTCAGCAGAGAGTATGTATCTATGTATCCAACCGGGGAGAGTTTACCTTTAACGGCGTGGTCAAAAGCCCCTGGGCTGGTCATATCCTCGACCTGGACGAGTACAAAGCGGCCTGCTCCGTATTTACGGTCGAATAGATCTTTTATCCACCGGTTCCTCGCCAAGTTCCGCACCGTCCCGCGGACGTTATACCCATGCTGCAGGAGCTGATCTGCTGTGTGAGAAGCGACGTATCCATTAACGCCAGTCACTAGGATCCACGAGCCCTTGGGCATGACAGTGTCGAAAGTCGCTGGCGTCATTTGTGTAGATTTTGTACCAAAATCAGCATGGTTTCCATGGTTCTCAGCCCGTTTATAACTAACTATAGTTGACTAACTAATCAATCAACGTCTTACTCATCACGGGCCTTATTTAAATCCCGGGCGATAAGATTTCTTACAAACGCTCCTCTTCAATGACGTTGGGCCCGACCCAGCTTGCAAGTCTCTCCTCCACTTCGCTCTCTGCAAAGCCTTACTGGACATATGGCCAGTCCAGCACAATCCGGCCAGAATACCAACTCTCTGTCCTCCGCTGCCCCACGCAGCTGCCACCGCTGTAACCAGAAGAAAATCCGGTGCAGCAAATCGCAGCCCTGTTCCAGCTGCGTCGCGTCCAATTCCGATTGTATATTTCCGGGTCCCGGTCGCGCTCCGCGGCGCAAGAAGCGGCCGCTGAAAGCTGAGCTTGTTTCCCGCTTGAAAAGTCTGGAGCAGCAGGTTCGGGTTCTGACGACGGAGCCTGGAAATAGCACGCAACTACATGATTTCCTGCACGGCTGCGAAAGTACCGTGGAGGCGACAGCTAGTGAGGATGGAAGGTTATTAGCAGATGAGGGTTCAGCCCGTTATGTTACCCACCATGCTCTAGTTGGTCTTATGGACCAGGTCAGTAGCCCTATATTCCCTGCTAAGAATATACCCCAATGGTAACAATCGAGAGAAGATTGAACACCTCAAAGATATTGCAAACTCCCCTAGCATTCAAGATTGTGATGACTCCCATAGCCAATCCAATACCCCTAATGAGGGCTCGCCAAACGGCAACCAATTTCTGTTCGGGTACTCGTCAATGGCATCTTCCCTCGACTCCTTCCATCCCACCCCAGCACACAGGCAAATACTGTGCAAAGCATTCGAAGAAAACGTCACCCCAGTGGTGCTGATCTTCCACAAGCCAACAATCCATAAACTCATCTACAGCAGCTCCATCGACCGAGCCGCCGAAGCCGTAGTCTTCGCCATCTACTTCGCGGCAATCACCAGCATGGACCCAACGCAGTGCTTAAAGGACCTAGGCCAAGACCACTCATCGCTCATACAGCACTACCGCTTCGCCACGCAGCAAGCTCTAGCGCGTGCGAACTTTATGCAATCGCAGTCCCTCCCACTTCTTCAAGCAGCCACGCTCTTCCTGACCTGTCTCCGCCGCCCAGGGGACGCAGACTTCGTCTGGGCCATGACCGCAGCGGTGGTCCGCATGGCACAGGGCCTAGGCATCCACCGTGACGGAACCCACTTCGGGCTGAGTGCCTTGGAGACTGAAATGCGGCGCCGGCTGTGGTGGGCCATCTACCTACTGGACTCGCAGTCGTCTGAATTCCGGGGTATGGGGCCGCAAATATCAGAGGGGGGCTCTTCTTATGACACGAGATTTCTTTTGAATGTAGGCGATACGGACTTGTCGTCAGAGTTGGAGTCAGGTCGGGTTCAGCAGCAACCTCCTGAGGAGCGTGTTGGATTCACAGAGGCAACGTTCTGCCTGGTACGATGCGAAATGACCGTTCTTTATCGACAGGCTCATCTTAGCCCGGAAGCCTCGCCACTAGGAGAACGTCTTCACCGGCTAGGACAAGTCCACAGCCGGTTACAGGAACGCTATCTCCGGTTCTGCGACACCTCAGTACCTATCCAGTGGGTGACAGCGACGGTCATCCGGCTCGCACTCGCGCGATCATGGCTTCTTGCTCATATTCCCCAGGAAACAATGACAGTTGTTGAGATCGCGCCGGGGACAGGGAATCCTCTACGAGAACAGCTCCTCTCAACCGCCATCGAGGTAATAGACTTTGCATATCTCCTAGAAACAGACCCCCGGACAAGTCAATGGTCATGGCTCTTCGAGGGCTATCCGCAATGGCACGCCGTACTCGTCGTGCTCACGGAAGTCTGTGCTCGGCCGCAGTCTTCATTGACGGGCCGGGCGTGGGCTGTGACAGTCAAGGCTGTTACGCGGTGGCTTGATACTGGGTATCGGGCGGCCGGGATTACGCCGAAGATTATCTTTGGTCTGATGGAGCGTGCTGCTGCTGCACAGGGGTACATTTGGGATGGGGCGGAGAGAAAAGAAAGGTATTGATATGGTTCTGTCTGGTTCTGGGGCTGGATCCGAGATCCATTCAGTAGTAGAGAGGCCTCGGTCTCGAACATTATATTAATCAATAGCTATCCAGACGCTGGAACGGACTGTCCTTGGTGTCCTTGTACTTGAACTCCTCTTTCCACAGCTTCATCTGCATCTGCCGTATTCTGCTGGATCGAGGCTGATTCCAACTGTGGTCCTGCTGCTGGTGCTGCTGGCACCTCTACTGCTGGTAGCTCTGCCGCCGGTATCTCTGCTGCTGGTAACTCTGCTGCTGTTGTTGCTGGTACTGACCTTTCCCCCTCTCCAGCCCTCGCAGAGCTCGCATTGAAGACCTCCCCCAAAGCCCTCATCAGTTCCCTAACCCCATCCCCATCCCTCTCCGCATTCTCAAGCACAACCCTCCCCCCCAAGATATCCCCCGTCTTAACCGTCTTCCCATAAAACCTCTTATTCGCCCCGCGCCGCTCAACAAGAACCCCAGACTCAAGACTCACGCCCCCAAACAGCCCTTTCGTCTTCGCAAAGCTCATCATCTTCCCTGCCCCAGCACTGCTAACACCGCCCGTGATCTCCGCGCTCCGACCTACGGGGCCGAACGCGATACTGAGATTCCCCGAGACAGTGAGGGACCCGGACTTGGAAAATATAGACAGGGACGAGGTCGAATTGAAAATGAACACAAAGTCTGTGAGTTCGAAACCTACTTGGCCGCCGAATCCGCCGCCGAAGATACCTATAGCTGAGGGATGTGACCAGCGGCCACCACCAAAAGTAGCTGCAGCTGCAGCTGCAGCACCATCCTCAGAACAATTCGGACCATGCCCGTGTTCGTGTTCATCAGGGAGCCGCGCAATAAGCACGCCCGATCCAAAACGCGCAGACCCGAGGAACCCGGCTTTTGTCACGGTTAGAATCGCGATGCCCTATTCATAATAAGTTGTAAGCCTGAGGACGTAGTGAAATGTGCCATGAAAGGTACAACAAACAAACCTTGGCCTCCCTCAGAACACGCTCAGGCAGTTCGCGCCCCGGACTCCCGCGCCACGAGCCATTGACGAATGAGTCAAGTATCTGCGTTGCCTTTTTGCATTCGCCTGTTTCCATCAGTTTGGTCTCCTCCAAGATTGATTTGGCTGGGATCGGGTAGGTTGGGCGGGAGGTTGTGGAATAAGGGAAGGGGAGTTGAACTTACTGCCCAGAGACGCGGGCAGCGGGTTATGCATGCCCTTTGGCATGGTTGCTGCAATGCGTATCTACTACTGTACGTATTGGGGAGAGATAAGATGGCAACGGTGGCAATAATGATACTCAGGCAGGTGAGAGGTGGGAAGGTGGGAAGAGAGCTGGAGGGGAAAGGGGCAGAATCTAGACTCGACTCAGCTTAGGTATCGGCAGATCACTCTGCGCCCGCGGTCTGTGCCAGAACTGGCGTTGACGTTGACGCTGGTGGAGTTTGAGCCTCATCTACAATTACACGTTCATGTCGTCGATCTGCCAACTACTCTTGTTGCTTTCGAATTTCGATTGGCGCGTCTATTCATAGTCTGTCAAAGCACGGATCCATAGATGCTTAGCCGTGGTATTGCGCTACTACCATGGTTCACGAACTCCGTAGCCGCCAATCTAGAATACAACATGCATTGAGTGTGGGGCAACTGTATGTTGACTGCTTAACGGTCCTGTATTCAGCAAAAATGCCTATGCCTATGCAAATTATCCTAACGCCATGCCCTGCCCACCAGTACACAACAAACAAACGCCAACTAGAGCTGCAGACTCAAATGCTACATGCCAAAAGTCCATCCTCCGTTCATGCGGAGACGCTGTCGCTCCGCAACATCTTTCCGGATCTCGTCCTGCGTGAGCCCATCAGGCCCAGCCCAGTTCGCGCTACTCGTCCGCTCACGGAACTTCTTGATCCTCTTGTCCGTCTTGAACGTCTCTTCCAGCGAAAACGGTGCTATCGGTCCGAAGATGGAGTCCACCTCCATGCCTTCTTGGTCTCGGAGCAACACCTCCAGCTCCTTCGGCTGCGCCCAGTTGGGGACTGGGAGCATTTCGGCCTCCGAATCCTCGTCCTCGCTATCAGTCGCAATTTCAGGAAGGTTGATGTTCTCCCCATTGGGATAATTAGGCGACGGCTTCGGCGCTTTGCTGGAGCTGGCGCCTGGTGTGCGATGGGCTTGGGATGGGCCGGCAGCATTGGAAGACTCTGCAAAAGGGATCTTGCCACTAGCATACTTGGCCATGTCCATCGGGTGTCCTGGTCTCTGGGGCTGGCCGGTCTTGAAGATCGAGGATCCTGGCTGGGCATTCTGCCCATTCCCATACATGGAGGGCTTCTTAGCCGGTTCCTGAACGAGTCAGTATGCATCACAAGTTTGCGTTCTACGGCCACGTACCTTGCGAATGTTCGACTGGCGAATCGGCGGCGCCATTGTCGGCCGCATCGCCGCATGGTTTTCTTCATCGTCTGTCCTCCTCCGCTTAGTTTCGCCAGAAGGCTGCATTGCACCAGGTTTAGCCGTTGCAGCGCGGTGGCTTGCCTGCTCCTCCTCCAGTCCTCTCTTGGGCGGTTTGGCCGGATTGGGTGCAGGTGGGTTGATTGTTCGGCCAAGGACCGATCCCAATCGCGAGGTTGGACGACCGGGTCCGGCAGTCTCGCGTTGAGACGCCTGAGAAGCGGTCTTGTCCGAATGGCTCGGTCCCTACATAAATTAGCATCGTTCTGATACAAAGAAAAATGGAAAAACATACCGTCTCCGGCTGCTGGCTGCCCTGCCTCTCAAGTCGTCGCGCGTTTTCCAATCGCCGCTTCTCAATCGCCTGCATCTGAGCTGTCTTCTTGGGGTCTTCAGCTTGCCGCTCGCGGCGCTCGGCTTCAGCTCGGCTTTGCTGAGCCACTCGCTTGCGCTCCATTTCTCGTCGCTGCTCCTCCTTGCGCCGCGCCTCACGCTCTTCTTGTTCCCGCTTCCTTTCACTCGCAAGCTGAGCTTTCCGCTGCGTCTGCGTCTGGCTCGAGACAGAGCTCTTGAAGCTGCTGTTTGATGAGGCAGTGTGGAGTGATTGGTTGCTGGCCTTCTTCTTCAAGGACGCCGCTTTCGTTGTAGACGGGGTTGGGACCGGTGCTGGTATACTTGACTCGCTAGTAGAGGCCATGGAGGAAGCTAAAGGCATTTGGCGGGAAAGGGCACTGCCGACCCGAATCGAAACGGGCTGTGGTTTTGGCTTTTGCTGGGGTTCGCGGGTGGGCTTTGTCGGGCGGCGGTCGTTTTGTCTTGTTGATTGAGGTGCTGAGGGTTGAGCGGCAGCCTTCGGAGCAGCTTCGACAGGTGGCTCGGGGTCTTTGGAAGATTTCATCTGGGTTGCTCGGCTGGGGCTCGAGGGGAGCGTAGGGTAAGTAGCCGGTCCGCGCGCTTCAGATTCTGTACGCGCCCGCTCTCTTGTTGCCTTTTGTTGCGTTGTCCGTAGTTTCTCCTCCTGTCGCGTCCTCTCTGCAAGCTCCTCCTCTTCCGCTCGTTTTCGCTCATCAATTTCCTGCTGCTTGCGCTTTTCTTCTCGCTCAGTGGAGCTTCGTGTTCGGCGTCCCTCCTGTCGAAGGGGGCTATGAGCCGATAAAGGTCGCTGGATAGTTCGTTCAGTAGCCGTATGCGGGCGTTGGAGTTGTGTCCTAGGTTCGTCCGGTGAAGAGGCCTCTTGTCGGGCAGCGGCTGACACGCCTCCAGAGCTCGTGAAAAGCCCTTTAGCGGATCTCACAATCGACTGAAGTCTAGACTTGGAGGCACTCAATGGGCCATCTTGACGATTGGGGGAGCCGATCGGTGTCGTTGTCATGTTGTTGTCAATGTTGACGGACGCGCTCTTCTGGTGGCCGAACCGCTGCGGTGAGGAGAAAGCCGGAGTAGCAGCTTTTCCACGCGGAATTTCTGATGTTTGTCTAACGTGGGTTCTCGTTGTTTTTTGGGTCGCCGCGCTCTTGAGGGGAGAAGATGGTTGTTCAGGAGCATCGCTTGTTGGAGGCTCGGATGGCTTGCTCGTCATCGCTTTGGTTGTCGAAGGATACGGCTGGAACGGTGAGCTCATCGGTTTTACCCAGTCTTCCTCCGCGTTGGGAGTAGATCGCGGGGGAGTGTTCTCTCTCTGTTTAGAGCTGGATGCTTCCGGTTTGGCCTCTGGCTGTGTTGCAGGGAGCTCAGGATATGATACAGGCGCTGACGACAAATTTGCAACTGAAGGGATTGACTTCGTCGGCCGCGAAGGTTGCATTTTTCCGAGCATGCTAATCTTCTCGTGCAGCCGCTGAGTTGACGATTTGTTATGAAGCTTGGTCGCCTTTGAATCGACGTCCGATTCTTCATTGGTGGTAGGTTTACTCTCGTCGACATCCATCATCTCAGTTTGCGGGTTCTCATCAACAGCCTGAGTCATTCGATGCCCAGTCTGACGGCCGAAATAATTCGAGCTGGTCGCAGTATTTGGCTTAATGGAGTCAAGGTTGCTTGTCCTGGAAAGCCTTGAACCACCAAGAGGTTTGGAGCCAAGCGGTTCCCGGGCAGGGAGAGACGCAAAACTAAGGCTGCTCTTGCGGATCGGCGGTCGCTCCGGGGAATCAGTATCCGATGGCGAGCCAATATCGTCTAAATTGTCGAGAGCCAATTCATCCTTCTCGGGCTCGTTCCTCTCAGGCTCCTTGTCCTCTTCATGTGAGAGACGCTGGGCACTGGTGGTTTTAACTGGTGACGGCTCAGCATCATTAACTGGTATGTCGGCCTCCTTTCCATCCGGCGCACTTGCTGCCTCGGGCTCGTCGGCAGGCCTGTCTTCCATGATCGCATCTTCTTTTGGTTCATCATTCTTAGCTGGTTCCGCGACATTTGTGTCTTCTTTGCGAGTTCGTTTTGGCGAATCTATGTTCATTGGTTCAACAGTGTCGCCACGATGGCGCACATCCTCGCGCGCTGAGTGGAATGAGGCATCGGTTGTGCGGCGGCCAACAGATGAACGACGCGCATCTCCATTGGCTGTGATGGGCTCAGCGTCGAAAGGTTGTGTGGACAATTGCGACTCGGGTGCGACTTGTGTAAGAACCACCTCGTCGCCATCGTCGTCATTATCATCGTGCATTCCATGGTATCCAGAGTCGGTGTTGTATTGTGAGAAAGAATTGATGTTTTGGGGCAATTCAGGGTACCGAGGTTGAGTAGGTTCTGTCGCTTTGCTTTTCCCTTGTTTTGAAGTAGGCGCTGATGGGACATTAATAGCCTTCGTGGGCGAACGTTGCACGGCGGGGCTCGGGGAAAATTTGGCGTCCGCTCGGTTCTTCTTCACGGATGAGAATATCTCGCTCAGAGGCTGTGGTGGTCAATAAGGGGTGATAAAACCATAGAAGAGAGCAACAAACCACGCGGTTTTCTGTCGGGTCACGCTTCCGCAATGTGCGAGGAGTCTTGCCTTTTAATTTCCCAGGCGTTTTGAAGGCATCTGTGAAGTTACTGCGGGTATGTTAATTATGTCAAAGCTCAGCTCCCGACCGTGAGAGACCACGTACAATTGGTTGTTTGAGAAGATCTCGCCCATATGTTCGTTCAACCATTCCATCTCATAGCGCACAGGAAACTCGATTTCTTCCATCTCCTGATCCACCAGCTGCGTGCAGTTCTCTTTTTCGGTGGAAATCCAGGCTGCAGAACCAACCGGCTTCTGCGCCCTCGCGCCCGCTGCGGCCATGGCGATGTAAACAAAGGCAGCCGGGAGCTGCAGTCGCGTCGAAGAGGGGGTAGGTTGGGAACTAATTAGCTAAGGTTAAAGAAACTCATCTATTGAATCTATACTCGAGGATAAATCATCGAAACTCGGTGGTGCGCGGCTGGTGTCGGTGGTTGACTCGGAGATTGAGGTCGACGTAGCTGCGGGAGACTCAAAACATCGGCTACGCGTCCCTCCGCCAGAGCACGTGATATAGTTTCCCGAATCTTCAGGCAGAAACCTCGTCACTAGGCAAACATTGACCCCGCGAATCCAGATAAAAGAAAAGAAGGATAGATAGTTACTTATAAATATCCCAGTATCTGATAAATTTATGGGCTCGCCGTCTTTAATCGTTCAAAATAACATATTGGCATGTTGTAAGTACCAAATCCACTGGTTAGCATGAACAAAATATATAATAATAGATGCAAGTGGAACCGAAGTAACAAGCGTTACTGCTACAAAATATGCTGTTTATGATTATTTTCACGGCACACTGAATGTAAACACCTCTTGAATAGTAGGGGTTTACAGTATTATACGAGCTTGCAGCATCGTCAACCGAAGGGAATCTGGTCCCAGGCCCGCCAGCGTCTAACCAGTATTTACATCCAACTTGGACAGCCGTAGCTCTTAACAACCAATCTAGCGTTCCAAGTTCATACCTGCAATTTATTTTTGCAATTGATGTTGTATAGTATAGTTGAAGATCGAGGCGATCAGCTGACTAGACTCGTCAAGCGGCAAAGTTAATTACGGACAGCTTCGGACGTTGGATTTAAGCTCAAATGCTTCTAAGCTTCTATTTCGGGGTGCAACTTAAACAAGCTGGAGGCGCGGGCAGGGCGGATTTCTATACATCCATACTACAGAGTACCATGCAAGGAATAATAAACAGTTGTTGTAGGAATGGGCTAAAAAGGGTCGGAATGAGGTCAGGGAGCGATCACATGCCGAATGGTCTGGCCCGACTGACGTGGGAATCAAGTCATCCATGACAGAGCGTCTGTCCACAATAGTAATGGGTTTGGGAGCGACCGGAGTAGGAAACTAGGTAGAAGAGCAAAGAGTGGAAGCGCTTATTTGGTTGTGTTCTCATTGCTGGACGGTGGAACCTACAGACTCCAGAGTCGGAGCCCAAGTGGAAGCACAGCACACGACTCGCTTGTCAATTGCATCACCCGTTCCGATCCCTATCTTTTCTCTCGCTCCCCTTCCCTGTCCTGCTGCGACTTCCCCCCTCCTCATCTCCATCGCTCTCCTGCATCTTTCATCGCTTTCACCCCCTCTTTGACCGCTGTCATTGAATTAACCGCATCTTCGTCGTCCGTCATCCTCCTGGACTCTTATCAGCTCAGAAAAAGCTTTGTTTGTTTGGGACCTTGAGCTTCCGCACAGACACCACAGCCATGGCCGACAACGCTGGCCAAGTCAAGTATCCCGATACGGGTTCCAGTAAGGTAAGGGACGTCTCTATCCTCTTCAGAAGTGAATTGAAGCTGATTTTCTTTTCTACGAAGTAATATCATTGCCTAACGACGATCCCGAATACTCTCCCATGAAAAGTTACACAAACTGATTATTTTCTGCTCCCTCAGAAACCCAGGATCCGATAACAAATGGTACTGCAACCACGCTCTCGAACTCTGGCAGAATTACTGACGCGCCGTTAGGTCCGCTCGCTGATGGCATCAAATCCGAGGCCTCCCGCACGGGACAAGAATTTCGCGACTTGAAGAGCTCGAAAGTGGTTCCTTCGACCACCACAGCCACCGGCCAGCCTCTGACCTGTGTGTAATTACAATCGGATGCCGACCGGAATGACTTTACTAACCGTGCCCAGACTACCACTCCCTGCTATACAGTCTTCTCAGCGTAAGTAACCAAAGCCGACTGTAACTTCCGAGAAATAGTCACTAACCGAGGCTTGCAAATGTCAGTGGGAACAACCTCGTGCCACCGCCGCTTCCTTTGCTAGTGTTGTTGTTTTTATTTTCGCGGCGCGTTATCTTCCTCTTCTCCGCTGGCTTTTCAAATTCCTTTACTTGGCTCTCGGATGTAAGTTTGAAAATATCTGTGGTGGAGGAACACCGCTAACGGATATCTAGCCATGGCTGCACTTGAAATTGGTGGCAGACTAGTGTTGTCACAAGGTCTCGCCAGCTCATTCCGTCCTCGTAAATACTATACCCTTCCCAAGGAAACCATTGAAGCTGTGTTGGAGGACTTTGAGCAGCTCGTCGACTTCGTCCTCATCGAGTTCCAGCGCATCCTCTTTGCGGAGAACGCTGTTCACACCGTGGCTGTGAGTCAAACACAAACTACCCACTTTGATGTTATAGAATTTGAGTCTTAACTCGATGTCTAGGGATTTTCCGCGGCCTTCTCTGCCTACTGGTTGATCAAGATTCTTCCCTTCTGGGGTCTGTCTCTTTTGGCCGTCACCATCGCTTACCTAGGACCCCTTGTTTACATGAACAACCGTGAGCTCATTGATGCTCAGATTGAGCATGCTCAGCAGCTAGTCAACTCTCAAGCACACCAGCTGAAGGGCCTGGCGGAAGAGCGCACTTCCCATGCCACCGGACTGGTGAAGCAGTATGTTGGAGACTATAGCAACAGGGCTCAGGAGTACATTGGCAACCGTCGCTCCACTTCTCCCGAGGTTGTCAAAGCTCCCATCGCCGTCCCGCCCCCGGCCGCAGCAGTAAAGAAGGAGGCCGAGCCTGAGCCCCTTATCAAGACCTCTGATTTCCCCGACGCCCCCAGGGACGAGCCGGTGGCGCAATCCATTGAGAAGCCTCAGTCCGAGACGAAGCCTCTTGTGGCTGCTTAAACAAGCGTCTACCAACCTCATTGGTCCACAGTTTACCCAGTATCGCGGTCGGCCGATCCGTATTGGAAACAGCACTGCTTTGGTTCAATATCCAGATACCTAGAGACCCAGTCTTGCGCACCGACGCACTGATGAGACCACTTGACGTGGAAGGGACCTCAGATGGCAAGCTTGGCCTGTACATGATGAGATGGTACGAATTCTGAAAACTTTCAATTCTAACCCCCATTTCGCCCTTTTTTTTTTTTTTCCCCGACTTGTTCACGTTCTATCTTCGCTTCGACTTGTTTCTTGTTGTTATTCTTTGTTACTCATTACTCTTTTCACCTTTTCTTCATAGTATAGAGTTTGATTTAATTCTCAGACGTTGAACGCTGCTGTACAATATGCCCAGTGCACGTGATTCTCCTAGGGTTCGTAGCAGGGAATAGCGGACACTGTCGCCTAGCAAAGGTCCATGACCCCTGACATTGGTCTCGAGGACCAGGCTGTCCAACGTAAAGGGACGTTTCTTCACTACGAGTAATGTTTGTTTCACCACCGAATTACACAACCGGCGGCGATGATCCACCTCTATCTTGTGTGATGCTCCTAGGTTCAAGCAATGAGACAGGCGAATGATCGAGCACTGGACCCGAGCGCTGGCATGCTCCAGAGACGGGTTGCCGGCCTATTCCCCTTACCCCAGATAGATCGAGCGCGGTGGTACAAGTGTTCCCGGGATGTTTTACAATGCCGTTGGAAACAGGGATCACCCGGGCGAGAAATGACCGGGGAGCCAGACCGTCTCAGCTCGGTCAACGGTCCGGCGTCGAGCGAAATGAAGGACCGCGGTGTTTGTCCTGTTTGCACTGCGCTCCCTCTGTATGCTGTCCTCACTGAGGGCTTCCTCACTCACCGTCTCTCTTCTCCTGCAGAACAGACGCAGCAGAAACGTCAACTCATCGCGTCCTGTGGGATTTTGTCTCCCCTTCTGCACCCCGTACTGATCAGCCTTGCGCCCAACTCCACCGCAGCTCTCACGGCACTCCTGTTTTCTGAGTTTACTTGGGAGCGCCCAGTGCTTAGCCATTTTCAGCTCAATGGCTCGCCATTAGGAAGCTTTGCAAGCCGCTGACGCGATACCTTTGCGTTTCTAGACGTTCCAATGTGTCTCAACCGGTTTGTCACTCGGCTTAGTGGTAGCCAACAACTCGTGGGTGTTGTCTCGCACCTCCTTTAAGAGCTCGCGTTTTTTCGATTTCTTTTCCTTCACTCTCTCCGTCGTTTAGGTTTTTGCCAGAGAGTCAAATTCAGTCTTGCAAGACACCTCCAGTTAACTCTCCAGGGTGTTGTGGAGGCACATCTCCTCATAAGCCAGGTAGCATGGCCAAAAGCTATAATGGACCGCTCGAATGAAAACCGAATCCACCCCCAGAAAGTATACAGATATGAAGGTGCAATCAACCAATGGTAGCAAACAACTTCTGTATGCTGAAATCAACCACTTTGGTCAGGCTGCAGAGAAGTCTGCGTGGAAGGTTCTCTTTGACACCCTCATCCACTTGGACGGTTGCATTCTAGCTCCACTATATCAACATCGCCACCTGTGCCATTAATGACCAGGCGCAACTCATACGGCGGTCCGTCGGAGCTGAGAAACATGGCTAACGCGGGTGTGACGGTTGAGCGAGTGAGGCTGGAGCCTACCCATCCATTCGCTATGTCGCCTGACGACAGGAGGTGAAGCTCATGATAGATTCTATACCACTCTAGGCGTACTTTGGATGTAACAGATTGTCGCCCGGATAACTGGCTGAGCAAACTCTTCGTTTGTTTCCTTCCTACTACGCACTTTCAGGGGGAAGGAAATGGTCGATCCGTTAGCCAGTGCCTGAAACCTTTCCAGAGACATGGCTTTTTCACTCATCTTTTCACTTTCTGCCTTTGACTTTGGGATTTGCCTAGCCAAAGATCCACACCAACCGAAGCTGCTGTCTAACAAACCCCTCCTGGTATTTCCCTGGAGGCAGAGCTGACCGAGGTGGGTCCGTTGGTTGGTGGTTACAACCGCAGCTTCCTGTCATACAAGAAGGAAGGCTTCATGCAGCTTTCCGTGGCCTCAGACCTCTCCGATCCCTTTCTCACTCACCAGCAGCGGTATGACCCGTTTGCCTATTGGTCGATAGACTGTGAGCGCTAATTTTCCGGTTGCTCGAGCGACTCTCCCACCTGATGGTCGAGTTCCTTGATGGCGCAGTACCATCGTCGTTGATCCCGCCTGCCAGCAATATCTGTATCCATGACTCGGAAAAGGAATAACCCATGCTCGTCATTAACAGAGGACGGTGATCTACTGCGATACATGACTCTCGACCCTATTATTAGTTTTACACGGGGTCTGGTCTCTCCTATAGAGCTCATCTCCGCTAGACCGCCATCTCACGTCTGTTTGTAAGGAAGCCAGAACCTGGCTCAGATGGCCATAAGCCCAGTTTCAATTTACGGTCAACTCTGCAGGGCCTCCACATGGTTGCAGGAGTTCCTGAAACGTGATTTACCATGTCTCTTGTTGCTGAGCCTGCCGCATATTGGCCTTGGGTAACTGCAGATGGGGAATGAAACACCTGAAGCCTCGACAAGTTGCGTGCCATGAGCGGCATTTCCGGTTTCCAAGCTAATCAAAAATGGAAAGGAAACAAAAAATTGCGCCTAATCTGGAGGGGAGGTTCGTCTATCCCTCCCGTTGAGCTAAGTAGGGAACGTTGCAAAGCAGAGTAACCAGGTACCCCCTTGGGGAGTACCTGCTATACTCAAGCTGGGGGCTTTGGGTTTTGCAGATCCGGGCTCATCAGAGCTCTTTGATCCGTTCTTGACGTGTGCCTCGTGATGCCACCCTAAGTGTCTGAAAATCAGCGAGGTTATTTTCAAGCCGACCAGACTTTCCATCCAAGACACACACCCAACTTGGCTGTCTAGAACAGGAACTTGACTCACAATTTGGGTTCACCGCTGCTCTGGTCTCTTCACTTCGAAGAAGAAAGGAATCTAACTAGCGCTTCATTTCCAAATCGGTCAAACGGAGAGGGGGAAAGCCATCAGACAGTCTTTCATCGAATGCCGCCACCTAGCCAGTCGTGGACAGCCTTGCACCCAGTAAATACGCCAACAGAAGCGATATTGCTGCTGATATTTGATGCCACTTTTCTTTCATCATTCCTTCTTCTCTCTCTTTTGGCAAGTTCCATTGTCGCCCAGGTACATCGTCACCTAGGATTCCGTCGGCTTCAAACACCCGTGCATTGCTGCCGCTCTTCAATAGGCTTTCTAGATAGCCTCTCTCACCACATCCCATCTCGTTTGCGACCTAACTATACCTTCTAGAATCATTCATCTCCTGTTGTCTTAGGATCAGACAACGGCGGTCAAACCGATCAGAGTTCTGGATCGACCTGTCTCCGTTGCGGCCATCCGAGTGGTCTACCACTTTCGCACGCAGCCGATCTCACCGATAAAACAGAAACATACGTTCATCTTAGACAGCGGAGACTATTCACTTATAATAAGATGGTGTCCATAGAATCTCTCCTCAATCCTCTACCCTCTCCTTCGCCGACAAGCTCCGCGAGTACCATCATGCTGCGCTCTCCTCGCCAGAAGAAACAGAAGATGGCAAAAGACGCCCCTATCTTTCAGCGCGGAAAGCCCAAAGGTGAAGTACGCTATCCTCCTTGCGAAGTGCGAAATGGCGAAATTGCCAGTCTGCATCGTGACTTTCGCATCCATCCTTTCGGCAACATCGCCGACTACCCACGCCACATTCCGTACAACAGCGATAAGAAATCATTCCAGGAAAGGACGGGACGCGAAAGCTTTGAGGTTTTCCAGTACACGTTTCAGATCCCCGGGGAAGAGAAGCAGTGGACGGTGATGTGGGATTACAACATTGGTCTCGTCCGAATAACACATCTCTTCAAATGCAACGATTACTCAAAGGTGAAATAAGCTTGCCATTCAACTTTTGGAGAGACAAACGACTAACTGAGCTCAGACAACCCCAGCGAAGATGCTAAACCAAAATCCCGGCCTTCGAGATATCTGCCACAGCATAACGGGCGGCGCCCTTGCGGCACAAGGTGAGCAACATCGCCAACTCAATTCTACTCTATACACGTCGGAATCATTCTAATATCTCTCTCTTAGGATATTGGATGCCATACGAGGCCGCCAAAGCCGTTGCAGCAACCTTTTGCTGGAAAATCCGCTACGCGCTCACCCCCATCTTCGGGGTCGATTTTCCGAACACTTGCATCCCGCCCAGCGACAGCAATCGGTTCGGCCGAATGATCATTGAGCCCGCGATAGTCCAGATCGCAACGAGGAACGCTAACGAATACCGCTTGCTTGAATTTCGTTCGTCGCCGCCAGACTCGTTCCAAGCAGACTACACCTACCGTCCGAGCTCCGGCCCCGGCATCGATAGAGGCCGGACTAGCGTAGCCCTAGGCCGACACATCCTTCCCAAGTCCCACCACCACCATCGTCGCCATCGCAGCAACACCTCCTCAACGTCGACAGATACATCCCTGGCCGGATATGGATCATCTCCTGAAGGAGAATATTACAGCAGCGCAGAGCGATATTATGCTTCTCCCGTTAGTCCGCCCCGAAGCTCGTTTACACCAGTCAACACGCCTCGCAGTAGAGACATCTATCCTAATGATTCGGCCAACCCCCTCCCATCTTCTCACGGACTTATCGCGTCGCTTACCACCCCTAAGGAGAGAGCACGCGATCGGGCAAAAGCAAGGGTGAATCCTAGCTCTGACCCATCCAATCAACCTATACTCACCACCAGAGACATCGCCATCCGCACAGTCGCAGTCGCGGATGGCAGCGACGCCGATGACGACGCCGACGCAGAAACCGACCTTGAATATTATTTAGGTCCCGATCCAGACACCACATCGTCCGATAAATCTACATCTTCAACCCCCTCGTCGGGCTCGGGGTCTAGCGACAGCCTCGGCTCAATCGGTCTTGCGGGCCTTTACGCCGACGATAGCAACGTCGCTAATGGAAACGATGATGAAGTCCACCAGGACACAGAGACGGACATGGATGAGTACCGCCCGTCGAAGAGAATCGCAATAGCGGATCACAGACCAGTGAGGATAGTACCTCCTAATCCCAAATGTCATCCTTATACGAAGAACGAGGTCTCTCGCGAGCCTGAGCCTCCACGTGGGCACGAGCCTGACAGATATTCCATCACCGGGCGTCGACCGTCCGAGATAGCGGTGGCCCAAGCTTTGATGGGACTGCGTCGGGGTTCAGCGAGGAGGCCCGTTAGTTCTCCAAGCGACGCCCGTCACGATGTCCATGATGTTTATGATGAACCTGAGCATAGACATGGTTGCCCTTATTGTTGCCCCTGTCATGAGCAGGATCATGGCGATGGCCACCATCTCGCTACTTCAATCACTTCCGGCAGCCCACCCAATCTGTCCGGGCAGAAGAGACGACGTGCACCGTCCGCCCCTCCTAACATCCGATCCCACCCCAACTTTCGCGATCCCGTTACATTTGACCAAGGTTATCGCCCCCACAAAGCCCAAGTGCGTAGTTCCACCGTCTAGCCATGGAGCAGGTACTTAGACTAGGGCTACTCACTCACACACCCACCTGAGTCTTCCCTCCTCCTTTCTAGCTACCTTGCTTTTTGCTCTGTTTGTCATTCCATACTTCCTGCACCCCCAACTGCCTTATGAAGAAATGAATCCGACAAACAATGTTATCAATAGACCGGCCGGAGTTTTGGATTTGAGAATTTGAATTTAATCTGCACTTGCTTGCACCTGCATCTGTATCCGTATTCTAGCCATCGACTCCTTTTCTTGCATTCATCTGAGTTTTGTCAATCTACCTAGCCTGCGACTATTATGACTATGTATTGCTATGTCTGACTATGACTTTGCACTGCAGTGCGATGTGTTCTTTTCATATTTTGATTAGAAATTGCCATTGATCGTTGAAAAGCCATCATCATCATGGGCATATTACTTTGGTTAGACAACATAGACTTGTTGTCGACAACAGTCTGGTGAACTTTAACGGTAGTTGTGTAACCCAGGGAACTCTGCCATGGCGGGGTACTCTGCAGATACCAGCCAGCCAAGTCAACATCACAACGTCTATCCTACTAAGGCAAACTTATTATTGGTATTAGTGGGAGACGGTCTTGAAAGAAACAATGAATTAACTAATCCTCGAAAAGCTTAGTGTAAATTGGAAAATTTATAACAATACTGTACGAAACAAATATTAACAGAAAGACGATCAACGCCCTGAGAAAACCGAACTGAACTTCGCTTATTCAGACATATCAAATGAATCATCTTGGCCATCTGCTCCATCGTCGCTGTCGTCATCCTCAATCACGTAGCTCTTCTTGGTAGTGGCTGTCCGTCTCGACGGTCGGCTAGCGGTGCTTGCAGCACTACGTGCGTTGCTGCGCGCAGGGGCCTCGTCTCTCACACCAGCAGGCGAGTCGAGGATGTCGTTGGCCATTGCATCAATATCGTCCTCCGAATCATCCATAATTGTCTTCTTCTTCTTCGGGGGAGCCTTCGCCTGCTTGGAAGCATATGCCTTGGCGGCTGGCGAGAGTGTTGTCTGCTTCGTGGGAGCTTTGGTAGTAGAGGATGCAGCTGCGTCCTTCTTTGGACGGCCACGACCCTTACCCGCAGTTGCCTTGGGGGCGGCAGCTGCCTTGGCTTTCGGGGCCGCCTTGCCCTTGGCAGGTTTGGCAGGCTCTTCCTCCTCGTCATCGTCATCCTCCAAGACGCTATCTGACGCCTTCTCCTTGGGCTTAACCTGAAGAGAACGGCGCGGCGAGTTCTGCGGGATAAGCTTACTGTAATCAGTCTCGTCTGGGTCGAACTCGTTGGAGATTTTAGATGTCTTGGAGCTAGTCGGCAAACCGGTGCTACTGCCAGGTCGTGATGGTTCAGAAAAGAGTTGACGAGAATCGTTCGCGCCACCTATACCCTTGACCATTTTGCTCACATCACCAAGCAGATCATCACCGTTGTCACTCTCAGAGTCGCTCAATGCGTACTTAGGCGCAGCTTTACCACGACCCGTGCGACTTTGAGGAGCTGTCTTGGCGGCTTCAGCCTTGGTGATCTCCTTAAAATCATCGTCTTCGAGGGGGTCGCTCTCGTCGTCTTTCGGCGTAGGCTTGGCAGCTGCGGCTGCAGGGCGACCTCTCTTAGGCGCCGCCTTGGGTTTGACATCTTCGTCATCCTCGTCCTTGGGTTTCGCTGCTGCCTTAGGCGCAGCTCGACTCTTCTGAGGGATGACCTCGATATCAGAATCTGCCATATCAACATCGCCGTCCTCTTCCTTCGGCTGGGGTGAAACCTTGGTCGGTCCTCTGCTCTTCTTTGGTATGATTTCTTTCATATCAAACTCGTCGTCCGAATCACTGTCAGAGCCCTTATCTGTCGGTTTAGGCTTATTCAAGAAGCTCATGATACCACCTTGCGGTTCGGCTTTTTTCGCGGCTGGCTTCTTCTTAGACTTGGAGACAACAAAATCGTCATCTGAGTCGTCAGCTGCCTTGCGCTTCTTCGCGCCAGCGGCCTTGCCACCACCCATGGCAAGCTTGGTGGACGTGCGGCGACCCTTCTTCTCATACCCACGACGGCGACGGTCAGTCTCTGCAAGCTGGTAGCGCCACTCGTTAATGAAGTCATCAAGATCGCGGAGCCAGATATCCTCCTTCGAGAGCTTGATCAATTCATCGATTTCATATTCCTTGTCCCCGATCTGGCGGCGTAGTCTTTCCACACGCTCTTGGGTCAAAGACCAGATGGCCATTCCCAATAGATAGTCATAAGCGGAAGCAAGATTCTGGGAATCAGCCTGGTCATCGGAGGCCTCGTCTTCAGACCCCTCCTCGACAACCTTCTCGGTTTCACCAGCCTTAGCTGCATCTGCCACCTTGGGGAACGCCTTGAAGCCCTTCTCTTTCAACTCTCCAACGAGAACAGTCTTCTTCTTCTTTGAAACGACCAGCTCCCCATCGATGATCATCTGGACAAACCGCGCTTGGTTGGTCAACTTCTCCAGCTCAGTCTGAAGTTGGGAAAGTTGATGTTGCTGCACAGAAGTTAGCGCTATCATTATTATCAGCTTTTAGATTAGACTGGCGATTTCACTCACTTTACGCTTCTCATAGAACTTGAGGCGAAGAGTAAAGAACTCCTTCATGATATCCTCAACGCTGTTGTACTTGGTAATTCGACCCTCGGGGTCAAAGGCAACCAGGTTAGATGTCGCCACGGTCTTAGTGAGCTTGAACTTGTCCTCCAAAACCTCCTGGGTCAGGGGGGCCTTGATATTCTTCTCATCCAATTGTAGGATCATGTGCACGTCGGAGTTTGTGTTGTAATCCCGATAGTCCTTAATCATTGAGGGCGTCTTGTCGGCCTTGATCATGTCCTCAAGTTTGTTGATAAAGTCCTGGGTCCATGTTCGGACGGGCAACTCTGTAACTTCCACTTCCTTGTCGGAAATTTGCTTGATGGTTCCACTGAACTTGTATCTGTCGGGACCCAATGGGGTAACGTCTCCCTTGAAGCCCTTGAACCAAGGTTGCATTGGCTTCATTTCTTCACCGTTTAGCATGCGTTTCAAGTTCTCCACGATGTCCTCGGGATTGTAGTTGGGAATCGTAGAACTCCAACCGGTACCAATACCGTCAGCACCGTTGACGAGAACCATCGGGACAACAGGAATGTACGTCTCAGGCTCGATCATCTTGCCATCGTCCTCGCAGTGTGTCAAGATGGGATCATCGTTCGCGTGGAAGATGCGTCGGGCGAATGGGGAAAGCCGAGTATGGATATAACGCGCACCAGAGGCATCCGATCCTCCCTTCAAACGACTACCAAAATTACCACTGGGTTCGAGGCAATTGATGTTGTTGGAACCGACAAAGTCTTGCGCCAAGCCGATAATAGTTTGATGCATCGACGCATCACCGTGGTGGTACGCAGTCAAACTCAAAACTTGACCGGTAAGATCAAGCACCTTGACATCCTTCTTGATGTTTCTTTTCAGGAGCGTGTACATGACCTTGCGCTGACCGGGCTTCATGCCATCAACAACCGACGGAATTGATCGGACATTATCCGCCATACTGAACTGAATGAGTTCCTTGTTGATAAAATCGGTGTACGAAATCTTGTCCACGGAATGATCCATATAAGTGCCCGGCTTGAACTGACGAAGCCATTCCTTGCGCTCTTCAATTTTCTTCTTGGAGAATGCAAGTTCAATCAGTTCAACTTCGTGGTCCTGCATGGTATGGAACTCCTTCAAGTGGCGATCCAAATCACGGAAATAGTCCTGTGCCTCTTCAGCACCGCTGGTACCCAATCCCTTGTAGTATTTGTGCTCCCACCCGCGCTCATGACCGTGCTTCTCCCTCCAGGCCTCGTATTCTTGCAGAGTGAAGAAGGACACCGCTTTGGTCGGGTTCTTGATGTCGCCTTTCCAGACTTTTACAATGGGCGTGATAAACTCGATCAAAAACTCGGGGATTCTCAGCAAACTCGGGAATTGAGCTTGTAAGAAGTTGATCAATAAACCCTTAATGTGAGAACCGTCATGATCCTGATCGGTCATGATCATCAAGTGTCCATATCGGAGTCCGCGAGTTTCCGTGTATTCCTTCTTGTGCTGCAAACCCATGAAGTTCTTGATGCTCTGGATTTCTTCGTTCTTCGAAATCTGATCAAAGGAGGCATCGCGCACGTTGAGCAACTTTCCACGCAATGGATATACACCGAAAAGATCAGCTCCGACCACACCACGACCGGCCATGGCCAAACCCTTGGCGGATTCACCTTCCGTCAAAATCAGGGTGCAACGATAACCATCCTTGGTGCCTGCCTTGTTCGCATCTGTCAACTTCGGGTTGTTCATGCGAGTGCGTCGACCGCCATCAGATTTCTTGAGCATCAAATCGGCCTTGTGATCAGCAAATTTCTTGAGAGAGTCGAGAACACCAGAGTTCGCCACCTTCTTGAGGAAGGCGTCGTCAAGCACTGGCTTGCTTCCGAATTGAGTTGACTTCGTGGTCAATTGCTCCTTCGTTTGAGAGTTAAAGGACGGGTTGACAATCTTTGAATTGACGAAAAGGAAGATATAGTTCCGAATCTGAGCTGTTTTCAGGATTGATCCTGTTCCCTTCTTGTTCTTCTTGAGCGACTCCGCCAATCGGTTGCAAATCTGGTCGGCGATGAAGTTCACGTGGGTACCACCAGATGTCGTAGCGATAGAGTTGACGAACGATACTTGTTTGAAGGAGCCATCCGACACGGCGAAACCAACTTCCCAGTAAGGATGGGGATTGCAGGTAATAATCGGATCGCTCTTGGAGTCATCGTCACCACGGTCACGGCGAATGGCTTTCGTGTACATTTCCATGTATTTCTTGAAGTTCCGGATAGGAACTCGGGTCCCGTTCAATTTAACGGCCACTTGTGTAGTACCAGCCAAATCATAGACACGTCGCTTGAGAAGGGCCTCGAAATCGTCATCAATGCCGTCCATGCCGAACTTCGCGAAGTCGGCCTTGAAGCTAACTTTGGTGTAATCCTCACCCTTGGCAGCGGTGATCTTCGGCTTGCCTAGGTTTTGCATGTTGTTCGTCCAGGTCTGTTTGTACCGTTTCTTCTGTGTAGAATCCTGAGTTTCGACAGTGAACTCGGTGGAAAAGACGTTACAAAGCTTAGCACCGAAACCGTTGCGACCACCAGTAATTTTCGCCTTGTCATCGTCGTAGTTTGAGGAAGTCAGGAGGTTACCGAAAATCATCTCGGGAATGTAGATGCCCTTCTCATCGTGAATTTCGACTGGGATACCTTTGCCGTTGTTCCAGACACTGATTTCACCGGTCTCCTTGCTGTAGGTCACTCGAATCTCGTCCATGTTCTTATCATTTTGCTTGTTGTCCGCTGCGTTCACGACAATTTCGTCAAAAATTTTGTATAGACCGGGGACCCAAGACACTTCGCGAAACTCCATTCCATCGACCTCCGAGTTGTAGACCCACATTTCTTGTGATGTGCGCTCAACTGACCCGATATACGTATCCGGACGCTTAACAATATGCTCAAGGTGGGAGAGCTAAGCGAAACACATGTTAGCGCATTTATTCCTCTGCCCCTGAATGGCAAACCTACCATTTTGTACTTGTCCGACGCTTTTACTTCCTTGGATGGTTCCTCGCCGTCTAGTGAAATCGATTCGTTTTCAACATCTGCGAGTGGTTTAGCACCGCCCTTCTTAGTGGCGGCTGCCGATTGGGTCTTCTTGGGGGGTGTTTGTGAGAGCATGGAGTCGTCGCCAAATGGGTCATCGTGATCGGATTCATCTTCGCTGTCAGCCTTGGCCTTCTTCTTCCCCTTCGCAGCTGGCTTTGCTGTCAGCTTTGTTTGTGTTGTTTTCTTCGGAGCAGCCTTCTTCGCCGCAGGCTTAGCCTTAGGTTTCTGTGAGTGGCAACGTCGCGGTTAGCAGGAGTCGAGAGCCAGAATTGGGGGAGGCAAAAGCGTACGGGGGCCTCGTCGGGGACAAAATCGGAGCTACCCTCGTCCGCAAAGACGGAGTCGTCCATGATTGAGTCAGAGTCACTCATTGTGACCAGGGAGAAGCAAGACGCAGAATAATTGTGAAACAGTCAAAACGCAGGAACGAAGTTGAAACCGTAGACAACGAGTGGCAAGAAAAAGGAAGAGAGGGACAGATGTATCCTCCCGGGTGAGAGAAGTATGGAAGCGAAGAGGAATAAAGAGTGAAAGAACAACGCCTCCTCCACGGTCCCCTCGTTGAAAGTTGTGTTGATGCTTTGTTGTCGACGCGCTGGGTTGAAACCTGCGCCCGGCAGGCCCTCTGATAATGGTTTCTGTCCGGATCATGAGTTTCGCCGTTCCGTAGCCAAATCGGGTAAACTCAAAACACACCATCCGAGAATGGAAGGCACGATCAAAACACCACGGGCGGGGTTCCTTCTATTCTTAGCTCCACCTCGCCTGCTCGAGTTCAAGTTGGCAGTGACAGCAAGTGAGGAGTCACTGAGGCAGAGATCTCCCTGGTTCCCCTCATTCGAACGATCTGGAGCTGCCACTGACGTGTATCGAGAACCAAAGGAGATCTCTCCGGCAACAAAGAGCTTCCAACAAAGCGTTGCTCAGAATAGAACCGAGCATACAGTTGCAAGTATCCTTCACTCAATATTCAGTTCCAGTAGACCCCTACTCCGTATAGTCCGTGAGTTTGCTTTAAAACAATTGGTATTTTCTGTTAGATCATGATTTTCATATAAAGCGTCAAGCAAGGCCGATTTGGTTTAGAAATATATAATGGCTTGAGACCCTGAAGATCAGCTGTTTTCCTGCCTCTTCTTCCAAGATCCCCTGAATCATCTTGTGGCATAAAATAAGTACTGGAAGCACCTTATAAAAGCAATAAATTATTATTCCCTAGTTGTACCCCTACACCGATGTCGATTTACTCCGTATACTGTACGGTGAAGAGACCTTTGAGATGCAGAGCGCAGGTTTGTTGTTTCAGGACGCCCGTACGGAGCGGTATGGCCGGTACTGTCATTTTATCCCTTCCCAGTACAGCCAATAAAGTGAGCCCGTTGAATTAAAGGCCCAATAGAAGCCTGCGGCAGCCACTCCCCACTCAGGTTAAAACGGTCATGCGACGGTTTAATACAGATGACACCGAAGAGGAAGAGCATAGATCACCTGTCGTCGAATAGGATTCAATAAGAAGCCCCTGGATGTCGTTCCGTGTGTGGTCGTCCCTCTGGCATATCCTGATACTTCTGTGTTCCACGGCGGTTCCTGAGCTGAGGTTCTCAGTTCCCAGTTCCCTGAGCCCAAGTTTCAAGTTCCATGGTTCTATGCGGAGATCAGGAGAAGTTCATGGAGCTCAGCTGTCGTACACCGTGAGAGCAGGAACCTTTAATGCTCACCTCCTTATTCTTTCCGGGATATACTCCGTAATGCAGATAATAATTATCTTAACCGCACTAGCAAGTCTAGCATTGAAGTTCTCTGCCCTAGCAGCAGTATTGGACGATCAGCAGGGCGAGACCACGGGTGGACTAATCAGGAGAAGGGCGAGAGAGGGCCCCTGAACCAGAAGCCCACTTGGGGAGCACAAGACACCACTAACCTCACCATCTCCCCAATTCAAACCCTGGCCGTTTCTCCTTCATTTCTCCCTGTCTCCCCGTCCTCTTCAGCTCATTCCCTCGGTCGCGCCGTCGAGCAATGCCGCTGTCTGCCGTCCCAAATCCATCGGCCGCTCTCCCGTTTCCTTATCGCGTCTCCCATCGTTAACCCCTCCGATCCGATCCTCGCGTTTCACGCCCTCGAATTGGTTTCCACAAAGCTAAAGCTCCCCGAGGAATGTGTCTTTGAAGCTTCCTCGAACAGTTGAGCTATAGTTACTACGCAATGTCAGCGACCATGGAGCAGACCGAAGCCTCGCCGCGGCCCAGTTCGGACACGGTCGTCCGTACCCCGAGCCACACCGATTCAATGGTGACAGTGCCTCTGTCATCCAATTCAGAGGACACCCAACCCGACTGGCGCACTCTTGATATTCCCCAGACTCCTGTCGAGAGTACGCCGCATTCCGATGACGAGATCGACCGCAAGACCACTCCCAAGCCCACCTCCGCGAGGCCAGATCTGGAAACCGAACTCTCTCGAACACGGGTTAGCGAAGAAAATGACAGAACAGACATACTCGAAGGTGATGCAGTGGATTGGGAGGAGCTGGAAAAAACAGAGTCACAGGAGCCTCGCAAGGAAGGGTCCGATGAGGTATGTCCTGCAGCATGACGTGAAATGGAATGAAAGGAATTTTATTGACATTATTTCCAGACAACCGCTTTGTTGTTAGCTCGGCTGGAACAAGAGAACAACGCTCTAGCTACCAATCCAAAATCCGGCCTAGCAAAGGTTGCTTCGCAGAACAAACAACAGCGTCCGTCTCGGTCACAGTCCTTGCATCAGATCAAGCGCTTGATCGATGAAGACCCCCGATCCTCTCTCCGCTACTCACAACTTCCACTGCCCCCGCCCATGACTGAGCTCGAATTTTGGGCTGCTCTCGTTGCAGACTACCCACAAACAGTGCAACGACTGCCGACTTTGACATCAAATAAAATCAGAGGCGGGGTCCCACCTCCCTTGCGTGGTGTGGTCTGGCCAAGTTTGTCAGGCGCAAGGGACCCATCACTATTGACCGAATATCAGAAGCTCTGTGGCGAGACCAGCCCATACGAGGGATTGATCGGAAAGGACATTGGCCGCAGTTTTCCCAATGTTGAGATGTTCCGCGATCCAAATGGCGAGGGGCAGCAGATGCTTGCTCGCGTGCTGAAGTGCTTTAGTCTCTATGATACGAAGATAGGCTACTGCCAAGGCTTGGGGTTTGTGGTTGGTCCTCTGTTGATGCACATGTCGGATGCAGAAGCATTCTGTGTGCTCGTGCGGTACGTTTGATTGAGTTGCATGAGTAATGAGATGCTGATCGTTCTAGACTTATGGACCATTATGATCTTCGAACCTGCTACCTGCCCGACCTATCAGGTCTGCACCTCCGCGTTTATCAGTTTCAGAATCTGCTTGCTCGTCTTCGACCTGCACTATTCGAACACCTGGAAACGCTGAACGTGGAGCCTGCATACGTTTCGCAATGGTTTCTATCGTTCTTCGCTGTTTCGTGCCCTCTCCCAATGCTTCTTCGGATCTACGATGTTATTTTCCTGGAAGGAGCTTGCGAGACCCTTATGCGCGTTGCCCTTTCGCTAATGCAGCGGAACGAAAAGAAGATCTTGGCCTGCTCAGAGTTTGAAGATGTCATGCAGTTTCTACTTTCCAGGAGTCTCTGGGATACGTAAGTTATGAAGTTGTTCGCATTGATGCCAAACTTACTGACTTGAGCAAGCTACGCTTTTGACGCCGATGACTTTGTTAACGACTTCGTTTCGTTGACCAACCTTGTCACGAAGGAAAGCTTGCAAGCACTGGAGGCTAGTTACAACCAATCACAGGGAGTTCCAACAGGTATCTCCTTCCCTCAGATGCAAGCTGCGGCTTCGCGATTCTTGGGTAGATTCTGGGCTGGGTCCGGCCCGCACACCTCGGTTAAATCAATCAATCTAAATCCCAAAGATGCCAACACACCGAACAATCTCCGTCGGTCAACCTCCAAACAGAGCATGGCGTCGACACTCAACTCAGTCGAATCCACGTCCGATGCCAGCACGGCGCCTACGGAGCTGTCCGTCGACGCGCAAAAGGCCCGCACCAAATCTGCCATGTCCCAAAACAAGGATCGCGACCTTCATACCCAAATTGAAGATCTCCTAATGGCTCTCAGCGACCTCCAACGCCAACAAGCCGACCTCTCCCGCGAACTCCAACAGGAACGAGAAGAGCGCGAAGAAGACCAAGCCCTGTCCAAATCCATGCTCGAATTTATCAAAGAATCCCCTGCTGCGGACTCCACTCCTGCCGAACTCCTCAGCAAAGCCGAGGAGCGCTTCGCAGCTGTAGACTCCAACAAGCACACGTCAATCGACCAAACCAAGCACCAGCTCCGCGATGATCTCGACCGGTGGAAGAACATGTACTCCGTGGAAACCGGGCGATGCCTGGACTTGACCCGTCGAATGGACGAACACGAACAGGAAAACGCCTCACTCAGGGAGCAGCTTCGTGAGGCCCGAGGCCGTATCCAAGATGGATACCGGGATCGACAACGCCTAGAAAGAACCGTACGAGACCTCCGTAATATCAAGACACCCACCCCCGACACACCACCAGAATCCTACGGCTCACCGACAAGCGACAAGGGCGAAAACACTGGCGGTCTCCGCGAGCTTAAACTCGCGCGCTCCGCGTCAACAAAGAGCTCAAGAAAGAGCACAACGTTCAACAAACGATCTAGCAGTCTAGGCTTACAAAACGTCTTAGCCACCGATAACAACCGACCACCGGGCGAAGAAGCACTGCTTCTCGAGCTCGTAAATGCAAAAACTGCAGAGGCGGTAGCGAAACAGGAACTGGAAGAAGTAAAAGGGAAGCTTGACTCGCTGCGGAAGATGGTTGGCGGGTCTTCGCGTGGTCTGGGCCGGTCTTCGACGACGGAGAATCGCAACTCGTTACTCGGCTTGCCGCCGATTTCGAAGGCACCGACTGAACCTCCTGCACCGTCAGGTGGTTTCTTTAGCGGATGGGGGAGGTAGATCAATATATAGATGTTAGACATGATTCTGTACGTATAGATAGATACGAATTTGTTGAGCCATTGCATGTCGAAACAAACACAAAATAGATCCATCTCATTATATCCCGACCATCTAAATCTCCATATCCTTTGGATAACGTAAACGCGACCCAGCTTCCGTTATTATGGGCCATGCATTGACCACGCAGACATGAGTACAAACATAGAAATAAGATACAAAGCCATCATCAACCTTAAATCATTGCGTATCTACTCCCTCAACGAAGAATAAGCCTGCAACGCACCCATAACCGCAACAGCAACCCCATTACTCGTAACTCCGCGCTTAAAATACCACCCCGAGCTCGCCCACATAACTGCAACCATAAGCACTGCAATGGCCTTATTGACCGGGTTCCGCAATTGCTCAGGCGACTTGGACCAGTTGTAGTTCAGGAGTGCTGATCGACGAAGTTGTGTTAGCACGACAATGCTCTTACCCAAGCAAGCACCAAATACTACAGGGTTAATAAAAAAGTAGAGATACTGGAATGACGCACCGTTAACCAAGAAAAATACGCTCCCCTGGTACCAGCCCGCGCGGGCACAAGTATCAGCGTTACTCGGCAGGGCGCGGAATTGCGGGGAGGACTGCCAGTCTTTTGCGCTGAGGGTGTGGCCTAGGGAGACGAGAGCCCAGGCGGCGCTGGTTACTTGGAGGGCGGAGGGCATGTTGTGCTGAAATTGGCAAAGGAGACAATTATCTGTTATTATTGTGTAGAATTAAAGGAAAAGGAGGTTATTAAATTACGGGAGCGAGTGCTCCCCGCATGGACTGAACCGACCTGCCTCGGCTGGGCTCACATGACTTTCTTCCATACTCAATATTAATAGGGTATACGGGTATAATACAGGAACATGCTTAATAAAAACCTTAACTATGATGTACGTTTCCCCTCTCTTGAGTCTAAATGCTGCGCATTAGGCACTTTATCCTTCCCAGGCGAGTCGGCCTCAAAAAGCTGGGTATTCTCCGCCTCGAACAACTGATTATAATCACCAGGCAATTCCGCAACACACGGCTGATCATCGATCTCATGGCAAGTTGTTCCCCCAAATTTGGAATGCGTGGGTAATTCAGAAGGCTGTAATTGCGCATCCTGATCATTTTTGCTGTGCAGCTTCGCCCACCGGAAGCAAAACAGCAGAATCACAGCCCAGCAGATGAGAATGGTAATAGAACCAATGGTACCCCAGATCGTCAATCCAATGAAGTTTAATCCAGAATATGTAGCGGACCGGTTGCCGGTCCATGCGATCTCCTCTCGGATGCTGATATAGCAGAGGATTTTGTATATGGCGAGTAAGGAAAGAGCGGCACACCAAAACGTGGTTGCAAGGAGGAGAAGGAGTGTTGGAAGCTGCGGTGAGCAGGTTTATGGTCAGTTTTGCGTTTGAGATGAGGCAAGTGATGTTGATTTGGGGGATCACTTACGATGTGTCCCCCAACACACCTCGGATGCCGTACAGCCAGGAAAATAGACCAAACCCAGGTTTCAGTGGCAGCCGCCCAGGCGACGATGTGAGTTGCAAATTTAATAGCTGAAGGGAGGGAGCCCATCATCATCGGCCAATCTGCGGCAAGACCATCGCCAACCCCAAAACTCAGAACACAGTTCAAAAAGAAGCAAAGGCATGCCACGAGCACAACTCCAACGAAGCAAGCCCGATGGAATAGGCGAGTTCTGTGCCATGGCCTTGCCGATTCGATGGTTCTTCCGAGAAGTAGGTGGATGAAGGTGTAGAAGACGTGAAAGTTGAGACAGATTGGCAGCCACGGGAATAGGCTGAATATTACCAGAAGGACTTTCTGTTGCATTGAATAATTGGAGTTGACACTCCAATTATAGTAGGCCACCATAAATACGAAATACCTAATGGGATATAAAAAGGTCAGTTCAACTGCACTGGAGCTGGTGGAAGCAAAGCCGCAGACTCACACTAGCCACCCAAGCAGGCAGCAAAGTATAGTCCCTCGTGGCAGGGCATTGCAATCCCCGTGCTTTTGGCGTAGAAGGGCTGCAGTGAATCCAATGTCTTGTGAAGACAACGATGGATACGGTGCTGAGAACGGAAAAAGCGAAGACGGCTTTAGCAACGCTCTCTGACCTGATGGACGACATCCTGGCGAGCTACACAATGAAGATGGGAAAGAGAACTAAAGACTCAAAGGGCGTCCCCGAGCTAATAATGAAGAATTACAAGCCTTCATCGCGTAACACATGCGTAACACCTATGCCCCGTGTGTCCGCTTGTACCATGGCCAATGTCTGGGGACTGACATAAACCTCCGCAGAAAGGAGTAGATTTTACTTAGTAGCGTTGGTGAGGAATAGATTAAACGCGTTAGTATTTGTATCGATCCTCCGCCGAAAGTCATCGATTTCAGCCTTGTCGAAGGTAATCAAGAGAACTGAAGATGTTGTCTGCCAAAAGGATCGAGGAGGGAACGAAGATGGAGCGGAAAGACACACGGTATCAATACATAGCAAGCGGTTTCGGAGAACGTCGAAGTCAGCCTTAACTTGATGATATAAGTGTCTCATCGAATTCTGAAGTAGCTGCGAACAAAAGGAGCAAAAATAAAAAGAAAAAAGAAGTGCATCATCCGTGAATCGAACACGGGCCTCATCGATGGCAACGATGAATTCTACCACTAGACCAATGATGCTAGTTGTTGTACTCGGGTCCCACATTTGACACTATACACCAATGACAAGCTGAAGCTTTACTTCCCAATCCAACCAAACCGCGTCTCACGCACAGCCTCAATATCACCACAGATACCCTCTTCCAGTATATCCGTAGCCAGTAGGCACTGGAATGCGGATTTTAACCGGTGATATTAATGGGGCCTTTCCCAACTTGGTGGACAATACATGCAGTTTCCTAGCTAGGTGGTTGGGTGTCTTTGCAGTCGTTCCTTCCGGAAGATGTAGTGCTGCTTCTGTCCTTTAAGGAAAAGAACCACCTACAGGGTTGGTACTTCCTCCAGTGCACCGTTCATCCAGGTTGGATGGGTCCAGCGTGCTTTCCTAAATTGAAACTATGTCATTGTCCCCCGGATATTGCTGTTGACATATAATCTAGTAATGGCTTTGGGACCAATTGTAGTGCGCTTGGCATCAAAGAGCTGACACCGTCCTGGATTCTCCGTTCTTTATCTATAGGCAGGGGACAAGTAGATAAAAGCAGTCTGCATGGCCGACTCAGTAAAGCAAAATGAAGGATCCCTAAAGGTATAACTGATCTGTTAGACTCGGTCCTACGCACGTAAGTTCTCCAAACTAACCCACTTAACTACAGTTGGAGGCAGTTTTGAGAAACAATCCGGATAAGGATATCCATTGCTGCTATACTACCAACTAAACCATCTGCGATAAACGAACGACATCAAAGCAGACCCAGTATCCGTACTCCCACCACCACCATCACCACCAAGTCCACCATGAGAAACGCAGAGCCGCAACTTAAAAAAGATAAATAGACCATTCACCTCAACCTGTCCACTATTCCTAGGCACCCTCCAACAGCCCTGCCGCACGACACAACTGCAGAGTACAGTGCCCAACCCAGATCCACACAGATACCACCCTCGTACCCGTCCGCAGACGCGCGCGCAAGAGGCTCCCGAGGGGAATCCAGCGCGATACAGGTCCGTTTATATCTCTATAGCTCCATACGGTATGAAACATAAAGAACCAGTATCGGCACTGCAAGCCCCGCGGGAGCCGCTTACGCAGGCGTGGACAGACCTGGTAAGTACAAGGGGGTATAGGCGTGAGAGCTCAGTGAGGAATTAGTCTATTCAACAAGTTAGCTTAGTCGAAATTTGAAGAAGGGTGGTGGACATACGTTATAACCGAAGCAGCTAGTTCCTAAGTTAAGTCACTCAGGAATCAGGCCACGACAGGCCAAGCACAGCGAGAACACGCGGGAGTGCAGCAAAGTCGAATTCCTGGTCTAGGAAGTAAGCGCCGACAATAGCCTCCATGGTGGTAGCCATAAGCTTGGGCGCGACGAAAGTTCCCTGGGAGGGGTTGTTGCGGATATACTGATCGATGCCAAGGGCGAAACCGCGCTGGGCGAGGTTGCGGTTCCCGGCGATTTCGGAGACGACGGTGGAGATTCGCTCTGGAGGCATATATGTTAGAACTTGAAATTAAAGGAGTGGAATGCTTGGATTGATGCATACCCACGCGTTGTTCGCGCTCACGCCCTTCCCGCTGTAGGGCAAGCTGGAGAGCGGTGTCGCCGAACAGGCCGTGGCCTCTGTTCCCCTCGGGGGTGTAGACGCCGGGGGCAGTGAGGGCTTCGGATAGGTGGGTTATATTGTTGAAGGGGAGGTTGAAGCGAGCCTCGAATGCGCAGGCGCGGTCGTTCATGTTGGAAGGGGTACTAGGTAGTAGCAAGTATAATAGGGCTAGGTGTGTTTGGGGAAGGCGATCTGATATGGAGAACAGTTGCGAAGCGGATTGAGGACGAGCTGATGGTAGAGAAGACTGGAGGAATCATGGCCATTTAAATACTTGATTCTGGATGTAGCTCAGCTTCTCAGGCTGATTTCGCGTACGCCTGGATTGCCCAGATGCGGTACACCAGCGCAAGGCTTTCAGCGACAGCTAGAAACGGGCTGAGTGTTGGTTAGATAGAAAATTCTACTGGTCAAAATTATTACCGCAGCTGAAATACATATGCAGACCAAAATACATGTAAAGCGCGAAGTAAACGAGGCAGAATGTGGCATAGCAAACGAATGGCAGAGAATGCAAGATGGACAAGGACAGCGCCAGAACACCGCCCCCTCAAGCCAAGAACAATCCCACCAATCGAGAATGCAATTAATTAGTCTAAAATAGCTAAATGGAGCTAAAATCTAAAGAACAAGGCTCTATGCGAGCAAATCATTTTTCAAAAATGTGAAAGTGCTCGAACAGCGTATCGCCCGTAAGCGCCTCCCCATCAACCGTGCCCTCCAGTGTGCCTGTAAACCTGGCATACATTGACCCCGACCCGTCGCCCGCGATTATACGATCCGCAGATGCTTTGAAACCAAGATGATTCCCATCGGGAAATTCGATGTTGATCTTGAACCCGGATGGATTTCCCGTGCTTGCTAGGGGCGGATATGTCGAGTTCTCGCCATACGGACGCACTGTGATACCTGAGCACTGCGAGACGAGGATCTCGTTGTCGCGGGCGACATATGCCGAGACGAAATTCTCTCTTTCGGGTGAGAGGGAGTCGAACCAGACGACGCTGTAGGGCCCTAGGCGGCCGTGGCCCCAGTACCAGGATCCGACGCTTGAGCGGAAGTTCTTGTCGCCCCAGTTCTGTGCCTGTTAGTCGAATTCATAGTAGATTTTTAAAGGAGGAGTAGACCTACTTTATCATGGTATCCAATTCCAGCGAAGTTTAATGGATGGCCGTTGACATTTAGCTGCACATTGGCTTGAGCATCTGGCACTGCATTCGTCCACCCAACGTGCGGTGCTACTTGCATACTGCTACCGCTAGCAAGCGGACCACAAGGATAGTGCGGAGGTGCAATCTAGATCCAAATTAGCATAGTCCCTAGGATCAGGTCAATAAGAAAGTAACTCACCGACTGCAGTGTAACAGTCCCCGAAATCCACGCCGCCGAGTCAAACCCCACCTGCCAGGTACTCATACTCGGAGACCCCATAAACAAGATCTTATCGGGTTTCTCAATCCACACGCCATGGACAGCATTATCGGCCGTGTTGGTAGTGAGACGCGCCTCGGTGGCGTTGAAGAAGTACGACTCGGCAGTCCCATTCGGCCAGTGAATGGTAGCGTCAGCAAGAGTCAAGCTCGTAAAGCCCTGAGCAGCGTAGTCCTGCAGGAAGTCGAAGCCGCTGGAAACTGCAGTGTAGAAGGTGACGACGACGGAGGCCTGCTGGGCTGGATCGTCGGAGACCTGGACGGCGTCGAAGGACCACCAGTCGTAGGTTGACGCATTAACGGATTGGACTTTGGCGGCGTCAAAGCCGGTGCTGTCAGATGCCCAGGTTATGTTGGAGACTTCAGGGACAGGAGTAGAGTGAACTATGGTGTTTGACGTGGTTGCTAGGACTTGGGGGGCGAGGAAAGTAAAAGGGAGGACTGAGAGGAACCTCATATTGACGGTTGGTCAAAGGCACTGTACCAAAGACAGTTCCAACACAGATCAGGGCTGAAGGCAAATGCAAGGAACTGCGACGCATAAATCAGGAATAGACGGAGTTACTTGCAGTCCTCAATAGCTGCAATATGAATAGGGAAATAAGGAGCCAATTTGTGAAGGCCTTTGAAGGCCTGCACGTTAACTGGCGGGATTCGGGCGCCGGGACAAAGAACTTCAGCATAATTGTGAATAATAATGGATGCACCTCCCCTCAATAAGACAGCCACCTCGGTATTCTGTGAAGCAGTGGATCCCCGGCCTTTACCAGGTGCCTGGCCGAGATGCCAAGTCACAGATTCCAGGGCTGCGGTCAGCATTCTGCATGGAACCGTCACACCGGTTGATGGCATCCTCGCCCCCGCAGGAACAATCTCTCCAACAAATGGTCCTTGATATTGTTCTACTTTGCCGCGCGAATAGGAGGCCTGCCCAGGGGTGGTACGCGCTAAAACATATTAGAGTTGAACGTTATCGGGGCTATTGCCGGTTCGCGATTCGCAAGGTATCGGCATTGGGCGATCAAGTCAGCCATTTGAGTAACTTGACGCACGGTTAATCCATGCAGGACGCTAGATTCTCGATAGCCATTTATAATGGTAGCTGAACATCCAAGTGGTGGAACGCGAGGGATAGCCCAGGCTTTCTAGTAAAGAGTCTGGTATTGTATTCATTGTGGTTCATCCTAGATGTCATTATCTTGTGTCCCATGCGGGCTATGCTAAATAGATGGAAACGATTCAAAGAAAGCTGTTATATAAGAAATTGGTTCACGCCATCCACTTAAACCCCGACTTTTCTGTGATTTATGGCTAGGTACATTAAATACTACATCCGCATCTGCTGCTCAGTAGCTGGCTTCAGCACACCACCACCATGAAGCTCCGCCGTCCTCCCCTCAAGCCACCCATTCCCCTCAACCCCAGAATCATAATGCAGGTTAAACCCAGCACCATAAACATCCCCCAGCCTAGAACCTGCACTCCTAAAAACCGAAACAACTGTATCCTTGGCCAAAGTCCACCGCGAGGACTCATCCAACGAAATCGAGAAATTGGCTGCACCGTAGCCCGAATAAGCCGTTCCTCGCCAGGTAGAGTGGTTAGTCAAAGTTCAGCTTATTGAGCTGCCGTTGTACGCAACCAGGTCGCCCACTAGGTCCGACCCAGAAACTGTGATAGTGAAGAGTGCTTTGTTGTCATCGGCTCCACCCCGTTCTACAAGAGTAAAGCAGTTTAATGGATTTTTTTTTTTTTTAATCTTTAGGAATGTTTGGCAAACAAGTTCGGATCGTCCCGGCGATCCCCACTTCCGTATCTTGTCCGGGATATCTGGAATTGAGACGCGCGTTAACATGGCATAAACTGACGGGGACACGGCCCCAACGCCAGGCAACGGGCAACAGTCTAGACTTCAGCACAGAGAGCCACAATCCGATCGAGCTAAGCATATATCATTGTAAGACTGTGCTCGTAAGCTTAGATGTGTATTGCAACTAGAGGCATATTTAATGAAGTATCCATTAGGCAAATGACATGAACCCCATTTCCTATTGTGATAGAAATAATAACGTAGTCAATAATACGACACTACCACAGCCAAATCCACCATAGACTAGAGTTAATCTCAACCACCAGAAATCACTCCCCAACCTCCCTATCATTCTTCCAGAACACGAACTGCACAAACGGCCACTTCATAGCCGCATGCCGAATCGATTTCCCCCAGAAAAACAGCGGAATGAAGAATAGCAGACATCCACCGGATATCCCCGCCATGGCACCGAACGCAGCTGCATATCCGGATTTTTCGATCCAGGGGTTGGTATAGAAGGAGAGAAGGAAGCCGAAGCATGCTTTCCTTCACATTAGTGACAGGCACAATGATAGGTAGGATACTCACATTTGAAGGCTAACTGAGTGACGGTGACTTCTCCGGCGACAGGACGGAAGGAGTCCACGCAGTATACAAAAGAGACATTTGTCCCCTGTGCGATGGCGAAGGACACTGGAAAGGTTAACAAGAAGCTGACAGTAAGAAAAGGATCACAAACATAATCCCAGCCCAATAGTCGGCACGATCCAGTGCCACTGATTCGCAATCCCAAACCCGTACAACAGCAAAGAAAGTGGTGCCGCGATGATACTAGGGATAATGGCTGGCAATCGCATCTCTGGCTCACGGATTCCCCCATTACGCTTTGTGAAGTAGTCCGCAACCCAGTCTGAGAAAGGCCCTCCAGCGAATGTGCCAAACAGACAGCCTATCATACCTGCAATGAAGCATAGCCCAGACTGCCACGCTTCAAAGCCATATGTAGTGCTGAATGCCGAGGCGAAGTTGGATGCGACCGCGACCAAGAACCCAATCGTCACAGACATGACAATCGTAGCCCAGAAAACAGGTGGCATAAGGATGAGACCGAACGGACGGATGAACATGCGCCAGAAGGACTCGTCGGTGTATATTCTGCCAGACCAGAAGCGCAGATCCTGCACATACGTTCTTTTCGGCGGGGTCCGGGGCAGAGATGCTTCCTCAAAGGTGCCGTCTTCTGGTTTCTGGACCTCGTCTGCGCGCTCGGTAGCCAGCGGGTTTCCCGCACGGTTGTATGCGGTTTCTGGGAAGAAGAAGATGACCACGATGATGAGGCCCCCGACGAGGCCGCAGCCTACCCAGTAGACTGTGCGCCAGTCGTGCTTGATAGATACTAGGCCGGCGATGATGATGCCGAACGCAACTCCTGCGCTCAAGGCTGCGTTGTATATCCTGTCAATGTCAGCTGTTTATTATAGGACATCCAATGCGTGAGACGTACGCCATTCCATAACCGCGTTGATGAAGATAAAACACATCAGCAATAGTAACCGGAGCCAGACACTCTCCAGCCCCAGCCCCGATCCCAAGGATAGTCCGTGTCGTAAGCTCACCCGCATACGTCCTCGCCAGTCCAGCCCCAAGTATCATGAAGAAATACAAGATGTAAGCTGCAATGTAAATCGGCCGGCGCCCATACTTGTTCAGCAGCGGGACCCAGAACAGAGTCGACACGCCCTGGAGCAGAGCACTATTGTTGAAGAAGTACGCCGCGCGACTAATCCAGTCGTTGAGATTGGTGTCACCCCCCTGCTTGAAATCGGTAGCCACCTCGACCATGACGACTGTCGGGCCGGCGGCCATGAAGTTGCACATAATCATTGCGAGCGAGACGAGGATCGCGATGTAGATCTTGTATCCGGTGGACCTGGTGAATGGAGTATTAACATGGCGTGCTGTGCTGGACAGCCACAGCCACAGCCAGAATGCGGACGTTCATACCATCGGAGTGGATCATTAGGGTCCAGCGACGGCGCCGGCCTTAAGATGATCTCATTTGTCTGCTCATTGCGCAAGCGCACATGGCCCAGACTGTGCTTGTTGAGGCCACGGCGCTCAGTTACTCCGTCTGCGTGCGGTGTCTTATGGTCTGCGTCGGCCATTGTTAGCAAAGCAGAGGAGTCAAAAACCAGCGTTGCCAACTGCTCTCGGATAGAAAGCAGGCTACGGCCAAAGGGTTATAGAAGAGTCGCCAAAGCTGTCAAAGGAAAGCATGTGGCCCGTCCTCCCCCGTATCGGCCCCTCGTTACGAAGCCATCCCCACCTTCCCGCGGCCGACGAGGGTATACGCAAGCTGGCGGACTAGTGCAGAGCTGAAGGTGCTAGCGTGTCTTCCTCGTCTGTGCAGGCATAGACCGGATCCATCTGTTCGCTTGACGGTCGATCCGGGGATGGCATCCGGGGAAGAGCGGGTCCGGGGTTGAAGACGTTGAAGATGGTTGATTATTTTGAGTCTATCACAGTTGCTTAGAAGGGACAAAGAAGCTGCCGATGTAAACCTCAGTTTTCAGGGCTGGCGTGGAGATCTAAGCTAAGATGTCACTATTCTTGTAACTGTCGCGTTCCGTGCTAACTGTTGCAGATTGATAGGAATGGCTGTCGTTCTAAATTGGCTGATATAGTCTGTACCCTGTAATATAAGACTATTGTCCGAAGAACTTGGCCTTCTCTCTTCAGCACAATTATGAGCGTGGTGTACTATAACGTCAACTGGAGTAGAAAGTCACCAACAAGTATCCATTAAGCTACACACCAACTGTCCTCGCAACTAATTACATCTCATGTAATAACCTCGAGTTCCCTGTCCTGGTCGAACTTCAACCTAAGTAGAGCCAGGGATAATCTGCCCCCCTCCCTGCAAGCTCAATGACTTTTTCTTCAGCCAGGAATTCCCAGACGCCGTCGGGTTATAGTAGATATTGTGCCCCCTGGACCGGATATTCTGATGCTTCTCATCCCCATTCCTAAACTCCTGCAAGTGCACATCCCCCGTCAGAACCCAAGTCGACGACGCATCCACAGAGACATTGAAACTGGCAGCCCCATGCCCACCGACGCGAGCAACTCCAGTCCAGGTCGAATGCTTCGAGACACTCCACGATATCGAACTCCCATTATACGCAACAATGTCACCCACCAGATCCGACTCCTCCACAACAACACTAACCTGCGCAGGCTGGATCTCCTCGTTCTCCTCGCTGCCCGCGAAATGGTCAAACGCCTGCGTCACCTGCGACGTATTGGCAATAACCAAGATCCCAGAGACAGTAGCAATCTCTGTCGCAACAATCCTAGCATCCGCAGCAACATTGCCAAACCACAGCCCGGGCCCCTCAGCCGCAGTAACAGTAAGCCGCGAGTCCTCGAACGAGATACTCGCGCCACTGCGCCGGTCCGACGAGGAGAACATCACCGTGCCAGCCAGCAGACCAGCCGTGAAGTCCACGTTTCTAAAGACCGTCTTCTGCGCCCCGTCACTGAACAGACTCGGCGACCTCTCTGCAACACCAACCACATTCGTCCCGTAGGTCTCGCCGACAGTGTAGAAGATCGCACTCCCGATCCCAACGGTATGCGCAACCGCATCAGTCACATAGATATAACCCGGGGGACTATCCCCCGAGAACGAAGAGCAGCGATTCCCACCAGCATAATGCCTAACATTCCTCGCGTAGATCGTCCCATTCCCCGCAGAATACAGACCATGCGCAACAGGACCTGAGCTGTAAAGATCCACATCATCAACATACACAACCGTGCCGTCGCCATAGGCAAAGAGATTCGCGGCCCCATTGTGCGTAGTGATGTTGGTATGGTCTATATACGAGACTGAGCCGTTGGCGATATTCACGGCGGCATTGACCCCGAAGAAACTCGCCTCGTTGAGCCAGGTGGAGTAGCCCTCCTTCACGATGGAAGCGTGTGAGATGTTCACGGCGGAGTTCTCGGTGGCGACGAGCACGCTGGTGTCGTTGGCGTTGACGGAGTGTGCTGTGTGGTCGATTGAGGCGTCCGTGTCGGTGTAGTAGTATGGGCCGGTGATGTTGATGGTTAGGACCATGGGCCCGCCATTGTCTGTGGTATAGTCGGCGAGCAGGGCGTTGTCTGTAGTGTCGGCCGTGAGGTCGGCGTAGTCGCCTGGATCTGCGATTGCGATGGAAGCCTTTACGACGGGGGCTGCTGCGAGGAGGAGTAAAGAAATGGGCGCCATATTTCACGTTTTACGGGAGATGCGCGTAGTGTCCGCTGCCCTGGTCCGCCAGCTAGGTGTCTAAGCCAGTTTATATAAAAGTCATCCCCCTGTACTGCGGATTGGAGTCTCGCCGAGTGAATAGCCTGTCCAGCCAAGAAGCTATAGACAGCGCTCTCCGAGGTGGAGCCGTATGTATACCCCGGATTATCAAGGTGGTCCCGTGTGGGGAAATGCAGCTAATACGTAGTGCATGGGGGTGAGACTTAGCTTCAGCCTTAACTTGACCATATGGTATGAAGTCTAGACATCTACAGCTGTCGTGGCTCAACCTGCAGCTTCCACCCAGCCACAAAGGCTTACCTTGATCAAGACCCTAAGGTCAAAACAGTTATCTTAGCTTTATTTATTAATTATTTCCTGGATTAACGAGACAGACTGTAGATGAACCGTAAAGCATAGCGACATCCTACACTTCCTGGCAGTCTATGTACAAGGAATACCGCTAATGGAGTAGGAGCCTCAGGCACCAAGACGGAAAAAAGACGAACATTATCTGATTTGTGGAACTTTATTCCGGGAAGAATTTTGGGACATTCTCGGACGCTGATTGGATGCAACTTTGACTGCATGAGATCACCCAGGCCCGCCATCAGCTGCCAGGGAAACTCCCTTTCAACTCTCTGGATATTATATCCAGCATGAACGGAAACGGCAGCAGTAGTAGTATTCAGCGGCGTCTAGCCCCAAGGGCCGGTCCGTCGCCGCCACAGCCGCCCGAGAAGACTGCCAAAGTCTCAAAGTCGGTCAAGGCGTGCGAGCGATGTCGCGGAATGCGCAAGCGGGTACCTTATCCATACTTTCCCATTTTTTTTCCCGACGCATTACGGCGTTAGTCTTGGATGCGATTTTAACATTTCTTAGTGCGATGGCACTCAGCCCTGCGCGAGATGCCGGAGATTGCACGCCCAGTGCGAGTATACCGCCGTGGACGGGCGGAAGAGGGAGGACTGGCGGGCGCGGATTGAAGCGCTGGAGCAGCGGAACGCGTACCTGGAGCAGGTTGTCCAACAGATGAATGACAATGGGGATGGAAGTGCAGGTACCTTAACGATACAGCTTGATTCGGGAACTGGCGTGGAACGCGGGAGTACCTCGACCTCGACTGATGGACCTTACCAAAGCAGTAGCACCCCGCAGGAACTGGATATGCAGAGTCTCTTCTATACCGCGTCGACGTCAAATCCATTGCTGGGATCTTTGGAGATGGATGGAGGACAGTATGGTCACGACCGTAGGGACTGCCGTGATAGACTCCCAGCCGAGCCGATCACCCGGCGTGCTGTAAAAGCGTTCTTCCAATGCGCTGCGACGCTGTTCTACGTGATGACCGAGAAGCGGGCTGGCGAGCTGCTGGACAAAGTATACCGCACCAACGATGCGTCAATGCAGGATATCGTGGAGGTTGCGGCCTGCGCTGCGATCGGGAGTCACTACAAGTCCGATGAGATCCCGGAGGAAGCGCGCGTGGCATTTTTCTACCTTGCGTCGACGAGCTTGCATGAGGCTCTTGAGGCGGACCAGATCCAGGGGATGCGGATTTTTATTTGTCTCGGTATGACCTGTATCATGGACAAATGCTCGAATGCGAGGCTGTTGATCAGTAAGTGTTCCCATATTGAGTGATGGATGATGGTCAAATTAAGCTCCTTAGTAACTGCGTTGAACCTGGCGAGGGCAAAGATGAAGGAGGCTTTGCAGAATGCCCCTACTGAAGTCGAGAGTGATGAGTGTAGGAGGATATTGCAGACATTAGTCTTCCTGGAAGGGTATGCCACCAAACATGAGGCTGGTAACCGTGCTAACCCTCTAGATGGCTGTCATATTCGCTTGGCTACCGAAACTGCTTGAACCAAAACGAGATTGATCTGGTCAGTACATCCTACATCGTTCACGTATCAAGCAGCTGACAGGCCAGGTCCGCTGCACCGTAACCCTAAACGTGCATTCGCAAAGCAGCGAGGCCCAGAACACAAGATTGATCCAGTCTCATATGACGCGCCTGGCCGTGCTGGCTTCAGGGATCCAGGAAGAAATAGCGCACTACAAGCATGGCGATTGCTGGATCCACGCAACCAAACTGTCCGCCAAACTCGATCTGTGGCACGCGGCCCTCCCACCAGATCTGCACTTGGCCGCGCTCAATAAGCAGGAGAAAACATTAACCCTCGTGCAGGAGCGCTCTCTATGTTTAGTGCATATACTTTATATTGACGCACGGCTGCAGCTGTATTGTCGGTTGTTCAAGGCCTCGAACCACGCCTCTCGGGGGAAAGAGCAACAAATGCAAAACCAGGACACGAAGGAGGAGCGAAGTCAAGAACATGAACAAGAGCAGGCCCCACCCCCATTAGAGGCCCTATTGCAGAAGGCTCCTCGACATATCAGTGACGTTAATACGGACTTCGCCGTCCAGCTAGCGCGCATTGCTTCGCTGCTGTACAACGAGCACGCAATCTTCACGCGGTGCTGGCTAGTCATGTACGTTCCTCCTAACCATACAAGATAAGCATAACGGTAACTAACTCAGTAGATGCTCCGTCTTTGACACCTGCGTCGTCCTCCTCCTCGGCATCTGCCTGAAGTACATCACAGGCGGCAGTCCAGGTTCGGAGCACGATAACCACAGTCTGCCCCAGCTCGCCGCCCATCTAGATTCGTGCCTGGCGGTGTTGCGATTCTGCGGGCGTAGCGACATTGCCGCGCACCGGCTGGGCGCCATGATCGAACCGATTGTCGAGCAGCTGAACCGTATGAACATGCTCTCACATTCACCGCAGATCCACGAGGACCGGAACCAGATGAAGATTCAGTATGTACTGGGTGAAAAGGAGTCGTCTGAGGCACATTCCCTGCTGCATATGACGTACCGGCTGTTGGGTTCTATGCCACTGAATGGGAGTGCTGTGTGGGTGTAGTGAATATAAACTGGGTATAGTTGTACGAAATTGTATATTGAGTCCTGGCGATGAATGAACGATAGAAACTAGCAGCGATGTCCTTAAATCTATGCTTGACTGCCGTTTCCCACGTAAACGAATTCCAGAATCGACATGACGCTGCCTTCTGGCTTTGATACTGAATGCAGCTTGAGCCTGTTGTCCGCTTCTGAACAAAGCTTGATCCAGTCTGCCAATGGGCGTTCGCGTGCGTTGAATGTAGTCAACATCTCAAGGTCCATGATCCTATCCGATATAAGCATGAGACAGAAATCTGGTTCAGGCACTCACCGTGCAATCCTCTCCTCCCCTCTCGGCAAAGTATTCGGCTCTGGAAGGACACCATCATTGATTAATAGCCTGGAGCCGTCTCGCATTGCCGGGACGAGACTTTTGACGATGTTAACTGCAGCCGTGTCCGGATGATCATGCAGGATGAACCGCAGGAGGTATATATCCGCAGACTGAGGCTGCGGCGTGAAAAAGTCATGTTCTTGGAATGTAATCCGCGACTTGAGGCTCTCAGGTAGACTCTTCCTCCCCTGCTCCACGACGCCAGCAAGATCCTGGACAATGAAAGTTGCATCCGGTGCTTTCTCCGCTATGGCAATGCACGCATGCCCGGTTGAACCACCCACCTAGAATCACCAAAATCAGTAACAGTAACCCTCCCAAGTAGAAACAAGACAAGAAATAAAAGTACATCAACAACTGTGGCCCCCCCAATACCATCCCACCCATACCCGCCCACAAGATGTCCAATCCCATACCCCTCCGTCGAAGTCATCTCAACCATGGTATTTGCAAACCTCCTCTCCCGCTCCGGATCCTCCGCCATATGCACAAACATCGGCTTCTCCGTCCCAAAGGCAACGTTGTACCCGGCCTGCGACGGGTCATCGCTCACCCCAAACCTCTCCTGCGCTTCAACCACCTTCGTCGACGCCGGGTACGTTTCCTCGGTCGTGTATCCGACCCAGTCCTTCAGTGCCTGGCTGCGGACAAGCAGGGCCGAGGAGGCCGTATGCGCGATGAGACCGGGTTCCGGCTCGATGAAGATTCGGTTCGTCATTGCGTGGCGGGCCATTCGTTTGAGGATATCCTCGGGTACGTCTGCGGTGTGTGCGACGGCTGCGAAAGGTACTGGGTGGTCGAGTGGGATGGCGGCTGCGATGTTGTAGTGGTAGATCCAGCGAAGGCTGGACATGTCGTGGTAGCGGCAGGCGAGCCAGCGGAGGTGTTCCGCGGGGCCGGTCATGAGGTCGACGATTGTCTGGGCGGCTTCGAGGAGGGTTTGGCGGGCGTTGGTGATGGGTGTTGGGGCGGGTGGGAAGGCTGGTGGTGCATCTGGGGCGAAGGAGGGCTGGGGGTGGTTGTTGGACTGGAGGAATTGGGATATCAGCGAGGCGGAGGAGGAGATTTGGTCTGCAAGCGTGGTTAACGGGGTTGCGGCCATGATGTAGATGTATATTGTGTAGAGAGAATATACAACAGCGAACAAAAGAACAGACACACAAACAACGGTCAGTGTCAGGGGAAAGACACGGGACGACGCCAGTGGATGAAGCGGATGAAGCTACTGGATGGCGCAACGCTTTGGTGGATTTGATACGCAATGACGGCGCGCCAAAGGATCCTCGTGCAGCCAGCTTAACCATTTCTTTCCTAGCTCTTCTGATGGAACAAACCGGGCTATCCTCCCCCACTGCGTGTTGTCTGATCCGAACTCCCGATTATTCTCCATCTCTGGTCTCCATCTCTGGTTCCATCAGCCGATCTCTTCCCAGACGAAAATGACAGGCCAAACCTCAGAGAGACAGAGCGTTGCTGTGCCTGTAGACCAGAATGTGAGTAGACCAGCTATCAAGAGTCAAACATATTAACGCGGAACAGCTCCCATCGGATGATGAAGCGTATAGCTCGGAAATGTAGGCCATTCAAGGACCCAGCTTCCCCAGCACTGACCCATTTCCAATACAGAGCAAGCTATGCGACTTCCTTGACGTCTGCGGTGACGAGTTACAACTGGCAGCATGGGAGGCGATATCATTCATACAAAGAGGGGAGTTCGTACCCACCAAGCACAGCACGGAGTGGAACGATTAATTACTTCGCGTCTAGGCTATAAATTCCCTAATGACGAACGAGAGCAAGACCGCCTTGATANGATTCACCATATTCTCAAATTGGTCTTGAACGACCGGTTATTCCTGGCCCCGATCGAGGACGGCCCGATTCGCGTGCTGGATATTGGGACAGGGACGGGGCTGTGGGCTACAGAATTCGGTAATTCTATCAATACCGAGTCAAGTTGAATGGCAGCTAACTGTGCACATAGCGGACCAGTTCCCATCTGCGCAAGAGGTGAGTCGGCTATTGATGATAAATATAGATAGGTGCTGACCGACTCTTCAGGTCTTGGGCAACGACCTCAGCCCTATCCAGCCCCGATGGTGCGTCAATAGCCCCCATTTCTCAGGGTGTCATATACTGACCACTGATATCACTCAGGGTCCCGCCAAACGTCGTCTTCGAAATCGACGACGTCGAAGCAGAATGGCCGCAGCGCCCGCCCTTCGACTTCATCCACTCTCGGTACATGTGCGGCTCCATCGTGGACTGGCCCAGACTCGCGCAACAGGCGTACGACCAGCTAAAGCCCGGGGGCTGGCTCGAGTTCCAGGAATTCAATCTCGTCAATTACTCCGAGGACGGGTCAATCAGGGAGGGGAACAACGTGAACCGGTTGTTTGAGTTGCTGCAGGAGGCTTGCGATCGGATCAACCGGCCTATCACCATCGGAGCCGATCTGGAGCAGATTGTGCAAGATACGGGGTTTGTCAATGTTAAACAGCAAGTGTTCAAGTTGCCTCTTGGGACGTGGCCGAGGGAGCGGAGGATGGTATGCTGCTCTCTTTCCCGGTTACTTATCTGGCTAACGATGCTGCAGAAGGACATTGGCGCGTTGAATATGTACCAGATGTTGGATGGGTTAGAGGCATTTACCAGCGCTACTTTCACTGGCATTCTGGGATGGACTATCGAGGAGGTTCAGGCCTTTCTTTCGCGGGTTCGCAAAGATGCAAAGGATCGGAGCGTCCATATGATGCATGACTTGTATGCCTCATGTCTCCTATGAACTAGGTAACAACTGACTGACGTCCTCTAGACATGTCGTTTATGCGCAGAAGCCGGAGGAGTAACAATTCAATCTAAATCTCAGACTGCTCTATACAGACGCCCGCACGACTGTAGTTCAGTCACTTTATTGTTGCAATTCAATCTTTGTCGTTCATTATGAACCAAATAACAAACTTATGAACTAGTCGTACTTGATGCACCTAGATCAACGTATGTTTTATATGCCGCTATCCGACGCGGCGGGTGTGCCGCCGTCACATCCGCCCAGGCTCGCGGCCCAAGCGTAGGGCGTAGGAATCCTTTTAACGAAGAGGATCTTCAATAAACTTCCGATATCCGATCTGCTTCCGATGCGACGGCTTGACTTTCTTTGTTCCCCAGATCGTCGCCCGCTGCTATGGAGATGCGGGGAAGCAGGAAGTCTGCCACACTCCAGCTGTCATAACGACCTTGCTTTCCGAAACAATCTGGACTACTTAGTATCCGAAATCCTTCCGAGTGTCTTATTGACTATAAAAGATCCGGCTGTGGGTGTATTCCCCGCACCGCCTCCTAGCTTTGCAGCCTTTTCATAACGCAAAGATGACAGCCGATACACTCTCAGACCAGACGGCTGGAGATGAGAAAGCCATCGCAAGTCACCAGGAAGTCGCTGGGCGTGGCCAGGCAGCCACCGACCAATACGGACATGCCCTGCTGGAGTTCGACAAGGCTGCAGAGTCCCGTCTACGGTGGAGGTTGGACCTGTGCATTGTTCCAACAGTCGCGGTGCTGTACTTGTTCTGCTTCATTGATCGAGCCAATATCGGTCAGTACGGCGTTTATTTCCCCCCGTCAGCTCTGTCTATCTAAACTTGTGCATTGGTCGACAGGAAACGCGAGACTCGCTGGTCTGGCCACTGACCTGAACATGGAAGGGAATGATTACAACCAGATTCTATCCATGTTCTATATCTCGTATATTATATTCGAGATCCCAAGCAACATCTGCTGCAAGGTGATGGGTCCAGGGTGGTTCTTACCATTAACGACCCTCTTGTTTGGCGCAGCATCGCTCGCTACAGCCTTCGTTCACACTGTGGGCCAGGCATCAGGAGTCAGGTTCGTGTTGGGCATATTCGAAGCAGGCATGATGCCTGGTATCGCCTACTATCTATCACGATGGTATCGGCGAAGCGAGCTGGCCTTTCGTCTATCTCTCTATCTCGTTACTGCGCCCCTTGCTGGCGCATTTGGAGGACTGCTCGCTTCGGCCATCTTACGATTAGACCATTTCGGTGGCCTGCATACCTGGAGAATGATCTTTGCGATCGAGGGCATTGTCACCATTGGCGTCGCAATAATTGCCTTTTTCACCCTCACCGATCGGCCGGAAACTGCGCGCTGGTTGACCCAGGAGGAAAAGGATCTTGCGATAGCCCGGCTCAAGGCAGAGCGTGTTGCAACAACAGAAGTCCTTGACAAGATCGACAAGACAAAAATGCTGCGAGGCGCTTTGTGCCCTGTTACACTATCAACTGCCTTTATTTTCCTACTTGATAACATCACCGTTCAAGGTCTGGCATTCTTTGCACCGACGATTGTGCAGACCATCTACCCAGATGCCACGGTTATCCAACAGCAACTCCATACAGTCCCTCCCTATATCGTGGGCGCCTTCATCAACCTAGTGATCCCATTCCTAAGCTGGCGCTGGGACAACCGCATGCTATTTTTCGTTCTATCCCCGTTACTCATGATCAGCGGCTACATCATGTTCCTAGCAAGCACCGACGGAAAGGTCCGATACAGCGCAACATTCCTCATAGCCAGCGGTGCATTCCCCTTCGGAGCCCTCTGCAACGCGCACGTATCAAACAACGTTGTATCCGACACTGCGCGCTCCGCAGCAATCGGCACAAATGTCATGCTCGGGAATGTCGGGGGTCTCATTTCTACGTGGTCATTCTTGGATTTCGATGCTCCGGACTATCATATCGGGAATGGATTGAACCTTGCCACGGCTAGCATGATCATGATTCTCAGTGTTGTGCTTTGGGCCTGGATGGAGTGGGATAATAAGAAGAGGGAGATGGTTGATGTTAGTCAGGCTCTGGAGGGGATGTCTCAGAAGCAGATCCAAGATCTAGACTGGAGGAACCCGGCTTTTAAATGGCGTCCATAATTATAGGTGCGATTCAAAAGTATGCCTTGATACGCCATGGTGCTTTATAAAAAATGGTGATAGAGCATTCCACAAGCAACACTATAATCAGTGGGTGTGTATTAGACTAGGTAGCCATTTAAACGAAAACAGTAATTACAAGCTAATTTACCAAACCAGTTAGTTAAAACTTTATAGTTCTGTTGGAATGACGTTGTATGTGTTCCCGCCCAGCTGTCCATCTCATACATACGTCAGTTCCACTTAAGCTCCATATCACCAGCACAACCTGACAATCTCAAGCCAACCAAAAGAAAACAGAAAAAGAAAAGAACAATGGCCAGTATAATAATAATACTACATTAATATGTTTATTGATTGCTACTGATGATACCCAAAATGAAACTCCATCACAAAGAGAAAAAACACTCCCACCCACCACCGCACATCCTCCTCAGCAACGGTCGCTTCCCCGTAACTCTCGATCTCGCTCGCCAACTCACCCTCGCCGGATGCAAAGTCTACTGCGTCGACCCCATGAAATACCATGTCTGCCGCTTCTCCACCGCCGTCGCAGGAAGCAAAGCCGTACCGGCCCCGCGAACCGACACACCGGGGTACATCTCCGGCGTGAAAGAAGCCGTCGCAGCCTGGGGAATAGACCACATCATCCCCATGCACGAGGAGGAATTCTACCTCGCCGAGTCCAGGGACCCAGTCATACTCGCGAAACTGTTTGCCCCGCCCTGGTCGCTTCTCGCCTGTCTGCATAGTAAGGGCCATTATACGCGGATTGCACGGGCTTGTGGGCTTGATACCCCCGAGACGCATCTGTGCAAGAGTATAGAGGACGTAAAGCATCTTGATACGGAGAACAAGGAATGGGCGCTAAAGCCCGTTTTTGGACGCGCGAATACAGGCGTCTACCACTTGAAGCCCGGGGAACCGATTCCCTCGGATATCCCCGTTAGCGAGGAGGTGCAGTATGTGGCGCAGGAGTGGATTCGCGGGGCGCGGTATTGCTCGTATAGCGTGTTCAACCACGGAACATTACGGGCGCATGGAGTCTACCCCGTTCTTGAGACAATCGATGGTAGTTCGTCTGTGTATTTCCAGTCCTGCTCGCATGATGGAATCAAGACATACGTGCAGCGGCTTGGGGAGGGGCTATACCCGCTGCTACATGGACAGATCGGGCTTGACTTTGTCGAGACGAAGGACAGGCTGGTGACGATTGACTGCAATCCGCGCGCAACGAGCGGCATCCATCTTTGGTCTGGGAGCCCGCAGCTGGCGCGCGCGTTCACAAGCAGCAGCATGGACGAATTCACAGACCCCCCGCGTGGGCGACGGGGCAAGGAGGTCCGTCGAGAGGTTTTCCCGGGGATGCTGATGTGGGAGACCAAGGGCGTGAATGTGAGACGGTATCTGAGGCATATGTGGCGGCTGGTCAGGGCGAGAGATGTTGTTTGGGACTGGGCGGATGTGATGCCGTCGCTTGCGTCCCCGGTGCTTCTCACGTACTACTATATCCTGTGTAGGCGGCATCGACTGCAATTGCAGGATCTGTTCCAGTGGCATTTGATTTGGGAACCTACGGAGGAGTCACTGCAGGATATCAAGGAGCTAGATGAAGGGACGGGGTGAATCCGAAAGGAGAGCGTGGTAGTTAATGAGGATTCAAGGCGTTTTTGTATTTATTCCTGTACTTCTATATCCCAAATACTGTCAAGCGTAGTGATATACAGTATGTCTAGTACATTGCCTCCGGCGAATTATGACATCGCTTTGACGTCTTCGCAGTTGTTCTTTATATCGACCCTCCGCCCAGAGATCAAGGCGATTAGGGTACACGAACCGCAACAATGCCCAACCCACCACTGCCATACCCCAGCCAGCTCACATATCATGAAATCGCCAGTCTCGTGTGGAAGGTCATAGCAGCATGTAGGGCTCTACATCCGGTTACTTATTAGACACTGACATGCCGTAGTGGGTGTAGGAGCCTACGCCGCTCTGAAGTTTCCATTTGCTGGAAACGACAACGCAAAGACATTCCGGGCCTATACCTCTCATGCGTTTCTAAGACAAATTACAAAAAGTTTTACGATACGCCAAATACAGTCAGTCCATTCCCAGCATTTGTTGTCTGGTGGTTGTCGCTGACGCATACGTCATAGACTCACAACCACAGGAACGTCGTACGATGAATTCGCAAGATCAAGGAGAATCGTCCCGTACACCTCCCATTGGGGAGAGACCGGTCACGGATACTGGGTTGGGAGCAGCAGTGCCGTCTATGTCCTGGTGTGGTTTCACGGTATGCCGAGCGCTTTTTATAAGTTTATAAGGAATGCCCTGACTGAGATATACAGGCGGCAACTACTACTCACCGGCACATCCAGCATACTTTGACTATCTCAACGGTATAGTCAAGACAGTGTGCAGAAGTATAGGAAACCAATTCGCTGTCCTCGTCCCGCCATATACATTAGCCCCGCATGCAAAGTATCCGTGCCAATTGCGCGAAGGGCTCGATGTCCTGCGGTACCTGGTGGAGGTGGAAGGCAAAGAGCCCGGAAAGATAATTCTGGGAGGGGACTCGGCCGGGGGAAACCTGGTGCTTGGGATTCTTTCCCATCTGTCTCATCCTCATCCTGATCCAAGTATTCCCGCAGGTCCTTATATACATGAGGACCTGGCTGGCGCTCTGCTGATGGGTCCTTGGGTGAGCTTTGACCAGACCTGGCCGTCTATCAAACGGAATATAAACCGGGACTGCGTGTCTCTTGTTCCTTCGAGCGTTAGTGCGGAGAACTGGCTAGGACAGAAGCCCTTGGATAAGTACAATGAGCCTTTACGAGCGCCGGTGGATTGGTGGAGTAATGTCAAGGCGAGACAGCTACTGCTTGTCACTGGCGCAGATGATCTTATGGTGGACTCGCATGAAGCTTTTGCGGCAAATCTCAAGGTGTGTTTACGTCCACCTCACAGATAAGTCTGGATTTCTAGAATGCTGACGGTGTTATTCAGCTAGCGAACCCTCACAAGACTGAAGTGGTTATTGCACCTGGTGAAGGCCACATTGCGCCGATTCTGAACCTGATGCTGGGTGATCACTCCGAGTATCAATCAACCATTGCTATGAAGAAGTGGCTGCTTTCTATTGTTGAGTAGAAGCGTCCTATTTAATCTGCTTATATTGTATTCCCTAAACCTGTAATACCCTATATACTACCGAAGAAGTCCATTTCAAGTCCAATATGCCAGTCTTGTTGTCCAGACAGTTGGAATAATAATGCCTTTGCTTTGATTATCATAATAACCACTAAGCATGACAACTCTCGATATCCATCCTCGAAATACCAGCTTCCACGTCGCATTCAAATCCCATCCGGCTGAATCCAAAAGTTGGGACTTGGGAAGGCCACGGACCAATATCACCGGAGCACATCAGCAGCTCTGGTTACACAATCACCTCAGCTCGGACTTTTGAGCTGCCGACAGATACCATGAACAGGGTTTGCAGTCGTTGAACTAATACAAACTCACCCCATTGGCTCTTATCTCTGTGATGAGCCTTGTTGACGCGCATCCTGCTCACCGATAAGAACATAAGCGGGATTCGTGAACTTCTCGCTCTTAAAACCGGTCCTGAGACCGTGATCCTTACGACGGGAATGTTACCTATCGCCTTCGACTCCGCATTCGAAATGCGCCTCTAGATTAAAGAACAGTGCGCAACCTTGACTCGGAGTTGAGGTTGTCTGTGACACCTTCCAGCACCCGACGGGATACAGACTGTGAAGCGGGCATAAGCATGTCAACGACTTTCTCGTCGGGATGGACCCCGTCTCCGGCATTTCAATAATTCATAATAAGACCGCTGCGCGTCAGCATGATAGGCGTCCCATCGATGGTCATTGAAGGGTTGGTAGTGAGATTCCCTTGCCAACCCCTATATCCATGTCAGTCCCCAGGGTTCTAGAGCTGTAGCCACTAGAAGGCTTGTATTGCAGTTCCGGACAGGCCGGTGTACACGTCTATAAGAGTCCACCACTCTAAGCTGGCTTGACGGTTTGACAAAGAATCAACCCTATTTTCTTGTGTGCTATCCTGGCTGTTTACGCGGTCAAGTATTCTCTTCCAACAAGGAAATGTACCTCCGCATCTCAGCCCTTATTATCGCTCTCATTTTCTTGGTTGCCATACTCAAGAACAGTATATTCCCCAGCGATACTGGACGGCGTTGCCGATGCCTTCCACACGAGCCCTGCTGGCCGTCAACCAGCGAATGGAATCTGTTCAACGAGAGTATCAATGGCCACTTGATCCATCTCCGACCCGTGGGCGCCGCCTGCCACGGAGCCGAATTCAACCAAGACGCATGCAGCTATGTGAAATCGCAAGCTAATAACTCTGTATGGCGAGCATCCGACCCAGGTACAGCCCTTACCCTACACCCCCCCATCTTGTAGTGAGGAAAAGCTAAATGACTGTCCTAGCTACGCTACAGTCCACGAACTGGGAAAGCAGCTGGGACGGATGCGGGCACTGCGACATCTCATCATATATAGACGAGCCCTGCCACCAAGGCCGCGTCCCGGTATACGCCGTCCTGGCCGAATCGGCAGAGGAGATCCAACGGCCGTCCGATTCGCGAAACGGCGCAACCTCCGCCTCGTCGTGAAGAATACCGGACACGATAGTATGGGGCGGTCGAGTGGGCCTGCGTCGCTGCAGATAAACACAAATCGGTTGAAGGGTATAGAGGTCGTCGACGACTTCATACCACAGGACGGCAGAGGGGTCTCCCTGGGACAGGCGGTGACGCTTGGTGCGGGGACTTTGGCGCTGGAGATCTCGCAGGTTGCTGCAGATGAGGGATTCAATGTCCTTCTTGGTCTTTGTACGACTGTTGGTGTTGCTGGGGGGTTTATACAGGGTGGTGGTGCTTCGTTGCTTGGGCCGACGTATGGGATGGCCTCGGATAATGCGCTGGAGTTTAATGTCGTTACGGCGGAGGTACCTACGTCAGGCTACCCTGTTTTAATAGAGTAAACTAACAGTATTCAGGGAGACCTCGTCGTGGCAAACGAGTTCCAGAACTCAGACCTCTTCTGGGCATTGCGAGGCGGCGGCGGCGGCACATTCGGTATAACCGTCAACACCACAATCAAGACATTCCCCGATATCCCAGGAATAGTTTTCACGCTCACCGCGGCAATCTCCCGACAAGGCTCGCAGTTCCCAGACGCAGACCGAGCGCTGTGGGAGTTCGCAACAGAAATCGTCAACATCCTCCCTGATCTCAAACGGGCCGATAACAGAACAGGCGCTGCCGTTGTCTCCGGCATCCAGGAAGACGGCGTCCAGCTCATTACTGAGATCCTCTTCCCAAATACCAGTGACACAAACACTATAGAACACCGGATCGCCCCACTACTCGCCAGACTAGACGACCTGGGGTTCTCGTCCGTCTACACAGCCAATATAACCCCATACCCGCAAATATCAACCTACTTCAACCAACCCCGACCCCTCGACCTAGCAGGCACCGGCCGCATCGAAGGGTCTGTCCTAATCTCCTCAAACCTATTCTCCTCCCCCAGCCCCAGCGGCACAGCCCAAATCATGAACGTAGTCTCAAACCTCACCTACCGCCCCGGCGACCTAATCGAGATATTCATGTCGGGCGGGGGCGAAGTGCGCGCAAACAAGGCCGTCGTCAGCAGCGCCTTGCACCCGAGCTGGCGCGAGTCCGAAATGCTGCTTACATTCCGGCGAACGATGCCGGCGGCCGCGACAACGAAGCACTTCATCGATAGCCAGATGCCGGCTTTGCGGGCGCTGGAGACGCCGAGGATGGGGTCGTTTGTGAATACGGCGGATCCGGACGAGCCGGGGTTTCAGCGGGCGTTTTGGGGGAGTAATTATCCGAGGCTGGACGCGGTGAAGAGGAGGTGGGATCTGGATGGGCTGTTTATTGTGAATTTGGGGGTTGGGAGTGAGGAGTGGGATAGGGAGGGGATATGTCGGACTGGGGGTCGTGAGTCGAGGAGGTATCTTTGATGTGATGATTTCTTAAAGGAGTACATTGTTCAGGTATCCGGATCCAACATATCAGCATACACAAAAAGAGCCCTCGTAATCAAATCCACCGCATTCCACGTCCTAAAGCCCTGCAGAATCAACGCCCAGGCCCTAACTGCCTTTGCGGCGAGAAGACGCGGCATGGTATCAATAGATTTGGGATCACCGTCTGGTGTAGACGACTCCACTTCGCGTAATGTCTCCTTGATCGCAGATAACAAGCTTACTTCGTCCGATTGTAGCGGGTACTCCAGGTCTGTCGATATCGCAGTCTGCAGGAATTGACTGAGGACGTACGCATACTCCAGAGAGCAAACCGCGTGCATTACGGACCAGTTGGGTACTCGGCCGACGAAATAGACGCCCATTTGGACGGGTGAGCATAGCGCAACTGTCTGGAGCGGGTCAGTTTGGAGAAATAATGCGGGATGACATATACTAGGATTAAGAGGACATACGGCATGTCGTGCAGCGAGTACCAGAGTAGGACCCCTGTGCAACATGGGCTGATCTCTTAGCCTTCTGGCGATCTGGAGATGATCCTGTTCGAGAAGCGAACGCGCCGCCCCAATATCCGTAACTATACGAATATTCGCGAGGTGGAACAGTGCCTGCTAAGAGATTAGCGAATGCTCTAGCTCCCCGATGGTGTAGTACGCACGGCTGAATTAAAAGCAATAGGCCCATGTTTGTCCAGAGGGCTCACGGATGATTCCGGATTCATCTCCCATCCAACCTGCCACTTCTTCAAGGCCTGGCGCAAGCTGAGAAATGGGCCCGAGACCATGTTACTACCGTGGTTATTAGCCTGCTGGATTGAAAAGATGCGTTGTATCAGCGCATGAATCAAAACATGACTTCCGAGGGAGGAACAGGCAGGCGGTCCAGTTTCGTCCTGAAGCAGGTCCGAGATACAATCTTGGAAGAATGGAGCAGACTGTGATTTCCTATGGAGATTGAGCCAGATATCTGAATCGGGGGCCTTCCACTCTGATTCCGTACATGGTAAGCGGAGATGAATATCTGAGATTGTCAATGGGGATGGGAGGTTGAATACTATGGTATGGAGGTTGAAGAAGCAATAGATGATCAATTTTGTGCGCCGTGCACTTTCTGCGCGTGCCCACTCGTTCCAACTCTTAGAGTCTGAATCCGTGGGATCGTCGGCTAAACCATGCTGTCGGACTAGAACCGCGAGCATACTCTGAGTAGCAATGGCTTGTCTAACTAGAGATCGATGCTCGCCGCCCCATGTTGCCATGGCCATGAGGTAGAACAACGCTTGCATAGTTTGGACTAGCTCATTGCTTTCACGGTCATTGTTCGTCGACTCTTTGCTTTTCACCCGCGGCTCTAGTCTGCTTTCTATGTGAGACAAAGTTGATTGAGCCTTGGTCTGACGCCGAGGGGAGTTTGTATAACTGTCCACCGTGCCATCCAATTCAACTAAATCACGACGCCGAATCTTCTCTGCAGCAATTGACCGAGCGAGGGGGAACAGCTTTAGACCCTGGTGCGATTCAAGACAGTACTGGCTTCCCACCGCAGCGAGAGATAAAATCAGCTCAGGTGCCATCTCCCGCAGCGACAAGGTCTGGGGATGGATAATCGGAAAGTGAGGATGGAACCCATTCATGAAGCCGTGCAGGTAGCGAGATATTGCATGGCGGGAAGGAATCTCGTAGCCGGGGGGAAGAACAGACGAGAAGAGGGAGACTTCCCCGGACAACCAGAGCCAGTCATCTTGGGAGACTCGCAGGAATGGCGCGAGATGTACGTGGTGTCGTCCAACATCTGGTGGCGTGGCAAGGGGAGTTGGGGTGCCTTGATCCTGGAGAGGGGCGCTTTCCAGCCCAGACGGGATATCAACAGCGCTGTCGAGCGGAGATTGGGAGAATAGATCGTGCATCGATAGCTCTGGGAAAAGGGCAGGCTGTTCCACAAGAAACGGTAATGCAACGTTGTCCAAATAGTTGATGGGGAATGGTTGATGAACAGTGTCGGGACCGGGGAAAACAGGCGCAGGGACCTGGTCTTCCACATTCATTAATGCTCCTAAACCATCCAAGCTGCCAGTTTGACGGATGGCCTAGGGGGAAGCTAACTGGCCACTATTGTCGACAGGGTTAGGACCTTCATCAGTTTGGGGAATTGAAGGATGAAGCCGGCTGTCTAAACGATAGTCAGTGAAGCCCAGCCAACCGAGCAGTAGCCACCTACCTTGAAAATTGCCATACTCACTACCCCGTCGGGTGGTAATTTCTTTCCTGACAGGAGACTGATTCCCGTGGGACAATTTGATATGACGATTCAGCAGATCCCTAGGAAATGTGAGACAGAGCACGGCCAGGTTCCAGGAAGACGCACTTGCGACGACAGGCATAGCTACATTGAGAGCAAGTAAACGGTTTCTGTCCATAGTCTAGAGATATTAGCCAGTTATATAGTCACATCAGCCAGTGCAGAGCGTACGAATTGTCAAATGTCGCTGTAGATGCTCGCGCCGGTTGAAGTTGCGCTCACAGACACTACACTTGAATGCCTTTTGCCGAGCCCGCTCTGGGGTATGCGCTGGGGTGCTTCGTGTGATTCGGGGACTCATAACGAAACTAGAGTTCAAATCTTTCAGTGTCTTCTCCAGCAGAGACTCGTTGGAATGCCTTGGAGTTTGGGGGTGTAGACTGCGGGGAAGATCAGGGCTTGGCAGTTTTGGGGAATGAAAAATTGGGGAATTGGGGAATTGGGGAATTGGGGAAGGGCTCATTCTCCAATCTACGCCCGCCGAATTTGGGTAATATCGGACGGTAACACACCGAGAAGAACATTACCCGTCAAAATTAACTGGGCGCGCCAAGATACATTAGAAGTGCCGATATTCCCAATAAACTCCTTGACTCTGCATCGGTAGTGCTGCGTGGTGTTGCGCATCTGTATATATAGTTCGTCTGCCTCAACATCTTTGACTGGACCCGTTATCCATTGATCAACTACACGTGAAAGCACTCTAAGATTCAAAGGTGCAAATGCCTTCATGATTGAGTAAAATCTTACATCACTACAAGAACGGTCCGACCAGCGTAAACGCCGTCTTATCATATAACGCCGTATTTTGCGGCGGGACTGTACCCCGACCAGCATACCCTAACAGTTGTATATCCCCGCAAACCCCGCCTTGATGATGTCGCCTGCATGTTTTGCACCACGAGGCAACCAGTTATTTAGTAACAGCTTGATCGAGTCAGCGATTGAGAGGCAAATTCTCCTCTTATCATATAGCCGATTCGGTACCTCATAGGGCCAGATCCGGCTCTCCCCAAACCTTAAGTCCAACCCCGCCCACCAGGTGAGAGGAATAAGCAGATAAATAGGATGACACCCTCAGGCTGCACTTTCATATCATAATTGCCCATAACACCACACCTGATATTTACCGCTTCCCACAATGACGACCCCCGAAATCTGGCAGTCCCTTCCGGACGCCGTTGCTGCATCGCTTAAGCAGCTCCCCCAGCTACTGGACCAAGACCCCCAATGGCAAGCCTTTATCAGCACAGAGGGTATTTACCAACAAGTCACAATCGGCATCCAATCAACCGGTTCAAACAATACCATCCTAGTTACCGTGTCCCCCGGCGGACGCACAATCGTCGCAACCGGCCAGCCCTCGGCCGCCGACTTCACCCTAACAGCCCAGCCCTCCCACTGGGCCAATTTCTTCTCTCCCACGCCCAAAGCACCCTACACCAGCTTCGTCGGCATCCAAGGAATGAACATTGTCCAAGACGGCGCAGGAGTCCTCGGCAACCGCGAGAAATACAGCCAATACGCACACCTCACCACACACCTCCTCTCCCTAATCCGAGAGGGTCTACACGGGCCTACAGTGCTGGACAAATCGCAGCCCGAGACCGACGAGGATCATCTCGTAGGGAGGTATGTTTACATCTCGGCCCCCGTCTGGGGGAGATCAAAGGTATTCTACGAGAAAAGCGGGGAGGGCGCACAGGAAATCGTCTTCCTACACACGGCAGGGAGCGATAGCCGGCAATACCACGCTGTGATGAACGATGCGCGGATGCGTGAGAGATGCACCATGTATGCATTTGACCTCCCTGCCCACGGGCGCAGTTTCCCGGGGGAGAACCATCTCCCTGGGAATCACACCAATACGGAGGATGCGTATGTGGGGTGTATCCGGGAGTTTGTGAAAGTGTTGAAGCTGGACAGGCCGATTATCTGCGGTGCGTCGATGGCCGGGCAGGTGTGTATCGCGGTGGCGATTCGTGCGGATGAGGTCGGTGCTGGTGGTTCGATCCCGCTGCAGGGGTGTGATTATTTGACCATGCAGCGACAGTTTAATGATAAGTCGCCGCTGGTGAATCAGTCGTTGTTTAACCCGGTTTGGATCTATGGGATGATGGCGCCGAGTGCGCCGCTTGAGAACAAGCGGTTGATCTGGCATACGTATAGTGGGCAGGCGTATGGGATTTTCCATGGGGATCTGGATTTTTATTTTGGGGGCTTTGATGCACGGGATCGTGTTGGGGGGATTGATGTCAGGAAGTGTCCGATATATTTCTTGACTGGAGAGTATGATTGGAGTACGACACCGCAGATGAGCGAGGCTACAGCGAAGAAGATCAAAGGTGCCGAGTTTAAGGAGATGGCTGGACTGGGACATTTCCCTGCGACGGAGAGTCCGGGGCGATTTGTGAGTCCCCTGCCAGGTTATTTATTCTCAGCGTACTGACAATGCCAGATTCCGTATCTGATCGATGCGATCGACTGGATCCAGAAGACTCGTGCTTGACGAGAACCCTCTATTTAGTACTGAATTCGTTTTGGAGGCCATGGATTAGGGCACTATAGCTGTCTACCAATCCCAATGCGACTGTATATTGGTCATCAGTGTTTAAATACTCATAAGTATATTGATGTACCGCCGCTGCCAAGACTCCCGATTAACCTCGGACGGGGTTCCCCGCAATACAGGGGGCTGGTGGGGCCTATCCGGTTATCAGATGGGCGGGGGCGCTGGTATAAGGAGGAGATTCAGACAGTAGAATTGAGAATTCAGTATTCAGAATTCAGATATCCAGATACAAGTAAACTTTCCTGTAATACCGCATTTTAGTCCAACAATTCCAGCATGGCCCTGGACATCGCAGGAAAGACTGCCCTTGTCACTGGCGGGGCATCCGGAATCGGCCTCGAATTCGTCAAGAAGCTGGTCGCTGGAGGCTGCAATGTCACTATTGCCGATTTAAACCCTGGTCCAGACGACATCGGAGTCAGTGGTACTGCTTCAACTGGCCAGACCATGTTTGTCCAGACCGACGTTACAAACTGGACGGAGCTACAGAATGCATTCGACAAGACGATGGAGCACTTCGGGCGTCTCGATATCGTCTGTCCTGGAGCTGGTGTATTCGAGCCAGTACGTGCAACTGCAAGCCTCTAGCTAGATAGCTAGTTTTCACTCGTGAACGATATCTTTGCTGATCTACTAGCCATTTTCGAACTTCTGGCACTTCAACAAAGGAACCGACACGAACGCCTCGAATAGTTTCAAGACTCTCGAGATCAACACCACCCACCCCATCCGCGCCACCCAGCTCGCCATCGACGCATTCCAGCGACAAAAACTTGGCCACGGCATCGTAGTGCACATCTCCTCCGTCGCAGCCCAAGCGGCCGTTCTCCCCGTTCCGATATACGCAGCCAGCAAGCACGCAGTATCAGGCTTCGTGCGCTCTCTCGCAGATCTCGAGCGCAGTCTCAATATCCGTGTGAATGCCGTTGCGCCGGGCCGCGTGAAGACGTCGCTCTGGACGGCTGACAAGCTAGCCTGGGTGGACGAAGACGCTGATGACCCATGGGTAACGACCGAACAAGTGGCACAGACGATGTTGGACCTCGTGACGAAGCCGGAGAATGTTGGTGGGACGGTGCTGGAGGTCGGTGTTGATGGGGTCCGGTCTGTCCAGGAACTGAATGATCCTGGCCCTCAGGGCCGTGGCCACTCCGTGCAGAACATTGCTGGGGTTGTGAAGAATGTCTACGGGCTTATTAAGGAGAATTTTGGGGTTTGATGGGCAGTGATATACAGCCACCGTAGAGAATCTGCTTTTCTTCATCCTATACATCGCGTCCACTTCTATATCGATGGTTGTAGCTTCTTCGCGCATCTGTCCGCATCGTTCCTTTAATCGTCGAGGTGATTTAATTCGCCTATAAAAGGCAAGAGTAAGCTCCGGTAGCTCCTTCTATTGTTGGACAGGCAAGTTGTGGTTCGCTCTTTCCTGTGAATTTAAGCTTAAATTAACCGACTAGGAAGGGGCAATCGGCCACAGTCCTGGGACCATAATCCAGGGAATAAGGAGTCAAGATGTAGACACAGCGGGATTCCGGTGTGCTAAGGCAGTAGCTCATCACGTTTCGAGTCCCACCAGTTTTTATTATTCCTGCGGTGGCACCGCATCTGATTCGTTTCAGGCGCGGCAAATGGCTAGCCAAGACATAGCGTACACAATCATAGACGTGGTTCTCATAGCTAAAGTCCAGATCATCTCAGGGTTATTCCTCTGCAGACACATGTCCAGCAGTCGCTAGACATCATTTGCATTGAACGCATGTGTGTGATCCATGATGTGTGTTGTGTTGTTTGTTGTGTGCCTGTTGTTTATATAATTAGTAAGCGCAATACAAATAAACTAGAATACACGGAACTAAACAACATCCAGTGACCATTTAGTGCTCATTCAGTAATTAGTCAATTCCACAGGAAGACACAGAAGGAACCATATTTCTGAGATATAATTTATGCATAATGCTATCACGCGTGCTTGCATGACCCACAGCTGACTCGCAGCGCTGACTCGCCGTCTTCTCGGCAGTCGGATAGACAAGTTGCGGAGAGCCGACTGATATCATTGCTTCACAAGGAAACACACGACTCGAAGAGTCGAAGTATCTCGGAGTCCGTGGATCTTCACTACGACTCAACTCCACCACGGCATCGGCCTCTCCTATCAACCCCTGTCAAGGTATGAGCACCGGGTCGTCCAGTCCACAGCATTCAGGCCACATGGGGGACAATCCGGCTATCACTGGGATCGACAGCTTCAACGCAGTGCCGCAGTTCCCAGGACACTTCAATTGGTCGAGTTATCAGTTTCTAGCACTCGACGAGGCCAGCCTGGAGCAAGAGGACTGGGCCTTGCTCGCTAATAAGGGAAGCCTGAGCGTTCCCGACGCGCCAGCCCTAGATGAGCTCGTACGACACTACTTTCTTCACCTCCATCCTACTCTGCCAGTCATAGACGAGGCAGGATTCTGGGAGAGCTATACGCAATGCAGCGCCAAGACTGCCAAAATCCCCTTACTTGTCTTGCAGGCCGTACTATTTGCGGGCTGTCCGGTACGTCCACTGTCCATCTCGCTTCGAGGCTAACCAAACCAAACCAGTATATCAACGTCACCACACTTCAACGGTGTGGTTTCCAGAGTAAAAGCGACGCAAGGAGCCACTTCTACAAAAGAGCCAAAGTATGCACACACTGATAATAAATGGCCATCCACTTACGAGCTCCAGCTTCTCTTTGATCTCGCTGAGCATGAACCCCTCGCTCGAACTCAAGCGGCGATTCTGCTCAGCCACCATGCATCTGCTGCAGAACCGCGAGCTGGAAGCGATTGGTTGACGCTGGCTATCCAGAGTGCTCACATTATTGATCGACTCCCGGAACTCTCGCCAACGGTAGACCCCATGCAGAAAAAGCGGCTCTGGTGGTCAATTATTCTCCGCGACCGATATCTTTGCCTGATACTGCACCGCCGGACTCAAGTACCAGAGATTCAACCGGGGCTTGCTCTCGATTCCTTTGACGAGGGAGTCTTTGCTCGTGAAATTGGGAACTCGCTTGTGTACGACGCAGAGACAAAGGCAATACTAATGAAAATCCTCAAGGAGTATTATGAACTCGCCTTGGCGCTGTCCGATATGATGCCGCTTGTTTATGCTTCGCACGGAATCAACACCGTATCGCTTTCCAGAGATGCTTGCAGAGACAGATTAACTATGGTCAAGCGCGTCAAAAGGCCATTGGAGAAGTGGAAGTCGTCCACCGGGCTTCTTCTCCTGATGCCGCGGATCATCCATGAGCAGGCTACGTTATTCGGAAATCTGATTTACATGTACTACTAGTACGTACCGACTCTTTCACTTGCGAGTTGCGACCCAGCTAACAAGATGCAGTGTCGCACGAATCAGCCTTGCTCACTTTGAACTGCTGATTATGCAACAGCAGCCTGAGATTGTCTCAGATTACGACCAGAAACTCCAAAGAACCGCAGACGAGCTGTACAGCTACATGTCCCAACAGACGGTCCTAATGGAGTATCTCGGCCATTGTGGAAGCGCCCACGTCCTTCCTCTGAGCGTGTAATCCCCCATACTCCTCAAAGTCAATATTGTGCTGATAGGAATAGCCTTGGCTGCCTCCCCATGCCCCTCCTGACAACCGCAATCAACGTCAGTCTCTCCCCGTCGCCGCATCAAAGGGAGATGCACAAGCGCACAATCGACACCCTCGGCCAGATCGTCGAACACCTTGAACAAGTATACGAGGCTGCACCCATAATATCAGCCGGGATGTCCCACTTTCTGCAATTAGCGTACACCGCGATCCAACTCCAGTCATCGTCCGACTCGGAGCCAGTCCTCCGACCTAGCCAGGAATCACCAACTTTCAGTGACAGTACTACAGATGAACCGCAGAAGACAACTGCAGAAACGCCGACGTGGAAAGAATTCCTCCTGCAGTCACCACGAGCGTACCTCCTCATCACAACAACAGTGGACTTTAGTCTCGCGCTCGGCCAGCTCCCTCGTACAGACTCCCTCCCTGATCTTCTTACCTGCCTGCTTCCTGGGAGTCTGAGGATATGTCTTCCCTGGGATATTAATCCTGCCTCTGCTGTAAGTTCTACTGGCGCCTCGAAACCATTCTATTCTAACAGTAACGAGAACCACCCACCGAATCGAGCTGGTATGGAGCGATCGCGAATGAATATTCGTAGTCGCGTTCGTATGCAACACCAGGCGATGAACCAAGCCGAGGAGGCGTTTAATTTGGATTATTTAGACTTGAGCGCAGTGCGTTAGCTTTATATCTATTGTAACGCGGTCTGGAATTGAGCTTGAAGACCTGAACGAAGAACTCAAATAGATATATGGTCCATGAAGACGACGTTATTGATTCGAGGTATTGAATTGGCGATGACCAAGTAGAGCAATCGCCGCCGAAAGACTCCCAGAAGGGTAGAAATATCCTCCAATCAGATCATAGTTTGCCGCAGATGTGGGTACTCCGTCCCCCCCGCAGAAAATAATTCCGTTCTGGGAAGGTTGCGCCGCTCGCTCTCTCGCTCCCCTACGAACGCCAGTTACCAGCAGGACTGAGACTGACCGACGCAAGTTGTCAAAGCCGTGAGCAAATATGACAGCGCCGAAACTCCCTTGCTGGAATTGTCGCAGTACGTAACTTAACTTACCATCCCTGCCTTTGTCTGTCAGCCGCGCCGGTACTTACTCACTAACCCCTGCAGGACGACACATCAAATGTGAGTGAAATGTCCGCAGACTCGACTCATCCGCTCACTATTATATTTTATTACAGGTGACAAGCAAAGACCGAAATGCGGGCGGTGCACGACCAGGGGTCTTGACTGTGTCCCCGTCGAACGAAAGGCTGTTTTCCGGCGGGGAGCGAAGGACGGTGCCGCGGAGAGCTTCGCTGTTGATCAGACGTGGGTGAATAGCGAGCCGAGGAAGTGGAGGAGGACGGAGACGGCGCAGGGTTCTGTCGGGTTAAATCACTCGACGACATCATCTGGACTTTTTGGTGAAGAGGAACAGGGAACTCAAGCGGAAGATGCCGCCGCATTTGATCCAGTGACTACACTACCGCAGTTCGATGATCGGATTCCAGCTCGGTCATTTCATGATATCCCCATCAGCGGCTTAGATGCGCTCGTTTCAGCCGCTGTAGGGATCCAGCATGACTCGCCGGTTTCTGGAGGGAGTATCGGCGCCAGCCACGGAAGTCCATACGAAGTGAGCCATATCTCTCCGTCTGCGATAAATAGCTGTCCGAGCACATCGACATTTCAACCTCTTGCCAATGTTGAGGAAGCTTGCCTCTTGCGTTACTTTATTGAAGAGCTATCTCCATGGGTATGTTTTCCTACTGTATACCGGCTATACTAACACCAGCAGTTCGACCACTGCGACAGCCAGAGCCACTTCCGCGTGGCTGTCCCCCTACGCGCCCATCACTGCTTAACACTGCGGAATGCGATATTTGCCGTCTCATCGCGCCATCTCAGTCGGCTACCGCAGTTCAAGACCCCGCGGGGAATAGTCTACCACGGCCAGTTACTTCCGGAACTCTCAATATCCTCGGCAGTGGAGTACATGCTCAAATGCATCCCAGGCCTCCTCTCATTCCACACAGTCCAGGATCCACGCGATCAAGAGAACCTCATGGCAGCCGCGATTATCCTGCGACAGTATGAAGAGATGGAAGAAGAGATGGTGGAGGAGGGCACCGAGACCGAGACAGACACCGACAATACGGGAGATGAAAGACAGCAACGCGTGAACTTCCTCGCCATCACTCAGACGATTATCTACTCGATGATTTCTTCACCGCTGGCCCGCTCCTCTCTAGCGATAGCAGCATACTGGATAGCCATCCGCCAGGAGGTCTACTACGCCCTAACACGGAAACAAGCTCCGCGGGTGGCTTTTACGCCCGAAGACTGGACTAATGCTACCGTTGCGAACATGATGATCATGCACGCGGGGGAAGTTACAAAGTGGTGCTGGGGAGATAGATCTTTAGCTGAATACGGTACTATCCCTATCGACGTAGGTAGTTGAGACAATCTAATGCGAGCAGAACGCCTCAAACACCACCAAGAACAACTAATAACCGAGTACTCGACACACCTTCTCCCAATCCTGCAAACCCCCGCCGACAAATCCAAAGGCGAAACTTTCCCCATGGTCTGGTACACCACCGACGAACAAGTAACAGGCGCCCAGCATCTCGAACTCGCGCGCATGATCCTCATCGCCGAGAATCCACGACTGCGGTATGCGGCCCTTGTCCCTTAATAATTTCCTGAAAACTACTAGCATGGCCAATCATTAACAAACATAGAGAAGCGCACACCCCCCGCGCCGCGCACCGGCAGGCCGAAGCGCGCGTGCGCGGTATAGTCCTCAACCTGTGCGGGATCGCCGTGGCCAATGTCTCCCGCCGGGTGCCGGCGCTGGTTAACGCCGTGATCTCAATTCTGCTGTACGGGGAGTATTTCACTGAAGGGGTGGAGCGGGATGCACTGCGGGGGATTATTGATCGTACGAAGGATATGCATGCATGGCCGTTGAGAAGGCCTTATGAGCGGTTGTGTGCGTTGTGGGAGATCGTTGATTCGCTGGAGGTGTAGCTACTACTCAACTGCCTTTACTAATTAAGCAACTCAACATATTTAAGTTTACGGCAGTTGTCTCGGCGGATCACCTACTAGGTAGACTGGAAGTTGGAACAGACTGGGTTCGTGCACGGCTGGCCGGGGGGAGGGCAATGCAGGACTCCTGATTAGTTTGCCGGATGGTGTCACTATCAAGGATCTAAGCGCCAGCGCAACATAAATACCCAGTCAGTCTCCTCCGTATTTCTGACTCACACCACTCGTCAAGGTATTCAACAACTAAATTACAGATCCTATGACAATGCCGCCCCAAACCCGCGTCGCAGACAAAATCATCACCGTCCCCAAAACCGTCCCCAACCACGAAAGCCTGCCTATTCTCGTCACTCGGTACAAGGTCCTCCGACTGACAGGTCTCCAATCAGACCCTGCCACATTTACATCAACATACGAGCGCGAATCCAAATTCACCCACGACACCTGGACAGCCCGATTCCTCAACCCACTATCGCGGATATTCGTCGCCGTGTTTCCGGATATACCCGATCCGCGGCAACATAATAGCGGGTTCCACGACTCCAGCCAACAACAATGGGATGACGTGAAGAGGCTAGTTGATATACCCTGGCTTGGGCAACTTACGCTTCTTGGTCCTGTTGTTGCGCCGAGCCGGGGTGGTAGGCCGCCGTGGGAGCTCTTTAAGGATATTGATTTCGGGAAGGCCGCTGAGGAGGCAAAGGCCATTCCGCCGGGCTCGAGGGTTGTTTATACCCTGATCGGGGTGTATGTGCTCCCTGAGGGACGCGGGGCAGGGAATGGGAGGAGACTTGTCGAGGCTGCGATCACGGCTGTGTATGGGGAGACGACACAGAAGGGTGTGGATGCGACGGTGATTGTGCTGGTAGCGAAGCATAATCTTACCGCGAAGAGACTGTATGAGCGCGTTGGGTTTGTTTCGGGGGGTGGGACTGTTGATATTGAAGGGGAGGAGAATTGGGCGTTGGCTATGAATGTTGGGAACTGATCATAGCACGATTGTGTACTTAATCTATAATAATAATCTCCTTCTCGACGCCCTCAGCCTCGCCCACACCGGATAATTCAAGATGCAATGTCAGAAACGCCCGAATAGCGACAAGAGGTATGCCATGTCTCATCGCCGTCGTATCATCCCAAGACGAATGCAGCCCCAGCAACCCGCCAGTCCGGGCACAAACCAGCGGCGCACCAGAGTGGCCCCAGTATGTCCACGCATTGTGCTTCAGACTCCCTATCTCTGAGTTATCATGCGGGTCAGCGTGTGGAACTAGCCCACGCAGCCTCCCCTCTGATATCTCAATCAAGTCATAATCCGTTGCCTGCGGCGTCTCTGACTCGAGATCGTCCGCACCCGGCTGGCCAATACACATGATATTACCGTCGTAGGCACTTATTGAGGTAGATGACTGGAGCGGGATAGACACGAACATTCCCAGACCCGTTTCATCAGCTTCAACACGGACAACCCTAGCAAGAGCAAGATCCCTCCTCCCATCCCAAAAGCAACATTCCACTTGCACAGCCTTTCCGGCATAATCAAGCAACCACTTATACCGATTCCCACGCCACTCCCGCTCAGACTCCCCAAAGCAATGCGAGCAGGTGAGAATCCATCCACTGCGATCAACACAAACAGCCGTTCCAGCCTCCTCCTGTGCGAATATATACGTTGCCTGAAGCGCAGCGCTGCTATGGTTCCCGTAAGACGCGGCTGTTCTGGCCAGCGTGGCCTTTCCTAGCCGCAGGCGATGTTGTTTCTTCCGGAGAAGACGGGTTTCCTCAGCGCTAAGACCTTCGAGGGGGTTTCTTTGGTTAGTCGGAATGAATGAGATAGCCGTATTTGGCCTTCTTCTCTGCTGGGCTGACTCGAGTGATCCTGCTGTGCATGTCGGGGTTTTAGAGTCCGTTGTCGTATTTTGACGCGTAGCGGATCGGAGTGTTCGTGTCATTCTGTCCTGCTCAAATCAAGTCCATCATTTCACTGCTTAAAGATGCGCGCAATCTTGGTGGTTGTCAAGGGGTGAAGGCGTTGAGTCACTCCGGAGTAACTCAGCCACGTTGTGATGGCTCGTATGAGTAACCAATCAGGGCTGTCCCGCGTTGTTGAATCTAAAGCATGTCAAACTCGATGTATCTCGTCCCCTGCTTCACAAAAATATCAGATATTCAATTGTGGTAGTTGATATCGTTGAGCGTAGCCCGATATAACTATATCCTATATCTAATATATTACAGGACATGGAGACTGTAGTAGCTGATATATACAGCCAGCAACGTCCACATTTACGCACTACTCCTCAAACCCAAAGTTCCAAATACTCCACGTAGCTGTTAACATATAAGCAGACGGAAAGACGGCTAAATAAGCAATTGCGCTTCTACGGTCGAACGGTAAAATCTGCCGTGTCGATGGTATCATCACTATCTACTGCTGTTAAATGCGAACACGACGTTGCTTTAGAATAGTTTCATTTTTTTATGTTGAACATTCTTCACATTCTATCTTTCTGCTGTTTTATTAAAGATAACCGGCCATTCATGATTAACCAGTGTTTCTCCCATGATATCAATCTCCACAATAAACCCCCAACTCCAAGGCCTACACACTCGGACCTATTTGCTCCATCTAGAGTCAGACAGGCTACCGCGAGGCTTGACCGAGAACGAGGTCGGGACTGGTATACCGCTACCCGAGCTGTCACCCCGTGCAGCAGTCGCCAGAGTCCGCTTCTCGGCGCGTTTGGTACCGGGTTGACCAATGCGGCTGGGAAAGGCCAAACGAGCCTGTTTCGACACCGAGACCGAGCCCGTGGTGCGGGTTGCAGGTTTTGCACTGTTCTTCGTGGTTTCGGCCGCCCATGCCGGCTCTGCAGCACGGGTGCGGACCACTGACGACGCCTGGGAATGGGTGGAGTGGCGTCTAGGGTCGGAGGTGTCGCTGGCAAGGCCATTTTGCGTTGTGGCATAGTTCTCTGATGCACGAGTGCTGGTGCTCTTGATCCCGGAAAACTGGAGCTCATTGGTTTCTGATATCGCCTCGACAGGTCTCACTCGCTTTCTTGGTCTTTCAGGTTTTGGCGTCAAAGAGCCAGACGGGCTGTCACTCACTACCGTTTCTGAATCCGTCAAGTTGGATATAGGATCTCGGTATATCGAGTAGGAGGTGTAGTTGTATGGCGGAGACTCCGTTTGAGAAGCGGCCGGCGGTGATGCACTCGCCTGAGAGGACGTGGGTGTTTTCTGCGAGACAGGGCTTTCCTTCCTGCTTGGAGCATCAGATTCCGTATGCATGGAAAGGGTTTCGAAAGAGAGCTCCAGTGGGCGAAAGACGTCTAATGCCCGGATCGCCGCACGGAACTCATCCACTTCTTTGGAAAGACGGGTCCGCTCGTCTGTCACTTTCGGTGGCTCTGCTGCCAGTTCGTGAATCTGGCTGTCGTCCATGTTGTTCACGATTTGTCCGGTGAAGATCCCTCGAAGGGGGCTAAGCAGGCAGTTCTCAACAGCGAGAGTATTCACGTTGTTAACAAATGTAGTGACGGCAGTGTCATAGTGTAACTGCATATGGTCGACTATTTCCGCCGCTGCAAACTCATCTCGTGCCGCGTCCATCTGGATAAATGTGGACTTGACGGCCGCGATATAGTAAAGCAGATTATTACCGTTCTCGGATATGAGCTTCGATTCAAGTGACTGTAGCAATCGGGCTTTTCGGGCCTTCTCAACCTGGGCCTTTTCAGCCTTGCTCATTGGGAGAGGAACATAACGTTTTGTCTGCAGGCTTAGCTCCGTCAACTTTTTCAGCACATCTTGCTTGATCTTCTCAAGCGCCGGCTCGAGGACCGACCTAGCTAGAGCAACCGACGTGCAGCCGTCGGCCAAATGCTGTAGGGCGACGAATGCGAAGTGCCTGACCGACTCCCAGGCCTTCAGGAGATGCGCCCTGGCCAGCTTCTCCCACGGCTGTGCCTGAACCCGAAACAGAATCCCGGCAACGGTCCTATTGACGTTCCCAGCTGCTTCGGCGCCATAGTTGCGGACAATTTCGCAGGCCTCTGCTTCTACTGCAGCCCGAGGTATACACTGAGGCGACCAGCCCTGCAAGTAGGGGTTCACGGCGGATGGAACCGGCGTTGGCGCTGTACCGTCTGAAATCCAACGTTTAGCCCCTCGGGTGGCCATTGCCTCTGCGAAGAAATCGTTCAGCTGGCGGATTGTTCGTCGGATAGAAGCTTTGCCCACGCTGTTGAAGAAGATGTCCATGTACATCTCGTCCACGGCCTGGTTTGTGATGCGTTCAAAGCCGTTTGCAATATCAAGAAGATAGGCGCGTTGCGATTGGATTGTAGAACGAGGATTGCCCAACTTGGACAATGTAGCTTGTCTGTTGGATATGCGTTTCTGGAGTCCCTTTACCAAGACAGGAAGACATCGTTGGTGATATCCAAAGAGGATGCCGCTCAGGCGTCGGCGGAGGCTTTCTGCTCCTACAGAATCGGGGAGCAGGTTCGCCCAGCTGCCTTGGTCGAAGAATTCTCTCTCTTGTTCGTCTCGTGTGTCGTCTGCCATGGACGATTCTTCGGGGAAGTGGTTTCTCAGGGCGTGCCATCCAAGCGAGAGATACATCCTCTCATTCCGTAGGATCTGTAAGAATGAGGCTTCTCTCTCAGAGCCAGGATCGAGAGAATCCGGGTGCGTGATAATTCCTAGAGTCCGCTCGCCATTGCTGTCGAACTGACGTGCCATATCAAGCAACTCTTTAATATCATTGTCGTGTTCGGCGCTGACCACTAGCAGGATTATACTCCTGGAACTGGCCATATACCACTCAACCAGTTCCTTGGCTTTCTCAACCGACTTTTCGTCATCCTTCTCAGTAGTTCCGAGGTCCAAGCCAGGCAGGTCAACCAATGTAAGCTGAGGCAGATCCGGCCCAGAAACGTCGAATTTGAGGACATGGTCACTAACATCGTCGAACCGATCAGGCCCCATGAGACCCATCTGTTGCCTCGCGACGGCATCCATATCCGGGAAAGTATAGCCACTCGGTAACGCATCATCCAAGTAGCCTTGCAGTCTCTCTTGTTCAGTTTCATCTGTGCACGAGGGACCAGGCACGATCGAGGCCTTGGTACTAGCCGAGCTGCTTCGTCGGAGCCTAACCTCAGTCACAAACTGAGTGCAGCGGTTGATGCCGTTGGTGGAAGGGAATTTAATGCGGGAGATGGCCTGGAGGACTGAACTCTTCCCACTAGAGCTGGTGCCACAGACTATCAGCATCTGGGGTTCAGACGGTTCCGCAACACCAAGGAGCGAGCGGGCGTCGTTGATGGCGTCGAGGAGCTTCCCATGGTCACCGCACAACTGGCGCAGGACGGTATTATCTGTGAACTTCATCTTTGCAGTTCAAAGAGAAAGGTGAAGAATGGATGAGAAGACGAACTGGTCTGACTATTGGAGCTGTATATATAGGCTCTACGACTCTACATGCCCTCGCTGGCTGTGAGTAGATTCACTACAGTATTGCTGGAGTTTAGGAATATCCCCGGCCTGTGAGTGATGATACTATTTAGGCCGTCTAATTACATTCACATATAAGATATGTGAGTTGGCAGGCAACGACTCAGAACTCACAGTTCAATATCATGCGCCACTATAGAGGTTCATACAATATCTAAATTCTAGGTTTATACAGTGAATAAAGTATGGGTCTAGGCAGTTCGACTGGCCATGGTCAGTTAATATCATGTTCACTAGAAAGTCGCTAGGCTGAGTATTTCGCTTTCCGCGGGTGGTATACTAGCGTGTATATGCTAGTGTTGGTGATATTAGGAGACGGATGATATACAATATACAGTGTCTGAATAACTGTACAGCTGTGCAGGTCCAATGCCACACCATAATGCAGCATAATCATAACATATTGAACTACTAGAATGCAGCCGAATCTGCAAGAATTATGACCATCCTTTTCGATTCCTAGATGCGTGTGACGGAATAGTGTATCACAGGATAGGTGTGGATTCACCAGCAGGCATCTATCATCGTTCTTTCTCAGTCTTCCTACTGGATGATGCTAAAGGAGGCAGATTAAACTTCACGTTAAGTATCAAACACCAGAACATCATATACATTCTACACAGAAAGGTCTAGCTGCCGCCCAAATATTTAAACACTGCTGCTCCCGAGATAGGTAAGGGTGCACCGATAGCGCTGGCCTGTGTGACTGCCCTGGCCTGTACAATTATGAGTGTCTGAATGCCTCCAAATATAAATCAAAGATATGTACTCACCAGGTTCAGACCAATGTCCCTGGCATCAGGGGTTTCCCGCACATACCAGGGCCCGGCCCATACTGCTTAAGCTGGACATTTAACCCGGCAGCCCCAGACACAATCTCGTGCATCTGTTCGGCATTCAGGCGCATTGCTTCAGTAAAGCCCTTGAACTCCGCAGTCGCTGCCAGATGGACGCCCTTGATGATATCCACAATGTTCCGGAGCTCGACAGTGGATTTCTGCCCATTATTGCAGCACTTGTTTGAAAGAAACAGATATATAGTGAATATTCCTAGTTAATGTCTACAGGATGTCAACATCCTCACCTAAAAAGGTTCAACTTGTGCGTAGCAACGTGAATCTACATCTACAAAGCTACTCCATCCACCAAAGCAGGATCATCCACCTTGTACAGCTGCATATCCTTGTACTCACCACTATCAAGCACACAGTCTACCCTCTCCGGCATTTTGAGATCCTCGCCAGAATACCTCTGCTCCGCGACAACACTTTGCCTATCCCTCCACAGCCACGGATCCTTCGTTGCACCCTGCCACGACTCGATCTCACTCCTCATTTCAATCAAAAGACCACGGTACTCTCTTTTCCCAACCAGATTGGCAACTCCGAGTGGACTGGCCTGGAGATCATAGAGCTCTTCCGTCGGCCGCTGGATATACTGTCTTAGAGACTGCCCGCCCACTATAACATCCGCATCCTTATTCACATCGTGCGATCGTCCATGTCCGGACTCTGTGGTCATAGTCTATGATGACCCAAACCGCCCTGGGGAGTGGCGTAATTCCTTATATTGTGATGTCTCATTTCGACTGGTATTAGGGCCTCGTCTCGAAAATGATGGACTGCTACAGCTGCCTCCCCATCCTCACTGCATTAAGCAACATCCGATATAACAACCGGGGTTACCGCATGGGTGAAGTAGAACGGTGGAACTCGGCAAAGTGACCAACCAACGGCAGTATATACTTGAACTATCTAGTGCATGAACGCGGAGAATGCGAAAAGGGGGTTAATCCGTGGTTCGTGTGGATATCGAAGGCTTAACTGCCCAGTAAACTTGGGTCGCTCTGTTCAATACCCACTTCAGTAGCCGACAACCGAGAACCATCATCTTGGAATGGCCCACTGTGTCGTCACATTTCGTGCAACAGTAGGAACCCAATTATGCGCGCGCATATTCCGCGGTTCGGACTTTGATATCAATGACGCATTTTGTCACCACTTCAGCAGTTGCCGACGTTGAATTAAGATATCATTAGCCGACAGGTATAAATATAAGTCAAGGGCAGCTACTGATATCAAGCACCGTCAAAAACTATGCACCTACCCCTTATACTATCCTTATGCGCTCTTGCCGGCCAGGCGATCGCTGGCAGCGGCAGCACCGAGACTAGTGGCCAAAGTCACAGCGTCAGCTTTGTAAATAAGCATAATTATTACTTCGACGTGGACGGCAACGTGGTCAACTCGGTCAACGGCAAGGTCGATTGGATTGACGAGCAGTATTTCTGGATTGTTAATGCGTCACGTAAGTGCGTCCGTCTCCTCTCAATGATTCGCATACTAACTTGTCTCAAGTGAGCTATTCTTCAAAGGATCTGGTGACCTGGTATCGCAATCCCACTGAGCGTGAGTTCAATGAGTTATCTCCAAGTGTACAAATTTAACAGCCTGTAGTATTCAACATCTCCGAGCCGGTAAACGCCAAAGCCTGCAGTGGCATATTTGGGTCCTGCGACCGCCCAAAGGTGATATATAACGAGAAGACAAGAAAATATGTTTTCATGGCGTTCGCTGGTATGCACCTACATTTCTTATCTCGTGTTTAAAGACATATTGCTTAGTACCGTGCAGCCCCGGGCTCGAAGCCTGGAATCCCTGTCTTCACCTCAGACCACCTCACGCACGGCTATACCTTCCAAGGCCATCTCATCCAGAAGACGTGGTGGTACGGTCAGGGTGTTGAAGACCTGAGTCTTGCTGTGATTGACGGCGAGGGATATGTCATATACACGACGTGGGACATGATCAGTGCAATCGTTACGGATGGCAGCTTGGGCAGTGTACGAACCCATTTAGAAGGGTTATCCGGCTTAACTGACATGGTATAGATATGGCCGGCGTTCAGCCAAACAGTCGTAATCGAGAAATTAACCGACGACTTCCTAAACAGCACAGGGGAAACCTCAATTGTCATTCAACAGGGAGGTGATTTTCCTGTCATGACAAATTCATCCAACCTCGTTGATGGGCAGGTCGAATCGCCAGATCTGTTCAGGAGAGGAGATTGGTGGTGTATGTCTTATAGTCATTCTTTCTAGTGGCAAAGTACTGACATCAGAGCTAGACATGGTCGGATCAGGCACTTGCAGCTTTTGCAACGGTGTAAGTAGTGCTTTGATGGATCGTTGCATGCCCTGCTAACCGTCTTAAGACCACCACGGTGGCATATCGTGCGAAGAGCTGGAAAGGTCCATGGACGTTCCAGTTCGTTGATTCCGACTTGACCTGTGGTGGACAGGGGATGGGCGTCATGACAGTTCCTCGCGGTATGCCCCAGCACCACACCCTGCACTACAAAATCTAATGTTTCGAAATCAGTCAACAACGACAGCGAACCAGAATTCCTTTACCAGGCTGACCGGCCTTCCGTCGCACCGCGTGAGTTTCTGGAGTATCTGCCCAACAATAATGCTAACTCTAAGATCCAGTTGGCCTGGGATACACCGGCGGCGCCATCGGCCACGGCTTCTGGAAACTCAACTTCAACCCCGACGGCTCTATAAGCAAGATCGACTGTTCCCCAGACGCCCAGACAACAGTCCAAGCCCCCATCGGCAGCCAGGACATCCCAACCACGGGACTCGCTACAAACGCCACCGACGGCTCCGGCAATAACAAGGACTACTGGGCCGAGTCGAACTACCCCTCAACCTGGTTCTACCAGACCTGGACATCATCGAAAACCGGTAACCTCTCATCTGTGGGAATTAATCTCGGTGCGATCTCACCAAACCAGCCTCTATCTGCGTTTGTATTCCGCTACCCCAAAGACGCGGACTTTACAGCGCCGTTTTTCAAGTGGGAGACGCTGGCCTGGGCACCCGTCACAGCAGACAATGTCACTGTATCACTAGATGTCGTGAAAGTTTCTGTTGGGGCTAGTGTCAAGAAAGGAGATAGACTTGGATTTGCACTTACAGTTGGCTATCCCATGAAGAAGGCGCCATCCTTGCCGCGGTCTTCGCAGACTGCCTCAGTCTGGGGGTATTTGATGACGGATCAAGTTGAGGATGGTCATGTTTTGTATGCGCTCAATAAGAGCCATGTATCGTTTGAAGAAGGATATAAGTCTCCGGTTAGGGTTTTGGAGAATCGCGAGCTGAAGTGGTATGCGAGGGTTGATTGAGGTTGAGTCTCTAGTTCACATAGATATAGACCATTTAGACATGTCAAACTGCCGAATTATTTCATACACTATCAAACAACTCCTCCAGCCTCTTCCCTTCGCTGTCGGCAACTTCTCCATGCGTCCTCACTGATCCTATCGGATGATAGGGAAATGGTCTATGTGCGTTAGCATCAACGTTTCTATAAAACGATTGTATACGTACCCATATTCTGGAACCCACGTTATCCGGCAATCTGGATCTTCCCTCTGCTTCGCTTTGATAATGTCTATCCAAAAGCCCTCGAAGAACTTCCTTTCCGCTGCAAAAGCCGGGTTCAGCGGTTCTGGACACTGCGAAGACTGCGTCGTCCCCATGCGCGTGTGGATGTGATGTACCTGGTATGAGTTAGAGGCTTCTTATATCCTGTAGTGGTAGTACTTACATGGGGAATCAACATGTTCAGACTATTCTGATCTTCCTCTTGGATCAGCAGTCTCTCGCAGACCAGCACCCAGTGAGAAATATCGGCCGTTACTTTTAGCCTATACTTTTTTCGTTATGATTGTTCCACAATTCTCTGGTGCAGGAACATACTCCGGTACATGCTTGAGTATGAGACTCGCAATGCGCGGACTGAACAATCCTCGCTTGCGGTGCGTCTCATGGCCAACCTTTCCTTGCAGCCCTTCCTCTTTATCAACCTGGAGACTCATTCGATAAAAATACACGGCCTCTTCCAGTGTCCAGTAGTCCCTGTATTACTTAGTCCATGCTTTCCTATGATTAAGTAAACTCACGACCCAGACTGCGAAGTAATAACAGTCGGTTTCAGTACGTTCGCAAGACGCAGTTGCTCTCGATAGAACTTTAAATGCTCGTCCGGAGGTAAACCACATGGAGCTAATCCTGCATTCTGTGGCATAGACGAGAACATGCTTTTTTTCTAATATCAGTATCGAGATATCATTGGGAAGGTTGATACTAACACGACCGCAACCTCAAAATCTACCTCATCGCAGAGCTTTCGCAGCGCCTGGAGCTGCTCGACGCACCCAGCAGCAAAATTGATACTCACTTCTATGCCACCTTCGACGGCAAAATCTAGTCAGTTTAACTGAATCTCTCGCTGAAGTATCCAATGTCTTACTGTATCCATGGGCCTTCCACTCAACGAGCAGTTTCCGCCAGTTACTCAGGCCTGGACCGGAGTCAATACCCCAGACGGATCTAAAGCGCGATATGAGAACCATGTTTGTATTCAGTATTGCTTAGGTTGAGTGGAGGTCGCCGGCGGGGTACCATATATTTTTCGCTCCGGGGAACGCATCACGATTGCCAAAACGGGGAAGTATGTCTCCCCGGCACTACGCTTGGGTCGGCAATTGCATTGATTGTTCCTGATATATGGGGGATAATGTTATTGGAATGATTTGTGAGAGACTTTGGAATCGATAATCACCTTGTGTGCCAGTTGCGACGTTTCTGCGAGTTATATATGTCGAAAATGGCAGGCGACTGCAGTACAAGAGCAGTTTTCCAAGAAAAGCCGGTACATACGACCACAGGGTGTAGAATTCAAGGCTTCACGTCGGCTCAGCCGTGCTTAAGCCATAATGATTAAGACGGTTACAAGTATAACAAGGCCTGAGTACGTTGCTGCTTGTAGGGGTGATAGACACTAAGTCTTGAGTAAGTAGTGAGATAGCTGGCGATGTAGTGAGCATACTACCCACCTGGGTAAGTAGAGGCGAGAAAGGGTAAGAAAGAATTAATAATTGTCATGGTCGCCAATTCTATAGGACACGTGTGCCTTTAAAATGATCGGTTTGAACGACTAAAGAGCTGTATAGGCTTCGTCAGAACCCAATACAACCCTACCAAACCCAAATGTAGTGAACAAACAGGCTAAACAGCGCGCTGTCCCCATCACTGTATACCTTACACATTTTTAACTGTAAATTCCCCTCCAATGACAGCCCGATATAGTAGAAGAGGAGTTTATCGAAGACTGGTAAGATATAGATATAAAACTTTGTTAAAATCTAGAAACCGAGCGAGTTCACGAACGGGTGATACAGCACATCCGCGACCTGCCTGCGCCTGTGCCTTGAGGAAGTACGACGCAGGAAGAAGAACTTCCCATGCCGCTGCTCCCAGAATCTTTAGAGCAATTTCTAGCCCGGACTCTTTTTCAATCAGGTTCTCCAGAATCAGGACAACGAGGCAGAGCCGACACCAGCACCGCGGTACACAAGTCCCGTCGCCAATCGCCGTTTCTTGAACTACGAAGATGGGACTGTAGCCGCTGGCTATCGAGAATATTAGCATGAGATCAGGGCTTGTATTCATAGCAACCCTATTAGGAATACCATTGCTGATACAAGACCAAAAATAAAACCCTGGGTGACGACCATCCCCGTCAAGGGCGCCATTGCTGCACGCAGGGACCCAAGGAAGGAGAGAGTCGATATGAATGTCAACCCGAAATACAAGAACAATATTGGCGATCCCGCTATAGTGACCGGCGAGCCTTCCTTCCCGTCCCAGTCATGATCAGAGGATATCTGGTGGGAGTCATCGGAGAGTCTCCCTGTAGCTCGTGGCTGCTGTTATTCTCGGAGACCCGGGCTATAGGCTGAGAATCAAATGAGAGCCTGCAAACTGGCAACTTTGTCAAGGTTACCGAGGGAGTCCAGAATACGAGCGACGACGTAGCAGTGTTGAATTCGCTGTGTACACGTGTCACTGGGAAATTAATGAAGCTCTGACGGGGATTTTTCCAGTCTTCAAGCTACTTATTCCAAAGCCACCAAGACCTGGGTGATTTTGGTTATTCACCGGATCTGAATGGATCAAACGCAGATACCAAGAGCTTTGCAAATTTTACTTACTACATGGAACATCGCACGAGTCCGGGATAGCCACGGGATAAAGACCGCGGCCTGCATTGCTTCTCGTGTAGTCATATCACCTGCTTGGCGCAACGGTACAATGTCTGTCGAAACTCGCGTTATCGCTTCATTGTGAGGATGCTCGGGCCCGAACATAAGTGCCTCGGGATAGTTACGTGCGTAGTCTAATCTATAATGCGATTGTCAACATGCAGCACGTCAGTTCGTAAGACAAGTTCGTAATCATGTGCGGCTGCTGTGCATAAGGCCCCGCTCGGCAGCGGATATTTCTAGCCAACCCTGGAATATTAAGCATGGATGATTGGCCCAAGAGTGGATGTGACTCTCCAGGGTGGCTGTCGCAAGCCTTGAGCTGTGCTCTGGTAGGATTGTGGATTAGTATCTCCTCGGACTGGCCCAGGATTCTAAATGCAATGCAACCGAGCTCAGGCCGGACCAGGCGTGCCTCAACCTTCGCAAGCGAGGGATAATACGGGCAAATAGATCTTCATAAAAGGCATTTCTCACCATGCAGGAAGCCGGCTTCCCCGCTCCTGGCTCGTACTCTGGCTCTTGGACCGGATGGCTGAGCAGTAGTCGTAACAGCCGCTTGTCACACAGATCAAACCACATCCAGGGATTATTTTCCGTCCTTGCATCCTTCTTACTCATTTTGCCGAGTTAATTAGCGTCAGCCTCTATTTTTGATTCATTAAATGCCTGCGGGCTTCACCGAGCTAATCTGGCGTGCGAGCGAAGTGTGCAAATAGACGAGATAAAGCTAGACCCCAAGCTCTCGAAGTTGTTTTCACCCCATCTGAGGAGAACGTAGTTTCTCGACACTCTCTGCTCCAATGCCGAGCGTCGCAATGGACGGACTGAGCAGGCTAGAAGCCGAGAGCGAACAACTGGCTGCCACGATCAAAAGCTACATCAATCATCGGCGGGATGTGGAATCGTCAGACCAGCTTCGGGCCAGTCCCGACGCCAATATAGAAGCCAGCAGAACCAAGTCAGCCATACACGCCAGTATAGCCAACATAAAAACACTTCTGGGTGGGCCGGTGGAATTACTACAGGATCTTGCTCGCCAGGTAGGTGCGTGGTTCCTCTCTCTCACCCCCATCGGGCTCGACTTTGTCTGATATCCGTGGTTCCTCCAGATTGAGATGGTGGCTTGCTTTAGGTGGCTCGCTGAGTATCAGATCCTGGCCTGTATCCCCGCTGAGGGGAGCATGTCCATCCAAGACCTTGCGGACTTGGCCGGGGTTCCAGAAATCCAACTGCGCCGGGTAATTCGTCTGATGGGGACGTCTGGGTTCCTTCAGGAGCCCATGCCAAATTATGTATCTCATACGCCGCTCTCAGCACAGTTCGTTACCAATCAGTCATGGCTCGACGCCGCGGTCTTCATGGCAGAGCTAGCTGCGCCAACGGCATTGCATATGCCCACAGCGACACATCAGTTTGGAGGCTCACGGCATCCAACGGAGACAGCGTACAACCTGGCCCTAAATACTCTACAGCCGTTCGGTGCAGCCATCCAGGAGCGGCCTAAGCTGGGCCGTCAATGGTCGGCGTATCTTCACCATGTAGTGGGATTGCACCAGGAGAAGAAAATCGCGGACATGCTATCACAACTTAAATGGTCCAGCCTTGGTAGCTCATTCATAGTAGAGGTAAGTACGCGCCAAATTATGACTGTCAAGTCTGCAAACTTCACCTACCAGTTGCCCTAACGTTGTGGTGCAGGTTGGAGCTCAGTCCACGTCGATGGCGCATCATCTGGCAAACAAGTTCCCTACCCTCCACCTGATTGTTCAAATCGACCGCTCGAGGGCCTCCAAACTGAACCCGGACTACCTGTGGCCCGGCGAGATGATGAACGGGCTGGCCCGCGATTTTACGCCTCAACCGGAGTCAAGCCCTAGACCGGGTTCTGCTAGCAGTAGTCGCGTCACCGTCACATACCGCTCTGCGGGCATGCCTCAACCGGTGGTCGATGCGGCGGTTTACATCCTCCACGTGCCTGTGCTCTCGACAGGGGCAGACGGAATGGATACAGTCAAGACCGAGCTGCAAGATTATCTCGGCATACTCCGGGCCACCGGGGGTATCCTGCTTATTCCCACGGCAAATCTGCTTCCAGAACCTGGAAGCCTCTCTGACCCCAACTTCGAGGCTGTAGCGCGCACACGCGACCTTAATTATCTCCAGTTGGCGAATGAGGGTGAAATGGAAATGACGGATCTATTCAGTGCAATCGAAACAACGAGGGATGGGCTTGGGAGACTCGTCATTACGAACCAGCTTCGTTCACATAACGGCCTTACGGTGTGTCTGACTTTGAAGCATGAAACTTATTGTTAGGCTACTGGACTTGCAAGAGAGGGACGCGACCAGGATAATGACATGTATCATATCTGCGGCTTTATAAACTAGCAATCTTTGAAACCTTCAACAACCTCTCCATCCCTCACAAACTCCTCGATCCACCCGATTGTCATCCTGTAAAGTTAGCACATGTCCCAATCTGGGAGTAAGAATAGCTGATGCATACATGCTTCTCTTGGTATCGGCGAACTTCTCATGGTCACCGATGAGATGCTCCTGGTACCACGGATCCTGTTTCATCCGCTTGTAGTTTTCAATGTCCTTGAAGACCACCTGGCTGAAGCAGTCAAAGTCCGCGACAATGGCCATCTGGCTGTCGAACAGATGGGACATCAAGGCACGAGTGGAAGATTGGTTGTGAATCTGGGTAGATGCGTTAGTCGACGTAAAAGAGGGCCGTGGAATTGGCATTTTGCTCACTTGAGTCCATCGCTTTACCCCATATTTGACCATGAGCCCTTTGGTCATTGGAGCGGAGATATTGAGCATATGGTTGCGGTAGTCTTCTTCGCTCATTCCAGGCTTGCGGTAACCGCAGATGGTCAGACAGAGATACTTGCCATTTGTTGAGCCATTCAGCTCCGGGACCTCGGGTTCAGTGAACGCCATCAGGGAGATAATAATCGACTGTTACTGTTCCTGTCATTGAAGGTGAGACGAAGCCCCGGCGTTATACCTCAGCATGGGTCACTGATTACTCCGAGGGAAGGCAACTGTCCCAGCCTTAGACCGAAACGGCCCAGTCTAAACCTATGATTTTGTTGCTACAAATTCAACTAGCTTCCCGCTCATCCAGTCTTGCTTTTAACTTTCATCTGAACCACCGGAGATCATGGCGCCGCACGAGAAGCCGAAGATTGGGATTCAGGGGACTGCTGTAGTGACAGGTTCAGCTCTATCAGGCAAGTAGTCTATCTTCTACCACAGCCAAACCACGATTAACAAGCTCTTTCTCATTTCAGGGGCCATGTTCTGCCTCTCAGCAATCGCAGTGCCCGTCTTTCTGGACACCAACACCGACTCGGGTCAACTCGTCCGCCAATGGTCTCGGACATATCACTACGGCCATATCATCCTCCCGGCATTCTGCATCGCCACGTGCAGTCTCTACGCATATGCCAGCTTCAACAGACGAAAGGATTGGAGGATCTACACGGCAGCCTGCGTTGCCACAATTGCTATGGTGCCGTTTACCTGGGTGGTCATGACCCCGACGAACAATACGCTGCTTGGCTTGGAGGAGGCAGCTCGGTCGGCAGATGAAGAAGCGCCGGCGGACTTGGATGCGGTGCGAGAGCTCGTCGTTCGGTGGTCCTGGCTGCATGCGACTCGCTCGTTCTTCCCTCTGATCGGGGCAATCGTGGGGTTCAGAGGGCTACTGCGTGAACTGGGCGTCCTGTAGATTAGAAATCAACCGATTGCCCCAAGGCACCGCTCTATACCAAGGATGTAGCCACTGCAGAGGCCGGCAGTAATCCGCCTTGGGCCACCTGTTTGGGTAGCTATACAGGTATTAGGGCTCAGCTTAGCCTTGCTGCCATGGAATGGATACCTAATTAGGCATGGTTCATGCTTTCGCAGACACGAGACCCAGGATCTCATCGATATTATGGTGACTCCGGACTGATCAGTCAGCATCACCGGGCTGATGAGTCAGCGTCACCGGGTTGATGTGTCAGCGGCAATCGGCCCGATGAGTCAGCATGTTGGCTGCCGCGTCAGTCTGTCCATCTTTGGGTGAATGAAAACATCCTCTACGGAGTAGATAATTAAACAAGGGTCGAAATGACCATCTGGCGAATTCAGAGGGAAAATACTGTTGCAGGTATGATAGACTGGTAGCATAAGATGCGAGCTACTTTGTAACAGCGATGATCGACTATATCAAGCAGGGAATTTCTAATTTAGCTTTATATATCGTATATATATGGCCTAGTACAGTCCAGGGCTATTTCTAGCGTACCAACATGGTAGTGACAAACTTGTGTATCTATTTACGCATCAAGTGCAAACCATTTCTTTACTCTCCCCCGAACCTCAAATGCAACGGTGCCGTCTTCAGCCAGTTTCCTAAGGACCTCGTCCATGAAGGGTTCCAGTGCCAGCTCTCTGACCCCTGCGCCCACACCATCCCCGTACATCGTAGCCACAAGCTCCTTGACCGTGATACTGCCCTTGCCTCGCTCCATACGCGCTCTCTCCGCCTGTTTGGCCTGAACCAACGCTTTCAAGACCTGTCGTTCGCGTTGCAGCTTTTGAGCCAGCTCGCCCTTGATCTTAGTGCGTAGGTTGCTAATGACGACTCCGTGAGCAGGATAACCCGTAATACAGTCCTGGGCTTGCATCTTGTACAGTGTGTGCATCCAAGTGCTGAGATGCTCCACGGCTGATGTGCCGTGTCCAAGTATATTGTCGCCCGTAAACATACCATCTTCCTCCTCGAGGACAAAGCACATGTGGTCGCTGGAGTGGCCTGGCGTATGCACTGCACGCACGGTGGCACCTTCAACCCTAAAGATCTGGCCGTCCGTAATCGGTTGTTGTGTTTTGCTTGGTTCGTGTTTGTAAATTGCCGATGAGAGATGCGGGTACATGCGAATCAGATCAGGAACCCCACCCGTGTGATCTCCATGCCAGTGCGTGAGAAGGACATGGGAGAGCGTAATTCCTCGTCGAGCGAGTGTCTCATGGATGAGATCCGCCCATTCCGGAATGCCCTGGCTGGTATCAACGATGAGACGTTCGGAGCCCGTCCCTACGATGAACGTGTTTGTTCCCTGCAGGGTAAACTGCGAGAGGCTGATGTTAGTTTATGTGGCCAGGCAAACAGACAGGCTTCTTGAGACATACCTTGCCCGGGTTTTGGCCGAGGACCCTGAGGACACGGGGGCTGATCTGCTCGACATCAGGCAATGGGGGTAGGGCTTTCTGCTGCCCTTGAAGGTAGTCTTCAAAGGCACATATGTTGAGAGCCTTGTTGATTTGGCGGTACCCTCCCTCACCTGGGGCCATGATGGAAGTGATAAAGTCTCGCTAATCCCAGAAGAAAGGAAGCATGCAAGGCGATGTGTAATGGCTCCATATATGCAGGGGAACCTTGAACCCGACCCGGATCGTCGGGCATCGGACGAAAGCTGCTTGTCTTATCAAATTACGCCGTGTAATATGCACCGTCTCACTCACCTGACAGGCTGGCATAAAGAGTCTGTCCGTTGAGCTGGAGCAGTCCATTTCTCTGTCGCTCTCTTTCAACTCTATCCATCAATATGGTCTCTCTCCAAGCGGTACAGCAGGTTAACGCCGGCATTGGGAGCCTTCCAGCAGGCCTCGTGGCCCTGTTTATGGGAGCTACATCAGGAATTGGACAAAGTGCACTGCAACACTTCGCGCAGCATGCCCCCTCTCCACGCATTTACTCCATCGCTCGCCCGTCCGCGGCTGGGTCCCATGAGACCTTCCTAGACTCGCTACGCAGTTCTAACCCGTCAGGCACATACAACCTGATTGAAGCCGATGTCTCCCTTATCTCGGAAATCGACCGGATCGTCGCCGACATCAAGGAAAAGAACGAGACCAAGATCGACATCCTCTTCATGTCGGCAGGCTTCATGGCGTTCGAGGGACGCAAAGACACAAGCGAGGGCCTCGATCCGTCCATGTCGACGCGGTACTACTCGCGCCTTCGCCTGGTCCAGCAACTCGTCCCACTGCTCAACAACGCTCCCAGCCCGCGCGTTGTCTCAGTGCTAGGCGGCGGGCTGGAGTCCCCCCTCAACGAACACGACCTGGACCTGCGCGATCCCAGGAACTGGACCTTCTGGAGCTCGTCGATGCACTCTGGCACCATGGGCACACTGACGCTGGAGAGGATCGCGCGGGCGAACCCGAATCTGAGCATCGTCCACTGGTTCCCTGGAACCGTCGCAACGCCAGGCCTGGCTCGGGCTAACCAGTTTGGCATGTCGCCGCCAAACCCGACGAGTGCGGATGAGGCTGGCCAGCGCGGGGCCTTCATCGCCACGAACGACCGGTATGCCGTTCAGGAAGGACTTGTGCCCGTGCCCGTCGGGCTCTCTCCTGTGCAGAGGTCCGGTGGTGGTATCTTCCTGGTTGATCCGGCGGGCGAGGGCTCCAACAATGAGCGTGTGCTGGCTGGACTACGGAAACGGGGGGTGGATGATGCCGTATGGCGCTTTACAGAAGGGATTTTTGCTTCGGCTGCTGAAGTTGGGCGCTCCAGTCAGGCCAAGGATGAGCTTTAGAATACTCAGCCGAGGATTTTGGTAGTACATTATAACATAAGTGCTTTGTGAATACAGTATCTCGTTACTGGAGCCTTAACCCTCCAGTTATTACTTAGCCGTGTATTAATAATTAACCCGAGACCAGCAATAGGTATATATGAACCACTTCCCCAGACCCTAATTCCTCATTTTCTGCAGATAGTCCTCCACATCAATGCAACATGTCTCTCCCACAGACCTACAAACGCGCTGTCTTCAAAGAACTGGGCCATCCCCTGACGGTGGAGGATGCGCCGCTGAAGCTCCCCGGCCCCAACGAGCTGCTGATCAAGGTCGAAGCTTGCGGGGTGTGCTACTCGGACATGTACTCCCAGTATAACGGCCTCGGTGGGGGATTCCCCATTGTACCAGGCCATGAGATTATCGGCAAGGTCGCCGCGGTCGGGAGAGATGTCCGTGACTGGAATGTTGGGGAGCGTATTGGGGCTGGTTGGCACGGCGGCCATGACGGGACTTGCAAGGCGTGCAAAAAGGGCTATTTCCAGATGTGCGACAGTACCGCTGTCAATGGCGCGACAAAGGAGGGTGGATGTATGTTGCCGGTTCCTTTCTTTTTCGGTTTTTTGCTATCTAACCTTTCTGGTGGAGATGCCGAGTATACTCTTATTCGCTCCGAGTCCGCTGTCCAGATTCCGGCCAACGTTGATGCCGCGAGTTATGCGCCCATTCTCTGTGCTGGGCTGACCGTCTTCAACTCCATCCGCAACGTGAACATCAGGGCTGGCGAAACCGTTGCCGTTCAGGGCCTGGGAGGTCTCGGCCATTTAGCCATCCAGTATGCGAAGCGCATGGGATACCGTGTTGTCGCGATCTCGCGCGGCCCAGAGAAGGAGGCCGCGGCGCGTGGGCTCGGAGCTGACGAGTATATCGACTCGAATGAAGGTGATTCTGGCGAGCAGCTCGCGGCACTTGGCGGCGCCGCCCTCGTTGTTACGACGGCCTCGACGGGAGAGGCCATCACTCCGTTGCTGAAGGGCTTGGGAATTCTGGGGAAGCTGCTTGTTCTCAGCTTTCCGAGCAATCTGACCTTGAATCCCACGGACTTGCTGAAATACGGTCTTTCCGTGCAGTTTTGGCCCAGTGGCCATCCTGGTGATGCTGAGGACGCCGTTCGATTCGCTGAAAACACGGACATCGCCAGTGTCGTCGAGAAGTTTCCCCTCGAGCAAGCGCAACAAGCCTTCGGTAAGTTTATAGTTTGAATCACTAGTACCTCCTCCTACTAACAGTCTCTTGCTAGAATCCATGCTCAGCGGGAAGGTTCGCTTTAGGGCTGTCATCACTATGGACTAGGGCTACTAGCCAGACCGTTCCTCACTATAGATTTAGGAGCTACTAGTCAGACACTTTGTGTAGTTCAAATATTGCGCCCTGATGTATCAATTCCAAACTAGCCTTACTAGCTTACTGAGAGTCCGGTACCTTCATCCAGGCAAGGTCGAATCCAGCTCCCCAGACCCATTTGTCACTATTATCATGGCCGTCCTTGGTCGTGTCGTAGCCCATCTGCGCGATCCGAAGCCACAGGTCGCCCTTGATGGGAAAGGCATCGGCACCGTCTCCCTGCTCGAAAGGCGCGGAGACAGTCTCACCGTTTTTCAGAGCTCGCACAAACTTGGCGATATGTCCGTCGTCGTGGACCTCGTTGACGGCTTTGTATAATGCGCGCCAGTCCATCCCCTTGCTTGCTGTTGGTTCGTACCGGGCGATATCCTCCAGACGCAGCTCAGCAGCTCCATTTGCCGCGTACCACGCCAGGTCCAGCCTTGCCTTCCATTCCACCAACCGGATTCTGTCCTCGAGCTTGATCCACGACTGCTTGACCAGGACGCTCAGGAAGATGGAGCAGGTCACGTCATGCATGATGAAGAAGTCCACCTTGGGCACCTTGCCGACTCGTTGAGCCGCCCCGGCGCTGTAAGCCGCACAGTTGATCATCTCCGCCGTGGCGCGCTCCAGGTCATCCTCATCATCCGGCTTGATCTGAAACTGCGCTGCGATGCCCACGATCTCATCCATAGTGCGAGCGAGTGGGCCGTCGCGCAGCCGGAAGGGTCCATCCTGCATGCGGCCCGCGGTGCGGGTCTTCTCGTTGCGGCGAACCTCCTCATACAGCTTGACGAGTGGCTTTGCGGGCAGCACGGAGCCAGACAGCGCAAGCTCCTCGCTGCGGCGGAAGAAGGTATCGATGTTGCCCGGGTCGTGGGAGGCGGCGTGGGCGAGGCCCTCGGCGATGATGCTGGGCTGTTCAAACTCGATGCCGAAGCCCAGGTGGATGATGGGATGCAGCAGGCCCTCGTACAGCTGCGAGAACATGGCCTCTGCAAGTGGCGTGCGGCTGAAGCAGTACTCCTGCAGGACGGCCTTCCAGCCCTTGGCGTCGATTTCGGTTTCGAAAAAGTGCAGGAAATTCGTATACTGATCCAGATTCAGCATACGGGCGCGGAATTTCTCTGGGTCGCTGAGGTCCTGGGCAACTTGCAGGTCCAGGGCAGGCAGGGGACGCTGGTATCCATAGCCATCGTCGTATGCGCGCTTCAGCTCCTTGGGGCCGCCTCCCATGGCTAGGACGCTCAGCACCGAGTGGGCGATGTGGTTGTGGCCACCGACATCACGGAAATACATGTGATAGCTATCATGGTTCCTCTGCAGCAGCTCGTTCGCTATCTCGAGGGCACCCGCCGGACTGGGGTCGAGGCGAGCGAACCCCGTGCGCTGGGGGGTCAATTTCACCTGTGAGGCTTTTAAGACTGTCATATTGCTACTTGGAAAAAAAGAAATGAGACTCCTAGTACGATGTTGATGGTAAATCTCCACGAAGACTGGCGACATATAAGGATCCCTCGGTAGGCTCGGTGGGTTTGAGGCAGACTCATACATCGGACTGACTCGCGGACGCATATTCATCAGCCAAACGCCCCGACTGGGTGGCTCGGGGAGTCCCCAGGCCCCCAGTCCGGGAAACGACAAATGGGTTGATTTGAAACGCAGGTAGACGCATTGGCACCCAGTGCTTTTGGGAGGTGCAGGAATCCCCCGCGTAGACTTGCGTGACTCCTGCAGGCCCTTGGTAATTACGTTCGTTGCTGGTGCATTTACTTGCTACTCTGATGGATCAGATTATGGCTGCTTCAAGAAATGATGTCCAGGGATGACTATATACACCGTCTACTGGCTTTGTCTTTGCCAACACAAATAGCATTGAACGTCTGGGACAAAGGCACAAACATAGAGGGAAAGAAAGCATAAAAACAGTTTACTTCTCTGAACTCTAATCATATTTATTCTTGTCTCAATCTGTTAATGATGTCCGCCGACAACGAACTGAGGCTCTTCCTCATGTCGCCCTCCATCTGAGCCAGCGTATTCGGAGAAAGCAGGGTGGAAAGGGCTTTGTCGTTTTCATTTGGTAGCTCGTGACGGCCCCAAGCTGCGTGCGCGAAGCCTCGAGTATCGGCTTCCTGGCTCTTTTTGAGCTTGGGAGACAGCAGATTCACTAATTTTTGCACTCGGTGTAGTTCGCTGAGAACAAGCCTAGCAGGAACGCGACCACTGGCACTGTATATACGGCCCAGATGCCTCATCTGGTCCTTCCCATTTGATATCATGCTGGTAGAGGGCCTCTGTCCCGTATCAGACTCACCCCCGCCGACCTGGGCTCGCGCGGTAGAGGCGTAGCGCTCGAGGATCTTGAGCACGATCATAGACACAATTGCAAGCAGAAAAGTGTCCTCAGTGCATGAGGAGCACGAAATCAGGTTGCTTACGGTATCAATGTACTGTTGATTCTCTCCCATCAGAGCCTGGGCCGAGCTCATCGTCGTCATGCTTGCTGCACCCGGGCCAGAAAACGGGGTGACGGGGGCAGACTTGGCCGAGAGCGCCTTTAGCAGATCGAGGGCCTGGGCTACACAGCGACAGGAGAAGCTGCTGGCAGGAGGACCGCGCATCATCGTTACAGAGTGTGCGGTTGACGGGGTGGGAACACTGGAGGCTAGCGAAGGCACGGCAGATGCACTCAGAGGGTCGCTCTCCAACGCGCCCAGGTCAAAGCTGATTGTCTCCGGTATGAGAAGCGATCCAATATCGCTCAGTGCCCGCGTGAAGTTGTCACCGTCCATGACGGGTTGTTCAAAGTAGTCCATCGTGCTAAAGTCCACGTCGGTCATGTTGGAGTCAAAATCAGGCAATGGCGCAAAGACACTCGGGTCCTCCAGTACGGAAAAGAGGTCTGGTGAATAGGGTCCGAGAACATTGTCGGTTGGGGCGATGTCGAGTACGCTGTTGTTGTTGACCGGGGGGAGGGTGGAGGGTTCTGCGTCACCAGATCGAGGGCGGGGAGGATCTTTGTCTGAAGTGGGCTTTGGATTCGATGACAAGGAGGAGGAGGAAGACGGGGGGGATGTGGAGGAGGAGGAGGATGATGACGAAGAGTTGCTACTGCTGGAGGATGATGATGAGTTGGTGGTCGTAGTGGTGGTGGTGGTGGTGGTGGTGTTGCTGGTGCAGCTGGTCGGGTGCCCGGTGCTGTTCTCGCGTCGACGACCCGGGCGCCTCGCAAAGATGTACTGGCATTCGATGCCTCTGGCCTGGCATTTCGAGCAGGAGGGTTTTTCTTTCGGACATTTGATCTTGGAAGTGGCACAGGACTGGCAGCTGTCGCGTACCTTGGTGCAGCCCAGTGCGCTGCGGCGGACGACGGGCGCACGCGGAGAAGACGCGGTGTCGCTGGCAGTGTCCAGGGTGGCCATGTTTGATGGGGGACAAGTGGAAGGAGTCCTCTTGATGGCTGACTTATTTTTAAATTTTGCTTCTTGCTTGCGTCTGCAGCGTCGAGGGGGATCGTCAGTCGTACAAACATGGAACAGAGAGAAAGGACGCGGCGGCCAAAGCAACTGATAAATGGGTGGCGCTTGCTCGAGATGGGCTTGTCAGCACAGAACAGGGAGAATGTCTGCGTTGATGATTCACTCGCAGAACGCACTAGCCAGATCGCCTCGTATCGTCATTGTCTCCCCTCGTGAACAAGTTCAGCTGCTTTAGAGCGGACGTAATCCGTCGATTTTTTTCACCAGTTCGAGTTAGATCCCAAAGGGGTACAGGGGATGTACGGCGCACTCGTATCCGGGACTATTCAAGTCGTCCAATGGCTGGCAGACGGAGACTCCAGACGCAACGTTTCGTGCAAAGTACTACCGCAGTTATCTGGACCGAGAAGCCATGGATCTGTTTTGGCCACTCCTTCTGAAAGGGTGGCGTCCAGGTTCGTGTTCCTTTGCGCGTAGCGGACGGGAATGCAGCTCAGGATCGACTTCTTCACGGGCAGGCGTTCCATTCCTTATCTTATTGCGAGGACGATGAAGGAACGTGCGGGAGTGATCCATCATTGGATGTTGGAGGCCGAGATGGTGCCACTTGGATGTGGGCATGAGACGCATATATTTCCAGGGTCCAGATATTTCCAGGTCTTTTCCAGGTACTTCCAGTATTTCCAGGCACTTCCAGTATTTCCAGGATCTTTGTTGAAGCCGCAGCACCGACCTCCCAGCGAGATGGCGCAATGGACCCGAGTATTTGCTCAGGCCACAGACAAATAAAGAGCAGATTAAGAACCCTCGAGGCCCACCTGTCAGAGCAAAGGATTCACCCCTGGCCGAGACCTGCTATTGGCCACTTCTCTGGTGGAGATGACTAATCGCTCCGGGAACGATCGACGATCTTGGCGGGTCGGGTTGGTTGGTCAGCAAAGTGTGATTTGTTGACTTGTCAGAGCTGTTTGGCTAAAGCGGTTAGATGCCGCTGCAATAACCAATCAAAGCGAGCGCCCTGACTAAACAGCCCGAAACACCAAGAGTATAATAATAAAACAGTATGACAGTATTGTGGCAGGGCTGCTGCAGACGCCGGCAACACTCTTCGCCTTCAGAAATCGAGTATCGCTAGCAATGACCAAGGACGAAGACAGCGGCACCACCGATGGCGGCTACTCCACGCCGGATATCGCTGTTCAAGAGAAGCAGGATGAACCCCCGGCTCCTGAGCCCGAGTACGCAACGGGCTTTCGCCTGGCCGCCATCATGGGCACGATCTTTCTGAGCACCCTCCTGGCCGCCTTGGATATCGTGAGTCCCCTCTTCCCCAATTTTGAAATGGCAGCGGAATAACGAAATGTGAGTAGGGCATCGTCGCGACGGCAATCCCCGGAATCACGGACGACTTCCACCGTCTGGACGACGTCGGTTGGTATGGTGGCGCCTGTTTCCTCCTCGTAGGCAGCTCTGCGCCCATGTGGGGAAAACTTTACAAATACTTCTCCGCCCAGCTCGTATATTTGGTCTCGGTCGTGATCTTCCTGGTCGGCAGCATCTTGGCCGCTGCCGCTCCTAACAGCGCTGCCTTGATTGTCGGCCGCGCTCTGCAGGGTTGGGGATGCTCTGGCACGCTGGGTGGCTCCGTGCTTATGATCAGCTATGTTGCAGAACCCAAGAAGCGACCCATGTTGATTGGGATGTGGATGTCTGTCTTTATGTTCTCCACCATCATCGGCCCTCTGCTCGGGGGCGCCTTCACCAGCGAGGTGACCTGGCGATGGTGCTTCTGGATCAACCTGCCTGTCGGAGGTCCCGTTATTGCGCTGGTCGTGCTCTTCTTCAAGGTGCCAAAGCATATCAAGCCCGCCCCGGCCACATGGGTCGAAATCTTGCGGCAGCTCGACCTCCCGGGCTTTGCCTTGCTCCTCACATCACTAGTTTGCTTGACCGTGGCCCTGCAATGGGGTGGCCAGACCAAACCATGGAGTGACGGCTCTGTGATTGCCACGTTGGTGATGTGGGTGGCCCTGACCATTGCCTTCTTCGTCGTCGAGTGGTTTCAGGGCGACTACGCCATGGTGCCTCTGGCCCTGCTGAAGCCGCGTCTTGTCTGGACCAATGCACTGTACGGCTGGATGTGAGTAGAAAATCCCCGGCCTGTCTCAAAGTCGGCTTGCTAATGTGTACAGTGCGAATCTCGCCAATTTCCAGGTGCTTTTCTATCTTCCTATATACTTCCAGTCCATCCACGGCCAGTCCGCCATCGCAAGCGGAGTTAACAGTCTTCCCTTCATGGCCTTCTTCGCTGCTGGATCGATGCTCAGTGGGTTCCTCATTGGAAAGACACGCCACCTCCAACCCTACGAATTTGCCAGCGGTGTCCTTGCCACCGTCGGAGCCGCCCTCCTGTATACCCTCGATATCGACTCTTCCAAGGCCCGTTATATTGGTCCCCAGGTCATTTTCGGCATCGGCATCGGCCTTGGTAACCAAGTGCCAATGACAGCTCTACAAAGCTTTTCAAAACCGGAACACATCGCACCCACCACTGGTGTTATGCTCAGTAAGTTATCTTTCTTTCTCTCGAACACGGAAAGCCTAGGTTCTAACTGTGCCCAGTGTGTAACTCGATTAGCGGTGCCTACTTTGTCACCGCGGCACAGTCCATCTTTGCCAACTACATGCTCCAGAAACTTGCCAGCACCGCGCCCAATATGGATCCCATCCGGGTCTTGACCACGGGTGCATCGGAGGTTTCCCACGTCTTCCAGGGTGCCGAGCTTGAAGCCGTGCTGTCCGCTTATCTTGCGGGTATTAAGGACGTCTTCGCGTTCTCGCTTGCGGGAGCAGCATTCACTGTTGTCCTGTCACTCGCAATCCCCTTCAAGAGGCTCCCTGACATGTCTGCGGGCCCTTCGAATGCAGAGGAGGAGGAGGAGGAGGAGGAGGGAAAGAAAGATGGACCAGGTGAGGTAGCTGCTTAGAAAGATCTTCCGCTGAACCAAAATTGCAACGTTGCGTCGGAGGTGATACAAATTGAGATAGAAGGGGGATACTCATGGAAATTGGCTTTACTTTCCATTTCGTTTCGAAAAATAATGTAGGGGTGAAGTTGCTTGCACTGCATTACTTAGATAGTGATTAAAATAATACATTTGATTGTTGATTATATTGCTATACCATTGCTATGCCAACCATCAATGCAATTCGCAACCTAGCCAGATCCTGTTGAGAAGGGAAATTATACACGTTAGAATCCATCAATTAGCATGGCTGGCGAACAAGCACTTTGGACAAGACTTAGTGGGTTATCGGATGGATGGATCATGCATCCAACAGCGTCCAACAGCGCTCGGACTGTCTGACTCGGGTTGATTGGTAAGAAATGGAAGCATTTGATCCCGATCGGAATTGGGAGCTCCGAGCACCCGCCGTCGTTTGTGGCAGAACGATCTGATGTGGTTGGTCCTGATATATATATATATCCGTCCATGTCTGTATATCGTTTGAGACCACACCTTCGACACATTCTCAACTTACGCAACCTCAACCTGTCCATATCGAATAATGCCTCCCATTTCTGGCCAGTCCCTCCTCGTTATCGGCGGCTCATCCGGAATCGGTGCTGCCGTCGCCAGATTAGCTGCTGAGCAAGGCGCCCGCGTGTCCATCGCTTCTTCCAACTCGAAAAGGGTGACCAACGCCGTCGAAAAGATAAAAACGCAGGCCTCAATCCGCGACACGCACATCCGCGGGTTTACCATCGACCTCTCCCAGCCCGACGTCGAGCAGGCGCTGGAGGGACTCCTCACCGAGACCACGATCGACTCTCGGCTCGACCACATCGTCGTAACGGCGGGCCAAGCTGGAATACTGCCCGTTACAAGAGTCGACCGCGCGTATCTTCTGAGTCAGGCCCAGTTGACGATTGTCGTGCCGACACTGCTCGCCAAACTTGCCCCGCGCTTCCTTAAACCAAACTACACCTCGAGTCTCGTCTTCTGTGGTGGCAGGCTCGGCGAGAAGCCCATCAAGGGCTGGCCCGCCGCTGCTGCCTACGCAGCCGGCCTGGACGGGCTGACTCGCGCTTTGGCACTCGACCTGGCGCCGCTCCGGGTCAATGTCGTACATCCCGGTGCAACGGAGACAGAGATTTGGGGTCCGACACCGGAGGCGCGGCGGGCAACGAAGGAGTTTTTTGCTTCGACGGCCCTTCTCGGCAAGGTAGGGGCGCCAGAGGAGGTGGCTGAGGCGTTCGTCTATTTGCTTAGGGATTCCAATATCACGGGCACGAGCCTGCATTCAAGTGGAGGAATCCTTCTCCAGTGACGGAAGATTAGGAAAATTAGGAAGATTACCGTTGGGGTTTATGGGCCATGCACATGCACTGGCCATCAGCTCGTTGTGACCGACGCATTGTGGTTAATTAGGGCCTGTTTAGTTGTAGCGGATATAAACCCATATAAACCAGGGACGTCTTTCCTAATTCCCCTTGGATTCTTCACTATATTGAGCACCTATCTTGGAACATGGTAGGAAGCGTGTAGTGTGTAGCCGCATCGCATCTCGCAGGATTCACTGGCCGCTCGGGAGATTTACTCAGATCGCGCGGACCCTGCAGCCTTCAACGATCCACAGAGCTATAATCTGACAATGACCCCTGATTTATAAGCTCATCATTAGTCAATAGTCCGAGGTCCAGGGCGAGGTACAAGTAGATCCGGACTCTGGGTTGACAACCGAGGCCGGCTCGCCCATAGAAAGCACGCTTGCTTCAGTTATTACTATACTCCTTGAGCTGCATTAGCCATTCACATCGTCAACAATGCCCCCCGTTCCGTTCTACGATGCTAGCATCGGCTACTATACCAAAGCTCTCCGGGTTCTTCTTCGTATCCTTCAGGTGGCCGAGACACACCCGGATGTAGCCACCTTCTTAGAAGCCCGACTCTACCCCGATATGTTTCCGCTCCTCCTGCAAGTACGAATTGCTACCAAACACCCTGTCCGTCTGGCAGAGGCCCTGACCGGCAAACAACTCGTCCCGTGGAACGAGACTGGGTCGAGCTGGGGCGAACGGGAGACATCGTGGCCGGAATTGATTGCGCGCGTGGAAAAGACTCTGGGGATACTGGCACAGTTTGAGCCTGAAGAGGTCGAGAGAAGGGCCGACGAAATAACTCTGCCCATGCAGGTAGGGCCTGAAGAGCTTGGAGCCGATGCTTTTCAGCAAGTCCCCGCTGCAGAGTTCACGATGGCGACTGGGGTGCCCGAAACACTCTTCCATGTTTTCATCGCCTACGCGATTCTCCGCTCCAATGGGGTCGAGCTCGGCAAAAAGGATGTTCTGATACCGTTCTTGCCTAATTACGTCTTGAAGAATCATCCCGGAGCCTAGGCGGGTGGAGTGGCAGAGTGCTACTTGGCCAGTATATACTGGGACAGCTTAAGGTGTCGGATAGAAATAGAATATCGTTTACATACAGCCAGATCAGGACTTCGACTATTTTTGCCCTAATCAGGACGGGGGTTCAATGCTTGAATCCCTCCGAGCGGTATAATTAACTAATAGCATCTCATCATGTAACTCGGAGCATACCCTGCAATGCAGCGGCACCCCGCGCAGTCATCGGGCGAATTCCCCATCGTTATCTAGAATGATTAGCAATACTGGCCTTCGCACGGTGTCTTTTGGCGGGTACGAGTGTATCCTCCGTGTCGATAACGGCCTTAGGTGGTGCTTGTCATGTAGACCAGGTAATAAAGTCATCAGACATGCATGTTTGACGTATCTGACGGCTTGAAGACCCTTGATTCCTCGAAGTTGTCATTTTACAGTCAGCCTAACCCTATCTTAAGGACAACATGGTATTGAGCACCCCAGTACTTCTCTCTCTGGCCGTTGCTGGCTGCTTTGCTCTATACAATGCAGTGCTATGGCTATTATCAACCCAGCGGCCGCCGAACTACCCCCCCGGCCCCCGGCCGCTGCTGGGTCTGGGTAATATTCATCAAATTCCACTCGCTTTGCCATTCCTCAAGTACGACGCATGGGCAAAGGAGTACGGCCCAATTGTTGGGCTCAAGCTCGGGCCTAATAATATGGTCATTCTGAACGACGCCAACCTCATCTACGAGCACATCGTGAAGCGCGGCCAGCACTTCTCTGCGCGGCCGCCGCGGTATATCGCGCAGGAACACATCTTGCCGGACGCACGGAACACGTACAGCCTCTTCATGCGAAACGACTACAGCCGGCGGCTGCGTACCATCACCAAGCAGTTCCTTGTCGGCCAGGGACTGTTTAAGCTGGCTCCCATGCAGAAAGCTGCGGGCACACGCCTGATCTATAATCTGTTCAAGTCCAGTGACGACTGGATGGAGCATATTATGCAATGGTATACAACAATTTTTCGGCTACCCTGCAACTCGTTATACTGACACGAATATGCAGGGGCGTGTCGACACCCGTTGCCATGCTGAGCGGAGCTCCAGTCGAAGACTTTGGCGAGCACTGGATCCATGACTATCACTACTCACAAGGGTTGATGGAGGAACTGGTTGATCCCGCGAGCGCTCCTCCGGTCGACATTTTCCCTATCCTCCGCTGGGTGCCGTCTATCTTCGCCTCGTGGAAGGGAAAGGCAGTAAAGACGCGCAAAGCTCTGCTTCATGCGTATGGGGCCATGATGAGCCAGGCGAAAAAGGCTCGTCATGGCTCATTCCAGTCGCTCATCCCAAGACTCCTCGAACAGTCCGTCGATCCATCCGCTGCGCCTGAGGGACGATTCACCGAACAAGAGATCAAACTGCTGATGGGCGGAATGCTGTACATACCCCCACCTTTCTTCCTTTTCCAACTGCAATCGTGCGATGCTGATATAAAAAGACAGGGACGCGGCTGTGGACTCCTCAGTGGTGACCTTTCAGATTATCCTTCTTGCACTGGCCGCCCATCCAGAGGCGCAGCGTCGAGCCCAAGCGGAGATTGACAGCGTTTTCAAGAGCGACACGGCCGTCCCCGAGTCTATCGATCTGAATGAGCTCCCATACCTTAACGCCTGCGTGACCGAAGCGCTGCGGTGGCGCCCAGTGTCGCCTCTTGGGCTGCCACGCGAGACCATCGCCGATGAAATCGTCCTAGGATATCACATCCCCAAGGGCACGACAGTGGTTCTCAACCAATGGACCATCCAGCAGGATCCGGAGTTCTACGACGAGCCCGAACGCTACAAGCCAGAGCGGTTCATCGAAGACGAATTCGGCGCCAAAAAGGGCATTTCGCAGGTGGGGAGGAAAACGCTTTACACTTTTGGCGCCGGGCGCAGGGAGTGTCCTGGAAAGGACTTTTTCTTCCAGAACATGCGCCTTGGGTTTGCGCAGATACTGTGGGCGTTTGATATCGTGCCAACCGAGCCGCTGCATACCGATATCCTCACTGGGTTCACGTCCTCTGTGGTGCTCAGGCCCAAGGCGTATGGAGTCAAGTTTGTCCCACGTCGAGAGAACTTTGAAGGAGTTCTGCTCGAGGGGAAGCTGAAGGCTGATCTTAAGCTCAAGGAGATTCTTACATAGCGCATGATTGAGATGGAATTTTCGTGATTGCGGAGAGCATCATGTACATCAGGAACACGTCTAGGTCAATTTAGTTGACAAATTCGAGTATACAGGATCATGATTAGTGTAGTATCCTGATTACTTCGTGTACCTCTGCAATGTGGGAAGAGACCTTAACTACCAAGGCGTGCTGCCACTCTTGCTTCTCTAGTGATAGATTCAGATTCAGATACACAATAACTACTCATCAGTAAAGATCTTGTCCAGATCATGCTCATGCCATCTAATCCCCGGCTCAAGCCCGGCAAACTTCCACTCGCCATCCACCCTCTGGAACTTTGTCGTTGCCTTACCGTGGGCATGGCCCTTGTGCAGAACCTCGGTGAGCGCATCGTCGCTGTACTTTTGATGAGCCACGCGCATTTGGTGATAGCCTGTAATCGTGTCACTGCCGGTCTGCTCCCATTTCGAGGCTCCGATGAGATGCTGTGTCTTGATGTGCGCGTTGCCCAGGAACTTTGAGCTGGACGCCAGCGCTACAAAATCATCCGCCGGCATAGACTCCCACTCCTGCCCCATGACGCTCTGGTAGTTAATCTACGACGTCAGATTCGGGTTCATTACCGCAAGTGGTTGGGGAAGTGCGTACATGGAGTGTTGGGGCGATGCACTTGGCAAGACGAGCCCAGTCTTTGCTGTCGTAGCTCTCGGCCCATTCGAAAAGCGCGAATTGACAGCCCGTGGTGTCTAGACAATGTTTGCGCCTCAGTTAGAAATGATTTCATTATATATTGTATATTTGCAGAGCAATTGCACCTTCATATGTGGGCACGTTGCGGATGCCTTCGGCCATGATGGCGGATTGGAAGTGAGGTATCGGTTCTGGACGGTTGAGAATGAAAGCACCAGCAAGTAGATGGAAACTCTCAATATGTTTCCAGCTTCTTCCTGGTTCATAAAGCGCGGACGAGAAATACTCCGACGCCGCGCTCTTCCATCAATACCCCGAGGCGACATCCCGAGACAGTGCGTTATGCGAACTCGGTGTGATATATGACAACTGCTTTTGCTGGCGTTTTGACCAAATCTCTCTCCAACTCAGCTTGACTCGTTTTTCCCATATTGAACCGTCATAATGACAGAAACCTCCTACATACCTGGCCGTCTGGACGACAAAGTCGCTCTCGTTACAGGCTCGGGCCGTGGCATTGGAGCTGCTATTGCCATCCATCTGGGTCGCCTCGGCGCCAAAGTTGTCGTCAACTACGCCAACTCCGCTGAACACGCCGAAAGGGTCGTCGCCGAAATCAAGAGTCATGGCTCAGACGCTATCGCGCTCAAGGCTGACGTGCGGGACGTATCGCAGACAGTCAAACTATTTGACGAGGCGATTGCGCACTTCGGGCGTCTTGACATCACCGTGAGCAACTCGGGAGTCGTCAGTTTCGGGCACTTGAAGGAAGTAACGGAAGAAGAATTCGATCGCGTCTTCAGTCTCAACACGCGCGGGCAGTTCTTCGTCGCACGCGAGGCATACCGTGTGCTTGAGGAGGGTGGGCGTATCATCCTCACCTCCTCCAATACGTCCAGGGACTTTAGCGTCCCACGGCACTCACTCTACTCGGCTTCGAAGGGCGCTATCGACTCGTTTGTTCGCATTTTGTCCAAGGACTGCGGTGACAAGAAGATTACCGTCAACGGTGTTGCGCCTGGGGGCACGGTGACTGACATGTTCCACGCTGTCTCGCACCACTACATCCCCGGGGGAGAGAAGTTCACGGCTGAGGAACGTCAGAGAATGGCGGCCCACGCGTCTCCATTGCACCGGAATGGATTCCCCGAGGATATCGCCAATGTCGTGGGATTTCTGGTCAGCAAGGAAGGAGAGTGGGTGAATGGCAAGGTCATCACTCTGGATGGCGGTGCAGCTTGAAAAAGATTGATATACTTCAGACTAGATGATACAATTCATAGCTATCTCCGTGCTGACAATCTCCCTTTGCACGTAGTTGGTTTATTGATACAGTATTCTTAGTTGCAAGATAAAATGACTTGACTGGGTTAGCCGTGCACCACTCCAACCTGCAAGCAATATTCGGGTATACGATTTTGTTGTAGAAATGGACCACATTTATGATTTAAAGTATCTACACTGCCACGTACAATCAACCCGGACCTGTGTTCAAAGGCAGGTAAGGGTGTAGAAATGGAAAGAAGTGCCGCAGCAGACCCATGAAGATACACATCGGAGTGCCTGTGGGAAATTTGGCCTTTCCGTTCGCGTTGACAACACTTATATTCCTCATATCATAGCTGCCGTGTTCGTCGTCCGCTGCTTCAATCATTGCACCGGCCAGATCCAGGTACGATAAGGGGCTCTCCTCGTCGGTAAGACTCAGGGCATGCCCTCGCTGAATGTCCACCGACAGAGCGCCAGGCTTGATGAAAATCGTCGTCAGCCAGTCTTCCTGGGCACGAAGCAGCTTTTCGGTTTCGATCAGGTCGTGGTAGACATGGGATGCCGAGCGGAGGAGTATCGTTCTGAGCAGGTACGGGACGTGACGAGAGAAGTGGTCATCGATTGTAGCCGACGACAGGAGAATCAGCTTGGGCAGTTTACTATCATAGGCTATCTCGCTTTCCTCCGAGCGCTGCCTGAGATGCTGGAGCGATGCGATAACAGCGGCAGCTGTGTCTTGTGCGAGGCGACAGCCGGGGATGTTGTCGTTCGTCGAGACAACCAGAAACACAGCTCGGCAGCCGCGCAAGCATGAGGTCAGAAGCTCGACATCGTGGATGCTTCCTTCAAAGATCTCGATCCTCCCTCCTGGCTTGAAGTTCGGGAGCAGCCCAAGAAGCTTGGATCGGTTGCGGCAGTATGCGTTGATCCCGACGTCGGGCTTGTCGAGGAGATTCTGGATGAGCGCCCTGCCGCAATTTCCCGTAGAGCCCAGGACGGCGTACGTGCTAGAGGTCATGTTTGTTCTCCTGTTGTTCTGCTGCTTCTCTGCTGCTGCTTACAGGGTGCATGGTACGGGTTGGTCTTAAGCCAGAAGGTCGGGAAATATGGAGGATTCCTACTCACAAAAACTTACATTTATCCCGCCAATATTCGGGGTGTCGGGACAATTACGCAGAGTTCAAGGCACTAGAGAATAGCAAAGAATAGCAATTGACAAACTCGCCAGCAAACTATCTACCTATCTACAGCGACTAGGGTGCGCCCTGTTCCGCCAGGTACTTCTGGAATATCGGAAAGAAGTGCTCGTAAAATGCAGAGTCTACCATTTCCTCCAGGCGATTCACCTTCGAGCCGTCTTCGCTCAGGGATATGAAAATTGCGTATTCGTTCGTCCACCTCTCTCCGGGGATGGGCGTGTCGGCGGACGATGTCGCGTAGACTGCAGCCGTGCCTTGCGAAGTATCATGAACGATGCGTTTTATATCCAGCTGGCCATAAGCTTAGCTCCATGTTGACAAGCTTGCATACTGCAATGGTCATTTCACCTACTTTCCAGTTTCTGAGGTTGTTCACAAGCTTAGGGTAGAAGAACTCGGCGTGGGCGCGTGGTCGGGGCGGCTGCTGCAGGGAAAAAGGGAGCAGTTGCTGCTCGAAGTCATCGGCCCAGAGAGCGACGGTATCTTGTGGTGTACCGTCTTTCCATGCCGTTAAAAACTTGTCAATCGTCTCCTTTTGTATATGGACTGGAGCAGGCATTTTGGTGTGACCTGTCGACTATTATAGTAATGAAGGAGGATTCTTCACCAGCAGTATTAAAGTACCAAGGTAGGTAAATTCACCATCTATGTAGTGAAATAAGTAATAAAAGCTATATAGACTATGTCATAAATTACCGACAGATTGGTGGATTATGAGAGGCCTGGCCCCTGTCGGGCTATATATACACTGGCATATATGTATGCACCTTTTCGGGGCATTAAGTCAGATCCTCGTCGCTAGGATTATGGTCACTGGGAAATAGCCCTCGACAGTCCTCCCATCAGCCAGTAACCCATCCAGCTCCTTGTACAGGTCAGTGAAAGCATCTGGAAACCGGGAAATGAAGGGAAACGAGGCAAAGTGCTCCTTGACGCCTGCGAGGTTGGTCTCAAATGTCCACCCGTCCATTTTCTCCTCCTTCTTGGCGTCGTTCACACTGTAATCGGGCTCAGTGTTTTTGTGTGCGAATTCCGGGGGCAGCATGCCTTGGATGCCGCCGTGCTCCATGTTCACGTAGATTCGTCTTCTGTCGCGGAAAAGCTCCTCATCCAGAGGTGCACAATTGTACCTGCCCTCCGTCCGCGCCATGACCTTGACGATCTGGTCTGGATCGTCGGACACTTTGAGGAGCTCCCTGCCGCCCTGGTGGCTGACTCGTTCCCAAAGACTCTGGAGTTTTGCATCCCGAAAGCGTGCAGGACCAAATAGCGATGCCACAAATGTGCCACCGGGCCGCAGCTGGCGTGCAAGGGTAGTCATAGCAGCATGTTGTGGCTCTGCAAAATGCATCACATTAGTCGCAAACAACATGTCCACGCTGCCTGCGGGGATGTCATTGGCATCTTCCAGCGCTGCCGTCCGGAAGGTGAATCCTTCCTGGTCCTTGAGGCGTTGACGGGCGAGGCTAATGTTTTCGGCGACAATGTCCGATACAATGACGCTGGCGAAGCGAGAGCGTAGTCGCTGTGCATAGGGCCCGTTGCCGGCGCCTACGTCGTGGATGGTACCAAAATCACCACCTTTGCTCTGGTGGTACCCAAATATGCAGTCCCAGAAGGCGTCCGGGACCTGTGGACGCCCTCGAGAGTAGTTGTCCCAAAAGCCATCGTCCTGGGCGAAGATCTTGCTGGAGTAATCCATGACGAATATGGAGGTTGACAGCCTGCTTCGGGACTGGACTGATTGTTAATTATAAAGGGCAACGATTTTGAGGAAGTGTCGAGCATCAACTATCTACCGGCTCGTAGTTCGGGGCATTGCTTCGGTGTAATCAAACAGCTTATCCTCCTCACGCCTTGCGAAATCAACCTGGATTTACCAGAAAGGAAGAAGAGAAAGTCCTACGGTTAATGGTGCACTTCGTAATACAGAATACAGAATGCCAGTCAATTCACTAGGTACAATCCTATATAATCACTGAATAGGGCCTCTGAAACGACAGGCGAATCTAACTGTAGTACTCATCCAGCCACTCCCTCAAATCTCCAATCGTCTCGTAGTCCAAGAACAAGCTTCCGTTGACTTTGACGTCCAGCTCCGTCCTGAACTTCTCCGAGATGACCAGCGACATGAGACTGTCAACGCCCAAGTCGGCGAAACGAGCCCCATCCTCCATGTCCGCGAGGTCCAAGCCGGCTTCGTTCGCGATGAGTAGGATTGCTTTGTCGGAGATGCCGCTCGATGCAGTATTGTCAGAAGGAGCAGGCCCAGCGGGGGCTGCGGATGCAACGCTCTTGAGCGGCGTGCTCTCATCAGCCTTTTCGGCCTTTATGGCGGTTGTCGTCTTGGGGGCTGCTGCTGCCTGAGCACTGGGTTTTGGTGTTGGCTTCGCGTCACTCGCCTCCACCTTGTCCGGTGGTGAGAAGAAGCGGTTAAGGAGAATGCGAGGATACCGACGGAACTGGATGCCATTCACCATACCAACGATGGCATCGTCCTGCAGGATATACACGTCGCCGAGGTAGATGGTTGGGTCTGCGGCCGTCGGGATCATCTTCACATAGGAGCGGTACTTGGCTCCTGGGGTAAGAGGCTTTGCGAATCGCATTGCCTTCCAGCCGGGAGTCACGCAATAGTTGTTTTGCGTGTCCATGCTATCGGAGCAGTTCATGATGAAGCCAGCCAGGTGTGCTACACTGTCGATAAAGTATGGCGGGACTGTCCAGATACCACTTTCCTTGGTGGTTAATTCAATATCCGCAAACCCTTCCAGTTCATGCATGACGACTGATTGCATGCCGCGGTACTTGTCGGCGTAGGTCACCAGATTGCTGGCAAAGAGGGTGTAGGCCATATTACGCGAAAGGCGGTTGGCCTTGCCCTGTGCTGCCAGATTCTCGAGCTCTCCCATCCGGCTATGGACGAGGTGTGAAATGGGCTCCCAAGACGCCAGCCACTCAGACGCATCTCCATAATAGATATTCGCTGTGGCGAATGGCTCCTCCTCAGCGTTGCCGTCGCTGTCCACGTTCTGCCAGGTCAAGTCAACCACGCCCGAGTGAACATCGGCAGTGGTGGCAGTCACACGGAATAGCTGAGGGATCTTCTTGTTGGTGTGTGCAACTAATCCCTTTGTAACAACTAGTTTGGAAACATTCATCTTGACATCGTTTATATCCTTGGCTCGCGGGTTCAGACGGCGGTAGAGGTATCCGCCAAGGGTGTATGCAATATCAGCATGGATGGACTACAGAATTAGCAATGCGAGCCTAGGGGGTTAGAGTTACTGGAGACTTACCGACGTAACAACACCACAGTTATTCATGCTGTGTCCATGAGCGGCGGCCAGGAGGTCGGGCTGCATGAGGTCCGACTGCATAACTACCGTACCAGCAGACTCATGAAATGTCTCCTCAATGATCTGCTGCACTGCTGTCGTCTGAATCTCGCTAGCCGGCAGTGCCCTTGGTGCAGCCTTCTTTTCCGCCTCGTAGAACGTATTCCCCTTGGTCAGGCACCAGTCCCCGGTATACTGCAGCCAGTGTGTCTTTTCACTCCACGCATATGCTGGCAGGTCCAGGAGACGGAGTCTGCGCTCAAACGGGCGATGGAACTCATTCCAGCTAACGTCGACTCCGGCGAGGTGCAGGGCGGCCATACTCTCAGCCATGGTCTTCCAGTTGTCCTCGCCACGCCGGAATGATGGGACAGCAACTTCAGTGGATGGCAAAGTCGCTTTGATGAAGTTCGTACATACGGGATGCGGCCCAATTTCGACCCAGACAGTCGCATCGCTGATAGTATGGATCTTCTCCGCGTTCTTCAGAGCCGCGACAAAGTCCACCGTCTCTCTGGTGGCGCGGCGGACATAGCTTGCATTCAGCGTCTTGCCATCGAAAATCACTTTTCCAAGCAGGGGAGAAATAACAGGCACCTTTGGCTCCTGGAAGATGACACCAGTTGCTGCAATGGCTTCGAAGTGATCCAAAATGGGGTCCATTTGCTCGGAGTGGAAGGCAAATGCAACATCCAACTTGATGCAGTGGTAGCCCGCCTTTTGAAGGGAGACTCCGATATCGTCCATCTGCGCTTTGGTGCCGCTGAGAACCGTATCTGAAGGGCCGTTGATACAAGCAACTGTGTACGGCTTGCCCTCGGAGGAGCCCTCGATATCGGTCACGGGAGCTCGGACGGCCATCATGGTATGGCTGCTAACCTGGCACTTCTGTTCCAACATCTGAGCTCGGCGTCCGACCATGAATATAGTATCACTAGCTGTGACTACACCTGCAGTGTGCATTGCAGCGTACTCTCCTAGGCTATGGCCGATGATCACATCTGGTTTAACTCCAAGGGAGGTCCAGTATTTCGCCAGAGCAATTTCGGAACAGACCAAGGCAAGCTGCGTAACAACAGCAGAATGAGCGTGGTCCTTTGGATGTGATCCATCGAGAGCCGGGATAAAAGATGGGAAGCCCTGGCCCTGAGCAACAGAGTCAAGCTGCTGGATGCTCTCTCGGAAGATCGGTACATCGTGATACAGCTCTAAACTCATCGATTTGTAGGAGGCGCCCTGGCCGGTGAAGCTGAAAGCGACCGGTGGTGGCCCAGATTTTCCCACAGGCTTGATTAAATCAATCTTCTCCAACGAAAAACTCAGATGCTTCTTCAGATTATCCACGGTGGAGGTGGCGATTGCGAGGCGATGTGAGTGATGGTAGCGGCGAGCAGTTGTAGTATACGAAAGGTCGGCGAGATTGGTGTCTGGATGTGCCTCGAGATAGGCAACCAGTCGCTCAATATTCCCAGATAGAGAGGCCTTAACCTTGGCTGAGACGGCGATGATGTGCGTCTTCCGCGGGTCTGTCTCTGTGATACTGCGAACCTGTGCTTCTTCCAGGACCATCGTCGTGTTTCCACCAGCAGCACCAAAGTTGTTGACCACCGCAAGGCGCCGTTTTCCGGGAAGCTGTGACCAGGGAGTCAATTCCAGTGGGATATGGAGGTTGCGCTTATCAAAGTCTCGAGGGAACCTTGGGTTTATCTCTGTCTTGATGCCGATATGTGGTGGGATGGTGTTCTTCTGGAGCATTAAAAGGACCTTGATCAACGCCGTGGTGCCTGCAACAGACTCGCCATGGCCGACATTCGCTTTCACAGCTCCAATGTGAAGCGGCTGGTCTTTGCTTCGACGCCTGGTTAGCGGAGCATACACGTCCATAATGCCCTGCATCTCCTCGTGGTCTCCTGCTTGGGTACCCGTGCCATGAAGCTCCACAAAGGAGACATCGAGGGGATCAATACCCGCCTGCCGCAGCACTTGGCGAGATAAATAGGCCTGGTGGCCAGCATGGGGGTGGGTAATGGAGACTGCCTCTGCTGAATGGTTTGTTCCTGCACCAAGAATAACACCCAAGATGTTATCATTATCGGCCTCTGCATCTTCAAGCCTCTTAATGACCAGAGATCCAATACCATCAGCACGACAATATCCATCCGCTGTGCTATCCCACGTTTTACAAGCGTTGTGCCCCTTGGTGAGGAAATGGCCGTTGCAGAGTCCGGTGAAACCATCAGGGTTGGTCAAGATATTGACACCTCCTGTCACTGCGGTATCCACTGTGCCGTTCCAAAGGGCTTGACAGGCAACCTAAAAATATTTGTTATTATTTTGGTAAAGTGACATAAAGACGTGGATTAGCGAGTGTACGTACCTCAATCGCCGCAAGTCCCGAGGAGCATGCAGTGTCGATGCTGTAGCTGGGACCAGCAAACTTGAAGAAGTAATTGATGCGGCCAGGGCCAAAGGCGCGGCAGCCACCCGGAATGTAATAGGTGCTAACCTCCTGGCCCTGGTTCACCTCGCGGTAGTCGTCTGCAGCCTGGCCATAGAATGTACCGATTCTTGGTAGCTGCGTGGCTACAGTGCGGTTTCCAACGTAGCCCGCACGCTCCAGCGCCTCATACGCGGTAACCAGAGCCAGACGCATCTGCGGATCAACGACCTGGGCTTCACGGGGGGACATGTTGAAGAATGGCGCATCAAACAAACCGGGCTCGTCGATGAAGCAGCCGAACTGGGTTATGGTCTTGTTGAGCTGTTTGCCGGTTGGATCGTAGTGCGTTTCAATATCAAACCGATCAGCTGGTATTTGCCTTGAGACATCTAAGCCTTTCTCTAGAATCTCCCAGAACTGCTCGAGGTCTGTCGCACCCCCGGGAAGCCTACAGGCCATGCCGACAATGGCTAGCTTGGCCTGTGCCGGGCTGCGTGGGGGAGTAGACTGAGGTATGGGTTCGGTGAGCCAGCTCATCAGATTGTTGATTGAGACATTAGGGTGCGTGATACTGCTCTTCACCTCAGTCATGAGGTCGTTGAGGGGGACCGAGTTACCGAAGCTATGCAGCACCATTCCAGCGGCAACAGCGGTCTCGACTCTCTCGACCACGCCGGATATTACGCGGTCCCAGTAGATTGCTTGGGTAAGGAGCTCGGTGACCACCGCTTCAAACAGCTCGGTGGCGTTCTTGACTTGGTAGTATTGACCCGTGCTAGTGGAGAAGACTGGTACCGCTGGCAACGAGTTTGTCCGAACGGTGTTCAAAGGGCTGCCGTGGACGATACTCTGCGTGTCCTGAAGGCTGTAGATATGGGGCGCATGACAGAGGCCCCCGTAGACCGGAATAGGAATGAACTTGGACTCGCGGAAGAACTCAGATGTAATGAACAGCGCCTTTAGTCGCGCTGGCGGTCCGCTGACCGTGACGGATGTACGGCTGACGGCACTGACAAAAATCTTCCCAGTGGCAGGCGTTTCCTTCTGGAACTGTCTCGTGTCTAGTTCCTTTTGAACGGCGTCAGGGTCGACATTATGGACCACATACGCCCAGGTATCCGGACTCTCCGACGGCTCACGGGCTTCCAAGTTTGCAGAGACACCCTGGACATGGATTCCCAGGCGGAAAGCCAGACGCACTGCATCTGCACCGGCCTGGGGCAAGTCTGCCAACGAGGAANACAGCGAGACGGCAGTCGATGCCAGCAGACCAAGTCCAAGGCCAGCAAGGCTTGTGTTTGTAAAGTCGGCCAGGGCTTCGGGACGGCTCTCTGAATATCTAGGACGATGTCAGCTACCTCCATGTCAAGCTGCAAGCCTACCCACCCAATGTAAGTTGCCAATTGAACCACAAGCAGCAACACTCCGTCTACAGCGCCACAGATCAAGCCTTCCCGAAGCTCCGTGCTTTCAGCCCAACTGAACAACGTTTCAAACGGCGGGATCAGGTGTTTTATCTCTGTCTGCAACTGTCGAACCTCGTCCTTGATGGCCCAGGTGGCCCTGGATATGAACTCGGCCAAGATCGGGTGGGCACTATCCTTGCTGTGGTTATGCAGGCGGCGAAAAACGCCCTGTAGGTCGTCCCTGGGGAACTCATTACTGAAGTAGACAAGCTTCAACTTGTGCGTGTCCCGGTCGGGGTCTGAACTTGTTGTGGGAGTATATACGGGCATCATGGCGGGTGACCGAGGGAAAGTCAATGATGAAGCTATCCAAGACAAGTCACTCTTTGAAAGTCTGAGAGACTTTAACGAGTAGCAACGAAGTAGCCCACTAATAAAGCATCTCACCGAAAAGCTCGGTTGTGTCCGGGGCCACCTACCAGCGATATCACTCAGGGCCCCAAACCATCCATCGCGCCGTGATTCACCCGCGCCCGAAATGCCCGTCTTTCATCCCGACTGATAATATCCGAGGATCCTTTTGACGGGGTTGCACTGTGATTCGTTTATTGTCTTGCATGACAAGTCCGCTGCGGGTCAGAGAGAATCCTCCAAGGGGCCGTCGGTATATTGTCCGTTATCGACATCACTCCTCCTGCTTGAGTCTCGTTGTCTGATATTCGCTTATGGCTTCTTCTGTTCCCTTCCCCTTCCTCCATGTGTACCCGTACCAGATGTCGTGTTTCTATGTTCCCGTAGCATCCTAGATTCTCTGACGATCTCGGCCTTCAATTCTATCTATATCTTGCTTTGCTGTTGTCATGAATGCATTAAGGGTATTGTGCTGCAGCTACGCATCCCAAAGTACGAGGCGTCACCGATTTGTGGATATGCTGTGCAATTTTCTGCGAGTAGTTCCATTTTCTTCTGCGACTTTGGTACAAATGTTTGCCCTGTACACGCTCATACCACACACCATGACTTGGCTGCACATACTCTAGCACCCGGCCATCCCCATGACCTAGAGGGATTGAATTGACTTCATCATCAAAGGTGCGGTGGTATAAAGTCTATATGACTACTTTGGAGGCTGCATAAAGCTGAGAAGAGCTCGCGGACGCCTCAACCGGTGTAAAACCTCTTGTTCACGGCGGCGTTGCTGATCGGATTAAGAGAGGTCCCAACACTAGTAGTATCAAGATATTCCTGATGTGCATCCCCTGGCTTTGTCCGTGTGGGTGCTCACAGAGAATCTTCGTATCCGCGATGCCCGCCCATGTCCAGCATAGGAGAAATATCCCCAACGCCCTACGCTCGCCTAACAGCGTCAGGGTCCAGACGAAAATACCAGCACCCAGATTACGGCCTGTCGCAGAAGGAAAGAGAACCACGTTTTCTGCGGTTGCGGTAGGAAGGCCGAAGAATTTCGCCACTAAAATAAAAAAAAAAAAAGTCAACAAAAGGCAGCGGGGAGAGAGAGAAGTGCAGAGGCGCAATCACAGCGTAGAGGATCAATAAACGTTCCCAGAACCCCAGAGTAAATAAGGAGCGAACCGATGACCGCCGTGGCGGCATCAAGGAAATATAAATGGTATGGCGCTGCGCTGGTGGCCGACATTTTTTCCGGGCTTGAGGATGGGCTTGATACTGTATGTATAGAGAGATAGAAATTGCTGGAAAACCGGTCCCTTTCGCTTCAGCTGAGAGGATTGAACGCCGAGATGGGGGCTATGCAACGAGACTATGCCAGATATATCATCCCCCAATCCCCCGATATGATCGAACGCACATTCGGGCAAATATCATGTCAGCCGGACTATTCAGTTACCCTACGAGTCACTCGTATTCGGTCAATAGCTCTCAAAGCTGTAAGGACCGCTTTAGACCATGACGAGCCTCCCAATCTGTGCCTCCTTAAATATCCAACATACGGTCTTTACCTGTTACTACTTATAGGCTTAACCCACCCTGCAGAATTCCATTTTCGCCTTTGGTAAAGTTATCAAGATGGCATACTTTTGCCTCCTTGTAAACTTCTGTGGACTAGGAATTGGCCGTGTCCCTCAAGCCTTTCATGAGGTTTGGCAGGACTTGTTGTCCCCCAGCGAGCGAGGTGGATTTATGGGTGAGTATTCCGATGTTGCCTGGATATACAGACCGAAAAAAATATTTATATATTATTTTTACTAAAGCCCTCTAGGCAAGACCCTAGATTATACGAATATTACTACTGTAAATAACTATATCGATTAATACTGAAGTAATCATTCGGCATAATACTAACTTGTCTGAGTGGCTACTTACTGCGGTTGCTGATTACTTAGTTAAAAGCTATTTCTGTCAGTACCTTTATATTGTTAGTAACGTTACTTCGCTGCTGCGTATAGAGATTTGATTTGCAGCTTTAAATGTTGGTCCGGGGTAATCGTGGATTACGTTATCAACGTCCTACCGTCCTGAAAATAACGTCAAGTTGGTGGCGCAGAATGCGAACGAGCTCCCAAGGTCAGCCTCCTACGAGAAATGTCCTGCCTTGAGTCTCTTATCGTGTATATGTTATAAATAGCTGGAAATCGCTGTTTTATATCTCCAAGACGGTTGTTATGTTCAAGTTCGTGCCTACAGATGTGGGCGCTATCGGGGGAAAAAGGAAGTCGGCCCAACGGGCTTGTGACGAATGTCGGAGAAAGAAGCGACGCTGTCATCACGATACAGTCCGAAAGAGCCCGCAAGTAGCCGGTGCTGATCATCCACAATCTGTCCCTGACAGGACGTTACAGGATTCGGCGCGAGCATTGAAGGACACAACCCAGAACGCTGCGCGGAAGTTGCATGATCAGCCGCACGGCCATAGTTCAGTGGCATCTGCTCAAGTTACGCAGCACGAAGGCTCGAATATGTCTGATGCGGTCGAGACACACGACACTCGATTCATAGGCGACCTGAACCCCGAGGGAGTGTTTATTGCGGCGAGAAGTCCTGGGAGGGCGCGCAAACCAACCTCCAGCAACAGTATTGGAATTTGGTCTGAAGAGAGTGGTAATGGATACGGGAAAGAAATTAACTGGCCGAGCTTATCCCATGCGCCGAGCATATTCTTCGGGTCGACATCCATGGCTAAGCAGACTCTTTTGCCCGTATTGGAAAAAGAGAGTCTATCAACGCTTCCGCCTCCTGTGCATCGTGACGCACTCTGCTCTACCTATTTTTTGAAGATCCATCCTATTTTTCCGATCATCGATGAAGCCGCCTACAGAGAAATGCCAGAAATATGTCCGGCACGTATTATCCTTGAACAGGGCATTTGTTTGGTGGCGTCGATGAATTTCTCGATGGAACCGCATCTGAATCTCCCCGATAGTGCCCATCCGTTGGACGTCGTGGATTTCGGCAGACGTCTCCTAGCGGCGATGAATACTGTTATCGAACTCGGTTTAGTCACGGAAAAGCTCGTCTTAATCCAGGCACTGGCGTTAATGTCATTCTTTATTGATAGTCGCGGGACCAGGGAGACATCTTCGCTGATGATCGGAAAAGCTGTTCACTATGTTTTTTCGCTGGGGCTCCACATACAGGATTCCCATGGTGACTGTGATCAAAGGCAGAAATATGCGGCAACACTCTTTTGCTGCATCTGGATGCTTGACCGGCTAAATGCGGCTTCTCAAGGTTTGCCAGTACTGATGCATGAAAGAGACATTGAACGGTCTCTGAAGGAATGCATCGATGCGCAGGCCCCGTCTTTCAGGCTGGTTCTACAGGTTATGCTGTTGCTCGATCGAGTGATTCAACTCTACCGACCGAGAAACAAAGAGGATGAGTCCTCAACTGAAAATTTTCCGCTCTTCGAAGAGCTGATTATTCAATGCGACGCTGCACAGTTGCCGACATACCAGTTGAGTAAGTACATCTGTCGCATGATTTCCGTTCCGTGAAACCATTCCGAACCTGTCTTCTGCGCGATGCTTTTCTGCTCGAAGTTCCAAAGGCTAACATTATCGCGAGCGACAATTGAATTGCTTTATCATGCCACCGCGATTCTATCCTGTCGTTCCAGTTCATGCGATGTCCGGCTTAGTTCGTCCGCAGCGCAAATTCGCCAAAATCTGTCGGCCACTCGATTGACGGCGATGCATGGAGACGAGTTTCGCAACCAAGTGGTTCTGCTACCCTTTGTTCCGTACGCTATTTCATTGTCGTTGAGCGTGGCCTATCGTGAAATGCGTCGGAGCAAAGTCCCGATGTACCGTGCACGGGCCCAGAATGACGTTAAGGCAAACTGCCGTAGCCTGGACCAGCTCGGAGAGATTTTTTGGACGGCCAAAATCATGGCCCAGATGGGAAACGCGACACTCAAGGAGTTGGACCGGGTTCGGTCGAATGTTTCAGACGACCAGTCTCGGACTTACGAACAGCGTCCTGGAGGATGCGCCCCAACAGGTAACATTTCGGGCTATCTTCTGCCGTGCCCTAGAAGCAGTTGAAAATTTCTTAACCCCCTTTTTTTTTGGCTGTGTGCTGACCAAAACCCTGTAGAGATGAGAAATCCGACAAACACATCGGATAGTGTCCTTGATCTGTCCAATGCGCCTCAGGAAAACCACTTCTCGTTTGAACAAGCTGCGGACCCCTTTCTCTTCGCCGGGGCCCCCGTAGATCCATTTGATATGTTTGACCCTGGCGTTGATCTTGATGTTATCGACGCGTGCTTGGAAGGGAATCTGAACCTCGCATATCCCACGTTGTTGCAATGAGATTTTTCCATGCAATCGAGGCCCTACTATACATAGGGCACTACCTACATTTACAAATGTGAAAATCTGATACCCTACAATAAAATAACATACAACCTTTATGGTTTAGCCCCACGACAAATGCAATGCTGGCCTGCATCGCAAACTCATCACAACAGGCTGGTCGACACAAACCGGCACACTGCCTTAGGTGTCTGCCTTTTGATAGCCTTTGCCCCAATGGGGAAAATCACAACCTTGCCAGACGACGTCTAGCTGGAAACCGTCGGTTTCTCTAGTATATTTTGCCCGTCTCACAGCAACTCGTGCATGGAAGAATGAATGCACGCTACTACGTTCTGCACAATCAGCAGCTAGGGAACTCACGAGCCCGCCATCCAAACCAGCTGCTATGGTGAAAATACATCCGGTTCAGTTGTTCTGGTCAGTTTCCGTTCGACAGCGTATATCTCCACGCACAAGTTCGTGCTACAAGCATCCCTTCGTTACTTCTGGCTGAGCTTTCGTATTATCCCATTCTCATGCTAGGACGGCAAATTCATTACCGTAAATTCTTCTTCTTCGTCGGAATGAGAGGCGTACTGCTTACCGAGAAATAACGGACGAAACTCGCATCTGATCGCGCATGGATTTCAAGAACGGATGGGCAATCCCGACAGTCCTGTTTCGAGATTTTCTCGGGTAATATGATCAATGGAGGCACCTACCTACCCCGCACTACCAGTGAGTGACAGTTAGGTGATGAGACTGCAACCCCTAGACGACAAGATCCATAACTACATGACAGCTTGGGCTTACAAATGGGACGCCAAGGACTACCTAGTTAGGAATGTCAAGAACCAAAGAGATACGGGTTCTAGTAGGCAGAAGGCTTGTCTCCTAACGAATTTCTACCAGCCATGATAGATTAAGCTCATACTCCCCAGTCTGTGCTAAGCTCAGTGCAGGAATCTGCCATCGTAGATAGCTTTAGAGCTACTGTTGTATCTACCTTAGTTCTACATCCGAATTTATATACTGTCAAATTTTGGCAACCTTGGAACGAACGCGATACTCGGTTGCGACTGATCTGGCAATTCTCCGCCGACGGGGCGGCCGCGGTGCCGAGAAACCCGTCGGTACGCCGCTATAGGATAAATAGATGCACGGAGCTCTAGATTAAAATTCAATGCCGTTGTTGGGGTAATATACGTATTCGTATCAAAACTGAAAACTTAGACAGGTGATCGGCTCGCTCGTCAATCACGTTAACCAAAATTTCATAGCGGAGACTTCTCGTTGTAGTTATTCCGAAGTATGTCGGAAAGCCTGCCTAGTATGTCATCTCCGCCGGGTTTGATTCTTGGGGCTCAACTCGGTGCTATGAGGCCTGCATCAACCTACAAGCCTCTTTAATTATGTCCTATGGGGTAACTGACGTGCTTTTACCCCTTTGCTTTTCGTGGGCGTAGGAGGGCTCCGTGACCTCTTTTTGAGGAGCAATTTGATCGACAATACATGTCGGTTTCGATATGTAACTTCCACGGCCTCCTGGGGCGGGCCGTTGAAGTCCCAAGCCGAGTATCGATATTCAAAAACACCCGAGTACAATCAAGTGGCACTAATTTCATTTCCCTGCGCACACTCCATATAATAGTATCTCTGGTACCCAGCGGTACCGGCACCAGCTAGGGCTCAAGCGGGCCGCGGTCACGTGTACCATACTAGCAGCTTTCATTTGTTGGCCTCGGGAGCGTATATCTATCGGGGCACTTACGGGTCAAGATATCGCTCAGGGAAATCCGCCCGTGACATCCTAACCGCCGGTAAGCTTTGGATAGAGTCGTGTGTCACCACACCACAAGGAATTGACACCAGCAACTGGGAGTCGCGGATACTGTCGCAGGCGTTGGGGATCCCGAGAGCTCATGACCACAAGAAGCAGCATCAACGAAAACGTTGCTAGAGTGTCATTGTTCTAACCTCCCAATTAGGGAGTCTCCGCAGATAGTTGCTATAGCCCTTGCCATATTAAGTCACCGGCGAAATTGTCCCACATCTCTGTACTGGCAAACTTCATAGACGCCGGTAAGTATTGTCACTTGCTGAATCACGTTCCACTGCTGTAGAGAGCCTCCCCTTTCCCATTCCTCTTTTCACTTCTTGAGGAGATCTTTAACATCGTCCAGATACTCTGGGTATATGCTCAACATAAATTTTTTGAACCCCCAACCCTACCGTCGAAGCAGGCACAGCACATTGATCCGTCCTAGCCTTTCAACATACAACTCTTCGACAACACCAGATACTGCGGTGGCCGATGAGCCTCCCTGCTTTGCGTAACTGCCTGGAGTCTTGCCCATGAGAACGATCAAGGTTGGTGCCACCGGTACACAAAGCCGGGTCGCCCAGGCCTGCGATCGATGTCGCACCAAAAAAGTCCGATGCGATGGCAATCGACCCTGCTGCACACAATGTGCCAGGGTTGGTTTTGAATGCCAAACGAGTGACAAGCTGAGCCGCCGGTCATTCCCTCGGGGTTACACCGAGTCGTTGGAAGATCGCGTGAGAGCCCTGGAGGCCGAAGTCAGGGACCTGAAGGACCTGCTGGACAGGAAGGATGAGGAGATTGATGTGCTTTCTCGGAGACGTCCTTTCTCCCCGCAATACCAGCGAATGGCGTCTTCTATAGCACATTCAGAAGGAGTGATTCATGTCCAACCATCTTCGTCTCAATATACTTCGCCTAAGTCGAACAGTAAGCCCTATACGGCCCTGTCTAGCACTCAAGGCTTTGTCGGTATCTTGAATTCTTCCCTCTTAAGCATGCATATATTCTGACATGATCTAGACGTTTTCACTGATAGGCTAGTGAGCGAAGCTGAATTAAACTCCAAGCTTCCCACCACGTCCCTGGCACAACGGGCGGCTCCGGTGACCCATGCATTCCCTAACCAAGCACTCAAGATACCATCGCGTTTCTTGACAGATCAACTTATCAATATTTTCTTCCAAGAATGGGCACCAATGTACCCCGTGGTGCACCGTTCCGCCATCTTGAAAGCCTACGAACTGTTTTTGAGCAACGCCGAGTCGTTGGAAAAAGATGTGGCTGCGTTGGCGCAGTTGAATTTAATTTTTGGAATCGCGGCTCTTTCGTCAGATGCATGTCCAAACTCTCCAAACTTTTTTTTTTGACGTTTTCGAGTGACTCGCTAATTATCTGGCAGTCAAGAACCAAACAGCACCCTGGTTTCTTCGAGGAGAAGTGGGCAGCCCCGTTTGATTACCTTTCAAGCAAAACCTCTGTTGCCAGCGTCCAATGTTTCATTCTGGCTCAGATTTACTGTATGACTAGGGGTGAACACCGCAGATTGCTGCGCTACCGCGCGATTGCTGTGGATATCTGCCATCAGTTAGGGTTATACCATAACGGAAATGGCACAGCTTTCAACCTTCTCGAAGCGGAGACCCGCAAAAAGGTGTTCTGGTGCCAATATGTGTTAGATCGGTTTGGAATATTCTCCCAGTTGAGCAATGAACACTCTCTGACTAGACATAGGTTCTGCGCGGCTCTCACTGGGTTGCCCGTTCTGCTGAACGAGAGCGATGTGCAAACTGAATATCCTATGGATGTGGACGATGAGAATCTCTCCGAAACAGACGTTCTACCTACGCTGCCAGGCCAGCCGACTCGCATTTCGAGCGCCCTGGCCTTGTTTGGAGCTTCGAGGATTTTAACCAAGATCCTAGAGGAAATCTTTCCCTCTCGATTCGACTACGTCGTTCATACCTCGAAGATGCGTTCTGTCGCAGACCAACTTGATGAGTGGCTTCAAAACCTGCCCCCTCATCTGCGTATTGAATTCATCCGGGACAAACCCAGCATGGATATCAGGGGTAGCCGGTCGCCGCTTCTGTTGCTGGTGTACTACTTTATGAGATCTCTCATTCATGGCCCTGCTGTGTGCTTTGCTGAGGAGCACTTGCGTTCCTCGTCGATTCTGGCATTATCCGATTGCTCGAAACATATCATCCAGATCCTTGAACTGCTAGATGAGCGACGGCTTTGCCTTTCATTTAGTATCAACAGGAAAGAACTAATACTGGTCTCTGGAATTGGACTGTTGTGGCAGGTTTTGGAAGTGAAGCCTGATAGGAAGCTATCAGAGAAGACTCAGAACCTTCTAACTACCGCCATCGAGCAGCTTAAGTTGGAGTCGCCTGCAGCGGCGGCTGAATTGAGTGCCATTTGCAACACCCTGTTGTCGGCAAATACTGTCAAACGGGGAAGAACATCCACCGAAAAGGGGTCATTCAATATGTCGGCCGCAACTCAGAAACCGTCCAAGTCGTCGAAATGGCAATCACTAAAGTCTCGTCTTACCGGCAGTGCTAATCTCGAACAGTTGATAGCAGCGTCATCTTCCCAACGGAGCACTATCTCCGATGCTACTCCCCCGCTTGCACTTCCATCCCTCCTATCCCCAAGCTGGCACACACTCCCAGATTCCGAGGACCACGTCGACAGATGGCATTCATCACTGGATCTTGGTACGGATGCTCGACAGGTATCCGCGTTCCCGTCTTTGGGATATTATGATCCCCGAGCCATGCCATGCCCATCCTCACCTGACGCCAACACTGGAGCCATAGTCATGGCTGACTGGGAAAACGTGGTCAGCGAGACGGATCAGGAATATTTGGAAGTTTTCACAAGCACCAACGGTGGGAAGGGGCTCAGCGCGGGTCCTGGTTCATTCGAATCGATCGCGGCTGGCCATAGCCGTCTGTCAGAGGACGACACGCTTGCGATACCAGAGCAGCTAATTGACCTGCATGATTTGTCTCCAGAAGCGTGGTCCGAGCACGCAGAGGGCGCTGAACTGCCCTGAAGAGAGCAGCGGTAGTGCCGAGAACATTTTTCATGCACTCGCTTATGGTCCAGTGTGCCATGTTGCTTGAGTCTTATCGATCCATCGCACCCAAATCGCCCGCCGCCCAATTAGGAATTTCATGATCCTGCGTTGGCCAGCTACTAGGAGCGACAGCTCGCCATCTGAAAACTCATTTGGCATCTGATTTGGGATATCCATGAAAAACTGCGGTATTCTGACGAGTCCCACGGCCTGGGTGCGCCTTTTCAACTTCTGGTTTTAGAGACTCTACTTCCCAAAAAGTCATCGCGGTTGTATTTAGTACTGGGGCCTTCATTCCTGCTAAGAGTTTCGAAATAATCTTCCACAATATGTTCCTCCACGAAATGAATCGTTTCTAACCCATCTCCCGCAAAAAAAAAAGTGAGACCCACGGAGCTGTCAGGACCCATGTATAATGCCAGTGAACAAGCGCTCTTGACCAGCCAGCGCCAGTGTGGTCTCTCTGATCCCTACCCTCCATGCGCAGTTGGAAAACCGGGCGATGCTGATACTATCTTTGGATATTTTCACTATCTTCAACCATAACCACTTCCGACTTCACCTCTGCTGTCGCGTCCGCCATTCCCATCTCCTCCGTAAAGGTGGTAGTCTGGACCCACTTTGCAGAATGACGCGGAGTCGTCTCCTCTAGTAAACGGTCAATTTGCTCAAGAGAAAGACCTGAACGTCGGCAGTTAGTTTTTGGAATTCAATCTCCTGATCTTTGGATGGATAGTACAAACCTTTTGTCTCATAGACAAGGAAATATGCCCACAACGAGGCTCCTAAACAGAGCGAGCCCCAGACAAAAAACACTTTGGCACCGAGGTGTCCCTGGTCTGCGACAATCAATATTGATCAGAGGTATTAATAGAAAAGTGAAGGGAACCTACCAGGATTGACCATGTAGGGTGTAATGACGGCGATCACACAGTTCCAGAACCAATTCGAAGCAACCGACATGGCAACCCCTCGGGACCGAAGTGGCAGTGGAAACGTCTCTCCGACGACAACCCAAGCAGCAGGGCCCCAGGTTGACGCGAAAAAGAAAATGTAAACACAGATAAACGCGATCTCCACTGTCACGACGGTAGGATTGCCACCGTCGACCGTGCCCACAATGGCGATGATGAACTGGCAGACCACCATTCCCAGTGCGCCCCATATAAGCAGCGGACGACGGCCGAACCGCTCAACCGTCCAGAACGAGACGGGCGTGGAACAAACGTTCACCAGAGTCGTGATAAGCGAAATCAAAAACGGATTGTTGATCGTGCCTGTCATTCCATTAGTGAGTGGCTCATAAAACGATGAATGACAGCCTGGAGCAATGGGAGAGCGGAGAGCTGCGCACCTAACTGTTGGAAGAAGGTAGTCCCGAAGTAGAATATAAAATTAATGCCAGTCCATTGCTGCATCATCTGAGCGGAGGTGCCAATGATGGTACGTCGCACATTAGAGCTTGGTTTGCGGAGCGAGCCCTTGAAACAATTGAGCCAGCCCTGCAGGTATCCGCCATTGTCTCCAACAGCCTTGAGCTCGTATTCATGGTTCGCAACGATTTCTTCAAGTTCCTGTTTAATAAACTCCGAGTCAACAGGTTGGCCACGGAGTCTGGCAAGACTTTGTGTGGCTTTGTCGAGCCGCCCACGCTTCACGAAATATCGAGGTGATTCAGGGAGAAATGCAAGGCCACCGGCTATTCCTGAGTTAGTGTCATCTTGTCGTTTTCTTTTGGGCTAAGCAACATCCTGCACCTACCTAGAATCAGGGCCCAGACCCATTGAATCGCAATTGGGATGCGGTAGGAGCCAGAGTCGGTGTAATTCTGGGTACCGTAGACCACACAACTCGCCAGTAGGATCCCAACGGTGATACAAAATTGATACCCGGACACAAGGGGACCCCGGACCTTGCGCGGAGCGATTTCAGACATATAGAGAATTATAATTGCCGAAACAAACCCAACTCCAAGTCCAGCGATCAAACGACCTGCCACTAGCAGATCATACGCAGTGGCCGCCACCTGGAGCACGACTCCCACTGAGAAGATCATGCAGCCGACAATGATGGTTGTTCGACGACCAATATAATCAGCGACATCGCCAGCTGCTAGAGCGCCGATGAACGTCCCTGCTGACAGAATAGACACGATCAAGGACTGTCTCCAAGCCGGAATGACAAAGTGTGCCAGCGCCTCGGGCGAAGCATCCGGAGAGGGATAATCGCGGCCGGTGAACTCGTGGATGAAGTACTTCATACCCATGACACCGTTAATGTAGCCCGAGTCGTAGCCAAAGAAAATGCCCCCAAAGGCAGCAAAGGCGCACATTAAGTACGCCTTGAATGTCACAGGAGCCTCGATCCGGTCCACATTTTGAGGCCATGATGATAGAACACCTTCTGGCATGTTGGCAATTGGTAAATATAGAACCTTGCCTCAGGAAAAGTGAAGCCAGACAGATTGGAGGGTCGCGTCGCTTTATATGTCCATCGACCCTGCGGGTCGACGGGTTGTTTTGGAGCGAAATGCGGAGACCCCAGACTGGGAAGACCTTGAAGTCTGGGGACTTTCCAAGCCCTTGGGTTCGAGGTTCGCCCCACCCTAAACGGTTGAAACTGCACCCCAGTGGCCCAATGGCGGAGTGGTTGCGGAAAGTAACCCATCTAGGATTATCCGCAGGACCGTCCCCGCAATCGGAGGCGGTATTTCCTTACACGGTAAGGTTTGAGGTATTAAAAGTATGAGAAAGGAGTGGAGGCATGAGACTGAAGAGGTCAGAACATCATAACAGAACACAAATCAAAAATGTATGGGACACGGCATATCGCACCCCGGATTGAGTAACCGAACAGTCTTAGAGCTCTAGAGATCGGATTGCTGCTAATCCATTGGTTTACAATCAGACATCCTAGTTCGGGACGAACAGCACGAGAGGCAATCGCCAGCATCGGCGAGAAACCCTCGACCGAAAAGCTACCGTGTGGGTCTGTTGGATGTCGGTGGGAGTATTTTGGTATTCCCACCCATTCTCGTCTAGAACAATCCCTCATTAAACTTGGGATATGGTCCATAGTCTTTCGAGAGGTTACCGTCAGCTAGCGTGGTCGCGGCATCTTCTGAGAATTCCAAGCTATACGAACTGGATGTACCGCTGTCTATGGATGTTTCCATACGATAGTGTAACGTGATTACGGATGCTCAATGGAGACAATTAACAGAGAAGAACTTCTTGAATTGAGGCGTCGTGAAGAGCTAATCAAGTACAATGATTTTATTGCGCGGAGATACCACCACAACCTAACTAACCCTAACCGCGCTTAGAAGCCCATAATTCTGTTGACCTCCTCCTCAAGCTTTTTCGATTTCTCATCCTTGCCATGGAGTCTGACAGGACTAGTGCCCATGGCCACCTTGCCAACCTCGGATTGGATGTCTGCAACTGTTGCTCTATCAGGGAACTCCGACTCTCCAAGACCACCCGGGAAGTCTGGTGGAGGAATGCCCTTCAAGAAAGCCTCGCGTTGCTGCGCAACGTATTGCTATGTGATATTAGCTACAATTATGCGCACGTAGCAACGTAGACAATTATTTTACCGCATTATTAGGGGTCAGTGGAACCGACGGGATGTAAAACACGCAAGCATCATTGTCTCCTTTATTTTCCATCTCCGTGCCGTGGATAGTATCAGCACTCCAGAACACTTTTGATTATAAAATATTAGCATCGTTCAGTATAACGGGTAAGCAAAATCCATACCGGTGTCACCTGGCTCAACGGTGGGATAGGGGATCATGGTTTCGGCGAGTCTCAGATGGGGATGGTGAGCTGGGGTATGCTCCTGAGCAGTTCCCGGATTGGCGCCATGCAAATAAACATTGCCATCATCATCGTCAAGAGAAAACTTCCAACCGTCCAAGGAGTCCTTTCGAGTAGGCTTGAAAAAGGGTCGAAGCATCCAGTACGCAGTGGCGGGCTGCAGAATTGGATGAACGACAAGAGTGCCTGATGTGCACCGACCACATATCAGTGTCGAGCGAGTAAATTGAGCCCAAGACGAAACTAACCTTGCTGAGGCCCATGACGGGACAGTCCGAGCCAGCTTTGAAAACTGCGGAAGACTGAACATCCCCCTGGCCCATCGTACATATTCATGTCGGCGTCAAGACGGCCAGTGAGATCCCAAGGGTCATACTCTTGCCACTGTCATGGTATTAGTTGTTTGCTCATAAGAGTAACATGGCCTATTCCGCCCTACCTTTCCTTGGAAGATCTTGCGGTAGGTATGATTGTAAGCGCGATCCTCCCACCTCTCAACTCCTCCGCCATCAACATGAGGCGGAAGCCCGAAATGCTTGTCGCCCGGTGGGCGGATTTGAACACGGTCACAATAAGTGAGCGGGACGGACAGATCAACTAGAATAATACGTCAGTTGCATTCGGTAGATCCCCTTATCGCAGTGTGGAATACTCTTTTGATCGGCGTCGGCAGTATAGAGTTGATTCATCCACGACTGTGTGGCGAGCATATTGGGGTGCGATCTCGCTTTTACTTGAGACGGACTCCAATACGATTCGTATATGACCTGGTTCAATGTAAGTTCCAGCTTGAACCATATTAGAAACCGATGGTCACCTTTTCGTCCGAGGTAGACGGAAAGCCCTTGAAAGGCCGGGAAGTCAGGTACTGACGAGCGTCAGAGAGAAGACGTTCAGTGACATCTTTGTCCACAACTCCCCTGATGACGGCAACGCCGGTCCTTCGGATGGCGGCAACGTCTGCTGGCGATACATTGCCGGCTTGAATGTCGGAAAAGTTCAGTTGAGGGATGATCTGGCCTTTTAGTAAGTCGCTAGCTCCCAGCTAGGAAGAAACAATGAACCTACTGCCTCTCGCTTGGTGGCGACTTCTTCAGTCCGCACTTTCAGAACTTCAACAAGTTCATCCCATGACTTTTGAATCTGCTCTTCAAACCCGGTGGTCAGGTTACGCTTGAGGTCCCGGAAACGCTCGGGCAGTGGTGGGCTTGCTCGTCCAGAGAAAGTCGAGAACACAGAGGAAATATCGCCCTCTTTTTTGTCTTTTCGGGCGATTGGCGATGCTTCTGTTGCCACGAGGCGCTTGGCTGTTCCTTCACATTTTCCAGCACGGAAAGATGGGCATTTCAGACACGATGTTGACACCCCTCTGATCATGATGGAACTCGGGTTCTGCTGTGTCAACTAGAGACTCTACACAACTGGCAGTTTGGTATGGGAAACATCTGGTTTCCTGGTGTTTATATACCTAGTCTTCCCATCCGTTTCCCCGGGACACATGAACTTGGTCTAGGCCAGCATCCGACTACCCAAATGCAATCCGATGAAGATCAGAATCAAGTAGGGCTCGGTGTCTAACCCCGTACGGCAAACATCCGACAATGGGAGAAGCTGCAGTTTGCGGAGATGCGGAGTCAATGCGGAATACCCCCAAGAGGATTCTCGGTCATGAAGCCTAAAGTTCATGTTGTCCTTGTGTTGACATTACCAGGGTTCCTCTACTCAGTGAGGCGTCTAATAGTAGCTCTTGCAACACTCCCCACCAACACATGAGATATTTAATCGGCGTCGTTAGTTCCGGTATCGGGTACTTTCCCTTCTGGGAAACGTAACCGATATCTATACAGCGGGTGGATGAACCCTATTAGGAAATGCGAAGGCTGGACAGCCTCAATGGTTCTGCGTAGGGCTCTGAAGGCAGTATATTACGCTACGAGATAATAATACCGCCCATGCCGTCTTTAGTTTTCGGTGTAACAACATGAACCTCCCCCAGATCCTCGACCAATAAAATCTACGAATACAAAGTCAACTTAAGAGGGTCCGCCATGTTTGCTTCCGTACCAAGGCGTAGCATGCCTGTCCGATTGGGACATCTAGTCCGAAAAAGACACCTCGCAAACCCGAAGTCACTTTCTACATCAACCCAATCTTCCCGATAATTCGTACATTCGGCATAGACCAAGAAGATTCATTTTGGAATTAAAAACTGGCTGCAGAATTATTTCAATCAACTTGTACTCTTCGAGTTGTCTTGAACCCTTCGCACTTACCTGATATACTCTTCATCCTCATTGCCCTCTAGCACGGATGTAGCACTCTGTCGCGCTTCCCTGGTAGCAGCAGCATTCTGTTCCTTCGAGTTGGTTCCCATCTATCCCTCGGATACCAGTGGCAACCAAGTAGAACGATACTCTACAACCAAATACGTTGAAGGGGGGTTGTTAAACCTTGCCAAGAAAAGGGACCGGAGTATGGGGCGAATGCGGCGAAGACTAACCTTTGATTACACGCACGGGAGTTTAAAGTATTCAGTTTAAAGCTGATCGGGACATTGCCGTGTTCGGGTTTACCGTTGCGGGACTAACGCAATCAAGAAGCCCATCCGGCCCGCGTCACTTAGCCTGTATTCCGTTTAAACTTTAGGGTACGATGTTGAGTGTAAGTTGATGTTTTGCTGAGAGGTATTTCGCCAGCAGTGGACGTGATGGCATCTCTTTGGCGTGTTCCACCTCTAAGATCATGCTCGCCCTGGCTACAGAATTGTTAAAAGAAATGCGTCATTTCGTACACGCAAGAACGAACTCGTGCTTGCACTTAACACCTTCTTCATTTGACTTTTCCCACTCGCCCCTTCACATATCCAACTGCATACCATGTTACGCTGGTGAGGACCTTTAGTCATTAGAGACGATTGATGCCATAATCATATACTTGCCATGGTGGCCGTGTCTGGAGCAGACCAAACTAAGTTATACTAAATAGTCAACTTTTTGATGTAGGTATATTCTAACCCGATTAGTATCTCCTTTAGTTGATCTCACAAAGACAACCCAGCATATTAAGTTAATTGTTGGATATTGAGATATCAGCACAATACATTACTTGTTTAGTAATTTAAACAAAATTCCATCTTGCTTACCATTGGCTCGGTCAAAACAGGTGGTATGCTCAGCCTCATTAGTTACCTTTTGGAGGTTGGAGTGCTTCTATTAGATCAATAACCCCATGCTAGCTCCTGTAGCAGGTAGCAATACTTCTGGGGGGAGGAGGGTTATATAGGTATACCGTCCTAGGCCCGCTGGTGTTTCAAGAGATTAGTCAAGTAGCCAAGATAGATTTAAGACAATTAGATGCTGACGATCTTCAGGTCCACAGCTAGGGGCGGCGGCTGAGCAAGTTTACCTCAGGTAGGTAAGACCAGGTCACCCTGTCTACTGTGGACACTGAGCTGTGTTCTATTCCAAGCTATGGAGGTCAGCGGCCGGCAATATAGTATAGTATATCACGCGCTAGAGATACCCTTACCCTATTCGCTAGCTATCTTACCTAATATATCCCTCTAGATAGTTAACTAACTATCAGAGTGGTTTGTTCAGCCTAAACGACGATCTGGGCTGTTTTCACGTCGCTCGGCAATGACTTGTTAGCGAGTGTCGCATTGGACCCCTGGCGATTGTGGGGATAACAGAGCACTCCCCCCGGCTCAACCTGCAAGCATATCAAGGTGATAGAAAGGGCGAAAGACTACACAGTGGCTTTCTTGGAGACCCAACAATACTCCTCAAATTAACCGCTGTCTCGGCCAAGGGAATAATCGACAAGGCTTGATCATCCCGAGTCGGGCCCGCGGTAAGGAGGGGCAGATAGTGTAACGCTGTTATATCCTTACCCTAGCCCATAAGAGTGTGTAGATATAGTGAGAAAGCACGATTTGTTACTGAAAGGCAAAATACTAATTCATTAGATATCTAACCTTTAGTTTTGAGAAAGAGGGTTTATTGATTTCTCCTGGCACTTTGTTGAAGTGGGGCCGCTATACGAGATCGTTTTACCGGTTGGATTGTCGTGAGCTTTCGTTCGCTTTCTGACACTCAAGGGGTTTGTCTTTTCTTTATCCAGCGGTACCATACAGAAGACATATGTGTGCATCTAATGCCAGCCAGCTTGCCCCATGGTCATCCTGTTTAGTATCGGCACCATTCGCTTTCTACGGCTTCTCTGCTTCCGTATGAGAGAAATATTCACTAGATTTTTTAATGTACCTCCTGCCGCCTGGAACTGCCTTCATTGGTTTTGTATCAGATTTCATGCGCTGCGGGATTTTCCATCATTCTAGCTGTGGACACCAAGCGGTCCGCCAGTACAGCCCTAAGCCAGTGGGCGCGGCTTAAGGACCTCTGGTTGGTTCCCTATAACTGCCAGTATCGTCTGCATAGATAATTGAAGGGACTGGAGACTATTTCGGGCTGCTTGTAGCTAATATGTGAGACGCTTCTGCGACCCACGGAAAGTAATCATTCTCTCAACAAGGGAAACGGAAGTAACCATATTGCCTGTACACCGGACCCTCTAACGGCCATTAAACCTTGTAGTCTGCAGCTTCCCCACCAGGGACGGGACCCCCAGCTCGAGTGATGACCACCTTCTACCCTATAACTAGGAAGGACCCGGGTCAGGCTAAATCATGTAGGAGTGAGGAGCGCCGGCGCAGTAACGTGAATGGCAGTTTGAATAAAGTCATAAAAGCGCTGTAAAGCAGATGAACAATAGAAAACCCTTGATCATACCACATAGGAACACAAAGGTGGCCGTTGCCATGTTCTGGCTCTGTCTACAAGGTCTTGAGCCAGGTTAGGAGTATACTAACTGAGACCGTAAAGCCCAAACGCATAGAATATGATGGGGAAAAGTATCGGCTTCATTCCCGCGGGAAGTGCCAAGACGGGCTTGTGTCAGAAGCTAGCGGAGACTTGGCTGGCAAGGGTCTGCCTCGGAAGTGAAGTATGTCCTCAACTGCCGATGGAGCTTTGGCCTCTGGACAGTGATACAGGCTGAATCAATATCGTTGCCCCACGGAAGTTTCACGGCGTGGGCTAGGCGGCAACACAGAATAACCTGACCTGCCATTGAAGACATGGGAAGCTCGAAGGCGCCCTGAGACCCTGCATAGCTGCCGATTCAAACGAATTTGACCACGGCCCCTACCTCTGCGAACTCGAACACTTGCCGCTCACTGTGCGGTGTGACGTTTACTTCTCTTCAGGAGGAGGTCTGCATCCCCTTTGACAGGGCAACATTAGCCTGTAACAAGGATACCCACTTTCTCCGCAGGGCGATGATCCTACCCAGGTCCTCCACGGGCCTCTGCACATCTCTTTTAACAGGTCAGGTTCTAGGAGGACATGGTTGAGAATGTTGAAAGCTACTCTTTCTGAAACACCTCCCATCTAAGGCTCCGTTATCAGAATGGAAGAGGCCCTGGATCCGTGATGCCAACCAGGCCATTCCACGGCAATTGGCACCATACAAATAGAGCCAGCAGCCCGCTCCCTCAGTATCCAGACTGTCAACACCAAACCAGCTCGTCCACACTGCTCTCTTTTACAGTACCAGATATTTGTCCTGTTTCAACCATGGTCCAATTCATGCTCCTCCCTGCTGCTCTGGCACTGAGTCTTGTTACTTCAGTCCATGCAGCTAACTCCCCAGGCTGCGGGAAGCAGCCGACCCTCGCCAGCGGCGTGCAGTATATCAACGACCGCGAGTACATCCTCAAGATCCCGGATAACTACGACCCAGCCAAGCCCCATCACCTTGTTTTCGGCCTACATTGGCGCGGAGGCAACATGAACTCCGTTGTCGATGGCCAGAGCGTCGAGCCCTGGTACGGCCTGGAAACTCGTGCTCAGGGTAGCGCGATTCTGGTCGCCCCTAACGGCAGGGACGCAGGCTGGGCCAACCCCAACGGCGAGGACGTGGCCCTTATCGATGCTATCATCGAGCAAGTCGAGGGCGACCTTTGCGTGGACCAAAGTTCGCGCTTCTCAACAGGTTTCAGCTGGGGTGGCGGCATGAGCTATGCCCTTGCCTGTGCGCGGGCGAACGAATTCAGAGCTGTTAGTGTGTTGAGCGGTGGAGTTATTAGCGGCTGTGACGGTGGCGAGGACCCCATTGCCTATCTCGGTATCCATGGCATTAATGACCCGGTCCTCCCATTTGATGGAGGGGTCACATTGGCGCAGCAGTTTGCGGCCAATAACGGGTGTAGCCCGACTGATATTGGTCGGCCCGATGCTGGCAGTGCAGGTTCAGTTCGGACCGATTTCACTGGATGCTCGCGGCCGGTTTCGTTTGTTGCGTATGATGGAGGGCATGATGCGGCCCCTCTTGGTGTTGGAAACCCGCTTGCGCCGGACGCTACTTGGGAGTTTTTCATGGCTGCTTGAAGCTAGCATGCGCCTGTGCAAGCAGCTACAAGAATATGTACAGTTGTCATATACAAACCACGCATCTCTTTGTAACCAAGTGCAAATCTACCACTAAATAGCCAGAGACTCAGGATCGTAAGGAATCTATTCTTCTAGATCGAATAGAATCTGCAGACCAACGCTGGTCTACCATTTTAAATAGAAAGAGTACGTGAAATGGCACGAATGCTTCTTTCGGCCCGTGTTGGATCCCCCGCTTCTGTACGCGAGAAATGGGTATAAACATTCATTTTGTAGTACCTAACTTAGTTTCAAGCTTCTATATAGCACTGTTCAACTACCCAGTGTAAAATTTATAAGTACAGCGTATTTGAATTCTCATCCAGCGAGTCTAGACTCACGTCGAGGTCGGATTTGACTACTTCTTAGAGGTACTCAATATTCCCCTCCCTTTTTGTATCCTCGGCAGAGAAGCCCCCGTGGATAATTTGACATCTGCAGCTCAAGCGCGAACCGACCCGACATTCGATACATGATTCCAAGAACGGGGCTTGCTCATCTGCGGCAGCGTGGTTAGCCGAGTGCTGCTACATGGAAGACATCTATCTATGTGTCCGGATGAGCTCTTATCTGGTAATGTCACCTTATTGCCGAAAATGTCCAGAAGGCCATGATATTGATAGCCAGTGGATTGCGAAAGGAAACTCGTAGGTGGTAGGCCCCTGTAACCAGTGGGCATAAGCTTGATGGTACACGGCTCGCCAGCCGGTGCTGACATTAGGACGTGACTTCCTACTATATATCCCCCTGTTCAGTTGCAGCCAGTACATACGACCACAGGGTGTGGAAAACAGGGCTTCCCGTCCGCTCAGCCGTACTTAAGCCACACGCCGGCTGGTTAGTAGTATGGTGGGTGACCACATGCGAATCCCAGCTGTTGTATGTTTTTGTTCTTCTTTCCTTTTTAAGTACGAAAATACTGTAATGGAGAAAGTTAGATATATAATAAGATATCTAAAGATTATCACTAAAGTCGTAATCGAGCACGTGCTAGGCGGGGTTCTTCTTCTGTTTTTTATCTGTGAAGTGATATATAATATTATATTTATTATATAGCGTCCGACGGCCTGCGTGCTGAACAAACGGCGAATATATACAACAATACCATCAAAGCCCCCGCGATACTAATACAGCCACGCCTATAGTCAAGAGGTTCATCCCGGTAAGCTCAAGGCCTGCAGGCGCAGAATTCTCAGCAGTATCAGATTTTTCCGCAGCACTTTAGATCCTCGTCTGGAGGTATACCACCCGGTAGTCCTGTATTCTATAACATAGACGAGAACATGCTATATGAATATTATTATAAAAAGTCACACTATCAAGGGTGTTGATCCTAACACTACTGTACTCTTAAAATCTATCTTATTGCAAAGATTTCGCAGCGTCTGGAGCTGCTCCACGGATCTAGTAGTAAGCTTAATACTTACTTTAATACTACCTTATATTTGGCCTGGTTAGCTTAATTCAGTCTGTAAATTAGACTACGTGGGGGGTTACTGTATCTATGGGCCTTCTACTCTATAAAGAGCTGTTGCCAGTTACTCACTTTTAGACCAGGATCAATGACCCAGACTGATTAAAAATGTGGTATATGCACTATAATTATATTCACTGTTCCGTAGTTAAAGTGGTTGACATTTCCTGATTTCAGGAGAGGAGGGGGACTTTATATATTTCCTCCGGGAAACCCACAATAATTGCCAAAAAGGGTAAGCTTGCATCCCCGGACCTAACATTTCCTCATGAAGATCACTCGATCATTCCTGCGATATTAGGTGTTTTTATTAATTCTATTTCATTTCACTTTCGGTTAATGGCTACCCGCAGTGCGAGGTCTATTTTTCTTGTGATATATATACCTAGGTAGTAAGCATATTGAACCTCGCTATAAAATCTCTTTTAGCCTGAAGCTAGGAGCCCTACAAGTAACCTAGGATCATATTACCAATGGCAATGATATATTGAACGAGCGTAATTAGAAACTATAAGACAGTTTCCCTGCCGCATCCCAGTCCCACCAGAAACCACCACCTCACATCTCACTGTCAACAAATATCATCCCCATCCCTATCCCCGTGTGGCTACCTCTCACCATCACCCCATACCAGCACTATATGCCCCCGAATGGACTGCATTCGACGAGATACGCAGCAAAATCCTAGGGCGAACTTATCCCGAGATAAGAAGCAGCGCATACAGGCCCCAAAGCCCTGCACCTAGCACGCTCCAAGAGCAGCTTCGGTCTGCTATTAGCATTGAACCAACCAAAAACGACCAGGAACGGTAAAGGACGGACACTCACCAACAGTACACTTGTTATCGGTGTAATACCCATTAATATAGCAGTACTGACCATTGTATATAGCTCGGTCCCAGGTACTATTGCACAGTCAACCAATCCAACCGGCACCTTCACAAGGGAGTGGACTTGTAGAATAGAAAGCAGGGCAAACACTAACCAGTTCCCATTATAACAGTCCCCACTCTTATAGCAGTAAAAGCTGTGCGTCGAGCCCGTAACCGCCCGGGCAAGCACGGGGTAAGAGAACCCAGGCCCAGTGCGACAGTTGACGGAAGCCGAGCTGCTCTTGACGATCTTGCATCTGACGGTGGAGCGCTTTTCGAGACCGAGCGCCTGTGGGCTGGTGTCTTGGGGTCCATCGTCGATGAGCTCGGGGACGGGCATAGGGTTTTCGGGCTCAGCCTCCGGGGCAGGCATGGCTAGGGCCAGGGGGAGGAGGAGGGTTAGGACTGTTGCGAGTTGAAACTTCATTTTGTTTGGAAAGTAGAGCCGGATGGTTTGCTTGTGCTTTGCTTAGATCTTCTTGGAGACTGGAATGTTGATGATGAGAATAGAGGTTCCTGCAGGGAAGAAAGGCCTTTATATACTTTCGTCTTGAGGGTACTGATGAACAACATCGCATACTCAACGCTTCCAGCCGACTCCACACACAACTTTCCATTCTATCCTGTTTTGGGTGTATTCCGCGAAGGACAGTATTGGGGCTGATGGGCGTTGCGCGACGTCGTTGAGTTGGCATGCAAAGTGAAGCCGTATGATCCGCCATTTACAGGGCTACGCCGAGTTTGTATACCGTCGGTTAAGATGCATTACCCAGCCTCAAATCAGGACGTAAAGGATGATAACCCCGGACCCGGTCATCACCCCAAGGTCCTAATCTAGACAAGCTTATTCGTATTGATCTGCAAGACTCGGGGCGTCCGCAAAGCCTCTTCGTGTTCGACCGAATGCGGTGGGGACGCACGGAGGAATTGTTGGATGGATATGGGGTCGGTGTTCCTACAGTGGAAATCGTGGGCGGTTGCTATTGGCACGTTTAGTGATCCATGTAAATCTTTGCCTCCATTGCTGCGTGTTTATTGGACCTTTCTTCGGGGTTTGTATGTATGCAATATATCCCTACTCCGCCTGAGCACCACATGTCACCACCTCAGGTCTCGTGACGACTGCAATCCTTGAATAGATTGCAGATATTGAGGCGTTCGTCAATACGAGTGCTAGGGCGCGTTGGCTGCTTCAATAATAAGTAGAGTCTTACGGATTGAAATCCTGCAGTTTTCCACCCGAGATGGACATAACTCTCTCCGAGATCTAATAGAAAGGACCCTATCTAAGTTGGTAAGGAATGTGAGAGCGCCGGTTCCGTGCAGTGATGGATATGAGGGTAGTAAGAAGGACATTCATCGATCTACAGTAGCGAGTGACAAAACAAGTAGCCTCATGCAGAATTCGCTAAGATATATTACATCGTATTCAATAACCTGGCTAGCGGACAAACAACCAATAAGTACAAAAATGTAATTAAGCGGCCTGCCATACTAGCACAGCCACGGCCATAGCCAAAATATTCATACCGGTAATTGAGAACCCGTGAGACGCAGAATTCTCGCCAGTAGGCGATGACTCTGCCGCACTGGCTGCAACAGCAGTATCACCGGAGCCGTCCGTCGCGGACGTTGAAGAGGAGGAGGACGAGGAAGACGCCGACGCAGACGCCGATGCTGACGGCTTCGGGCATGGGTTTTCATAAACAAACTGCTCTGGGTCGCCGCTACATTCAGACGCAGACCCAGCGTCGAATGTGCCGTTCGAATACATCCAGCAAGATCCCGAGGCATATGGCGAGTTGCCATCATTATGCGGGTTGAAGACGACATAGCTACAGGAATCGGCCTCTGCACATTGACTCAAGCAGTTTGTCGCGCCGGTGCTGGCACTGCAGGAGTCCCAACAGCCCCCTGGGGGCGTCGGATACCCACAGACGGAAGCAACAGCGGAGGGGGTCTCGGTGGCGGTACAGGCGCCGGAGGTAGTGGTTGGGGTTCCGCCAGTACACTCCGGCTTGTCGTAGACGTAGAGGTAGGGATTGGAGCAGCCGGTTGTCGCACCTTTGCTCTCATCGAAGGATTCGCCTGGATACAGCCAGCAGGTGCCGGTGCCGAGGTAAGGGTTGCCCTCGGCGAAGATGACAAAGTCGCAGGGAGGATGGGAGTCGCAGTAACCCCAGCAGTGCTCTCTGCCGCTGCTGGCAACGGCGAAACTTGGGCCGGGTTTCTCGTAGTCGCATAGGCGGGTGGTGAGGGAAGCTGTGCAGCTTGGTGTGGCGGCAGCAGAAGTGGTGGATGTAGCAGTTGTCGTGGATTCAGCGAAAACTGCTGGAATTAACAGGGCGATAGACGCCCAAAAAGGAGTCATCATGATAGCGAGTGGAGGGAAATAAGGGTGGCAAGAACTTGGAGGAATATTCAAATTCAACGGGAACGCCGGCCTATTTAAACCTGGGGACTAAGAAGAAAAGGAGCCATGAGCCTTATCAAATTCGCTTAGGATGTCTTACTTGTCCCTGGGTCCGTGAATCAAGATTCATCCAGGGCGAATCAGAGCAGATCGAAGGATCTGGCTGGGTCCATTTTTCACGCGAGTCTGGGCCACTTTACTGTGCTGGGAATAGCTTCAAGGTAACCAAAATGGGGCCAAATCGGATGCGCTCGGCTGCCTCGCCATCCTTTAGTCTACAGCCGAGATAGGTTCCGGGCAATATTTCACGTCTCGTCACGTAGCTGACTCACGGCACTAAGCGGCGAGTAATGAGAATGTCTTCTGGTTGCAATATCGGAATAACAGACGACAATACATAAGGAACTGTTCAAGCCTTGACAACATCGAAGCCCTCCTCCCAGTTATCCAACGCCTTCCGAATCTCAACGGCATACGCCGGAATGCCACCAGAATAACACACTGGCTCATACACCTTGCCTGGAATACTCCCGCCCATATACGTTGACCTCGTCGTCGGGAACAGCGTGCGGTCATTCAGCTCCACAACGTGCTTCTTCCACTTATCCGCCGCCTCAAGCTTCGGGTTGATATACTTGACCCTGTTCGCCTCCATCTTGGCAATCGCGTCCGCGATCCACCGGCCCTGCACGGCTACAGATGTAGGTCCGTTACTGAGAAGCGTTGGGCCATGAGGACCGTAGATGTGGAACATGTTGGGATATCCGCTGACGGATGTGCCCAGGTATGTCTTTGCGCCTGGGATCCATTCCTTCTCGAGTTCGGCGCCGTCGATGCTCTTGAGGCCGAGCTGGGTCATTACACCAGTAACCACGTCCTTTATAAGTTAGTGACTTTAACCTATTATAAGGAAAGAAGAGGAACTCACAAAACCCGTCGCAACCGCAACAACATCAAGCTCATGATGCTCCCCATTCTCCAGCAAGATGCCCGTCTCCGTAAACTCCTTGATCGGATTATCCTTGATATTCACCAGATGCACATTCTCGCGATTAAACTGCTCGTAGTAGTTCAGCTCGAGGCAGGGCCTCTTAATGCCAAAATAATGCGGCATCTCCCACGGCGCCAGCTGCTCACGCAGTTTCGGATCCCCAATGCGCGCTCGCGTCTTCTTCGCCCAGAACTTGTATGACTCTTTGTTCGCTTCCGGGTTGAACAAGTTGTCCTTGTACACGGCAACCCAGTACCGGAACCCGCCGTCCTTCCAGACAGATTCATAGAATGCTTCGCGCTCCTCGGGGGAGTCGTCAAAGGTATTCTTCTCATGCCAGTCATACATGAACCCCGCGAAACTGGTCTCGCGGTACCGGAAGAGCTCGGGGTAGTAAGGTTTAATCCTTTCTTGTTCTTCGACGGTGAGATCGCGTTTGCGCATGGGGACGGCGAGGTTCGGGGTGCGCTGGAAGACTTTCAGATCCCCGGCCACAGGACCCCAGGCTTGTGTGATTTGGACGCCGGAGGCGCCGGTGCCGATTATTGCGCACCGTTTGTTGGTGACGGGGACTTCGGTGTCGGGCCAGAAGGAGGAGTGGTGCACTGTTCCTTTGAATTTGTCCATGCCGGGCCAGGGGGGGATATACCGTTTAGCTGCCTGCGATATATTAGTATCGTAACTGAATATGGATAGGTGGAGCGTACAAATCCAGTCCCCAGAACAAGATACTTAGCCCTAGTCACCCTCCCATCAGCCGTATTCACATTCCACCTGCCAGCGTCCGTGTCAAACTGCGCCCCAACAACAACCGTGTTAAACGCACAGTCCTTCTTGACTCCGATCACCTTATCCACATGGTCAAAGTAATCCCTTAGGTTTCTGTAGTCGGGATAGTTGTTCGGCCAGTTCCACGTATTGTAGACCTCGGGCCAGCTGAACTCGTACTCGGGCACCTCCGAGTCCACGCCTGCACCGGGGTAGCAGTTCCAGCGCCAGGTACCGCCGGTGTCGTTACCGGCTTCGAAAATGACGGTTCTGAGGCCGCGGTCGCGCAGGGTTTTGAGCATGAATATGCCGGCTATCATTAGTTAGTCTATACTCAGCGGACTTGGGGTGGGATGGCATACCAAACCCGGCACCGACAACCAGGGCATCAACCTCGAGGTTCTCAGCATAAGGACCTGTTTTGTCTCCGTGGGCGATAGAGTAGTCCGTGAGTTCGGTGTTATACTTCCTAGCCGGGGGCAGGGTATCTCCTAGACTGCCCATGTTGAATTGTTTAATATGGTATCTTAGTCAATGTACAACTTGAATAACTATTTCAAAGCCACGCAATTCAGCGACAACACCGCCCTATTTATATTGCGTCCTGCTACACAACATCCCCGTCTGCGTCTCAACCCTGTCTCAACCCCGTCTACTACAGTCACACTCATAGTATAGCCACGCAGCTGTCTACCAATCTCAGGATCGCCCCCCGCTCGCATGCATCCCCCGCACGATAGACATTTAAATCGCAGTATCTGATTGGGTTACACTCGCAATCCGCAGTCCGCAGCGGATCCGCGGCATGCGGAACCGCAGCCCCGCAAATCATCCATCCATGCGATTGCTGGTCCAGGCTGGCAGTCTGACAGGCTGCTGGCTGACACGACTGGCCAGACCGAGGGGTTGGTGTTGGCGCTGGAATCGCGGGGTTGGGAACGTCTGGAGGATCTGCGGCGGACCGTTAAATAGACCGTCCGTATCTTTCGCCGGTTGACTGATATCGAGTTCACGATTTTTGTTGTCATTTTCTGTTTCGAACATGCCTCTCACCGAACAAGTCACGTCGCATCTTCGCGGTGTCGTAGACAAGGCCTGCGAGGATCCTGTCTCTGGTATTCCAGGCACGACCGTCGTCGTTGTGGATAAGAATGGCGAGGAGCTATTCGCCCACTCAGCCGGAAAACGCGGCGCTGGGTCAAAAGAGCCCATGACGCTAGATAATATCTTCTGGATTGCCTCGTGCACCAAGATGCTCGTCGGTGTTGCATGCATGCAGCTCGTCGAACAGGGCGTTCTCAAACTAGACGACGGGACTCAAACGGAGAGTCTGTGTCCTGAGCTGAAAACGTTCCAGGTTCTGCAGCAGGATGGGAGTCTTGTGGACAAGAACAAGGCGATTACCCTCCGCATGCTGCTGACGCATACAGCCGGGTTTGGATATACGTTCTTCAATGATCGATTGCGGGAATGGTCCTATCCAGCTGGTGTGGATGAGTTCTCTGGGCGAATTGAGGATGTCAAACTTCCTCTGCTGTTCCAGCCAGGTGAAGGCTGGGAATATGGTGTATGTCTCCTTGTCTAGTTTAAGCTTAAAATATGCTAATGTAGCAGGTTGGTATTGACTGGGCGGGAGTTGCTCTGGAACGAGCAACCGGCCTGAAACTGAACGAGTACCTGCAGAAGAATGTCTTCCAGCGCCTCGGCATCAAGGACATGTCTATGATTCCACGCGAGGATATGAGGCAGCGAATGGCATACATGAATGCCAGAGACGCAGACGGAAAACTCAGACCCCGCGACCATCTCCTGCGGACACCACTGGTTGTCGATCTGAACAAGAAGGACGAAGTGAACAGGGTGTTCAACAGCGGAGGCGCAGGAATGTATGCCAAACCGCAAGATTACTGCAGTACGTTCGTTATCTATCTGAGCAACCATGCAAACACTGACCGGTCCAGAAATCCTTTCAGTCCTGCTCAACGACGGAACATGCCCCAAAACAGGAACCAAACTCCTCAACAAATCCACCGTCGAGAAGATGTTCTCTAACCAAATCCCCCATTTCCCAAACTACAGCCGGCAGAGCATCCCGGCCGCAAAGCCAGACCTAACAAACCCCATTCCAGAGCTGTATCCTGTTCCTGGAAACCCGCCGCAAGGGTGGGGACTGACTTTTATGCTGTCTAATGGGGGTGGAACGGGGCGGTCTACGTCGACTGGACACTGGGCTGGCCTGGCGAATCTGTGGTGGTGGGCGGATCGGGAGAAGGGCGTTGCTGGGATGGTCTGTACGCAGATTCTGCCTTTTGTCGATATGCCGGTTCTGGGGCTTTGGGCGACGATTGAGGCGGAGATTTACAAGGCGCTGGCTTAGCATTAACTCTCGTTTAATTCTCGTAGTGTAATCGCTGTGATAAGTCGAGTGAAGACAAAGTATGGATCTGGTGCGATAAAGACTACTAGTGTCTCTCAATTATGGAATTAGTTGCGAATATTACAACTGAGATCTGATTGGTATAATCTGATGTGTACTTTTCATACCAAAATAGGGGAGAGCGCGATCTGGCCAGCCAATCAGACGCCGCTGTCCAGCACAGGAACTGCGGGGAATCCGGGGTGGCTGCCGCCAGCAGATCTCGAGTCCCCCTCTTCACCACCACGGCGTCTTCGTCGGTCCTCATCGGTTTCTCCTCCCGATTCACCCCATCCATCCCGATCCAAGTTGACCTTCGTCGGCGTCGGCATGTCTGTCCAGAAACACCCCACCCAGACTCACGCCCCCCGAGCCCGCCGCCAGAACCACTCGTGCGACCAGTGCCGGAAGTCCAAACGCGCCTGCGATGCCACCACTGGTCAGCGCTCACCATGCTCCTACTGCGCCAGGACCAAGAAGCGCTGTACGACCGAATGGGCCCGGTCGCGTGCGCAATCGAGCATGAAACCATCGCGTCAGCAGCCCCATCTGGATATCTTGACCAGGGAAATCCTGCCATGGATGGCCGATCAGCCTCAGGTCCAGGGAGACGTCAGTTCCCTGGATAATCTGCTCGAATTCAATCCGGCTGAGGACTTGCTAGGCTGGAACTGCAACCCTGCTGCGTCTGGGCCGTTGCTGAGCTACGACCTGCTATCCCTTGATCCAGTTTTCAACGATCCCCAGCACGCAGTACAGGAAGAACAAACAGAAGCCTTCGATGCTCTAACGCCAGCTCACTGCGTGCCAAATGTGCAGCTAGATTTCTGCAATGTCCCTGACTCAACTCAGCTTCCAGATCTCGGGCTAGACCCAACCCCTAGCCACCAGTCATGGCAAACCCCACTTACCTATAACACAGTACAGTATGCGTCGTCCAGCGGTTCAAGAAGGCCAAGCGACATTAGCTGGATGTCATTCGCGCAGAAATCACCAGCTCAGACAAGCGCGCGCACAAACTCGCTCTCCCCCTTTTCCATCGACCAGCAGATGATCTCCGCATCAAACTCGCATTTAACCTCAGCAAACCTCCTCCAGATCTACCACGACGTCCTCGAACACAACCTCTCCTGCTGGCTAACCGAGCAAACCTGCCCTTATAAGCGCGGCTGGCAGGGAAATACCGCAAAAGCAGTCCCGGAATGGGGGTCGTCCTGGTCGAATCGGATCTACCAGCGGACGATAAAACTCGACCGCGTCGCGCAATCATGCAAACTAGTCAGCATGACCAAGTCCGAAGAGCGATCCGCGTCCAAAGCCCTGCATCTTTCAATTATGGCGTTCGCGACGCAGTGGGCTCAGGGTAGCCAGCGACACCGCGAGAAATACACCAATACATTCGTCGACTCGTGCAGTAACGGCAGCACGACCGAATTCGACCGCGTACTTCAGAATCATTTTTGGGATCAAGCACGGCGTGCATTACAGGAGGTCGCCGATGTCGAGTCATACCAAGTTGTTTGTGCGGAGCTCATCTTCGCCCTGACACAGCGGCCTTGGGAGTCTGACCAGGAGAATACATCCAACAACGGGGAGGAACAAGGACAACAGTCCCAATCAAGCACGGCATTATCACGGGTCCGTGACATACTACAAAAAGACGGACCACCGGTACACATCGAACGAGCGGCGCGGAAGATGCACACACTGAAATACCGATGCGATGCGGTCGAGGCAGGACTGCGCAGGAGTAAAGAAGTCAGTACATCTATGGATCCTGAGGATCGAGCGTCAATTAGTCTCCTATATTGGCTGGCCATAATGTTCGACACCGTCTCGGCGTCCATGAACGAGCGGCCGGTGGTTATCCAAGACGAAGAGTGCCAGCACGAAGCTGAACCAACCACAACACCACGACGACCACCACCACAAACTCAAAGTAAGACCCAACTTCAGTCCCGCTGGGACATGGACCTCTTCGTCCCCGGCGGCCTCGACAAAACCACTCAAACGCATTGGCCGTGCACATACTCCGAAGCCGCCGAAGACATCACAAAATCCGCCCCCGCAAAAGTCCTCCTCTTCCGACACGTCTCGTACCTCCAAAACGCCGTGCGGAAAGGCGCAGACTCAACCATAATCGAAGACATCATCCACAGCACAATATCCCTCTACAAACACTGGAACAAGACACACGGCGCATTCTTCGCCGAGATGGTATCCGACTATAATACCGTCCCGCAACGGATCCAGGGCTGGTTCGTATGTATCTCCGCGCATTGGCATCTCGGGACATTGCTATTCGCCGATCTACTAGATTTCGTCCACGAGAATGACCTAGGCGCGCCAGACACCACTTTACACCGGATAGAAGAACAGATAGCGGCTCGTATCCGAAAACACAGTTCCGGCGAACTAGCAGATCTCGCACGCGTCGCTACGCCCGCAACAATGGATTCCTCCCTCGGTGCTGTCCCGCAGATGCCTGACTTCCACCACGCGGTGAATGAGGGGACACTGCTCACCGAGCCGTGGACTATGATTCCAATTCGGGCGTTCACGAAGGCGTGCGTCATCTTTCTAGATGCCGCAGAGGAATTGTGTCGTTTCCCCGGAGGATTGTTTGTCCAGGATAGTGATAGCTTTGCGCGCAATGTCGAGCAGGCCGAGGATTGTATTAAGGGGTTGTGGCTGCTGGGGAAGAAGTCGGATATGGCGAGGAAAATTGCAGAGACGCTTTCGGGGGCATTGGCGAGGTTGAGGCATGGGGTATGATTACAGTATTAGGTCTATGTTTTATCTGGGGTGGATGGTGCGGTGTTCTGCTCTCTGTGCTATAATACAGTATTAAATTCGACATTAGCCTGCACAGTTATCTTAATGTTAACAAGCTGTAGCAATTATTAATTACCGTTCATAAGCAATGCAGGGATACAAGGCAATGAATATTTCTGCTTATTCTCTTGGTAATAGTGTTATTCTTGCAACTCCTGCGTTCTCTTGGATCTGTAACCAGCAGCGTCAAGGCTCGAGTACACACGCGGACTGAGTAACCGCAGTTCCACATATTCCGTACCGGTCTCTGTGAGTTAAGGAAAGGAATCGAAATTCTAATCAATCAGCCGCAATTTATGACGCATACCAGGTGCTCATATTGTTAGTCACTCTTGTATTGCGTAAATGCTGCAAAGTGGTTGGAGAGCCGGCTGCGCCTAAGATATGACCCATGGAGTGTAGGTAGAATAAGCGGACTGACGTTAAGATAGCAGATGGTGTTGCCAACTTTTTCCTATCATTAATACAGGGTATCGAAAGAACAGAAAAGGAAAGAAAAGAAAAAGAAACAACGACAGGGACGGCTTTGAAGGAAGCTGGCAAACAGAGATAAAAACATACAACATATAAAACAAGTATCCCAAAAGACAAAGTCCAAGTCCCTGTTCCAATATAAACATAATCCTCCATCTTCAAGGTTCCAAGTTGACACCCTCCAGACCTCCATCCGACATGTACTCGGTGCTGAACCGTTTAAATATGGATAACCCAAACTCCGCATGCAAATGTTCATGAGTCATTCCCCAAGATAGCCTCAGGGACCTCCCACGATCCCGGAATAATTAACAAATGCATCGAAGTTCTGCCCAGCGTCGTATAGTCCAACCATAGTGAACATACGCTCATCGCTGAAGGGTTCATCATCAGCGGCGTGGAGCATCTCGACCACGGTTCCCCAGCCAACTTCGCCATCCTGAGACTCTTCCTCGTACACAGCCTGGTTCACTTCATCTATTCCACCTTCGGTGCCGGCGTCGTCTGTGGTATCGAGGTAAGAATTCTGCTCTCTCTCCAAGTGCCGCTCTCACCAGGCCCACGACCCTAGTCAGGACCCATTGCATATTCAATATCTCCAGAGACGGCAGGGGCTTGCGAACCGGGTCGTCCGTGCAAATAATGAAGATATCCCCCGAGCGAATATACTGACGAGTCCGATGATTATAGAGCGGTGGGCACTCCGTCAAGTCTGCATTGGGGCGCCACCCAATCCAATGAAACTCGACAGAAAGACTTGTCGCCGTTGGTTCGGGACTGTCGAGCGGCTTCAGGGCGAACGCGCCCTCCTTCCAGAGTCTGCGCGCGGGCTCGGAGAGGCGGAGCATGTTCTGGAGGATTCCACTACTGTCCTCGGCGTTTGCAACTGCCGTTTTCCACCGCTGTACCCGGCATACAGTGAACAGTGTGCTCATGCGCTCCCAGAATCTGTCCATGGTTGGGTCTTCTAGGGGTATTATTGCCATACCCGGAGAAAAGTGGCCGATGCGAACTGCTTCAACCCTTGGACCGGTAGAACCGGTGAGCAGGCAGGTGTGGTTATCTCTTTCCTGGACCAGGGGCGAGTTCCATTGCACCTTCCCATCGGTTATCCCTGGATCTTGTTAGTAGGTGTTTTTAAGCCTTAGAGTATGTATTGTAATAGTGACCTTATAAGTCTTCAATACCTCAGTCCAGGTGGTTGGATCGCCTATGACATTTTGCTCCTCGACGCTCATGTTCAATAGGGACAAGCGCATGTTGATATTGGCGATTAATGCAAAGGCCCAGAAGAGAGGATCCTCTGGGACGATTCTGTTGAAGATGGCCTGGAGTATGCCTCTGCGGTAGGCATCGTAAACTTCTGGGAAAAAAGACATTTCGATGCTACAGTTTTATGTACGTGGTTTTGCAAAGCGAAGGTCAGAGTAGAAAGAGAAAGAACAAGAGAGAATGAAGAAGATAGAGGAAAAATAGAGAGAAACAGAGCAAGATATTCAGAGAGTCAGAGATAGTGAGAGAGAGTAAGAGCGATGAAGAAGGGAGAGAGAGAGAGAGAGAGAAGAGAGAATCGATAAGAAAGCATATACTTTAGCAAAGGGAAACTGCCTCATCCTCAGGTACTTGCGTCAGAGTGCATCAGAACCAACGACTTGATGTCTGAAAGGTTAAGGCACCAGGAACATGCCACTTCCTGGCCAATCATTCCATCCATATGGTAGTGGTCTGCTCGTATCTGCCTCAGCTGTTCCTGGATTCTGTGTCCCTGGCCCCGGCAGAACCTGTGACCACGACGGGTGGCTCTTCAGATATATACTTCGGTGACTCAGAATACTGTAAAGCATAATCTACCTATGCTCACGTCGCATTTACTCACATACCACAAGAGAGATCTAATCATGCTGGAAGGGCAGCTGTGGCAAGCGCTGCTATGCATCTGTAGGGGGTGACTGCGTGCTTCTGGTAGCCCCCCACAATGCGATTCCTGGTACGAGGCTGAATATCCAGTCCTCAGCATCTCTGACGCTCACGGAACATTTTTTTAACTTATACGGCTCCCAGCTATCATCGTGATGAGATATCACTGCCAAGGCAGCCGCCCCGAGCCCTAAAACGCAACCATTTCGTTCGCACCGACCCGGGTCGAAACGCGAGTCCAGGCCGGTTCAGACAGACAAAATATCTACTTGGGCAAGTGACAAATTTTGGAAAGTCAAACCTTTAGCCAAAGAAACGAGACCGTCTGCGGGGAATCCCTACCCTAGGTGGTATGAGGGCCATCTCCATGCCCAGAGATAAGATGGTGCCGTAGTTTGACATCTTTTTTCCCATTCGCCAGAAAGACTTAAGCAGCCGCTGTACCTATTAGATTCGGTATATTGCAATCAGGCCCTGGTGCCCGGTCTTTTCAGTAACTGCGGTGTGAACTGCTAATATTTAACCTCGACATTGCCTCTATACACATCACCCCTGAAACTCAAGATACCCCACACCGTTAAGTTTTCCCTGAACTCAACTTATTACACTTTCCATCGCCACTGGCGATCAGGGGTAATGTGCTTGGTTCTCTTCTACTCCGGCCTCACCTAGTACAACTACTCGGCGTGGGCGTCACAAACAACAAAGCCCACACTGTCCGCATAGGCAACATCACAAAATTCTCCGGGCAAGGCGGACGGGGCAACAAAGGAGAAATCTGCACGCAGGACGTTCGAACACAAATCGTAAAAGCGTTCCAGGACGTAGGCACGAATATGCGAGGGTGGGAGGATGTGTTTTCGGTTCGGAGCTACCATATTAGCCTCGCGCTGAGCTTTAATATTATGGAGGTGCAGTTCAGAAAGGTTATGCCGAGTCATCAGTCCGGGGATGGCGGTTGAGGTTGAGGTTGAGGCCAGGGTTCCTAGGGGTGTCGATTAGTGGGGTTGGTATAGACGCAGTCTCCAGTCACTCTCGATGTTGTGAATTTGTATAAGCCAGCCTTTGTTGTTTATCCCTCAGTCAATGGTATGGGTATGGCTACGAGACAGCTTCTAACACGACGTGGGTGACTGTTGTCTATAATTGTGGTATATCTCTCAAGCAGAAGTGATTTTTTATTGGGAACAAAATGAAGCGTTCAGCCGATCGATCCTGGTGTCGTTGAGCAGCATATTCACCTCAATACCCACTCTGTTGTGTTATTCCGTCCCAACCCATCCTCCTTTATAATACCCTGTTGTTCTCAATCTCCCACTCTCCTCCTCTTCCACTCTCCACCACTGCACGTTCCCTCTCTTATCTGATATTGTTTCCGTCTGTGATCCGAAAGCCCAGCAACCCGTCTGCTTGAACGCACCGTCTGCATCTCATCTTCCTAGTCGATTCTTACCCTCTTTCTACCAGCCAGCCAGCTGAAGATTTACCTCATTTCAGTCAAGGCATACGGCTGCTGTTGTATGCCTGCCTGCCATCTCGACTTGCTCGCAGCAGCTGTTAACACAAAACTACCGTCTATAGCTGATCGACTATTCGCGCTTTTCCCATCCTCTTTGCCCTCGGTACAAGTCGTTTAATTACCCCCCTTCGACCAGCCTACCTGTTGAAGTTCTGCCTCGTTTTGGTCAAGGCATACAGCTGCTGCTGTATGCCTGCCTGCCCATCTTGATTTCTTCGCCGCAGTTGTTGACACGAAGCCGCCGTCTATACCTGATCGACTATCCCCGGTGTTCCTATCCTCCTTACCCTCGATACAAGTCGATTATTTAACCCCCCTTCGACCAGCCTGCCTGTTGAATTTTTACATCGTTTTGGTCAAGGCATACGGCAGCAGCTGTATCCCTGGTCACCCATCTCAATATCTTCGCGACAGTTGCTGACACAAATCCGAATATTTGGGCCTACAAAGTGCGTTAACTTGACAGGTGAGTTGTGCCCGGAATGGCTCTGCATCAGCTGGTTTCACATCACAGCCCATTTGCAAAGATGACTGACCCTTCCATCAAGATCTCCTCGATATGGCTCCCTCCAAAAAGAAACGCATGTCGCTGAAGCTCGCAGTGACATGGATGCGATTTTCCCCAGTGTACCCAGCCCGGTACTTGCAGAATGTGCAGCTTGAGCCACCCATGCATGTTTTTTTAGACGCGAACACCATCAGGATCCGCCAGGGTGACTCGTCGGACGAAGGGCACTGCCGGTCATACTGGATATTGGAAACCGCAATCCAACCTCTCGAATGCCTCTCACTGATGATCCGTAGAGAAAGGGTTGTGTATTCGTGCCGGATTACCAAGAATTGCCGGGTCTCCAGTAGGGCGGACACTGCGCTGAGCAGTGTAGATGTCTCGGAGTACCCACTGGCCAGTATCCCCGTCGGGGTTGATACTATTCTCAGCTTCGAATGTACCATCCCCGGTGGCGACGCTTGGGTACATCATTCGGCAACAATTGTTGCGGCCTTGCAAGGTACCGGAGCCCTGGTCGAGGAAGAAGCCCGATACATCGCCGACAACGAGGAGGCAGTCATTGCCGAGGCCGATGCGGAACACAAGCTACTGGTCAAGCAGGGCTGTCGTATACACGCTGTTGCACTAAATGGCCGCATGCTCTTGGGAATATGGCCCGCCGACGAACGGCCATTCCGACTATATCGTGGATGCACACTAGTCCTGAAGGGCACCAAGTGGTTCGCTCGTGGAAACGCTGCCAAGTACTTCATCCCAAACGTGAAGGGTGACCCCACGGACTGGCTTGCAGAAGTCACGGAGCCGTCCCCCAAATGGGGTGCTCTGGTAGCTGCTCCCATCCACGCCATGCTGTGCAATAGCGTTCCTGCGCATATTGCCTCCCAGGTATCTGAGGAGGATGTAGAGGTGCACCCGACCTCGAACCCGGTGGTGGCCGAAAGCATGCTATTAGCCACAGAAAAACTTCGTGAAAGGATCGGTGGGGACAGCTTCGATCAGGCGTGCCGTGACTTTGAAAGCCAGACGCAAGGTAGCGCGAGTACAGTGTCGCAACAGAGGGAGACTCTGCCCCTGTCGGCTATATGTATTCCTGGAGTCCGCAAGATCGACACCGAGTACAGGGCGAGCTTCCTAGACAACGAGACAATACACAGAGTTCCCGCAGCATGGTCCATGAACGCTACCCAGGTACGCGCCATGATGCAGATATTGCAGCACAGGTTCGCTACCGTCGTGGGACCCCCCGGCACTGGCAAGACAAGGACAGTCGTCGCGACTTCCTTATTCCTGACTCAGGTTGTACCTCCTGGCGGACCTGGATCGGCGCGAGTGGCGATTGTGGTGCCCACACATGCTGCCGGAGAGGCCCTGATCAGCCAGATGGCCCAGTTCACCACTGCCCACAATCTGCCTGCGCGGTTCCTTCGGTTGCGCTCTCGTGGTGACTCTGAAGCGCGCCTGTTTGCAGGCAAGGACTCCCCACACGACAACATGGGCCGATGCCTTGAATTTGCGGGGAACAGACCAGAGTATAGCGACTTCCGCAACGGCGTCGCCCAGATTCGCCATTCTGGGAGGGTCACTGCTGGCCAGTCTGGGTCAAAGAACTATAGATCCCAGAAGGAACTGCTCATGGAGGCGGTCATGAAGAACTGCGATGTGATAGTGACCACACCACTTAATGTACCTCAAATGGTAAATCGGAAGTTCCGCCCCGAATATCTAATATTCGATGAAGCAAGCTTTTACCGTGACCCTGAGGTATATTATGTCATCACAAGGGCAGACTGTGCCTCTCGTGTCCTGCTCGTGGGCGACCACAAGCAGCTCTCTCCGCCAGTATTCACCTCAGCAGGCAGCCGGGCATGGGGCACTCCACTCTTCGAAAGGTTGATCGACGCAAAGTACCCAAGCACGATGTTGGATACGCAGTACCGGACGCACGGGCTTCTCTATCGTCCCACGTCACGCATCTTCTACGACGGCAAGGTGCAGACACCCCACGGCAGCTCGCCCTGGGAAGGGCGACTCCAGGAACTCGGTGGGCTTAGGGTTAGCATAGGGTCGCAGCGGTGGACCGTTAAACGGACCGCCGCGTTTCTTGACATCCGTGGCACAACATCGACTGATTCCAGTGGCTCGCTTAGTAACGATAGTGAAGCCAAGCTTGCCCTAAGCCTTGCGGCCGCTTTGAGAGCAGCCGGTGTCCGAGACGTGCTTATAATGTCGCCGTACAAAGCGCAGGTGGCAAGATGCTCGAAGCTACTGGGCGATTTGTATCCCAATGCTAACGCCATCCCCCGCATCCAGACTGTGGACGCCTCCCAGGGCTCAGAAGCAGACGCCGTCATAGTTACCTTTGCGCGGAACGCCAATTGTGTTGGGTTTCTGCGATCGCGAAAGCGCGTCAACGTGATGACCTCTCGGCACAAGCACTTCCAGTATTTCGTCGGCAGCTGGGGCTGGGCATCCTCAATCAGGGTCAAAAAAGATTCACCGGCCATGACGGCTGTTCTTGTTGAGTATACCAAGGAGATACCTGGATTCCTAGTCAGGGCCTAAACGGAACATCGTCTCAGCTAGGATCGTAGATAGAGACTAGGGGCATGATCTATGGACTCCAAACTAGCTTTCAACAGTTGAGATCCTCATAGTCAAATACATTTCGCGTTCATCATTAATTCGCTATTCGTACATCTAACAAATTTCAATGCGCCGCTGTAAGGGACCACAACCGCTCAAGATACATTCGGATCACGAGCCCGAAGGCCGAGGGGGCTGGGCTCTGCACTCTCCTGGCGCTGTTTGCCCTTGTTTGTCGCCAAGGGAACATTCTCCCCAGCTCGCAGCGGCCGTAGTGGTCGACTCCACCGCAAACTCCTCTTGCGCGGCCTGGCCCTTGTCATCCTCCTCCTCATTCTCCTCCTCGTACTCGTCGTCTCCCTCCTCTCGCTCCAGTTTCGACAGTATCATCGCAGCACCCTCGTCCACAGAGATCGGCGGTGCCAGGCCCAGGCCATCATCTGCGTCAAAGTCCTCGTCCGTCACCTCGGCCGCGCCACTAAGTGCAGTGGCCCTGTGCAGCGCCCACTGCATGTCCAAGAGCTCAATACTAGGAAGTGGAAAGTTCTCAGGATCATCAGTTCTGAAGATCATCATGTCGCCAGACCTGATCAACTGTGGGGCCTGGGTGCTAAGCTTGTGAATTAGCCCGGTACCCTCGGCAGAGCTGAATGTATTGGTGGGCGCGGTTGGCGGGGCTTGCGGGTTGCGCGGGGTATACTTCCCCACCGATAACCAGAAAAATTGGACCTTGAGGACCTTCTTGTCGTCGGACAGATTAATGGGCTTTATCGCGAATCTGCATGTACCCCAGAGCGCGTGGACAGTTGGCGCTAAGCACATCAAATTCTCAAGAATCTCGGTACCCTCGTTGCCAAAAATGGCCTTTTGCCATCTCTCGATTCTTTCAGTAGACCAAAAATATGAGAGGCGCTCCCAGAATTCCTCGTGCTCGTCTGATCCGGCCTTTGTACCCAGTGAAAACGGGTAGATGTGGGCAACCTCGGTACAGTTCCATGTCTCCGTCAAGAGACAGAGATTGCTGTCCCGGACTCTACACTGTACCGTGTTAATAACGCCAGAATATGAGGAAAGCATACTTAATGGACGTACCTTTTGCACCTTGGCGGCCGAACGAATGTATCGTCTTGCCTCAGAACTCCCCTCTGTCGGGGTTATTGGCGTGCCGGGGGTGGCGGGGGTGGCGCGGGCTGCAGGGGTGGATTTCTCAATTGAACTACGGGCGTCGGATGGAGCGACCATGGCCACATCTTCGGCTGGACCTGGTTTCGCTCGGCTCGAGCTCTTTCTGATGCTTCCGAGGTCCTCTGAAGCCCCGGCTTCGGACTTCCGCTTCTTGCTTTGCACTGAATGATCGCGTGCGGCCCCTAGTAAAAGCACCATTGTCAGAACAATAAGACGTCAGCAGTAAGGTGCCAAACTTACATGTCCTCAAGACCCTTGCCCAATCTTTATCCCTGAATGTAATCTTTCGCATCAACTTGTCCGAGTCAGAAAACAGGCGAACGAGTGCCTGTAGTTTCTCCACATCCGATAACCAGACACAGGCCCACAAGCCGGCGTCAAAATGCCTGCCTTCCCCTACGATCTTACTCAGCTCGACAATCAGTTCTGCACGCCGGGCATCCCCAACCTCCTCATACGCGGTAGGTTCCATTCAGACAAAACGCGAGTGAACCGTAAGGCTCCCTCGCTACGGGTAGGTAAGGTTAGGACGGGGGGGGGGGGGGAAAAAAGGTAGAGAGAAAGATGAAGTCCAGGAGACTCGAAAAAAAGGGGCAGAGGCTGGACAAAACAACTATGTCTGTGGGTTCGATTCGCTTTTCGTCGCTAGTCGCTACGGTGTACAGTGTACAGAGAACGATTGACTGTGGGGTGTCTGGCGTCGATCAGGAACGGGCGAGGAAAATTGTGAGAGTTGAGTGGTTGGTGGGCTGACGCTGTGGGACGCAGCGGTCACGTGGACTCGCTTAGCATGATGTCACTCGTTGGAGCCTCCGATTATGTCAACAATACCCACGAACGACAGTGTTTCTGTACAGAAAGATTTGTTGATACACTGAGTACATAGTCCAATTTGAACATTCGCGACCATGGTTCGAACTCCAATTTCTGCCAACCTCAAGCGACATTGAGACCCGGACATCACATCAGAGATATAGCCCGGTCACGGATTGGGTTTCCATAGTGGGCCCGGTGGATATATATCTTGCCCGACCTCCCAACGTCTGCCTCTACAAATATTCTGAGTCATACATTCAAATCCGTGAACATGGTCCAACCGGAGAACTCTCCTAGCGACACGATTTCAGCTCGAGGTCGCTCTCTCGAGCCCAAGGTTCCTGTCTTCTTCGACGTCTTGAACAATCTCTGGGATCCGGAATTGAATCCCGATGGGATAGTCAATCTTGGTCTGGCAGAGAATGTACGGTCCTATCTTTAAACTGGAATTAAGTTGCCTACTTACATGCCCAGGCCTTGATGCAAACCGAGATGAAACAATTCATTAACTCCCAGGTTCGTCATATCTCAATCACTGTCAAGCTTACTTTGACCAGCTCGACTGACATAGTACTTGCAACGTTAGCCTCCAGTTGAAAGCCATGCCTTGACATACGGCGACGGATTCTCTGGCTCCAAGAAGCTCAAGGCTAGTGTCTGCCATTTCCTCAATCGGCATTTCAGGCCGTTCACCCCCTTGCTTCCGGAACATCTGTGCATTACCTCTGGGGCGAGTAACGCACTTGAGAATTGTGGTTGGGGGTTGTGCGATCCGGGGGACTATATCCTTGTTGGACGGCCGTATTGGACCACCTTCCGGACCATCTTTGGTAATCGAGCTGGGTAGTGAATACATCTGCCACACGGCCGGCGCTAGCTAACAAGTCATGTAGTGTTAATATTCACGATGTCTCACTGCAGGGTATCGACCCGATGGGACTAGAGGCAGTTGACAGATTCGAAGCGGCATTTATCCAAGTGAAGAACGAAGGGAAAAGAATCAAAGCGATCCTGTTATGCTCGCCGAATAATCCGCTGGGTAGGCCTCTCTGACACTATGTACTCGGGGATCTAACATGAGTCACAGGCCGGTGTTACTCGGAAGATGTCCTAAAGGCGTACATGAATCTCTGCCAGAAACTCGACCTGCATCTGATATCCGACGAGCTGTACGGGATCTCCATCTGGGATAATCCAGAGATGAAACATCCCACACCGTTCACCTCTGTCATCGCTATCAACACAGAGAATCTCATTGATCCACGCAGGGTTCATGCCGTTTGGGGATTAAGCAAGGTCAGATAACATCTTAACTCGCTGGCCCATGAAATTAATTAATTATGCAGGACTTTGGCGCAACCGGTCTCCGGATTGGCGTTTTAATCAGCCAAGCGAACAAAAACTTCCTCAACGCATGCGAAAGCATCTCGTAAGTCTCCTAAAACCATTGATAAGGTCGACCTAACAATCCAGTCTCATGAACTTCCCATCCAGCGTAGCCGACACCATCGTCGCATCTCTCCTGAGTAATGATTCATTCCTCGATACTTTTATCTCCGAATACCGGAGCCGACTATCGCGGAGTTACCAGCACGTAACCAGTTTTCTCCAAGAGCACGGCATCCCGTATGAACAGTCAAATGCGGCTCTGTTTGTGTGGATGAGACTCGGCAATGTGATTAAGGGGCAAGACGACGAGACGATCTTGCGTCGACTGCGTGCTGAAAAAGTTTATCTTACGTCTGGTGCGACTTCTGCTGCTGAGGAGTCGGGTTGGTTTCGGATTGTTATGGCTCATCCACGGGAGGTGCTGGATGAGGGGTTGAAGAGGATATTGGGTGTTATAAGCAACACATAATGTGTGATTTTAGAATATATACGTCGAAGGTGCAAATCGTATCAAAGTGCCTAAAAATCTCGCCGAGGTATTCTGACACTTGAACCTTGTATATCTCCGAGCAGTATCTGCAACTGCGATATTGATTCAGCATTTGTGAAGGTTTTCAAATACCGCGTAACTTCTCCGACTATAACTCCGATATGAGTCAGGCCAGTCAGGCCACCCCGGATCGGAGATCACCAAATACGCCCGTTATAATCTTTCACCACCTCACTGATATACGGTAACGCTGCAGCCTGATAATCTGATAAGCCCCGCACTTCATTCCGCGTGGAGTATAAGACACGCTAAAGTAGTAGAGAAACTATATCTATATATCTAGACTTTCTATAGAGCTGTTACTATATCTACTCCCTGTATTTAGCTTCTATATATAGTAAATCTACTACATGGTTTCTATAAGTATAAATTAGTCCTAGCATGAATCTTACTTAAGCAGGCTGATATAATTAGATAACCCTAAAGTCTGTCGCTTGGTGGAATAGTAATTCAATCTCTTAAAAAGGAACGAGGAGACAAAAGAGAATGCGAACAAAGATAAAGCAGATTGACTGAAAACCGGGTTCTTATGGTAACTGGGTCGCTCTTGTTGAAACCTCTTCCCTGCCCACTTGGCTAGTTATAAATACCAACGTTCCGCCCGTTCCATCTGAGAAATATTTTCCCTCCCCTTCCGACCCACAATTGGAACCATCTCCCACCAGGATCCAAATTCAGACAATGGCGTACCAGGAATTTCATAACTGCATCGACGGAGTATTCGAATCTCGGAAAATTATTGATGCCGACGGCGCAGCTCTCTACGAGACAGAATTCGGCTCCCTCCTGCGCAAGATCATCACGCGCAACGATATCGCACTACTGAAGCAATATATTACCGCCTGGAATCTACCAAATTCTGGAATACCAATTACAGACGTACAATCGCACGATCCTTTCTATACAGCTGCAGCCAATGGGAGTCTTGATGTGTTGCGCGTTTTGCTTGATGTCCACTGGGCCAATGCCCACGCGGAGTCTATTGAAGAGCGGGGGTTTTCGCTGTTACATGTTGCTTGTCAGCATGCACAGATTGAAATCGTGAAGTTCTTGCTTGATTCTGATCCTCCTTTGGGGACTGTTGATGACAGGGATCGGGGTAAATGGACACCAATTATGTCTGCAGCCTACTCGACTGGTACTTTTGGCGAGGGTGCAGGTGCTCATCGCGCCCGGGCCGAGGATTTGATGAATATGCTCCTAGACCGGGGGGCTTCTGCACGTGATACTGTGCTATTCCCTACTGATATTGATACGAATGGTGAAGGACAGCTGGTACCACAAGCAGAGTTCACTGTTCTCAGCCAGGCCATTGCGGGTTCCAGTTACGCAATAATGAAACGGCTCCTAGAGCATGGCGCGGACACACAGGAGCGTCTGGAATACTATAGCGATGGCCCAGGCTTCTGGGATAATGGTGTCAATGTTCGGGATGTTACTGCGTTGCATATAGGGAGCCGGTCTTGGAATATGGATGGGATAAGGGCGCTTCTTGACCAGTGCCACGAAGATAGCTTGAAAACGTCAGACTTAGTATTCTGTTATGATAGCATGGACCGACTCCCTCTGCACTGGGCGGCCGCAGGCTCTGAACCAGGATTTGAGCTGTCCCTTCCAGAGAATACTCTAATCCAGAGGATAACAAGCACCTTTGAGCTGCTCGTGCCTAAGGATGACAAAGCTGCCATGGCGAAGCTTATCAATTCCTGCGACAAAGAAGGCGCCACACCCCTCCACTACGCCGTACGGGCTCACGCCAGCTGCGGGAGTAAAGGCTCAAATCACGCCTATCATACAATTCAATGGCTCTGTTCACGCGGAGCAAATGCAGGCACTATAGATCACAGGATGCAAACCGTCCTCCACAGGCTCGCCTACTCGTCTTTAGATGGTGAACCTATCGATCTGAATTTAATTAACCTACTTCTGGCCCACGGATGTCCCTTTGGAACCAGAGACGAGGACCATGAAACTCCACTACATATCCTGGCGAGGCATCTCCGACAAGCACATGCAGTTAAGATGCTCATTGAGTACGGGGCGGGAGTTGATGTCGTCAACAAAAAAAGGAACTTGCCATTGCATGAAGCGATGAGCGGGGCGATGAGGCCAAAGCGGAGCTGGGATGGTCAGAGACAGGAACCGGTATCGCTGGAGGATCGTGTTAACGCCCAAAATAAGGTTGTGGAGGCTCTGCTGGATGCCCACGGCACCTGCAGCGTATTAGATCAGCCTAATAGAGAAGGAAAGACGCCGCGCCAGCTGAGGGAGGAGACGATACGCAAGTGGAAGGAGATTGAGGCACGCAACCAGCGGAAATAAAGTAAAGCCCTTCACTGGGGGCATATAATATAATTAGCCCTGAATAAATTACCCACCAAAACGGGTTAGGAACGAGAATAGTTTCATTAGTAGCAGCATGTCGAAGTAATAGTGCGGATAAACTTGTACAGCTTGCCGGCGATTCTGAAACGAAAACTGTCTTTGATGTCCTGTTTATTGATCACTGGGAAGAGCTATATCTCAGTGATTTGCGGATTTGCGAGGACCATGGTTTGATCAAGAAGGAATCGGTAGTTGTTGTTGATAATGCTGGGAACGGGGACGCGGGCGAGTAGTGCGCTGGGTCGAGGAGGGAGGGAAGTATATCTCGACGAGAATTCCCTGTGTGCTTCCGAATGGGAAGGATGATGTTGTTCTTATTTCACGGACGTTGTGATTTCGTCGCCTTCATCTCAAACGGAGGGGGATACCACTATGTAAATTCATGGCGAGGTTACACGATTTGAACAAGCACAGGTTTTCAAGGGCAGCGTCTTTTAGCAGGTAGAAGCCATATGTCGATGATGAAGCTCCTCCAGCAACTCCAATCCTCGGACCTACGCCACACTGAGATCGACACGAACTATAGTTCGCCCTAATGCAGTGTGATCTGACCATGGCCCGAATGGCCGTGCACACTGCCCGATCGTCATCTTGCCACCCCCAGTGTGGAAATAGACAGGATGCTTGCTTTTGCTTTTCAGCTCGTCCTTCTCCGCAGTCCGCACGGTGTCTTGCTTCTCCACCTGCTTCTGCTGCCCCTCTTATTTCAGCTGAATCCCTCGCTCGGGGTCGAGGTGGTCACCTACTGCATTACATTTCATTGTTGTGCATGCTGTGGCTCTGCTTATCCCGTATCAAATACTCCAGTCGCGTTGCAATCATGGATAATCTCGTCGGAAGATGGAATATGGTAGGAACTGAAACCAGACCACTTCTCCCGGGTCTGTGACCACTGACGTTATCGACCAGGAGAAAGGACTGTGTACGGGGACAGATGCACTGCTGAAGCTGGTACGTTACCATCGACCATTCTTCGCGCACAGTAACCGGCATCCATAGAAATGGCACTTCCCTATGTTCAGCTGGCTGACCGCTACGGATGACATACAGCAAGGCATTAACTGGGCGCTCCGTAAAGGCATCGGCCTAGCGAGTCTCCGTCTCGACGTGTCCATCTACAAAGACGACCAAAAGCCCGACTCGGATGTGACAGTTGTTGATGTTGCCACCACCCCAACGGGCGGACTAGGAGTGACGAGAGAAAGACGAGTACTCGACTGGTCGCTGGTCGATCACAAGGATTACCTGTTCGGGTCGAATCAGCACCAGACGCACTGGATCTACGGGGTTAGAGATAGCGAGGGACGGGCTTATCCCGAGTTTGAGCTGCAGACGAAGGTAGCTAAGGACGAAGACAGAGTAAAGCAGTTTATGCGCGGGGAGATACAGGAGGATGGGAAGCAGACGGCGTGGGATGTGGATGAGCCGGACGCTGAGGGTAAGCATGTATGGCTTCATACGTTTGTGAGAAACTTCGACACTGGATGGGTCGCTGAGCAGGTGAGTTTCTTACGTTTCGACTCGCTTCGCATGTACTAAGTGTGTAGGTCTGGGGATTCGAGGTGATCAATGGCAAGCGGTATCATACAAGGCGCATATTGTCTGCGAATACCAAGGGAGAATATGTGCTGGGCAGGCTGGTCTATAGCTTTGTCGGGAGGGAATAGAAATAGTTTTATAGTAATGATATTTGTTCGCATATCAGGCTACAAGGACCGATATCGCCCACTAGTGTTTGGCCCCATGTTGATTTTGCTGATCCCCCGCGATGACACGCAACCTCAACAACAACACACTGGATATAATGTCTCCCAGCAACGCGCAGAAGTCCAGGTCAGCTCGACAGACCTACATCGGCCGTGACGGTGGCATCGTCGACGCCGACAAACCAAGCCCCGAAAAGCAATTCATCCTGCGACTGCCCGAAGAAATCCTGCACCAGATCATCAGGTACGCCGCCGCCGTCGAGGGGATCAGGCAAAAACGATCTGGTTATAATTACGATCTGGACTTCCTCGGCAAGCTAGTTATAACATGCCGCCGACTGCGGCGCCACACTATCCCTCTGATGCATCGCACACTCAGCCTCAACGGCCAGGCCACAAGCAGGCACGGAAGCAAGCCACTGCGACTGCCTCTCGAAGAGCCCACAATGTCGCTATTCCAGGTTCACTGCCGGGAGCTGCGTGTCCAGATCCATGACGAAAGTCTTCCAGCCAATGCGCCGTTCCCATTGCTTCGTGACCTCGTCTGTCATCTCCCCAATGTCCGCAAGCTGACGGTCCACGGTGGATACGAGGGGCATCCTAAAGAGGTCTTGGCGTTTATTCAACTGGCGCTGCAGAATATGCCGCATGTCAAGTCACTCGAACTGGACCGTGAATATTGGGGCCTTTACTTGCATGATGTTTTCAGGCATATCGAGTCCTCGTCCTTACAGAGTCTACATCTCCATGGGGTTTCCAGGCCAAATGGGACCCGCAAACGAGACTGCATCCTAGCAGAAGTACGAAGCCAAGCTGCTCCTACGGCGCAAGCTGACCAGATAATATACAGAAGTTACAGAAGAAAGGAACCGCCGCGATCACCTCCATCAGCGTGAGTGATTACGAAGAAGACGCCCTCGCCACAGAACAGCTCATCCAGTGGCCCAGGGCACTCACCCACTTCCACTTCGGGCACTACTACGAAAACCAATTCTACATGGACCTCCCCCTGTTCGCCACCTGGCTACACCCACACCGCGAAACCCTCCGCTCAATTAACATCGGGTACCTCTCCAGCGAGGGCATCGGGTTACTCTTCAACGCATCCGCATTCCCTAGACTGGAAACCCTGACCCTCTCCCGATGGCAGATAGGACACCACAAGGGGCGCGGACTGCCCGAGCTGACCTACGCCCCGGACACCGCGGACCACTTACTCGCGCCTAACTTACATACATTCACCCTCGACTTTTCAATCTACGACCAGCACAGAGAGGATTTTACCGATTTTACAGACCCGGAGGAGAACTGGCTACGTGCATTCGCCAGGGACGCTCTAGCGCGGAACGCAAAGCTGCGTACCGTCAAGATCAAGTTTACGCCGAAGGATGACCTTGCCGACGGGGTTCACGTGGGCGGATACCCGTGGGACCGCATGGATCAGCTGCGTGGCGAGTTCGGTCCGCATGGACTGGCCGTTGAGTATAATCAGCCGCCATTGACGAAAGAGGAGTGGCTGGAGGCGAGCAAGCCCGTGGAGCGAGGGCCAGAGTATGAAGCTGCCATAGAGCGAGAATTTGCGCTAATGAGGCGGCGGAGACGGGGTAGAGATATTAGAGAATTCTTTCATGCTGTGAGTGATGGCTAATATTGGTGCTTCAACTATACCTCCTATTGCATCTATGAAGTCGACATTATGAGACATTAGGACATAGTCCGTAACTGAGTATATAACTATAACTTGTACAGCAGGTATTTCAGAGCAGCCCAGCTCAGGTGGCAAAATATAACCATCACCTGAGTAATGAAACAACGACATGCCCATCAAACTGAAACATAAACTATCCGAAACTTCCAGTAGACGCCTACTCATCCTGAACTCTCGTCAACAAATCCATCTCACAACTATACCTCGCAAAGCCACTCCGTTCCCTAAACCTCGCCCCAACACGATAAAACACAAACGGAACAAGACAGAACAGCGTCCCCAGCGCAGAAATCACATACCCAGGTATAACCGTGTGTCCAGGCGTAAACAGCACATGTCCAAGGAGCGGCGCAATACCCGCAACGATCGCGCGCACGAACGCCAAACCCGCAAATGCTGAGGCAGCATAGACGGTATACGTATCCGTGAGATACCCACTCAATGTATATGCAATCTCATTAACCCCGAACCCGATAGGAATGAGAGCTGCCGTGGGGAGAAGAGGGTTGGCGGAAACCATAGCAGGGGGCGTAGTGGCATAGAACCACCAGAGTCCCGCAGCCAGTGCAAGAGTGCCGTATGTGAATCCGGCGATTTTATCCTCGGGCTTGATAGGGATTTTATTCCGTCGTTTTGCTTTCAGTTTTCGTACTTCCCAAATATGCGGCACTGCGTCGAGCATTACACCGATTATTAGGGCTAGGAAGGGCCATGATGCTTCCGTACTTGATAGTCCCAGCGCTGTGAAAGACCCAGCTAATGATTCTGTGAAGAGGTAGATAAGGCCCCAGGAGACAGCGCTGATGCTGGAGACGATGATAAGAATCGGCTCTGTAACCATAATAACCATGGAGCGGATGAAGACAACGTCGATAAACATCTTCAGCGTGGGGAAGGGGTCTGCAGTGTGGTATTTCAGATCTGCATTTGGACATTCAGCACGCAGAGATGCGATCTTCCTTGACAGGAGCTTGCTGGGGCGGCTTTCGCGGATACCCAGGAGGAGCACGTTGCAGGTTCCCGTGGCGATGGCGGCACTGTAGAAGATCCAGCGCCTGCAGATCGTCAAAGTCAGTATAAGTAATGATATCTTTGAAAGGTGGTGTACCAGCTAGCGACGGTTGAAATGCATGATGCATACACAGGCCCAAAGGCGAGACCGGCCGTTGCGGCTGCGTTCCACAGTAGTACGATCCAGACGCGGTGCTCGGTGTTGAACTGGTCTTCGACTGTTCCGCTGACAACCACAGATGGGACAGCAGAGGCAAGGCCGGAGAGAAATCTGCCGATGAAGACGGCGCTGAGGTGTGGAATAACTCCAACCAGGAGACAGGACAGACTGAACAAGGCGCAGGATAGAAGGTAGGGCATGCGGCGGCCGAATAGGTCAGACGAGGGGGGAATTACCAGCCCGCCTACTGCCTGTCCGATCTGATACCTAGAAGAGAGTAAGTCTAGCTAGGTTTGAAAATGTTGGATGCTCACGTCAGACTGAATGCCACAAGTAGCGTCAGCTTACTGGCCGTGTAGTCTTGCAACGCCAGTTCAGCCGCAGCGGCCTGCAACACGTTAACAGGTTTCAAGGCTGTAAAAGTCAGCGACTCACTCCTGTAGTGCTAATTACGGTGCTACGCAAAGTCAGTGTGATCCAGGGGTGTGGATAGGTTGAAACGCACGTATAAAACTCAAGGAACATGACGAGTGAAGTGTCGTATGTCTTTCTCAACGTCGACCAGTTCCGCGGATGGTCTCTGCTATCCTTTCGCCATCTTATAAACCCGGACTCTGGATCTATCTCCAGACCATATCTGGCGACCTGTTCGTCTGTAACAGGGCTGCCAGGAATTGGGGCAGTTGAGGTTGACGCTTCTTTTTCGTACACCGACACGGTTGGATGCATTATTGAGGGTGTCCGATTGTCGTTGTCTTCAAGGATAGGAGGCTTATCGAAGTTATCACTCGCGACAATCCCACAGCATATAAGGACGAAGAACGAGTGCCGTGCATTCTGACTGCATAAAGTTTACAACAGCCCCCAACCAACAGACAGCCTGAGAGATGACAGAATCCAAGTGCCAGGGTTTCATCCTTCGCAATTCCAACACCATCAGGCCAGAGGCTGTGAATTAAAGAAACCCCTGATTTTGGACCATTCCAGAGCGCAGAACAGGGCGGGTCTCAGCCCAAGTCTGCAGCCACCAGCTGTCTTGCAGGGATGTGATACAGCCCCCCGGCCTGGCCCAATTCGTCCATGAACGACTATTGGAAGCCGATAATTTGGCCCGATGCCTGCACCCAGCTCAGCTCTACATGTGAATACCACTTAAGGAGTTTCATCTCGCACAGTGTCCCAGGTTGTGAGGCTGATATAGCGCGAGAAACAGTGTCTGTGGTCGCTGGGTTTCATTTGCAACCCCTGCGTTCAAATACCCAATACGGCTCTTTCCCGCGCTGTAAAATGAGGAGCAGGGATCGCCGGTGCATGGCTTGACCTGTTCTCAAATGATTATCGATTAGCGCCCATATTTGGCAGTCCAGCCTTGGGGAGAGCTGAGCTGAGTCTTCGATCTGCACACTTGATTGGCGACGCTAACCCCCTAGTAATCCTGAATCAGGAGTAGTTGCATTCCTGAAGAAACCAACAAGTCATTCCCACCTTATTGGCTGTATCGTGGATGGCCAAAGCATTATATTGCCTTGACCCGCTGGATGAAATAGAAGGACATGTATAAATCGGGGACGTGATCAATATTTCTATATGCCAGTCCACTACGATCAATATGCCCTCCATCAAGTCCTTGGAAGCCACACTTGAAGCGAACATGCGAAATGTCGCCTGGGGCACGACGCGTCGCGCAGAGACCGACTTTCGCAGTAAGCACATCCACATCCAACATTCCACAGCCCGCCTCCGAAATTCTAAGTCATAACTATTCCAGGCGACGTTATAACAACCCCATCAATGGGCATGCTAGCCGCCATGGCCACTTCAAGCCTCGGAGACGACGTCTTCCGCGAAGACCAAGTAACAAACGAATTCCAGTCCCTGATGGCAGCACAATGCGGACTCGAGGCCGGCGCATTTGTCATTTCAGGGACGATGGCGAACCAGCTCGCCATCCGGACGCTATTACCGCAGCCGCCGTGCGGTGTCCTCGTTGATGCGCGCGCGCACGTAATCCACTTTGAGGGGGGTGGACTCGGTATGAGTGGTGCTGCGATTCAGACGGTTCGGCCGGCGCATAATGGGCGGTATATGGTTCTAGAGGATATTGTCTCTCGGGCTGTTGTCACGGATGACGTGCATAAATGTCCGACGGGGGTTATAAGCATTGAGAATACGGCTGGTGGCAGTGTCGTTCCAGTGGAGGAACTGCGTCGGATTAGCGAGTGGGCGCACGGCAATGGTATTCGGATCCATATGGACGGTGCGAGACTGTGGGAGGCCATTGCAGCTGGGGGTGGTAGTTTATATGACTACTGCACGCTGTGCGACCTGGTCAGTTTGGATTTCAGCAAGAACTTGGGTGCGCCTATGGGTGCGATGGTGCTTGGTTCGAACCAGCTTATAACGCAGCTGCGCCGGATACGGAAGAGTCTCGGCGGCGCAATGCGACAGTCAGGTCCACTGGCAGCAGCAGCGCAGTTTGCGGTCATCGAGCAGTTTGGACTAGGGTCATGGGGGAGTCGCGATAAACTACAAGCTGTGCATGCGCTTGCAAAGCAGGTCGGGGAGATGTGGGTGAATTTAGGAGGACACTTACTACGCGATGTTGAAACCAACCAAGTATGGCTTAATCTCGAGCAGACCGGCCTCACCACTGAACGGTGGAATGAGCTGGGGAGAAAGCATGGAGTCAAGCTGGATGGGAAGCGGATTGTCCTTCATCACCAGATCTCAGCAGATGCCATCACGAAGCTGGGGCTTGTATTTAGCGAAGCCCTGAGGGCGCGGGCGCGTATATAATCAGTACATGTTGTTGTTTTGCACGAAATATGTGGAATTTCAAATAATACTGTTGGACTATAAAAGTGGCCGTTAATTACTTACGAACTATTATTATTGCCGCTACAATGACTGTAACCGAGCCCTAAGCCACCACTCGACAATTGCCACTCATCAAGCTCAAAACAAAGCAAAGCCCAGCCCAGCAAGCCCACCAAGCAAGAGGCCCGTTGGCTGCGCAGCAAAGAGGGCAGCTCCATCCTCAGAGCCAGCCGAATCTCCACTGCCACTGCCACCATTACCGCCATCCGGCCCAGCCGTCATTGTCGGGTCAATATATGGCAGAGCAGGCCCAGGGAACTCCTCATTAGCGACGCTTGCACATGCCTCATGCGAATTCGGCGCGGTGGTGCAGATTGTCGCAGTCGTGGGACAGCACCTAGAAGAAACCATTAGCATGACATAGTGATACCAGTGATACCAAATAGACCTGAAAAGTGAAGAGAATACATACCAAGGCTCATCTCCGCACTGCTGCCATGCATTCGGGCACCCGACATACGGCGGCGCAGTCACCGTCGGGAGAGCCGTATTACTATCGCCAGAGCTGACAACAGCAATCGACACCGTATATATCTCGTCGCTTCCGTGTGTCGTAGTAATGGTATTCTCCATGCCTCCCTCCTCCAGGTGCGTACATGTCATGCCGGAGCCAAGAGGCTGGCACTCGTCGATGAGACTATGTCCTGCTTGATTACTCCCCGCGCGCTGTAGAGAGAATGTATTGGGACCGAAGGCGAGTGTCATTCCTGGATTGCCGGGACAGGAGACAGCCTCGTAGGTGGTGATGTCGGAGGAGGAACCGATCTCTGAGACGAGGATCTCGAGGTTGCGGTATAGACTGTCGGGCCATTCTACGGCGAGGGTTTCTGTAGGGGTTGGACATTGGGCTATGCTTAGGGGCAAGATTGATAGAAGGAGGAGAACTGGGATAGACATCTTGGTAGTGGGTGTGGTTGACCGGTCAGAGTTCTCAAGGGCTTGAAAGTGAAAGCTGTTGTCTGACTAGACTAGGGTATTTATCCTGCTTCTACGGTAGCCTTGTTTCTAACAGAAGATGGTAGAGAGCTGGTGGCTGTTGCTGCCAATGCACCTTGGGCGAATCATGGGCCGCAGTGTCGTTACTTCTCGTGTTGAGGACTCGGTCCACTACAAAAGAGCCTGGGCATGGTTAGGGCATCCTTGGCGCCAATACATGTGGATTGAAAAAGCTGCTAAGTCCGTATTACATATCCATGCTTATAGCCATTGCACCCATGGAGAGGAACATATCGTCCAGGTTCCCACGCAGTAGCAGGCCGGAGTAGTCTGCCTCTTTATCCGCACCCTCAACCAGTGCTCGACGGCTAAGACTCGCGGATATTGAGACTGACCCGCTACATGGCGCTTGCGTCGTTGGAGGATTGGAAGCGTCCAACATGGGGAGCACCTGATCGAGCAGCGTGTCGATAGCACACACCCCCTGGAGGTTATACCGCGCAATCGAAGCGGTATATCTTGAGTCGTCAAGGCCCTTGCTTGTCTTGGACGACTCCCGGCTGGAAATCCGATCAAGTTGACGTGTAAGTGTTTGGAGAGCTCCTCGAACGCGCTTGATCTGAGCACATAGAGTCGCGTTGGATACAGACTCATGGACAACTCCCTCATCCAGTTCAGCAATTGAGCGCGCCTGAGCTACAAAGCCCGGGACATGTACAGCCTCCCTATACGCCTGATCCATGATGCTAACCAGGGCGCTCCCCCTGCCAACTCTTTCTTCCCTTTCAAACGCCCTCGCGCTCACATTAACCCAGTCAGGCTCAGCCAAGATACATTCCTGCTGAGTAGCAAAAGCCTCAGCAATGAAAAACCCCCGACAAGCGAGGAAGAGTGTCCTCCCGAACCCCCTAAAATGGGCAGCGGGCCCACGAAGCCGCAGCAACTCTTTAATACCCGTCATATGAACCAACCATCCATCCGGATTACACCCATCTAGCACCTCATAGACAGCGAGCAGTAGCGCCATGGCGAACGTCGTATCCGCCGTTCTTCTCCGCGGGTCGTCAAGCGAGACCCTCAGGTGCCGAAGGAGAACACTGTAGATATACCGACTCTCGGCTAGTTTTTCATCATCGTTATTCTTCTTTGCAAAATACCATGTTGCATAGCATCGCACCAGCCATTCTATATCCGGACACTGTGCGCGGCGATCGTCACGGACGAATGCGATAATGTCTTGGTCTACCCGCTTGTAAAAGGCCGCGTAGGTCGCAGGGAAGAGAATTGTGGAGACGAGAGTATTGAATATCTCTCTTGTTTGCAGATCGAGCGATTTGGCGGCCAGGTTTGGGGCGCGCGTGTTGTCCATTGGTGTGTTCCATGTTGTTGGCCGGCGCTGTCTGGATTGCGCTTGTGGCAGGGACATGTAGATGTGCCTTTTATGCTCATGGGCGCCGATTTCAATCCGCGCAGGTGCATCATATCTGGGATCGTCAGGGGAATTTGAGCCAGCGGCAACATTAACAGGAAACGTTTGGCGCGTGGCTAAAGGGTACAAGGAGCGGACGTGCAAGGTAGGATATGTTGTGCGTTCTAGCCAGTCAGTATCCATTCTGAAGCGCAGATCCTCAACTCCAGACTAGCAATAGAGAATACGATGATCCTCCTGACGCCAGTTACACAGTCAGGCACTCCCGCCCGAAGGAAGAAGACATGGGCGTTCGACGCCAAGTACCCCGCGGTGCCCAGAAAACGCCCAGTCTGTCCACGCCCCGTTCTGTTCTTGTCGGTACATGTGATGTTGAGGCTAGGGCTACATTCTCCCGGTTTACATGGTCACACCGGTCTTGGTACCTGGCTGTGTCGAAACTGGTGGCAATGCAGAGACTGGCTGGACTAGGCATCTTCGCTGGCCATGACAGGCTTTGATTCTTTTAGCACTCTAAAGGAACCTAAGAGATGATTGCCTGTTGTTCAAAATTCCAAAATTAAATCTGTTGGATCTTCTCCTAATAAAAATAGCTGTGAAACTATCAGAACGAATGTGAATACTACTACTCCGCCAGCTCAACGTACTATACAGTACATTTTGTCCGCTTCAATATCTCCCATCGTGACTGTGGTAGTGCTGGTGATGATAATGGTGTCTTTCAGCAATCGTCATCTTTCCCACTGCCAATGCCTCCCAGACCGAGTCCCCAAGCTCCTCCATGTCCCTTGCCATCATCTATGCCGTCGTCCTTTCCATCATCCTTACCGTCGTTCTTCCCATCATGTCCCTGACCGTAGCCCTCATCGTGCTTCACACCATGTTCCCGGTCATGCTCCTCATCGTAATGCGTTTCCTGATGAGTTTCATCATAATGTTTCTCATCATATTCCTCGTCGTAGTGCTTCTCGTCATGCTCCGTGCCATACCCCTCGTAATGCTCACCTCCATGCTTTCCTTCATCCTTCCCATGGCTCTCATCCTTCCAATCCTTATCATCGTCCTTCTTCTCGTCTTTCTTCTCATCCTCCTTACCCTGGCCCTTACCCTTACCACTAAACTGCCCCTGAGCCTTGCCCCCACCGTGGAACTCGAACTCGGCGTTGAACCCGCCGTGGCCACCAACTACACCCTTGTACTGGCCATCCTTGCCATCGTCCTTCTTGTCATCATCCTTCTTATCATCCTGGTAACCATGTCCATGGTGATCGTCGTCCTTCCCATCGTCTTTCTTGTCATCGCCCTTGTCATCTTTCTTCTTGCCGCCAAGGGGGACACCGAACTCGTCGCAGGGCTCATCGAGGGCAGTCTTCTTGATGAGGGGGAGCTTGCCGATGTTACGGACTTCAAGTGTGGATGCAGTGCGGGCTAGAAAAAAAAAAGAAAAGTTGGATATCAGATGCTATTCACTGATACAGAGGGATTTGCAACTAAGACAAGACTTAGCCTGAGCTAGGGGTTACGTACCTTGAAGTGCAGCCGCGTCAACCTTCTGGACCGGCGAGGCGAGGGCCAGAGCCGACAGAACGGAGAAGGAGAGGAGGAGAGCCGGGGGGATATTGAGCTTCATTTTAAACGAAGGACGGTGTAGTTGGTTATTTACGTGTAGTAAAGACCGTGCTGGTGATAAATCAGGATGAATGGTAAGCTAGAAATGAGTGAGTGAGTGAGTGAGTGAGTGAGTGAGTGAGTGAGTGATGATTATGAGTAGTTTGGGAGATACGACGGTTATTTTATAGACTCTGAGAGCATCCACTGTCTCCGTCTCCTATCTTCGAGGATGATGTGTTAGCCGTGTGAGAAGGTCCCATTTTGCATGCCGTCCCTCAATTGCTCAAAAATCAATATTGCGTAACGTTGGACAGCAAATCAAGCAATATGAGGCTTTCGAGGAAGTAAGGCTATCCCATACATCCAGGAACAAAAAGGTACAATATTAAAATGTTTAAGGCCAGACCTGCACTTACTGTATCTTTCAACTGCCACTTACCACCATTGGCCGCCATGCTGTCCGGGGGCGACGTTGTCCATAGTTCGATTTTAAACGCAGCCCAGACAAATATCTATCATGCACGCGATGCGTCAATGTATTTGCATGATTGAAGCAATATTCTGCACTGGGTTTTAATAGCATGGTTGCACTTAGTATGGGGCCTATCGTTGTCCTACGCGCGATTTATATTTTGGTCGTACAAACTTATTGAAATCCTGAGTCGAACTCAAAAAAGGGGCCCGATAGTTGGTTTTCACGTTATACGGTCCAAACTTGGATGCAATAGTTTGAAGCCTGTTTTGAGTATCGACATTCGGGCAGGCAGCACGGAGGAAGTAAAATTATCATAGTCACTCGGTGTCGGCTAGGTACATTTCAGTATTATCCATACAGTGTATTGTTTCTAGATGGGAAAGAGACACGCTGGGCAGCAATATCATCCACCTTGCGCCTCATTACTTGCCGAACCTGAAACCGAAAACCTTATTCTGTCAATTAGAAGGTGGATCACCGAATATATTCATCTATCCTCTATACAACTGACAGTTCCTATCTACAGCTCTATACCATCTACACCAATCCTCCCTACCAGTCATGTCCGCAATCAACAACGCACAAATGCAACAGAATCCTAAGTCAACCTCGCCTGCTGCGCCAACCAAACATTATGCCCAACCAGAACCGTACTGACAACCATCGCAGCCCCAACCTGCAATCCCGAGGCCGGAACCCACCCGACAAAAGACCCAGGCAGGGTTAAATCGCAGCCATCAATGATAATCTTCTTCACCAGGGGCCACTTTGGCTGTTTGGCTGTCTCCTTTTCCGCATCGACTTTACCATTGCTCTTGCTCTTGCCCTTGCCCTTACCCTTTGCAGGGGTAGCCTCCACAGGAAAGAAAATCAACCACGTCATACGCAGGATAGACAATACCAGCGCGTAGAACCAGAACTTGTTTGCCTCGGTCATGAGCGGGCGGTACCAGTCCACCCGGGCGACGTTCATGTCGTGGAGCTAAACCGTCAGTCTTGAATACTACATGCAGGGGAGGGGGGCGAAGGGGCAATACAATCGTAAAGTTCTCAAGAAACAGATACAGTCCCAAGAAGGTAAACTGCGCGAGCTCCATAGTGGCTAAAACGGCGCCCGCCGAAGAAGGCGTGGTGGAGAGGACGTGGACGCGTTCAAAGCAGCCGTAGAAGTCCAGGAGACGAAAGTACCGGCGGCCTGCCTTACAATTAGTCCTTGAGTCTAAATACTAGATATGTGATGACCGGGAGGGTACAACCAAGGGCTAATTGGTCGCGTGCCGCAAGACATTGCGTCGAGAGTGTCTTGTCGTCGCTGGTTACGCCGACGATCTGCGAGACTGCCTGGATAAGGCGGAGGGTCTTTTCCAGCCCCGCGGTTTGGCCGGTGAATGTAACCAGCTGTTTTAGTGGGGATTGCATGTTGATAATGGGGTTGATAAGACGATAAGATTCAGGGACAGCCTCCAGGGACAGGGGAAGGCAATTTGGCTTTTTCAAAGTTTGTGGGCCGGAATCACTTGCCGTTTTAGTGTTTTTCTAGCGTGTCTGGACCCTTTTTTAGCGTCGTTTTAGCGCCATTTTTTCTGGACCAGCCCAGAATCAAAAGAATATATGATTATAAATAATATTTGGAGAGTACAACATTTCAAAATATCAGCTCATCATTTCCTCCGCCTGCGCCATTTCTTCCTCCGTCGGTAGATTCACAATCATCAGGTATAGGATGTTCTAACCAGAGTCAGCCATCGAACTTAGCAGAACGTGGAATTCCTTACACTCGTAAAATTCTTAATCCCAGAAACAATTCCAAACTGTGACGGCAGCTGGCGCGAACCCAGCGAGCTGCGATATCCCTCATCGTGAGCACCTGAAGATGTCCCAAACCCAGAGCTGCCACTCTGTACCCTACTTGCCAGACGCCCAAGTGGCCCCATCCTCCTTGGCTTCTCATCACGATGTGCACGTCGCGCTGCGCTTCTAGGAAGAAGCTGGTCCCTCGTTACATTGCCCCCAGATACAACAGCCACCAGCGACCCTTCGTTCGATGGGTGCGCAGGGTCTGCGTATCGTGAAGAGAACGTAGGCTGCGGGCCCTTGGCCAAGGCACTATCTGGGTTATCCTTTGTCTGTACACCTCATTAGATATATCTAACGATATATGGTGTCTGTCAATGACGTACGAATTGAGCTTGCGCCCTTTTATCCAGGTAGTTCGCAAGGAACTCTTTCTTCCCCCTGAGTCCACCACTCAGTTTCGACCCTGGGTCGCCTCTATCCTGCAAGTTATCCAATTCTGGAAAGACAAGCGGTGCAGTCTCCGGGAATGGGACACCGTGGGTCGTTCCGTCTGCGCGTTGATATTTGGCGCGGAACTTTTCCAATATACCAGCCTCCCCATCGTCGATCGACGGGTCAATGACAGAATGAAGATCGAATGTTGCATAAGGAGAAGGAGTCTCCGGTTTATACGTCATGACCAGACAATACAGACCGCGGGGGCGAAAGAACCCATCATTGAGTCTGTCTAAGAATGTATTCGTCCTTCTTATCATCAGCATCTCACCAGAGATGAATTGTACTTGATTGATAATACACGCCTTCTTCTTCCCTCTACCTCCATGGCCATCTTAACAGCCAACTGAACCGCAATCGAAGTCGCGATCGAAATCCCACTCGGTAGCATGGCCGTACCGAACGACGCTAGATTTATCGCATACAGCCACGGTCTCGCCTGCCCAGCGCGTTCTGCCGTATCCAGAAAATCGAGGAACGTGGCCTGGTCTATGCCGCAGTCTGCAAGCACAGGTGCATACGCCCGGATGAACCCGCGCCTACGACTGGAAGGACGCCGCTGGGGCAGGATTACTGGGTATGGAAGACTTGCTCCAGAGCTAGGTGCCGGGGGTGGATGATTCCGAATGAATGATTCCACCAGCTTATCAATGTCCCAGCTGCGGCTTTCGCTCTCGGCTTTGATCTCAGGGTAACCCTGTTCATGCTCGATTAGCTGGTCCTGTGCTTCGTCTAGATACCAGTCCTCCTCGTGCTGCTCGTCCTCGTCTTCGGGATGGCTGTGAGTTTTCTGCGCCGACATGCTCTCGGATGCGAATCCGATGCTGGCCGCGAGGCCTTTCATCGCTTTCTTCCGGATATTCATGACTAAACTAAGTGCGTGGAGGTTAGTTTAATTTTCGATAATTGATTATTATTGAAATCAAGACACCGGAGGGATTTATGGAGTCTGCGCAGTACTGCCTGGTGGGGTGATACTCTTGACCACGGTCCACTGTCAACCGGACGTGCCCTCATTTAGTGGAACTCCGCTCTGCTTACTCTGTAACATCCACAACCTTGGAGCTCAACATTCTAATCTTACTATGTACTACTATTTAATCAGCTCAGACCTGGAAGTTTTTTCTCCCCTGTTTATACTAAGCTACTAAGGTAACTCTTTATTTTTAATACCCTACCAAAGACTATACCAGTTATAGAAACAGCCACCTGGAGTAGTTCGAGTTATTGGAGCGGAGTGTAGGACATAAACAAGGTGGATCTACACTTAGTCGACCAGGGCGGGCTATTTGACATTAGTCTTTCTCAAGCACAGTCTTTGTGGGGACAGTCTTGTTTTGTCGGCGGTAAAGTCGATCCTTCATTTGCAAACAGCTCTTCCATGACGATCTTATGGCTGGGCTATGGCTAGCCAGAAGGTTGTTTTTCGTTTCGATACGTAGATATATGGGTATATACAGGCACAATGGCGCCTGCCCGGGGTCTTGAACGCCCGGCTCGTCGTTCCTATCAGGCTTCTTCTGCTTCTGAGGCTTATCCCACAAGGATGATCTTATGGCTGCATTGCCGTCGGGTGTATACTTGACGTCATAACCACGCATGAGCTTGCACAGCTTCCAAAGTATTAAAGTCCCTGGGTGACTCTCTCCCCCCTCACACAAAATCAAAGCCGTATACATAGCTTGTGTTCATTTTAACCATGAAACAGATTGAAATTGACCCAAACCACCGCCAACCCCCAACTCGCGATGGCAGCGCCGACCAGGTCCCGCAAACCCTGCCCCCAGTGAAGAACAGCAAGTCGCACTCCAGCAAACCAGCGAGCGAGAACGCATCCATATATTTTGTCGGAAACGCGACGACCGTCATGTAATCTGTGCTCTATTCCACACATAATATGCAAAACTAATCGGAAAACTAATCGGTTTACAGAGAATGGCAAGGCGTGCGTATTATGACGGATGTGGGTTTCCTTTCTCTTATTTTTCCCATTGTTCAATCACGGGCTGAAAACATTGCTATATAGCCCAACTTCCTCCATGCCGGCGACCACGTTCATCTTGGGCCCGGGTTGACCTCGACCCGGATGCATAACCCGGCTGTGGAACTGCATGAACTGCCGCGCATCGATCTAGTCCTGCTGTCTCATTACCACGAGTGCGTACCTCAACTGGTCTGGATACGACTATCAACCGATTAATCGAATGGCTAGGGACCATTTTGACCGCCAAGTCGAAGCATCGCTCCGGCGGGACCTGCCCATCGTGACAACGAGTCATGCAAAGTCCAAATTGACCTCCAAAGGGGCGGACTCATTTACGAACATCTACGATGTAGACCCGTTCCATCAGATAATGATCAACCTCGCAAACACAACAGAGGCGGGCCCAAATCCGCCAAGTCTGCGGGTGACGGGAATGCCCGGAAAGCATGTTCCTCTGGGTAAGCCGATGGAGAAGCTCAACGAGATTGTCGGGGCAGTATGGCTCTCTCTCTTTGTTCATTTTCTGTCTCTGTGGGTGGTACTGATAAGAACAGTTCCCTCCCACCAACGGCTGGATGCTAGAGCTCGGCTACTGGCAGAGCGCGGACGACTTCACCGTGGGCTATCGAATCTATATCTCGGGTGATACCTTGCTGGTCGATGAGCTCAAGGAGATCCCAAGGCTATATGGCGAACATAATATCGACCTGATGATACTGCATCTGGGTGCTGCTATGGTGCCGTCTCCGTCGTTGACGCCATTTACCTTGATGGTCACGATGAATGCAAAGCAGGGGGTCGAGTTAATGCAGCTGGTGAAGCCAGATATAACAATTCCAGTACATTTTGACGACTACGATATCATGTCAGAGTCGTTGGAGGAGTTCAAGGCGGCTGTTGAAAAGGAAGGCTTGAGTGGTGGTGTTGTTTATCTGGATCGCGGCGAAGAGTATCGATTTCATGTGAGGCGTTAACGGATAGATACATACTTACAGGAGCGTCGATGATATCATCAATGTCCTCCTGTCTGGTCCAACAACGTCATGGCCAGCAGTTCACACCTATTTCTTTATTGTGTCCCGGGTAATATCAAATTTGTACAGTACTGCATTAAGTTTCTCTGTTATATAGTAAGACTATATTTATTTAAGCTTTTTGATATTTCTGTAGAGAAGGACCTAGCATTTAACCCCAGCTCAGTTAAGGTAGGCTTCTTGCACTTGATATTGACAAGTACTCGTGTCAAGTGTAACACTATAAGCTTCCTTAGGAGAGGTCTTGTAGCAGGAGAGAAGCAACATACTCCCTGGGATATATAGTTTTTGCCGCTTCATTTCAGCTATAGTATATAATTCCTAGATATAGTCTCTCCCCTGTCGGATTCACTCTGGATAGATCTACTGAGTCAGTCATACTTAACTCCCACTATAGCTTTAGCTTGAATATTGAATATCTCCACTGCCAAATGAGGCTGTCCCAGTGTCCCACTCCCGGCTCTTTCTCCACATATGTATAAAATAATTATCCAAAAGATTACTTAGATTGCCCCTGCAGGACATACGGCGTCCCGATCTCCATTATCTCCGCACGCTTAGCCCTCCGCCGCCGCAGAACATACCACGCAGCCAATATAATCAGGACAAGATCTACAACGCCGCCAACAGTACCTCCCGCAATAGCCCCGACGTTTTTCCCAGAGCCTGACCCTTGGTTCTCTGTATCATCATCCACCGCGGTGTCATCTGTATCCGAACCGGAGGGTGTGGCGGTAGGTGGTGATATTCGCGATTCGGGCGAGGAGGATGGGAAGTCGTCGGGGACTGTACAGACAATGTTAGCGGCAGCCTGTGTATGTAGTAGTAGTAGAAGGATAAGAGAAGAAGAGAGATAGAGTAGCACACCATCAGTAGTGAAGGTAGTCAACACAGTCCGGTAGAAAACCGTCGGGTATGGAGAGCGTATACAAGCCGCCATCGTCACGCTGTGCCTGTCCTCCAGCGATCGCTGGTCTTCGAATATCGTTGCCTCGACGCAGGAGTTTGTCCCATCACTTTCCGAAGAGTTTAAAAAGAGATAAATCATTGGAAGAGGACGGGGATACGCCTACCAAGTCACACTTTTTCCATCATCATAAACCTTGACAGCGCCGTCACATCTTGTTGCAGGGGCACAATTTGGGGTGTCGCTTGAACAACAACGTCCCTATGTCGACGCCGTGTTTGCAGTGTCAAATATATACTCGTCCGCGCACCAGTACCGGGACGCTACAATATAAATAAATAAATATAAGTATTTCTACGAAGCAATGTGAGCGACGAGAAACTCAGGGTGTTCGTGGTATTATTGGCAAGGCTGTACGGCAGTGCAGGTCTTATCGAGAGGAAATAGGGAAATCCGTGAGGCTGCACTGCAAACTGGAGAGGTCGGTGCGGAATCCCTTATCAGGATTTACCAGCCCTGATACACCGCCAGCACATGCTCTGATCAGCAGCGATGTTCCTCTTTGCTTATGTACTTCATTGGAACTCGCTCTATCCATGCTGCGGCGGAACATATCCTATTCCAAGCTCCCTCATCTCTGCATTCTTCGCCTTGTACTGCCGCAGGGCATACCACGCAGCCAGTATAATCAGCACAAGACCCGCGACGCCGCCAACTGTGCCTCCAACAATTGCCCCGGTATTATTCGTCCCCGACCCCCCAGTATCCGGATCACCTGTGCCCGCTCCATTCAGGGCTGTATCTGTGGCGGTTTGTGTTTGTGAGGTTGTCGGCGGTGTCTCTCTAGCTTCAGGCGAAGAAGGGGCCGGCGTGGCACCATGGTCGTCGTTGACTGAGTTGGTGGGTGGTTAGCTCGGTACCGCCCTGCCATATAAAGAAAAGAGAATAAGCGAAAAGCAAAGAGCACACCCGTAGTTGTATACGTTGTCATGGCGTTACGGTAGAAAGCCGTGGGCACTCCATCGTCGAAAGACGCAAAACACCACGCCAGGGTCACGCTCCATCCGTCCTCAGTTGCTGTCTCCCACTGATAGAGAGGCACCTCAGTACAGGGATACTCAGGGCTGTTTTTCTTTCCGAATTAATTGCTCTTTATCCGCTTAAGTTAGAAGGAAAAGGGCTGTGATGCTTATACCAGCTAGAACTTCTTCCATCTCGGAAGACTATCATGCCATTCGTACATCTTGTTCCATAATTGCACGAGTCCCAATTGTTGTTTAAATCCGAACAGCAGGCGCCATAGTTGCGGGAAGTCGTTATCAACCCAAAGGTATAGGAGTTAAGACATGTCAACGATTCAACTGCAAGGTATCGATAAGGCGTTAATAGTCACGTCCGCGTGTCAGGCTGTCGGCAGCTCAAGAGAGGGTGGGGAGGGGTCACCGTCTGTTCCAGTATGGTAGAATCCAACAAAGCTGTGACGGTCAGGTGGATGAAGGGGTGTTGATGTAGTGGTTGTCTCAATGGTCAAATCTGAGGTTCTGCTTTCTTGCCGCATGAACGGGGACAGCCAGCCTGGAAAGGTAAAGACTTATAGAAGAGGAACTTGGGCTTCGGCCCCACCAGCACGGGCCTAGCATAACGGAACACAGTCTCATACTATCGCCTGCTGGCCAAGAACACCGGGGCAGTACCGAGAAATCAGCGTGGGACTGACGGGGGCCTTCGTCGTGTGGCCGGAAGAGGCTCCTGTGCCCTTCTCGTTCGGAAAGAGGGGAGGCGTGAGGCTGTGTCGAGCGCCTAATGACTGCCTTTGCATGCATTTGGCACGTGGAAATATTACGATTGATGTTTTTACGGCTATCCTTATCTCAACAGTTTCAACTACACGACTTCCACCAGCGCAAAGAAACCAAAAGACACCAACACCATCGCTCTCCTTGACCTCAACGCCAGACTCGCAACTTTACTCCACTCGCGCGCACCCAGTCCTCCCAGCGTTTACTATTCTCACCCGACGACCCAGCAACAGTCCACCTACCAACGGGCTCCAATCCTGGCCAGTGCTCGCGCAACGACCTCCGCGAACACAGGGATGGGGCGACGAACCAAGCACAACGCGTCAGTCTCTCGGACCACGCAATGTCCCGGAATACCATCGACAGGAGGCCCATGACGGGCTCTGTTGCTGCGAACTGCTGGTTGCGCGCTGAGGCGGCCTGGTTGAAGGTGCAGATAGCTGCTGTCCAGCAGTCGGCACGGCTGGAGGTGAAGTCGAATCGGAACCATGTTCGAAGGGCGAGTAGACGATTTTATCTCCATCGGAGCAGGTTGACTGTGCATGTTCGACAGTTATTATGACGGGTATGAGTACTTGAGGGGTTAAAAGTAGAGCGCCATCGCTGCGTGGGTGTGCTGGGTCGTGGAGGTGCGGCCTCAGGCAGAAGGGCTGTGGACGAGGTTGCAAAGGGATCTTCTGCAGGATATTGAGGGCATTTTTATATATTGCATGGCAGTCATTTATATTGTGTCCAAAAAATAGCGAGCCTCATCCTTCAGCATCGCCGTCTTGATGAAGAAAACGCACCATTCTCGTCCTCTCGCAGCCGCAGCCCTAAGGCTCCAATGGAATGATCGCGGAAAATACCCAGGAGCTAACTAAAGAGACCTCCCCATAGATAACATCAACTCGACGGGCCAAAGTCCAGCTGTTTTGTAAGTTATGCAATGACGCGCAGACTGGTTCGGGCTCGCATACACGGCAATCGCTGGCTGACACACGACCCTAACTGCAAGGAGAAAAGTCCCTAAAGCCTGCAGAAACTTCTGCAAGTATACCACGCTCTTATGCAGGTCGTGCAGTTACCCCTCACCACGCATTCTCAGAGATCCGCTTTCGTGATGATCGAGGACTGTGCGACGAGTTTCACGAATCAGCGGCACATAAACACAAGACCAGCGAGAGAGGTGCACACCCGGTGGCCACCAAAATGGAAAGATATTCGGTTTGCATGAAGGCATGTCATATGGTAATCCTTACGGTGAAAGGATAATCGATTCTCGCCCGGCAGTGGCTCTCTTAAGATGCTGATGCCCGTTCAGTCACGGACTGTCTGGCACTCCACCGCATCCTCACACCACAATGAGTGCCGACAGCCATACCAGGACCAGCCACACTCGTCCCGACAATGCAGGATCCGGCCCGAGTCCAAGGCCGACCAGAAGCCGGCTGAAACGGCTCTTCCTGGCGAGTTGATCTCTGCCGGGTCGCAGCAGCTTCATCGGAAACTGGGAGGGAAGGAGATTCAGCTGTTTGCGGTTGGCGGTGCGATTGGGACTTGTATGCTGCTCCTCGAATGAGATATCCCCCGTCTTGTTCTAATAATGTAGCTCTCTACGTCCAGATGGGGGCGTCTCTTCCGAAAGGAGGGCCAGCCGGACTATTCCTGGGTTTCTTAGTGTACGGAACTATTGTACTCTCAGTAAACCAATGTTTCGGTATGATTCCATTCTCCAGCACGGAACTTGTCTGATTAAATAGCTGAAATGGTCACGTACATGCCCATCGCATCGCCCTTCGTCCGGTTAGCCGGTTTCTGGGTCGACGATGCGCTGAGCTTCGCGATGGGATGGAACTATTTCTTCCTCATGGGTACGCTATCTCTCCTTGACTTACACCGTCTAATCAGGGATGTAACATTCAATATTCCCTACGAAATCACCGCCATCCACGTTTTGCTCACCTACTGGACGGACAAGGTCCACATCGGTGTGGTAGTCGCCGTCTGTCTGGTGATATACTCGTGCGTCGCCCTCTACCCTAGAATACCTAATCTGACTTGTCAGTGTGTTGAACGGTCTCACGGTTAAGTACTTCGGCATATCGGAGTTTTACATGTCCATTTTCAAGATCTTCCTCATGCTCGGACTTATGCTATATACGTTCATTACTATGGTTGGCGGGAATCCAAATAAAGATCCGTACGGCTTCCGATATTGGCGAGATCCGGTATATCTCTAATCACCATCACAATCCACAAGTTTGGGTTTTCTTAATAAAGGTTTAGGGCTCGTTCGTCGAATATCTCGTCCCGGGAGACACAGGCCGCTTCCTAGGCCTTCTCTCCTGTATGATCCAAGGTTCTTTCACGTACGTCTTCAACTATCCTCTCTGCGCCTCGCCACTTACAGAATCCATAGAATGGTCGGCCCAGAATACATCTCCATGGCAGCCGGCGAAGCCGAGAACCCCCGGCGACTTATGCGCAAAGCATTCGCATCGTTCGTCTGGCGCCTAATGTTCTTCTTCATCGGCGGCGCGCTATGCGTCGGAATCGTCATCCCGTATAACGACCAGATGCTGGCTGATGTTATCTCGGGCGAGGTAGAAGGGAGTGGGACTGGGGCTGCGTGAGTTCTTACCTTACCAAATAGCTAAACGCATACGCATATCAGGGTAATTAATGGTATAGTACTGACGGTATAGGTCTCCATACGTAATATCCATGGTGGAATTCGGCATCCAGGGCGTCCCCGATCTCGTCAACGCACTGATAATGACATCCGTCCTATCAGCAGGAAACAACGTGATATTCAGCGCCGCTCGAACACTGCCCGGCATGGCAGTCGACGGGAAAGCACCAGCTTTCTTCTCGAAATGTAATAAACATGGACTACCTTACTACGCCGTGACATTTGCGCTGGCATTCTGCCTCCTCGCCCTGCTCCGGATCGGGAGTAGTACGTCGAGCACGGTGCTGGATTGGTCTGTTGGTATTTGCACTGCGATTTATCTGTTGAATTATTTCGGGACGGTGGTTACGTATCTGCATTTTTATTTACCATGCAGAGACAAGGACTTAGTCGGGACGGTTTACCGTTTAAAGGCCGATTCCAGCCATACGCGGCGTGGTATGCGCTTGTGGGGACGTTTCTCATGACGCTGGTTCTGGGTTATACGGTATTCATTAACGGGCAGTGGGATACGACAACGTTTTTCACGAGCTACACGATGGTGGGCTTTTTCGTTGTGGCGCTTCTGGGGTGGAAGGTGCTGAAACGGACGCGGTATGTTAGGGTTGGCGAGGCGGATTTGAAGATCGGGTCGACGAAGGACGATATCGACCTGTATGAGGAGCTTTATGAGAAACCTAAGAGAGGAAGGGTTGGGGACTTTTTGAATCGGTGGTTTGAATAGGTGCTAGGCTAGGGATCTTCACGCGATTGGGCAAAGACCTTCCAAGGGCATGAACCAAACTAAGTAGTATATCTCATGTAGTCCTGGTTGCATATCTGTGCAGTGAGTGTCCGCTGCCGAAGTAAATACCAGCGAGTCTGCAAAGAATTTAGGGCTTACCGAGATACAGGCGACATTAAGCTTGGCATATCGCCACACCCAAACAGAGCGGACAGTCTGTTGCTCCTTCGTGATGTCATCTATATGTTCCCGCCGTCCAGGCCCTTGTTCTGTTCGACAAGTCGTCCTCAGTGCAATGTTCTTTTCACCGACAGTAGTACAGCCAACATACACTAGCAATGCCAGACAAGCCTAAACGCATCTTGCACATTGTGACCAACACCGGGCACTACGGGGACCAGTCCCACCCCACAGGCCTATGGTTGTCCGAGCTCGCGCACGCCTGGGACGTCTTCTCGCACCACGGGTATGAACAATCCATCGCCAGCCCAGCAGGGGGCCGTTGCCCGCTAGAGCCGCGGTCGCTGCACTTCCCCAGCACCGACAAGAGCGCGAGAGCGTGGCATGCCAATCCGGTGCAAATGGCACGTTTAGAGAATACCGCCAGCGCCGAGCAGATTAATTCGGCGGATTTCGACGGGGTATTCTTAACAGGTGGGCACGGCGCGATGTATGATTTCCCTGATAGTGAGGGTCTGCAGCGGGTCACGCGCGAGGTCTTTGAGCAGGGGGGTGTTGTTGCTGCAGTCTGCCATGGTTACTGCGGGTTGCTGAACACGGAGCTTTCTGATAGGTCCTATTTAGTCTCTGGGCGCGAGCTGACTGGGTTTTCATGGACAGAGGAGGTGCTTGCCCGGGTGAATAAGCTCGTGCCCTACAATGCTGAGGAAGAGGTAAAGAAGCGCGGTGCTCACTATAAGAAGGCTACGCTGCCATTTACCGGTTTTACCCTGATTGACGGCAACCTGGTAACGGGGCAGAACCCAGAGTCGGCTAAGGAGACGGCGAGGAACGTTGTTGCTGTCTTCGATCTGTTCTGAACGCCGTCGCTGGTCCCTTGGTCAAGGTAGGAGGCAGACACCCTAGGGCGAATATCTGCTGACTATGTCCCAGCCGTATCGCACTCGGTGGTTATCTCGAGCGAAAACGAGCAGAAGTTGGATGTTGCTTTAATACCGTTCTTTCATACAGCATCCGGGACGAGACCCGGTAGATATCACAGTTTTAGCTGGTTCTGTTTTCAAGAACTGACATTATTGAGCTCCTCCAATGAAGGCATGTTCCAGACCATCTGTGCATCCTTGAGGACATCCATCCGCAGAAATAGTCCCGACGCCCAATTCATTGAGAACCTTACTCAACGGACTGTTTCCCCTAGAGAGCTTGATGTTACGAGGGAAAAGACATGGTACGGTCAGGAGTGGGTTCGCCAGGACAGCCACCTCGTACCATTTCCCGTCAATCTTGTTCACGGAGCAAATTCTCTCCGCGCAGTGAGGCGGATGGACTGGCTGGGTCCGCAGTAGAGCTCTATGGTAGAATCCACAAAATCAATCTATTATGCCTGGGCGAATCAAGAACGACTGAATGAAGACAAGTCTCTGCCAACGCTAGGGTTTGAAGCGCGGCTGTATGCAAGGAAGACGAACGTTGCTGCAGTCAGTCACTGTAATGTAGGAATACTTGGTTCAGAGGGTAGCCTTGAACGGGAATTAATAGTTCAAGATCTTCACTCATGGATTTTGGCAATTAACGGGTGAGGATGACTCCTTCACTCTTTCTATATCATCTGGATCAAAGTGCTTCCTGTGAGTATATCTGTAGTTATGGTCGTGTACGACCCTCAAGATATGCAATGAACTACTCCGAAGACACCCGAATTCTATACTGCTTCATAGGCCAATGAGGTCTGCGTACTGGTTTCAATCGTTTAACTTGGTGTTAAGTTCCTGAACCTGGCGCCTTTTAACTTCAACCGGGGCTACATCCGTCTATGACCGGGGTTCTTGCCACATGGCTGTGGATACTTCATACATCTTAAATAACGTTATTGAGATATATTATTCATGTCTCATACATTGTCTACGCTATACATCCGCAGACGATATTTACAAGTACTGGTTGAACCAGCTAATAGCCTGGGCGAAAGCCTGCTCCTTGGCGAACTTGTGGTGCTTGTTGCTGAGGTCGGCACGGACAGCGAAGCCGTGGGTGACGCCGCTGTACAGGTTGATCTGCCAGTGCTGGCCGGTCTTGGCGAGGATATCCTCGGACTTGTGGCGCAGCTCGGTGGTGAAGATCTGGTCGATTTCTTATCACTCGTTAGTATAACAGACCGCTTAAAGAGGATAACTAACTCACCGGAAGCACAGATGGACAGGGGGCCGGAGACAGCGCCGAGCTCTTCTTCGGTGACGAACGAAGGGTGGGCAGTGTAGCCAACGTCGACCTTGCCGGCCTTCAGGAAGCGGCAGACATACTGTGCGATTGTTAGTTTGATTTGACGGTCTCAGACGGTTCGGTGGGAAAAAGAGTTTTACGCACCTTGCCACCGAAGCAGTATCCGACACCAGCAACGCGCTTGACACCGAGGTCCTGGCGGACGTGCTTGATGGTAGCCTCAACAATGGGGTCAACAACGGCAGACTGGTGGTTGGGGATCCAAGAAGGCAGGTCGGCCTTTCCAGACTCCATATCGGCGAGCTTGATGGCGTCGCCGCGGAAGAGGTCAGGGATCACGGCGAGGTAGCCATTGTCGGCGAACTCGTCGGCGAGGAGCTGGGCGTTGACGTAGATGCCGAAGATGTCGCTGAGAATGATAACGGCCTTCTCGGGCGACTGGTTGCCCTTGGGGTAGACGAGGTATGTCTCGGCTGCAGCGGGCGGATGTTAGGCACAGGCGCGAAAGGAGGCGGGGGGTCACTGACTTCCGTTGATGTTCTTGGTCTCGCCGACGGGGGTTCCCTCGTGGCGGAAGCCAGAGGCACAGCAGGCTCCGGGAGCGTTAGAGGCCATTTTATGAGAGGAGATTGAGAGTTGGGGAGTCGAAGAAGATGGATGTTGTGAAATGCGAGATGATGAGGGGAACCGAGGGGCATGAGGAGAAATATTTATTTGCCGTTCTGTCGCTGCGTGGCGGGGTCTGTNTCGGCTGTGTACACCGCCTTGATTATCACTCTAAATGGGTATATTACGATACAGCAGCGTATTGGTTGATTAATGCTATTCGGAGTTAAGCTCTTTCTGCCGAACTCGCCTGAACTATCCACAACTCTCTGCCAGCTGCAACAGAGTGAATGCTACGAATGCTATACTGTACAATAATTCACCCGGCGATGAAAGACCGACGTGCCGCCAGCTGAGAACCGACAGCGAACGTGATTGTGACTACTAGAGAACAAACCTACAAACCTTGGAGATATGAAACAGCCATTGTTCACCACTGCTTCATTGGTCCGTTCAGCGCCGCTCGATGCCAGATCCCAGTCTCGCTAGCATCCCGTCCGCCAGGATGGGACGGATATCGCTCCGTTATATGGTAAGGCGCGGCATGTTGACCAAGAATTCCTGATTCAGCGGAAGACCTTGTTGGCGATGTGGACCAAGCGAGGCTGTTGTCCCGCGCATCTGCCGTGATAGCCGGCGAGAACAAGTTACCTTACAGTCTTGGGCCACGTTCTCCACCTCTTCCGCTGTAAGGTCCGTGACAAACATCGTTCTGCGATATAGTCCACAACAGCAACAACGAGAGCAGCAGTAGCAGCAGCAACGAAACTTGCACCCTGAATAATGTGTCATCGACACACCCGGTATCTTCGCTGCACGGAGCGCAATCTCCCCAGTGACACCGCATTCCCAAAACACAGGAACCTCACCATCTACCGGCTCAACCCACTCTCCAAAGTCCATAGCCTTGGCTTTGACTCGATCCGCAACCCCCAGATACTTGTGCCCCTCCCAGCCCCATGCCACCGGCTCGCCATGCTGCCTGCTGACGCGCGCCGTGATGCCCGGACCCGCGCTGCATCCTCTTCCCTGTACCGGCGCATACTAACGGCCATACAAGCACCAGTAAAAACGCCACTGGCGTTAAGCTGGACGGGTATCACATAGACAGGAGGCGCCTTGCCCTCGGCCATATTCCAGACCGGCCTGCAGGCGCGAGGCCAATCTCAAACGTAAAGGAGCAGCCGAGTAGAAAGCCAACGTGCTTGTCGCTCCATTCCGCTGTGATACTGGAGACCCGCTCACTATGTAATTCGCCGTCCTTATAGATATTATATCGCGGGATATCGGTGCTGATATCACTACCGGCTGCTAACTTGCTCTTCTGCACTCCGGGATCTGTCTACTCTAGTAAAGGTAGACACACTGAGGCATAGCAGTCGAAAGTCCCCTGCGAATTGCTGTGGTAGAACAACGAGGTTACAGTAGATTCCGGTGGCGATTCCAATGTTATAGCTGGGGATCTCGTCACGCCGGGCTTGTAGGCGGCGGCGGTGCCTGTGCGTTTTGCCTCTGCTTTTGGGTCCATTGTTACCGATGGCATTGATTATGCTTGAATATGCATTTTAGCCAGACAGATGCAGGGCCTAAAGTTTATCAATACCCACTCTGCCGCTGTACATCTATCTGTGTCGGTCGTTGTGTCCGAATTGCTCCGTTCGGTCAAGATACCACGACGCCGAGCACTCTCGGGGCTAAAGACCGAAGACAAATTCTGAGAATACAATCTTACTTTCGATATATTCGCCTGCGCGCTCAATATGACTTTAGAGTCTACTGAAACAGGACTGGTTGGATAAAAATAGGCCCAGGTCATCTAACCCTACAGAGCACCACCAACATGCCTCCCTAACTCCGCAAAATCACCCATATCCTCGCCCGTAAACGTCCACTCCCTACTTCCGTAGATATTCTGATACAGGCTTTGCGGAATCGCACTCGCAGTCGCAGTCCCCTCATCGCTCTCATCCTGATTCGGATTCTGATTCTGATTCTGACCCTGAAACATCTCCCCCCAGTCCTCCGGAAGAGGCCCCCACAGATGATTGATATCACTCCAAATATCCAAGTCCGCGAGGATAGATTGGGACTGGGGATCCGGTGCACCGCCTGGATCACCGTTCAAGAAATCAGTGCCAGCAGCCGGTTCGCCGCTAGAGCGAAACGGTGTAGTAGTAGTTTCTTCGTAGCTATGAACAGGCCCATGCCAATTCCCCGCTCGGGCAGGAAACGACGATGAGGACGACGCGTTGACAGGCTCCGTCGCATCTAGCGGTAAGGTTTCTCTGGGACTGGGTCGTGATCTGGGTCTGGCAGCAGCAGCAGCAGCAGTAGTGGAAGCCGCGGACCCTAATTCTAATCTCCTCTCAATAGCCCTATATCCCTCCGGCATATCAAGACGAGAACAAAGCTGTGCCCAAGTTCTTCTAATCTCGCACAGCCACTGCGCCGCGAATGTATTATGGCTATCTGCGACGTACTGGACTAGATCGAGGGCTTCGGCCAGACCAGGTGCCGGGTGGATTTGCTGCGAAGGGTCTTTGCATGCGGAGTCGAGGATTGCGGTTAGGATCATGATGAAGGTTACGGAGAATATGCCGTCAAAGTCGAAGAAGCCGAAGAGGGCTGTATGTTTTCGGTTTCAACTTGGTTAGCGGGTTTTCCTTGTTTATAAAATAAAGCTCGTTTGGTTGACAAACCTATGCAGTTATGTTGTCGGAGCGTCATTAGGACTTTCAGGAGTCTTCTTGCGGCCTCTGTACACGTTCTGCAGAGCTTTCCTAACGGTGAGGAATAGAGGATACCCGGCTGCGGTGGCATTCCAGTAAGGATTAGTTGGGCGATGTGTAGCATGACAGGGCGGATGGTCAACAGGAGGGCCTATATACGGTAAGGTTTCAACTACCTGAAATATCTCCAAAGCAACAGAAATGCAGGCCTACCTGGTAAAACATCAAATGCAGTGCAGCAGAAGTCCTCAACGACAACTCGTGCCCCAGCTTCGGCATTCCAGTTGCGAGCTCTAGCGGGATTTCATCTGATATATCATACAGACTTCTTATGATGCTTTGAACGTTTGAGATGAATATATCTTCGGTCTGAAGCGTTGAGCCGTAAAGCACTATAGGCATAATATTAGCCGTAAGTCTGCGTATGTTGTCAAATAATATACCAGTCATTATTTGCCCATAAACGCGAGCCAACTTGATACTTGTCCGCATCGGCGCCGCCGGGGTGAATCCAATCGAGTCTGTTGGGAGCGGCTGCTCGATGACGCTATCGCTGATACCTTGGGGGCTCCCGGTGGCAGCCGCTATACGTCTGCTCGATCCGTGGTCAGCAGAATAGGTGAGTGAGAATGCAAGAAGGTAAATACCTTTCCTGGGAGTAAATCGACCACCACAGACGATTTATGTGAGTAGCCTCGGATTGCAACAACCGCCCAGTAGCAGACTGGCGGTGGTAGCCGTGGGAAACTGCCAGTCGCAGAGCGGTGCTTATCTATGAAGGTGTTAGAGGCTAAGACATATTGAGATGGGATGTTACATACATATACGTATGCCTCCTCCTTGCAGTAAATATTCTGGAGGTATACAGCGACCAAGGCAAGCACTTCAACGCCAACCCGTCCAACACTATACAACTGGCCCAGGGGTGGAATACGGTCTCTGACAAATTTAAAGAGAGCATAGCCTGGGTAGGGGTCCGTCCTATGTGCATCGCCTCCAAAATTGCCTTTGAAGAGTCTGGCAATGGCGCAGATTAGGAGGATCTCCAGGGTCCATAGACTTTCGGCGTTTGCGGAGTCCTGTTTATTTGCATAGAGAAGGCCGATTTTGTCGGAAATCTCACGCGCGTCGACATAATTCTGAGTGTGTCCGATGTATGTTACGAGGGTTTCGAGTAGTCCAAAGGCCTCCTGCTCAGTAGGTAGTGAAGGGATATCAAATACATGTGTGCTCCTTGATTGTTGGTGTAGTGATAGCTGATCAGTGGTATATGCAGTATAGTCTCGACGTGCAGCTGGTTTAGATCCATCGAGTAGACTTTGAACCCTGGATCCAAAGGCGTAGCTAGAGCTCAGTGATGAGTCTGCAGCAATTGCTGCAAGGTTTTAACCGTTAGCAACACGGAGGACAAAAGCTAATATTGGACCTACCTGAACCTGGCGACGGCTCCGACGCGCACGTAGGAACATTTTCTTCCAATTCAGGGCGAGTAACTGCAGGAAGACCCAGTGAGTCTACTAGAAATGCGTTATTACCAATTTGTATAGAGCTCCGTCGAGTTCTTGACGGGCCGCGTGTCCTCGTTCTTGCGTGCGTCTCCTCACGCCGTGGACAGACCGCCTCGACTGTTTGCGAGACTGGATAATGGATTTATATATTAGCCACCATAATATTAAACTGGAGTGAAACGGTGACTACCACCTACCAGGACTTAGCGCGGGAGTTGCATTCTCATAACTAGCCAAGCGCGCTTCTAGGTACTCGATTCTCCTGCCACAGATCAGCTATGTCATTACAAAATAAGCAAAGCAGAGATCATACGCTACTGAATAAGCTCTCCTCTTCCCATGCTCGGAGAAGCTACAATCTAGTGCGCGCTTCGAGCAGTAAGAGCACGGATTTGTGCCGGAGCACTTGACCTTCCGTTGGCGGCACGTCAGGCAGCTAGACAGATATCCGTTAGTTAATTATCCAACCAAGCAGCAACGAATACTCGGGAATGAAACCCACGCGATAACCACCTTAGATGGGTCTCTCGTCGCAGCACGAGTACGGCTCGGGGTTGTCCGCCGAGATGAGGCTTGGCTGGAACTCGGACCTCGAGGCATCGTCTGATGTTACCAAGATAATCGGGGCATCATAAGGCCAGAAGAGGTATATGGAAGAGACCACCGTATGAACGCCGGCCGAGGAAGAGTTGCATGAAGGAAGGGGAAGCTGGTTGGGAAGAAGTCGGGAGTGACGACCGAAAAAGATAAGCTGGATTGGAGTAAGCAGATTAGAAACCGCAAAGAGCCCGCAACCAGACTTTCGTTGGAGACAGCATGGGGTCTGATACGAGAGAGCAGAAAGCCAAGCTCTTACCCCGCAAGTTTGATATCAGCCAATCAGATGGATTTGGAGGTGGTTCCGATATATACTCTCCTGGCTCATTATAATATATGAATATCGACTAGAGTACTTTACCACGGCTAACGACTGGATCCATGCCTATACTGGTGCAGACTACAATATCAATTATATATCTTTGTGTTTTAAAATCTTGCCTAAAACGAACCTGTAGTATTCCTACAGATATACCTATAAATATATGGACAGCAAAAAAGCTGACTGTGTCACCGTAAATATGTAATCCTGTCTAAAGCTTGGTATATGGCCACGGGCCCGGGCATTCCGCATTTGGCCAACAGTCCTAAGTGCAATATCTAGAGACAGCAAGTATGAGAAATGGAGATCGTAACACTCTAGACAATAATGACTGCCCCGCGTTATGGGGTGTAATGAACTGAATGGGCCATCCTGCAGAATCAACGAACCTGTGGAGCCAGCTTGTATAATGGGATGTACTTGCATTGCGACTCCGTCAATACACCGCTTGTTTGTTCCTCGTCGGTCTGGCGAGCTGGTAGAGCAGCACTGGCGATTTTGTCAGGAGGGGACGTCTACATCAGTGAAGGTTATGGAAACTGTTGCGAGGAAAACATAAATAAACAAATACACCCACTGCTTAACATATCATCTTGCCCTAAATTGTGTGTGTGCACTTCGGCGAGGAACTCCGAGCACACCATCGACTCTAACACCAAGACTGATCGTACCCTGCAATATAATCCAGTATAATGACACGGAATATTTTCCGTTGAGCTTATCGGACCTACTACCAGATTCAGATCCTCGGAAACAAGTTCATCAAAGAACGCCCATTTCCATACCCGCCATTAACAATGGCAGACCCAGCAACATGCGCCCCCTCACACGCCAGTCCGTCCTTGACGCGCACGAGATAATCAAACCTCTGATCCACCGGACGCCCGTCGTCACAAGCACGCTCCTAAACCAGCTCGCATCAACGCCACGAAAGAAGGCAAAGCCCGTTCTTAGACTGTGGTTCAAATGCGAGAATCAGCAGCGGATCGGCGCGTTCAAGGTCCGGGGTGCGTTTCACGCTATCGAAAAGCTTAAACAGGAGCCTGGGTGGATTGAGGGTGGTGGGTTGAGTAGGGGTGTTTTGGGTTTAGTGCTGGTACAAACTTTTCATTTTTTTATTTTTCTATCTTTCTTTTTTGTTTCTATTTTAGTTATATGCATGGACTATTCTAACGGATATCGTGTCAGGTAATCATGCACAAGCAGTCGCCCTAGCAGCCCGCGAGAGCAATATTCCCGCGCACATCGTGATTCCCGAAACCAGCAGCCCAGTCAAGATCAAGTCCGTTGAGGGCTACGGCGCCAAATTGACTCTGAGCGGCCGGTTTGACCGCGAAGCTGTCGCGGCGAAAATCGTCGAGGACACAGGAGCCCGACTTATCCCGCCCTATGACCACCCGGATGTGATTCTCGGACAGGGCAGTGTAGGTCTGGAGATGCAGGAGCAGATTCCGAAGTTAGATGCTATTATCTCGCCCAGTAGCGGGGGAGGACTTCTCTCTGGGACGGCTCTGAGCTGCGAGGGGACTGGGATAAAAGTGTATGGGGCTGAGCCGGAGTTTGAAGGTGCGGATGATGGGAGACGGGGGTTTCTATCTGGGAACAGGTTACCCAGATGACCACGAACACCATTGCAGACGGGCTTGCTGGGAAGCTTGGGGCGTATCCGTGGGAGGTTATCTAGGAGCGGCGGCTGGTGGAGATGTTGTATGCTGTGACTGAGGAAGAAATTCTGGATGCTATGAAGCTTATATTTGAGAGGCTGAAGCTGGTTGTTGAGCCTGCGGCTGCGGTTTCTCTGGCTGCTGCTCTGTATAACGAGAAGCTTCGAGAGATGGTGGAGCGTACGGCGGGCGAGGCTGGTTGGGATGTTGGTATCATTCTGAGTGAAGGAAATGTTGACATAGAACAGATTGCAGAGCTTTTTTCTAGACAGCGTTTATCTAGTTAGATACAGTGGAGGCTAGAAAATAGGACCAACAATATAATTATATTATTTAGCTTCGTAACCCTGGAGGAATCCCAATGTACCCCATAAGCAGCAGTATAGAAGGAACCTATTTCACGCATTTCAATAACCCACATCTCTAGTTGAATTTCTTCACTTAGAGGCCATCTCGGACATGGCGTGCTTCGGGGCTGTTCTCCGAAGTCTTCTCATTTCGAACGAAACGGGCGCTAGACACCAATATATAGCACACATACATAGTGACCGCTGCGAATGGATCAGAAAACATCTATTCAATTCACGTAATCCACCCACAATGACATCTTTCTGCGCAAACAATCTCGAAACCTGTACCGCCTCAGAACAACTCTGCAAAGCATTCGGAATCAGAATATCGCCCAACGCACAAGTCGTACAAATCGCGCGCAACGCCGGCTTCGACTCGCTCTTCATCGACCTGGAACACGCCTGGCTGACACTGGCGGAGGCAAGTAATCTCTGCAACGTCGGCCATTTATGCGGCATCACACCGTTCGTGCGCGTGCCGCACCAGTGCGGGAATGGCTATGTACAGCGCGTTCTGGATGGAGGGGCTATGGGTATTATTTTCCCGCATATCCATAATGCAGGTACATAGCCCCTATCAAACTACGTAGATTAGCAAGGTCCGTCCCATTAACTCAGTAACAGATGATGCAAAGGCAGCCGTGAAGATAAGCAAGTACCCCCCGCTCGGCTGCAGGTCCATGACAGGCCAGATGCCGATTTTCGTAATGCGAGGGATGGCAGTGGACCAGACTATTGAGTTCTGCAATAAGTCTGGGTCCACGGTATTTGCAATGATCGAGAGCAGAGATGCCGTAGAGCGCGCGGATGAGATTGCCGCTGTCGAGGGCGTGGATGTTGTCTTGGTGGGCTCGATGGATCTCACAATCGATCTGGGAATTGGTGGGCAGTTCGATAAATCCGAGTACCGGTATTCGCTTGAGAAGATCAGTCAGGCTTGTCGGGCCCATGGGAAGGTTTTGGTGTGGCGGGCGTCTATGACAATCCGGCTTTGCAGGACTGGATTATCAATGGGCTGGGGGCGAGATTCATGCTTGTCCAGCAGGACTCTTCGTTACTGTCAAGCGGTGGTGTTAAAGCAGTCAAGGAACTACCGGGTGTAAATTAAGTGGAGCGTATTGGGTCTACTTTAGGGCTGGTTGTATAAAGTGTCTCCTACGGCATGGCAGGACAGCAGCGCGAGCTCGCCTGCACTTGATATATACCTAGCTAGGTACTTTTGGATGGTAGAAAATGTGCCATCAGAGGATATCCCGCAGTACTTTCCTGATGGGTTTCTATTGACCAATAGTACCTTAAGAGATGGTTCCCACTGCTATTGCCATCAAACTGGCGCTGTATGCCTGAGGCAGTAAGTCACTAAGGCATCCATATATCTCAGGGGTCTATTTCTGCGTTAAATCGACTTTCTTTTCTGTTTCTCTTCTTTTGCCCAATCCTCTTCTGACGCATCAGTAAGATGGCACCGGCATTGGACCACCTCCCTCCTGAGCTTCTACATATGATACTGGCTTACTTGGGCTGTGAGTGCCGCAATACAGACATATTAGAACCGCCAGATGCCCACTTTCACTGTTCTCAGCAGAAGCCCGACCAGCCATCTTGGTACTCGTTGAAGCTACAGCCGCTTATATCCCTCTGCCTGGTTTCTAAGCGCTTGTGTAACGCGATTCAACCCATATTATTCCATGAATTTATGCTTGGGTACGGCGACTCCTGGAATTCAGAACTCTATACGTGGGAGGGTCGGCTTCTTTCGTTCTTGCGAACAGTCGCTCGGCGACGAGACCTGGCTTGGTTCGTGAAGAGGATTCATATAGTGCCACAACTGCTGCAAGCCTCTGACGAGGCCTTGGAGAAGAAGCGAAGAGAACTGGAAACTTACGGCCCGGCGCCAGATGAGAAGGACCTGCTGATACCCCGTGAAATTGAGCTTGAACTCGCCCGCGACGCAGCCAGAAACGGTCGGCGAGAGCCAATACTAAAGCAGTCCATCTTGGAGGTTGAGGCGGCTGAGACCCTCCACGAGGTTGGGGTTGCACTGAGCATCAAACACCCCGGGCGACTATCAACGAAATACTTGATTACTCTTTTGCTTGCAGAGCTACCAAACCTGGAATACTGCAGCCTTTTCTTTGGTCGAGCTTCGCACAAGATGTCTCTTTATTCTCGAATCCTATCGGCCGCCGGAATCTCACAGCTGCCACTGAGAATTATAAATCTTTCGGAGGTGTGCGATTCTCAGAATCGCTTCGATCTTTCCAGCAACGCCCGAGATCTGCTGAAGGTTTCTCCCCGTCTTGAGACGCTTAACCTCCATAGGTGCTGCTGGACTCGCGAACGGGCTGCATTCCCTTCTCTGCCCAGTCTCAAGCGTATTCGGATCACGTCTAGTCGTCTTAACGAGAAGGGCCTTGAAAACATACTCAACTCTTGCATCAGTTTACGCAGCTTTACGTACGAGGCAGGTTGCCACTTTGTCGATCATGCTCTGTTCCCTCGAGGCTGGGATTGTAGCGATCATTTCGAGCTCTGCAATGCTGCAAGGTATCTCACCCGCCACAGCGAAACACTCGAATCGCTGCACATCGATCTCCGAAATCGGGGAGGCGAACCAGCCACCCCGAGCACACTCAGCTTTCGAGAGCTTACTGCTCTGAAGCACCTCTTCTTGAACCTGGACGAATTCCACAGCCGGTTCTACAAGTACCGTTCCACGAACGACTCCGGGCTCTTTGTCCGCATTCTCCCTGCGGGCTTAGGCTCGCTACATCTTGCTGGACGAATTGGTAAGGAGCTCCCGCGGCTGGAGCACGGCCTGCTTGGTCTTGGTGAGGCTGCTGTCAAAGGGCAATTTCAGAACCTGTCGGAGGTGAGATGGGACAGGAAGGAAGCCAAACTGGATGCTGAAGTCGCTGTTAAATCTCTGTTTGCCGGCGCCGGGGTTGACTTCGGATACGACAGCTGGCCAGAAACCAGGTTGTCTTTCGGAGGGGCATCCTCTATACCATCAGCAAATTTTATAAATCCATCTTACGCACTGCCGAGTAGTGACGACGAGGACCCGGACCTCTTGTAAGATATTCGAACTGTGGTAAGGTTCTTCGCGGGGGGGATCTCTCGAAATTGGAATTAATTTTCCAGTTAACAGATATGTGCAAGAAGTTTGACTTGCTTATTCTTTTGCATCTTAAGCAGGGTGTACCGGTCCAGACTGCTTCTATGTCAGTACGTCTGATGGAAACTCGGCTGCGAAGCCGGGTCGGTGCACGAACACTACAATCGCTCCCCACAACAGGACATGGGGTGGATATATGCTTATAGAGTGGGCTATAAATAGGCTCCTTTCCCGTCCCGAGCCCCGCACTTCCGCGCTTTTAGCCTCATACATAAAATAACGTACAACGTAAGTATACGACAGAAATTTCTTCCATGTGGTTGCTTCTGGTGTAATCAATGCGCCTTATATGCAAATGGAGAATCTCAATGCAGTTTGGAAAATAATAGCGCGGTAACACTCGTCAGACTGCCAATATATATAGCGGGTGCCAAACATGGTTAAGAGCGGCGAGGATCTAATCGGAACAATGCACATGATAATCATACTTTGAATGATTGAAACAGAGTATAGAAACACTTGTGGTCCCGAATAGAAGGCATACTGAAATTATGGTACCATTGATAGACGCACTGAGGGAAGAGCAGCTCTGTTCCGCAGAGGGCGCCGCGTCCGTGCACGAGAAACACGGGGTAGGATTCGTCGCCCTGCCCATGCCTAATACGACCAATCAACACAGTTGCACAGCGGGGCTCGTGTCCTGAAACAAATCGTGAAGTCAGACACTTGAGACGCCCTGAGGATCCCTGTCCAGCAACACAGCCACGACTCCGCCCCTGAGGCTCCTGTGAAGACATCTCTCAGCCTCAATCTCATTTCTCGCGGCGGAGATAGCCTCTACTGTCATAAGTCATAACTATTATCAACGTCCTATGATCATGGCGACCGCCAGAAAATTGCCAGATCTTGTGAAGGATTCAAAATTGCTTGTCGAGTTGCATGAGACCCATGCGTACTACTTCAATATCTGTAACGACAACGCCGCCGGCCAGATTCGTAGGCGGACATGGAAAAAGGAGACATGGACGAGGACAAAACGTCTCGGGGGAGGCGCAACTGGAGAGGTATGGCTGGAGGAATGCCACACAGGAGAGAAAATGGGCCAAGTGCAGGCAGTAAAGGTTATTTCAAAAGGCAGTCATTTCGACGTTTACCAGGAGCTAGAAACCATTGCCAAGTTTTCACAGAGCACAAGCAAGGTCAGTACGCTCCACTGGATGATACTTTCCATTTACTAATGGTCCGCAGTATGAGGGCCTTTTCGTCAAGTCCCTGGGGTGGTATGAGAACGATATATCAGTATTCCTGGTCATGGAACATATCGAGCACGGCAGCCTTGCATCCCATTTAACTCATCCTTTGTCAGAAGATGAGGCTAGACAGATCACCGTTCAGATCGTGGAAGGTCTAGCTTGCTTCCACGAAAACGAGTTTGTCCACAGAGACCTCAAACCTGATGTGGGTCGAATTTGCCTTGTTCATATTACAAGTACTAGCTGACTTTATAGAACATCCTAGTTGCCTCAAAGGGCCCCGAATGGTGGGTTAAAATCGGCGATTTCGGGTTCAGCAAACGTACCAGTGGGGACAACAGTCTGCATTCCTTCGTTGGAACCCAAAAGTACTTTGCACCGGAAGTGCTAGGGCTCCTTCCTCATCGGGTTGCTCCAGATACTGAAGCTGGCGGTAGATACCGTTGCACTTACCCCATGGACATGTGGTCTTTGGGAGTTACGGTCTTTTACATGCTCTGCCATGACTACCCATTCCAAGGTGATGAACTATTGGATTATCTCAGAGGCTCTCCTTTTCCCGTTGCCCGGCTATCGCGACAGCGTATCAGCCAGGAAGGATGCGCGTTCATAGAGGCCCTTTTGACTGTTGACCCAGCCAAACGCTTAAATGCTGCTGCTGCTCTTAAGCATACGTGGCTGGAGGGATATCAGGATGAAATTCCTTCGGCCATACCAGAGGATCTTCCGCCCGTGGTACGGAATGGGCCGATGGCGCAACCTTCAGTGACTGAAGCTTCAGCGAGCTGGCCAATGTCCAGCACATGGGACTCGAATCCAACCCGCATGGAGCAGGCTCTAAACTCAATGTGCGCTATATCAGAACCAGAAAGGTTAGCGGTGCCGCGAATAGAAGAGTTGCATATTGGGAACCCTCAGCAAAAGACTTTAGATGAACTCCAAGTTCTTCACGACAGCGGACTCCGGTTAATCGCAGATAAAAAATACTCCCAAGCAGAAGATGTCTTTCAACAAGCTGCTGATGGACGCAAAGCGATTCTGGGCCCGCACCATAAAGACCGAGTGGAATCAATGCAGCAATTGGGGGTGGCGTATTTCTTCCAACGCCGGTACCAGGATGCGCAAAAGAAACTGCAATTCGCTATGGGTGTACAGGCCGACACTCTCGGAGCAACTCACCTAAGCACGCTGACTTCGAGTTACTGGCTGAGTAGTTCGCATTTGGCTCAGGGTAAGCTCGACGCAGCACAGGAGATTATCGAACGGACAATGGAAATACAAAAAGAAACTCTAGGCCTCCAAAATAAAGATACCATCAATTCTATACACCTCTGCGGCCAAATATACTGTCAGCAGGAGAAATATGATGACGCCCTTGAGCTCCTCGAACAAGCAGCCGATGCAGTACTAGGAAATGACCATGCAACCATATTTGAAGTCCATCAATCACTTGCATTATGTCTATATAAGATGAAGAGATATAAAGAGGCGCAGTCTGTTTTGGAGCAAATAATACAAGCCTCTCCGCTGATACCAGAGCTTGCTCAATCAATGGATCTGCTTTTCGATATCGGCCAGTCACTTTATGAAGCGGGAGGATACAGTGATGCGCAGCGTTCTTTCGAGAAAGTTTGGGAGTGTCGCAAAGATATACTCGGTCCAACACATGAAAAAGCCATCGATTCGGCAAAGTGGGTTGCATCCTCACTCTGCAAACAGCGAGGCAAGGCCAGTCAAGCACCGGATATTATATCGCAAATTCTGCGGGAGCCTCTTCCACGAAGTACCAGGCAATCCGCACTCGATCAACTGCACGATATTGGGATGACGCTATGCAAGCATAGGGCTTATATAGAAGCATACGACGCTTTCCAGGGAGCACTAGAAGGTCGCAAATTGCTTCTTGGACGGCGGCATCAAGATACGCTTTTCACGGCTTCGTGGTTAGGCCGCTCTCTCCTCCATTTAGAAAGATATAGTGAAGCCACGGAGCTCCTTAAATCAGTTAGGAAAGACCAACTCGATACTGTCGGAAGCGATCACCTCCATACGGCATATACAAGATTTTGGCTCGGTCTGTCACTCCACCACCAATGCCAAGATGAGGCTGCACATCCCTACATTCAAACCGCCTATTGGACATTGAGGCATAAGTTGGGTTCAAATCATGAAGACGTGATTGTGTATTTACGCTGTTTCGGTTCTTCATACCGCTTATTGGGGGATTATGCCTCTGCAGAACACTATCTCCAGCAAGCCCTGCCCGCTGCAAAAAAAGTTTTCGGATCAACCCACGAGGAAACCCTAAAAACTGATCTCAGCTTGGGCATAACCCTTTATGCAAGAAAGTCGTTTGAACTTGCACTCGAATGCTTCTATCGAGTAGCGAATGTCCAAATTCCGACTCTCGGAATAGCCCACGAGAAAACAATAGCGACAAAATACTACATTGGCATGACGCTAGATGAACTGGGGCGGTACAGAATGAGTGGTACATGGGCTCGATATTGGTTCGAGCCCAAGAAGCTTGAATACCGTGATTTATAAGGCTCAACTCCACCTCCCTGTATGCCTTTATAAATTTAACGTTAATGATTACTATTCTATGCTGGCACAAGTCAGCCTTGTCGTTTTAACTTATGCAGACTACCCCGCACTTGTATTCGTTTCTGTTCATTGCAAGGCTGTATTTCTTCACTAGTAACCTTTAATCTCCCATTACGACTTCCACTCCGCCCCTGTACTGTTTACCATGGCTGAACTAGCTCTCGGTATCGTTGGGGTCATCAGCTCGATCCAAGCATGCATGGAGTACGTGCACTTTTCCCACTCCCTGGTCATTACCCAAGACTGACGTACACTATACTGGGCGAAACCTTGGTATCAAAATACCGCACCTTCAAGGACGCCGACTCCGAGATATACGAACGAGTGCTGATAATCGAAGCCACCTGGTCTAAAATCTCCCAGCAGCTGGACTTCCTCAATCATATCTGTGGCCGTCTAAACCCAGAGCACCGAGACCTGCAGCAGCGAATTCTTCTAACCTTCCACAATAAGCTCGAGATTAGTATGCTCGAGGTCAGCAAACTCGAGCAGTCTTCAGGCGTCAGTGGTATTGCGCAACGAAGACGAAGAGCGGCGAAATATGTTCTTTCTGTGAAGAAGCCCTTGGATTTGGCTATTCAACGCCTACAAGCATGGGCGGCGGAGTTTGATCCGACTTGGTGGTTGATACTACGAATGGCTGATGAAGCTATTGACAAGGAAATAGATTCAGGACCAAGCCAGAGTCAAGGTCCAGGTCGCGATCCTACTCCCAATGGTAGAAATTGCAGGCTTGAAGCCGCTCGACATATCAGAGATGCCCTGCAGGCAGACGAGCAATCTACAAAAGGCTTATTCCTTAAAGAAGCAACATTGAACTCAGCAGACCGGTCTGATATCCCATTTTCCACCTCGCAAATCATCACACTATCGGCCTCCGGAAAGTCAACCTCTTATGTATTGGACTCTGTGGACTGCACAAGAGTAGAAGACGTCTCTGTCTTTGCGAAGAACGTGCGAGACCTAGCACTTAGACTTGAAAAGATTGATGCAGCAGCCTTCCATCTTCTGCAATGCCATGGGGTCGCAAGAGCCAGGGATCCAAGCACAAAGCGTGTGAATTCGTTCAATTTCATCTTCAAGATACCGAAAGACTACTACCATTACCCACCCCAAAGTCTACGCTCTCTTCTCCTATCACAAACCAACCCATCTCTAACGGCGAGACTCGAACTGGCAAAGCAGCTAGCCACAGCACTCAGTTACGTCCATGTCCTGGATTTTGTGCACAAGAGCATCCGTCCCGAAACAGCTTTAGTCTTTACAAGTCACAGTTCGGACTCCTCGTCATCCGCTGGTGGATTTGGCCCATTATTCCTCGTCGGATTCAAAACATTCCGCACTGCAGACGGAAAGTCTCTCCGTCTAACCACCGCCGACAGGCTCGAGAACATGTACCAGCATCCAGAACGACAGGGTATAAACCCGAGCACAGACCACAGAATGCAGCACGACATCTACAGTCTGGGCGTGTGTCTGCTTGAGATAGGGCTCTGGAAGTCGTTCGTTGCCGGTGATTCTTCATCGTCAATACTATCGTCTGAGGTCAGCTCGCCAGACGATATCAAAGCACACTTCACGGGCCTGGCAAAAGAGCGTCTTCCGTCTGCTATGGGTGAGAAGTATACGAGTGTTGTTGTTAATTGCCTGACTTGTATGGAACCCGATAATGTGGACTTTGGGGATGAGGAGGAGTTTGAGGATGAGTTTGGGATTGGGATTGGGGTCAAGTATATTGAAAAGGTGAGTCGCTTGGACCAGAGTGGGATTCTTACTACAATACATGCTGACTTTTATTTATAGATTCTTTTGCAGCTTAATGAAATATCTTTATAAGGGTGGTCGATTGGAGACTCGCCCTACTTACATATGGTTATCGCTCATTATCCATTTATACAGTACTAAAAGATCAGTATCAAGATTTTCTCTGTACCACTCTAGGACTCTAGCTGCCCAACATTCTCCCCTTAAGATATACTCTTCTTTGCCTTGCCAGCGTCAGTATCGTTTCGAGATCCATATCCCCCTCCACCCGGTGTACAAATCCGCAGCCTGTCTCCAGCCTTGACATAGCACGACGCCTTCCCACCCACATTGATAACCTGTCCAGTATTCCTGATCCACAGATTCAGGCCCCTAGCAGCCGGCCCCCCACCTGCAAGTCCATATGGTTGAAACACCCGCCGCTCAGAAAGAATCCCGGCGTGCATATCAATCAGAAACTCGACTTCACGAATAATCCCATCGCCACCCCTGAAATATCCATCCCCACCGCTACCTTTCCGGAGACTAAACTGCCTCAGTAAAACAGGATACCGCCGCTCCAGTACCTCAGGGTCTGTTATGCGTGTATTTGTCATATGGCAATGGATACCATCCTCGCCAACCCAAGTCGGCCCAGCACCACTACCACCTGCGATGGTCTCATAGTATCCAAACCCATCCTTCTGTCCAACCCCAAAGGTAAAATTTGCCATGCATCCGTTACTCGCGGCACAGACTTCGAAGGCCTTGAGGATAATGTCGACGAGGCGTTGATTGGTGAGTCCGTTTCCTGCTGCCACGGCCGCCTCCTTTGTTGGTGCGAGGAGACTCCCATCTGGGATCGTGATGTTGACAGGGAGGAGACAGCCCTGGTTTAAAGGGATGTCGCCGTCGACGAGACAACGGAGAGTGTATATGATTCCTGCGTTGGATATGGCTTTTGGGGCGTTCCAGTTTCCTGCAAAGTATATCAGCCATTGTATATCTAGCGTACTTTAATTCCCTACCATATGCTTGCGGGCTTGTTCCTGTAAAGTCAAAGTCTGCGCTTCCTGTGCTTGGGTCGATTGTGATCTTCAGGTGGATACATGAACCGTCGTCCATGAAATCTTCCGTCTCAAAGACGGTTTGCCCTTTCTCTCTGACCATTTTCTTGAACAGCTCTCTCACGGCATTCTCGGAGGCTTTTTGCACTTCGCCCATGTATAACTGGCAGCATCCATTAGTGTTATTGCTTCCTCAGAGGCAACGAGCATGCTTACCAGGACAGTGTCTAACGTATACTCCCGGATCAGCAACCCAATAAGATTATTCCCTTTATGGTTCGCCGCAGTCTGAGCCTTGATGTCGGTGATGTTATCTTGGAATAATCGCGCGCCTTCACATCCAGGATACCGACCCGGAGCCGTCACCATAGCCTCATAGAGCCGTTCTTCCTGAAACTCCCCGTTTTCAATGATCTTAATACTCTCAATAACCGCCCCTTCCTCCCATATCTCTTTCGAGGTCGCAGGCATAGACCCAGGGACTATTCCCCCAACATCTGCATGATGTCCCCTAGAAGCAGTCCAGAACAGGATCTCCTTTCCTGCAGCATCAAACACGGGGCTTATGACGGTTAAGTCGGGTAGATGAGCGCCGCCGGACGCAGGGGCGTTGCTCAAAAACACATCCCCGTCTTTGATACTCCCAGCCCAGTGCTGTATTTGCCATTTGACCGAGTTCGCCATGCTCCCCAGCATCGCGGGCACATGCGGCGCGTTTGCCACGAGCCCCCCGTCCGCTGAGAATATGGCACAGCTAAAGTCGAGGCGCTCTTTGATGTTTGTGCTCACCGATGTCTTCTGGAGCACGCGTCCCATCTGTTCGGCTATCCCCATGAACCGGTTAGCGAAGACGGATAGCCTGATGGGGTCGATGACGGTCTCGGAGTCCGTGGCTGGGGGGTTCTCCACGTCGATGACCAGCATGGATGAGAGGGCCGTTGCGGTGGCGTTCGGCGTTATGACGATTGTCTGGGTCTGGTCGATTACGACGGCTGGGCCCCGTACTGTCTGGCCGGCTCTGATATCTTGTAGTTGGAACATGGGGACGCCGATGAGCCCTGTCTCAGTGAAGAACATCCGGGCGGTCTTGCTGGAGTGGGCTTCCTTTGTTATCTTTATAGAGTCCAGCTCGCTCAGGCCGGCAGTATCGGTCGAGACGGTCTTTGCTGTTGTTCGGACTCGGATGTCGTCGATGATAATGGCTCGTCCTGTAGGTGTAAATCCGAACTCATGGTGATGCTGGTCCGTGAACTTCGTGGCAAAGTCCCACGACTCGCTCGGTTTCTCGATCATAAGGGATGTATCACTGCCTTCGTAGCGGAGGTTGAGGAAATAGTTCGACTCGATGGTCTTGCATGTTGGGTCCATCTCCCGGATAGACTTGGTCGTCTTCGCCTCGAGCTCGTCAAATTCGACTCTTATATGCGGCTGTACTGGGTTCGACAGGATCTCAGAACATGGCTTTCTTTCTTCCTGGGTTGTATCTGCGAGTGCCATCCCGTACGCAGATAAAACAGATGAGTACTTGTGTATCGCGACTCTCGATATACCCAATGCCCGAGCAATATCACAAGCATGCTGCCCGCCAGCTCCTCCAAAGGCAGCAAGGATATGGTCTGATGCTGCATATCCCTTTGCTTCAGTGAGTGCCCGAATCGGCCTGCACATCGTCTCATTGGCCACCGTTATGAAACCACTAGCTACCTCGTGTACACTGAGCGAGGTGCCTTGGTCACGATTAATCTCATGAGCCAGTTCTGCTAGCTTGTTATAAGATGCATCCACATCAAGCGGCTGGTCCTGTGATGGCCCAAAGATAGACGGGAAGCGCTCCGGTAGAATCCGACCAAGGACCAGATTCGCATCTGTAATCGTTGCTGGGCCTCCTTTGCGATAGCACGCAGGGCCGGGGTGAGATCCAGCGCTTTGAGGTCCCACGGCCAATATCCCCTTTCGCCATGCCAGCACACTGCCGCCGCCGGCCGCAACGGTGTTGATGTCTAGTTGTGGCACTTGCACGGAGACTCCGGCGGTGGTGGACTCGAAGACATGCTCCAGGGCTCCTGCATACCTGGATACGTCTGTTGATGTGCCTCCCATGTCAAACCCAACCACCGCCTTTGGGTTCTGAGCTGTATAGCAAGTGCGTGCATACCCTATCACTCCTCCAGCTGGGCCAGAAAGCAGCGCCCTCAGTCCTGATAGCTTAGACGGGTGGACCAAACCACCATCAGACTGCATAATCCGCCAGTTGACAGCCTGCAGGCTCTTGGAGTCAACTCCGGCCTTGAACCCCTCGAGGTAGTTGTGGATCTCCGGCGTCAAGTATGCATCTGTAACGGCGGAGTTCGCGCGGGAGAGCATTTTAATTGCTGGAGATAGTTGGCTGGAGATGGAAATCTGCGTGAACCCAATCTTCCTGGCTTCTTCGGCAACGGCCAGTTCGTGCTCGGGGAACGTGTACGAGTGCAGGAAGCAGATTGCGATGCTGCGGAATCCTTCAGCGAATGTCTCTTCGAGGGCTTGTTTGGTTACACCCATGTCGAGCTTCTCGAGGATTCGGATTCTTTCGCCTGATAATCCGACTACAACGTCATCTGTCTGGGGGGTCGTGGCGTTGCCATTGCAGGCCTCTTTAGGCTGGTTATCTCCGGTTCTTCTATATGATGTCGAATCGTATAGAGTCACACGCTCAGGAACCTCCACGACTTTGGAGTATAGCAAGTCGGGCCTCTTCACGTTCAGCGCGAACATATCTGGTCGAGACTGGTTTCCAATCTTGAGCAGATCCTATATATCCTATTAGACAGGAAAGGGAACCTGTTGTCGTCGAACTCACTCGAAACCCGCGTGTAATGAACAACGCAGTCTTAGCACCTTGTCGCTCAAGTAAAGCATTCGTAGCCACTGTCGTTCCCATCCGCAGGGAACCTGGCTACCCGTCAGTAAACTTAGGGCTAGTTTTTCCCCACGTAATTAGTATACGCACCTATGCAACTCATATCCAACGGCACGCCTCTGGGAACACTGGTTCCAGTTGCCTCCTCCACGATTCGCCGTAGGGCTTCGATGGGGGCATCCTGGTAGTTCTTTGGATCTTTGGATAATAACTTGAAGACCTTCTCGGTGCCATCGGGGTAGATGACAATGACGTCTGTAAATGTGCCACCGCGGTCTATAATATAAACCCACTGTAAGTTACGGGATATACAATAGATAGGCCGTACTGTCGTGAGAACTCACCTATTGAAACTTTAATGTCGCCGACTGGCGCTGTGTATCCGATGGATCCCATGTTGGGATTTCTTTTAGGGTCAAAGTTCCGCAGAAAACCTTCTGCAACCCACAACCACCTTGGCTTCAGTCGTTCTTATATCAATCCTCTCCTGCTACTGACTAGTGAATTTTGGGACGGACATTTTCACAGACTGGGTCGTGCTCCTTTCTCCGCACGATATCCGGATGAGAGCTCCGAAATGCCTTCCCGGTGGAGAGCCCCGAGACCAAGCATCGGACGACAACACCGACAGTGATAATGTATCTCTTTGATACGCAGTGGACCCACCGTGATAAGCCTCGTTTACCCCATGGGGGAAGCGCCTCCAAATGCAGGTTCCAATGGCGGCTGTCCACAGATAGCTCACGCTCATCTCCATAAGCAGCCGAGATAACGTGCATCAGATGATATGGTCCTTGGCCTTGGAGTATATGTTGGCAGCCGTCATGCTTGCTATAAAGCGGCTCTCTCCTCCGATATTGTTACATCCTTCCACTCTAATTCCATACTGCCGCTTCCCAGCCCGCTACGATGGGGTTCGCATTCAATACCAAAGACAATGCCACTCCACCTGAGGTGTTCAACTGGAAGCTCTTCTGGGTGATCTTTACTGCAGCCGGTGGGTCGGTCATTTTTGGATATGACCTGGCTTTCATCGGCGGAGTGTTTTCGTTGCCATCTTTTATCAGGAGATTCGAGCTCGAGAATAAACATGCCAGTGCTATACAGGCTCATATGGTTAATACCTGTAGGTTCCCCCTGGAAGTATCATCTTCATCTCAATTGTATCTCCGGCTGATCTCTATATTATCAAAGTCCAGGGCGGTTGTTTCTTCGGGGTCATGCTGTTTTACTACTTCAACGAGCGTTTTGGCCGCAGGTTGGCGCTGATGGCCGCAGGCTGTGTCTTTAACGTCGGGGTGATAATCCAGGTTGCATGTCATGGCAATATACCTGTTTTCTATGTCGGCCGACTTATCAGCGGGTTTGGGATCGGGGGTACAACATTTGTCATACCGCAATATCTCTCGGAATGTGCCCCTGCAGCTGCCAGAGGTGGTATAATTGGTTGCGTAAGATTCTCAAGCACTTTTTTCTGTCCTTGAGCTGACTATTTCTATCCAGTTTGAGATTGGAGTGCAGGTGGGGACAATCATAGGATTCTGGATCAATTATGGCGTTGAGAAGAGTGTACGACGCACGAAACTTGTTCCCTTTACATCTGCTACCTAGCGACTAACCTCGATTCCAGGTCGATCCAAGCGGCGACAGACAATGGTTCATTCCTATAACCTTCCAATTCATCCCCGCTACGCTCATGATAATCGGGCTCGTGTTCCTCTGTGAGTCACCGCGGTGGTATTATACTCGAGAGCGTCGAGAAGAAGCACAAACGGCTTTAGTCTGGCTCCGAAGGCTCCCTGTCGAGCATCCTTATGTTGCAGGTGAACTAGCAGACTACGAGAGGCAGATGGAGCACGAACTCCTGATCACATCGGCCTCGGGCTTCCGCGCTGTTCTGTCAGAAACGTTCAACAGGAAGATTATACCCCGTCTTATTCATGGATGTCTCTTGATGATCTTCCAGAATAGCACTGGGATCAATGCCATGAATAACTTCTCGGTCACCTTCTTTCAGGTCATCGGGTTCCATGGTTCTGTATGTCTCCCATTCTTCCCTTTATCACGGAGATACTGACTTACTCTCCAGTCGGCGAAACTGTTCTCAACAGGAATATACGGCATCGTCAAGGGAATCATGGCAGCCATCACATTCCTCTTCTTAGTAGACCGTTTTGGGCGGCGGCCGCTTCTTTTCGTTGGATCAGCCATGTGCGCGTTCGCAATGTACTATGTGGCAGCATACTCCTCGATAACCAATTCCTTCAACACCAGCCAAGACCAAAATGCAGCTAGTAACTCAGCTGCTGCATTTATCTACATATTCGGCGCTGGATATGTAAGTTACCCTGTTGCCTGTATTACTCAATCTAGGCATACTAACGCCCTCCCAGTCCATCGGCTGGAACCTCCCTTGGATCATTGCAGCCGAGATCTTCCCAACTCGCGTGAGGTCCTTCTGCATGGTCATGACGACATGTTCCCACTGGCTGGGCGAGTTCTACACCTCGTATGCTGTGACTTACATGTTCGCCAACATAACCTACGGGACGTTCCTCTTCTTTGGGTCAATGACTGTCCTCGGCGCAATCTATATGTATCTGCTTGTGCCTGAAACCAATGGTGTGCCGCTGGAGGATATGGATATTTTGTTTGAAGCGCACGGTCTTGCGCCGCAGAAAATGAAGGCCTATAAGGCTACTAAAGAGGCCGGGGTTACTGGTTTATTCGGGGATTCTGGGGTGAAGGCAACGTCAATGTCTTCTGCTTAATCTCATTATGTAGTTTTCGATCAAGTGAATAAAATACCAAACATGTACCATTTACGGAGCACCATTGTAGAAATCAACCAACATCGTAACTTATACAGTATGTTTCTACCTCAGGTATAAATGTACCACGTGACCCGGGGGATCGGCGCGAATCCCCACTGCAAATCGCCAGAAACGAGCAAGTCGGACGCTCGAGGAGTCCAGTCCTTCTTCGTCAACACCAAGCAAGAAGCGCACTCCCTCGTGCTTCTGCCTCTTTGATCATTCCCGCTCTGAATTTGCTTATTCCTCTGTGACGGTGCTTCTTCCTTCCGGATTGAGGGCTCCGATTGCCAATTCTACTGCGCCTTGTTTCGCATTCTTCCGCGTCTGTCTCGAGATCGCTTGCCTGGGTCTTACCAGCGGTTGGTTTGTTGGCCTTTCCTGTCGCTCTACATCATTTAGAACCGTTATACAACTCGTGGTTGTTATATTATACATTGCGCCGCAGTGTATTCGCTTGTTTACGCCTCCCTGCCATATCGCGTGTCTTGGCCCCAAGTCCACATCTCTTCCAACTCCGATCCGCCCTTCGCATAGACCTCCCGTTCCTCGAAGTGCATTCGCAACATCATGGCGTCTCCAGCAGCTTTACCTCCGTTACCGTTCAACCCTTCTAGGGTCCGATCATACCTCCTCCGCCTGCCACTCTTCACACGGCTCGTTATCTTGGCTATGATCGTGTTTTGGTTGCTTGAGCTGCAGACCGTTTGGAGTGTCGTACAATGGGGTGCTGTTATCCCGGATGAGATGAATTTCCGTACCAGTATGTTGGCCAGTTATCCTGGATTGAGAAATGGGGAATACTGACAATCCGCAGTGTACCGAACCAACACTTACCCGTTCATCCACACGGGTTTCTTCCATGCCTTGCTCAACCTGCTAGCTTTGACACCTTTGCTTGAGCGCTTTGAAGCTGAGCACGGGACTTTGACTGCTGTTGCCTTGTTCATGGGACGTGAGTGGGACCTGACGGGCTCTGTTGGCTGATTCTTTTACTGATGTGCTTTTTTCTAGCTCTCTCCACGTTCCCCGCGGGTATCTATATCTTGATCGAAAAGTTCATTCTGCATAGTAATAATGCCATTGTTGGTTCAAGGTGAGTGTCATGTCAGCTCATGCCTCGGTCAGCCACTAACGTTTGTTTAGTGTCTGGGTGTTTCTTCTTTTCGCTTCCGAGGCTATTAGGACGTTCAAGTCCAACCCCTACTTCAGGTATGTCTCAATGGAAAAAAGACTTTGGCATTGCATTAACTGGTCCTTAGTATTGGCAATTTCAAAATCCCCACGTGGACTTCCCCGCTGGTGGTATGCGTGGTTGTCTCAATGCTAGTTTCCGACACTAGTTTCCTCGGCCACCTATGCGCTATCGCCATTGGGTATCTGCGTAAGTATATCTGGTCTGGGTATTCTATTCTAAAACTAATACATATAATCTCTAGTCGGCCTCGGCTATCTGAAAGTGCTTGTTCCCCCTGAGAAGATCTTGAGATGGATCGAAGGAAAATTGAACCTCCTGGGACGACTTCCACACTACGTATCCGTCGACCAAAAGACGTACGGTCGCTTTGGAGTCCTTCCAACCAGCGCCGCGCCTGCAGATGAACGAGGAACGCCAATGTCGTTCGTGGGGTCGTCGCAGCGTCTGGGGACAGCATAAGACTGCGCTGCACAGACAAAACATTCTCACTTCTTGTGCACATCTAACTATGAATATCGCATTGTAATTAGCCATAGAAGCTTCAGGGTACTTAATTTCATAGATTAATGAATTATGGCGATGGTGACGGTGATGATTTTGTTATATAGTGTCAAGATGTGCAGCTGGTCTCTAGCGGCCGACGTAAATTTCCATGTGGAGAGCCGATCAGCTCGACCACCCTCACCCTCTCCCCCTCCCATGGACCAGAGTCCGTGAAGGCCTCAGAATCCATGGCTTTGAAATGTAAGTCTTCTTATTCTACGCCTTTGCCTTCATAACAAGCCCGACGCGACAGTCCCTCCACCCCGTCCCGCAATTGCTTCACCCCGGATTCCCCAAAGGCCACCTGAGCTCGAATCGAATCGCACCACTAACAACGAAACAAACAGCCTCAATCCGCAATCTGCGGAATAACCCCACCTTTCTCTTCGTCCGGCTCCCGTACATCCTCTCCTTCCTGTGCATTGTCGCCGGCGTGATCTGGCTTTTCCTTCTGCCCCTCAACGACTACTCCCGTAGGACCTATATCTCCGAGAACGCGCTCCTGCCGGGCCAAGTTCATGCGTATTTTTCAGGCAGCGAGCAGCACATTTTCCGCGGGTATAAGAAGGAACTTGAGGGGTTATTAGGGAGGGATGTTGGTAATAACGGTGGTGATGAGGTGCAGGGACAGGAGCAGGAGCAGCAGCAGAAAAGCGAGGAACGAACCCCGGTGTATGTTTGGAAAGGTCCCCCCTATCCGTTCGCGGAAGCTACAAGGAAGCGGTATTTTTGCTGACTCTGGGTATATTGTCTAGGATCTCGGAGAAGATACAGTCGATACTGAAAGCCAGCGGGCTGAAGGTCGCAACGCAGGGCTACGAGTATACATCTTCAGGAATCACGCACCAGGGGGAAAATATCTATGCTATCATTCAAGCGCCGCGCGGAGACGCGACTGAGGCAATTGTTCTCGTTGCGGCTTGGAAGACGGTGGATGGCGAGTTGAATCTCAATGGGGTTACGCTTGCGCTGACTCTTGCGAGGTATTTCAAGCGTAAGTTTACTCCGATCCTAACCTACCAGGATAGAACAACCGGCTAACGAATGTGCTGTATAGGCTGGTCTCTATGGTCGAAGGATATCATTTTCGTGTTTCCGCCTGATAGTAAGTCAGGCACTCAGGCGTGGGTGGACGCATACCATGATATGCAGCCGGCTACTGTTCAGCCTCTGCCTCTGAAGAGTGGTGCTTTGCAGGGAGGCCTGGTGGTCGAGTATCCGTTCGACCACCGCTTCGAGAACCTACATATTGTGTACGACGGAGTCAACGGTCAACTACCGAACTTGGATCTCTTCAACACTGCTGTCTCGATCGCCGGTGGGCAAATGGGGATCGGAGCCCGGCTGCAAGAGATGTGGGAGCACAATGGCAAATACGAGAAGCGGCTTCAGACCATGCTGAGGGGTATGGTTAAGCAAGGTCTCGGATACGCTGCTGGGGCCCATAGCAGCTTCATGCCATACCATATCGACGCTATCACGCTTCAGACCAAGGGCAACGGCTGGCAAGATGAGATGGCGCTGGGCCGCACCGTGGAGGGTCTATGCCGCAGTCTCAACAATCTCCTGGAACACCTGCACCAGAGTTTCTTCTTCTACCTTCTCATGCAGACCCACCGCTTCGTCAGCATCGGTACTTACCTCCCCAGTGCGATGCTCATTGCGGGCAACTTCACCATCATGGCCATTGCCTTGTGGATACGAACTGGCTATTACAAAGACCCGGGCTCGTCAAAACCCGCCGCTGAGCCTCGCAATGAGAAAGCAAGTGAAAAGGAAACAGCACCGCTCGTTCCTGAGAACCAAGTCTCGAACGCACAGGATTCTACCAGTACAGCTACGGAACGTCAGCTTGCGCTGCCACTCACTCTTGTCGTCGGTCTACACCTACTAGGTCTTGTCCCGCTTTACATCTTCAACAATCTCTCTCACGAGGTCAGTTCACTCCTTAAAAAAAAAAAAATCACTCGGAATACACCAACACATATACTAATCCCATATAGACCTACCCCCTCGCAACCTACACTTCAATAGCCACAAACGCCGTTCTCCCACTAACCCTCGCCCCTCTTCTCTCCCGAAACACCACAACAGCACAGCAAACTCACCTCATAAAATCCCTCTCCCTCCTCCTCCTCGGCCTCTTTCTCTCAACCCTCGCAACCCTCAACTTCAGTCTCTCCTTCATGATCGGCCTCCTCTGCGCCCCTCTATCCTTCGTGCACCGCTTCAGCACCGAGTCCAAGCCGGTGCGCTATGCCCTCTCCAGCCTCACCCTGGTGTTCCTGAATATCCTCTCCCCGCCTATCGTTCTGCTGGCCGGGTGTGCGTATTTCCGGGCCGACGTTGAGACTGTACTTACCGAGGCGGCGTTCGGTTGGGATGTCTGGGGCATGTGGACGCAGGTTGTTGTTTGGTGTGTTTGGTGGCCGGCTTGGGTTGTTGGGGGCGCGGTTGTGGGGAGTTCGTTGTTTTAGTCACTCCTCTCAACACACTACGCATTATTTCTTTTCTTTTTTACGTCCGTTGAATATCGGCAAAATCTAGTTAGAGCGTCGATTTAGGACACTACGTACTGGTTTTAATGTGCACGTTGAACATTGGGTGGCACACATGACACGTCATAGTATATAGTAAATTCAACCTCATATTGGATGTCATCATCTTTCATACGTTTCGATTTCGGTTGTGATATAAGTCTAGTACAAGTCGTCATAGCTACATGCAGGAAGCTCCTCTTTTATAGATTAAATCACCGTAATCGAAGATCAGAAGATAACTCCCTATGCAGCCCACACATCCTTGCCTACACCCTCGATCCAGTGACCCAGCTGATTAACACCAGCATCCCAGTCCTTCAATCTATTCCGCATACCATCGATCTGTTTCATATCCAGCACCTTGGGCTGCACCCAGTTGATCTGAGCAACCTGGCCGACCTGGTCAATGGCGCCCTTCAGCAGTCCCAGCGACAGCGCCTTCATAACCAAGTGTTCGATCTCCTCGGGCTTAACCTTGGTCTCTGCGGAGATGGACGCAAAGGTCAAGTTGCGGTCGTGCGGCGGGCGGCGGAACACCATTTCCGTCAGTGCCGAAAGCGATATCTTCTGGTACAAGAAAAAGCGGTGGCCGTGGAGGAGCTGGTTCTTGGAGACGTTGCCCGCGAGGACGTCATAGGCGGTTAGGTCACCACGGTTAAAGGCGAAGAGAAGGTCTCGCAGCCAGGTGTGCGGTGTATCTGCCAGGGAATCCAGGATTGGGTGAAGGAGGAGTTCTCCAAAGTTGTAGATGGAGTCTGAGATGAGAGCGGCAACACTCAGGTTGTAGGCGCGGGAAACTCGCTCGGATTCGGGGATGTCCTCTAGGTTGATGCAGGCGAGGTAAAGAAGGGCGTTTTTGTAGAAGGAGGCGAATTCTTGTTTGGCCTGTTGGGTTCTTAGTTCCAGTGCAAGTTAAAAAAGTGATGGGCAAAAGTGGTGCGTACGTGATAGTAGTCGGCGTTGACCTTGTAGAATGACGCATGTACGACGGTCTCGACCGAATCAAACGAGTCTAGGACTCTCTGGCATGTCTCTAGATCCTTCTGCGCTCCGTCCAGATTCTGAAGCCGTTGTTTGACGTTGGCGACCTCCGCAAGGGCGTAGATATAAGCGTCTTGTGAATCTACTTTGTTCACCTTATCGGCGAGTGATGTGAGGAAGGATAGTCGTTCTTGGTCATCTATAGCAACAAAATAATTAGCGAAGCTCTTTATGCCCCCAACTATGGGAAAGTGGTCTCACCTGCGCACTCTGTTGACGCCATCAACCCCAACGAGACAAAGTTGAGCTGGTTGATCCGGTCCGCGAAGCTCAAAACAAAGGTCTTGAATATCGGTAACCGCTGGGGAGCGCTCTCTGGTAGACGGAAAAAATCAACCAAGGCATTGGTAAGCTGGTGCCATAGCTTTCGCTCCCAGAAGTCTTCGAAGCTCAAGAACGACGCCTGACACTGTTCGGGAGCTTGCTGCAGCTGGTCGGCGAGGAAATCGGAGATCTTCTGGTTCTCCATGTCGAAAGGACGCGGAAGAGCCGACCGCGAGAGTTATGATATGAGGGTATTAGGAGAAGATAGAGCGGATAAAGGAGTGGAGGGAGCTGTTTGAGGAGAAGCAGGTTGGATGTGGATGGATCGTTGGCCGGCCGCTGATGGAAGCTCACCACTCAAGCCTCAAGCGGTGGCTCGCCCGCACTAGCCACATTCAGCCACATTCCCCCGTCTTCCTCTTCGATCTACAACCTCTCCATAACTACAACACTCCATTACAGAGCTTAACGCTTGACACTTAAATATGGCAAAGAGGTTGTTTCATTCGTGTATCCTGTCAATTATCTCAATCCATCTGAAAGTGCAAACTAGGATTATGACAGCAACAGCTACAGCCTGGTCCGTTCCGGAAGAGCCTCATTTCTGCCCCCGGGCGATGAAAATGGTCTTCTCGAATGTGTTTCCGTTCTTGGTAAACACCAACGGCTCATCGATAACTTGGTACTTGAACCCAGTCTTGACACCAGCATCTTCGTACATTGTCCGCATCTCCTCAGGGCTGAAGCCGTGTTTCGAAATTGTGTGGACAACGTCTCCCATTTGATGCATTCCGTGGTCGTGAAATTCTTCTGGGACTAAATCCACAATCATCATTATTCCTCCGTCCTTCAGTCTCTCACTAAGGCGGTTCAAGGCCTGTCCGGGGCGTTCAAAGTGATGAGTAGCCATACTGACAACCAAGACGTCAAAATCGAAGTATTCGGGGCCTGAGACTTCAGCCGGCGGCGAGTCGGAAAGGATATTAGCCTTGATTGCCACAACATTATCCGAACGGCCTTCTTCGCGGATATTTTTGTTGAACTCCTCGATCATGCCGTCCGAGATATCCATGCCGATAACACGAGTGGCATAAGGTGCCAACGCCTAAGCCAATTAGTTTCCTCTAACATCTAGATCAAGAATCGGGAACTTACCAAAGATACATGACCAGGGCCGCAAGCATACTCGAGCACCTTGATCTCTTTTCCCTTCCCGGCCTTGGTGTCGGTCCATGTGTCACTAGCCCAGGTACGCTTGTTCTTGACGACGTTGATCAACGTTTCCACTACTTTGCCGAACTCGGACCTGTAGGTGCGAGATTGCTTTCTGTAATAAAATAAGCCGTCTTTTCTTAGTTTACCCGACTTCAGGCAACTTACTCAAAAACCTGACGGTTCTTCTCGGCGAAGTCGGTAGTCATGTTGCTATGCAATATCAAAAGGTACCGTGTGCGAAATAAACAATATCAATGGGTCAGGTGCTCACCAGACTTGATCATGGGTGTAAGGATACTAGACAAGTACAAGGAAAAGGAGGCAAATGCTCAGTATTTATGCTTCTCGATTCCCAGGCCCACGCCTGTCTATCCGGAGAGTTATCGGAGACTTCTACAGGCCTGAAACTCTGGAGTCCAACTGCGCCTGGCGCCACACGCCCGAGATACATCATTCCACAAATCATAGTTCAGCTCCTTGTCAAGTAGTTATCTACTGGCATCTTCAAGGTACCCAATGCATTGTGTTGCTTAGAGCAAGGCCACCGAATGTAATCACGTGACATGACTACAACCCTCATGATGAAGAATAAGGACAGTAGGCTGAGTTGTTCGCATACTGAGATGTTTAGTAGTGGTCATCTAGCCTTATTACGTTTCTACTGGAAGGATAGCAGACAGTCCAACCTGGTAAGCATGCCAAACAGGGCATTGATGAGATTGCATATCTGCAACTTGGCAATCACCCCAAAACCACATAGTCCACAATTCGTTCTAAACAAAGGCATAGATTCGAATTTGTATGTTCTTCATGCTTTCCAGTCCTTTTCCTGCGGTCGACTTTTCATCAAGTATCCTGGTCTTGGTATACATCGGAATCCTGTTGGCCTCAGGCAACCTTCGAAGAACCAATCAGAGATCAGGAATAGTCATACACAGGGAGGCTTCACGCAGTTGTAGCCTGTTCCAGAGCAGAACTCTCGGTTCACAAAATGCAGTGATATAATACAGTCTCTGACGATGTAAAAGATGTCTCAAATAAGTTGGTTGTGCGTAATGAATCGATCTTTAATGGCTTGTTTGACGAATTAGGACTAGCGCCGTGGTCCCGTGCCGACAGATTGCTCTCGGAGGTGAACGAGTTTCGACCTCATCAACGACCGCTTGCCGAGCTTCGCGCCCCCTTTCTCCCAGCTCTTACTTGGTGTTGTACGTATCCCAGATGCATTCAATTCCGCGGTCCGACTTGACTAACGACTGAAATAGTGACCATGCAGAAGTGCAGGGCCATCAATCCCGTGCTAGGGTCCAGGACGTTCGTCCCCACCCGAGTCCAATTCCAGGCTCAACGCCGGTTTCTTCAAGATGTCTCTATTACCAGGACTGGAAAGCCTCTCCTGAAGGTCCAGGGTGGAAGGTACGTGCCCAATTGTTCCGCGATATGGTGTATAGCGCTGACGAGCTTTCTTATAGGTCATCCCTCGGAGGTACTTTACCAAGCCTTTATGGGTTCCCGACCCATCGCGCACGAACTTCTAGGATTAACGCAAATTGTGATTAGGACACACCGCGACCGTCTTTGGTGCCACCGGTTTCTTGGGTCGTTACATTGTCCACAAGCTCGGTATGTTCGGCGATCGATATGAGGGGTTTCCTTGAATTAACATCTTTTCAGCTACGCAGGGATGCACTGTTGTCGTTCCCTACCGCGAGGAGATGGCGAAGCGTCATCTCAAGGTTACCGGTGATCTAGGAAGAGTCGTTTTCATTGTACGATATACCAAACTTGCAATTCGGCGAGGCACGAGTTAACTCCAATGTTAGGAATACGACCTTCGCAACACCCAGTCGATCGAGGAAAGTGTCCGCCACTCTGACGTCGTCTACAACCTTGTTGGTCGTGAATATCCTACCAAGTTAGTTGCGGAATACACCATGGTTTAGCGGTCTGCTGATTGCCGTTCAGGAACTTCTCATACACCGACGTGCACGTCGACGGTACCGAGCGCATCGCCGAGGCTGTCGCCAAGTACGATATTGACCGATTCATTCACGTCTCCTCGTACAACGCCGATAAGAGCTCTCCCTCCGAGTACTTCGCCACGAAGGTTAGTTCCCGTCAGACATTTGTTGGACCTATGGCTGATTATTACAGGGATGGGGTGAGGAAGTAGCACGCTCTATCTACCCAGAGACCACTCTTGTCCGGCCCGCCCCCATGTTCGGATTCGAGGATCGACTTCTTCACAAACTTGCCAGTGCGACTAACCTGTTCACTGCGAACCACCTCCAGCAGCGCTTCTGGCCCGTTCACGTAAGCCGTCTTATACACCATATATATAAAACAGAAGGCTGATTTTTTTTTTTTTTCAGGCGATCGATGTCGGTACCGCCCTTGAACGCATGCTACACGACGATACCACCGCCGCTTCGACCTTTGAGCTGTACGGCCCGAAGGAATACTCGCCCGCTGAAATCACCCCGCTCGTCGACCGCGAAATCGTCAAGCGTCGCCGCCACATCAATGTTCCCAAGAGAATCCTGAAGCCGGCTGCTCATCTCCTGAACAAGTACCTCTGGTGGCCCACCATGAGCGCCGACGAAGTTGAGCGGGAGTTTATCGACCAGCACATCGACCCGACCGCCAAGACGTTCAAGGACCTCGACATCGAGCCCGCTGAGCTGTCCGAACTCACTTTCCACTACCTGGTAAGACTCTTGTCTTGATTTCTGGTCTGGTCAAGCTAACAACCATCTAGAAAGGATACCGAAGCGCATCGTACTACGACTTGCCTCCGGCTACCGAGCGGGAGCGGGCGGAAGAGAAGAAGTACGTGCACGTTCTCGACGACCAGTAGTGCTGTTTTCTTAGTGTACATAACCATACTAGACCCATTGATTCCGTTTGTTCAAAATGTATCCGTAGTTCAATGTATTCATTCCGCTGCTTCCTTGTTCTGAATCAATATCAATTACTTAAGGGTCTCAATCACGGAATATATCGGATTGCCTTGAGTCACTTTGGCGAACATGTTTTCCAAGGCTTGTGGCATATCCTTACCTCCGGACCATTGATAACTAGAACACTGTAGGATTAACTCAAGTAACTTTCTTTGCCCATTGCGGACATCAACTTCGTTGTAATTCGTTGAATCTGAGGACTGATCTATATATGCACTGTGATGCCAGTCTGCACATCCGGAGAATCATTCCCCGCTCCACTCCGCAATCATTCAGCCCACCACCAAGAAACAAGAGACAGCCAGCTCCAAGGCCCAACCGACAACCTCAATCCAAGAAGACTCAATCTATAGTCTACTAAACCTATAGACATCCTGTTGCCAAACACAAGGAAAAATGCCCCCAACCAAGCAAAACCACATTCTCCTGCTAAAAACCAAATCCTCCCCGCACGACGGCTACGACGAATTCTTCTCCGCGCGCAACATCAAACCAACCTTCATCCCCGTCCTCTCACACGCCTTCCACGACCAGAACCTAAAGAAAATTAGAGACCTTCTCGAAAGCGGTGGTCTGTATCCGGGCCATAGTCGCCGATATGGCGGGATGATATTTACCTCCCAGCGAGCTGTGGAGGCGTTCGCGAATTTATTGAGTAAAATCGATCGTGAGTACTACCACTACCTACCTACATACTCAATCCGTCTTGCAACCGAGGACCAATGTGCTAACAAATCTTTTTTTTTCCATGCAGGGTCCATACTAGACACATCCTCAAAGAACCTCCCTCTCTACACCGTCGGGCCCGCAACAGCACGCTCTCTGGCATCCCTCCGAGATACGTACCTACCGCACGCAACAATCCACGGCGAGGCCTCGGGAACAGGCGAGGTTCTATCCGGCGAGATACTAGAGCATTACAATAGTCTCTTCCCTACATCGTCATCGTCAAAACCAGACACAACTACAAAGCCTCCACTCCTCTTCCTGGTCGGCGAAACACGACGAGACATTATTCCCAAGACGCTGATGGGTGAGCACACACCCGCGGAGAAGCGAATTGGTGTTGAAGAGGTGGTTGTTTATGAGACGGCGGTTGTGGACGAGTTCGGTGGGGATTTTGAGCGCGTCTTGAGTGGTCTCCTACAGGAATCAAATACAGATGTTGCTTCTAGAAGATGCGATGATGGGGGAATGATCTGGGTAGTTGTGTTCTCGCCTACAGGGTGTGATGCGATGGTCAGGGTTCTGAAACAGGAGCTTGAGCGAGCTGGGGAAGGGGGAAGGAGGAGAGTATTTCTTGCGACGATTGGGCCGACGACGAGGGATCATTTAACAAATAAGTGTGGGTTTCGGCCGGATGTTTGTGCAGAAAAGCCGTCGCCCGAGGGGGTTGGGGCGGGGATTGAGGATTTTATGAAGAAGTTGGGATAGACTTCTGAATTGTTGGTTTGGGTGCCTTCTATACTATAAAGATTTGTCTCATATACCCACGGTTTGTGTACTGGCCAGAATTATCAGCCGGTACAAGATACTGAGAAAGATTGACAGAAGTTACATATATTGAGATAATATATCCTGAAGAAACTTGAACAAAATGCAGTGATTAATCCGCAAAATAGGTACAACTAGTTTCCTGGACATTTCTATGCAAATATGATATGTGCAAGCGTGCTTGACTGCTTATCGTGTGCTCTCGAACCTGCCGACGCTGGCTGACATTTGGGTTCTCCTAACTTACCGCATAATTTCCTCATAAATCAAGACTGTGGAAAATTNGTACATAATACTAGAGATAATAACGGTTGCAGACTGACTCTTCAACTGCTCCTTACTGAGAGCATCCTTGTTTTTGTCGAAATCAAAGAATCCTTCGGGAATCGGAGGCGCCGTCGGCTCATCTTCCGGATCGTGGTATGGCTCCAAATACGGATGGCGCAGGGCCTCTTCAACGGAGATTCGCTTCGTCGGGTTAAAGGCCAAAAGTTTCTCTAACAAGTCCAACGCCAAATCGTTGCTCTTCGGGAACAAGGCCTTAAATGGAATCTTCTTTTTGAATGGGAGAGAACGGATATACTCCCGAGCCCGTCGGGATTTAATGCCGTAGTAGTCCTCCATGGTGGGAGTTCCCAGAACATCCAAAATTAGGGTGAGTTGGTGGTGATCTACCACAAATTAGCTCTTGCTTGGGGCGATCAACCGATACACGTACAGTCCTTTCCAGGGAACAGGGGCTTTCCACTCAGCATCTCTGCAAGAATGCAGCCCACACTCCATACATCAATGGCCTTTGTGTATTCCTTAAACGTCAACATGATTTCGGGGGCGCGGTACCAGCGCGTCGCCACGTATTCCGTCATGAAACCCGAGTTGTCGTCGGTGGACGCAGCAGATCGAGCCAAGCCAAAGTCGCAGACCTTGAGGTCACAATTCGCGTTAAGGAGAAGATTGGACGGTTTGAGATCACGATGAAGGACGTTCGCGGAGTGCATAGCCTTGAGCGCACGCAAGGTTTGGTAAATAAAGTATTGGCAGTGATCATCCGACAGGTCCTGCGTGCGGATAACACGGTGCATGTCTGTTTCCATCAATTCCTACAAACAATTAATCATCCGATTCTGCTGGATATATCCGGAGAGGTCGTACCTGGATGAGGTAAACCTCATTGAAACTCTCATAGTTTCGCGGTCTTTGGATATCCAAAATAGAAATGATGTTCTCGTGGTTGAAGTACCGGAGCAGCTTCATTTCCCGTAAAGTGCGCAGACAAAACATCGAATGATCGAAAGGAGTAATCTTCTTGATGGCTACCTTCTGACCAGAGGGCTTGTGTATGGCGGAGCTGTGGGAGTCAGCTTACCGACCGAGCTAGTTCCGTTATAATTCTTACCAGACAACACCATAAGCACCCTCACCAATGACATCTTGGATCTCGTACTGGTCAGAAACGTTGAAGGAGATCTTCCGTGAAGCGCCCTGAGGCGGCATTTGCTGGACCATATTGATTGGTTCTAAACCGGGCGAGCGTCAGCACCGTTAGGTAGTGAGCTTGTGAGCTCGATGGCCAATAAAACAGGTTCCAGTGAGTTTATCATCAGGACAAATAACGCTGCAATAATCAAATGCATGGAGATGATGACATCCACGCAGCCAATTCGAGTCCCTCATGTAGGACATAAGCACTGCAGGTCGCGTGTCCCTCTCATATAGCACTTAAATAAGGAAGCCGTGGGTAGTGCTTACAATTGCTTGTTCACTTGATGGTTTTAAAATATATGAAATAGCCGCCAACAATCCGTTCTCGACCTGCGCGCTGAACTAGAGAGGTGGTCGGGACAAGAATCGAATGCGGGGTATGGCCCGTGCCGGTTGCTATCGCTCGAATCGCAGTGGCCGACAGGGATCGGGAAGGGAAAGAAGAACGCTCGAGATATATTGAAGTCGTTGTTGATGATCGATTCAGTACGCTCCGATGGGCTGAGGTCGGTTGTTTTGAAAAGGCGAGGTTATAAAGGCGTCGTGTACAAATCAGGAGTCCTATTCGGTAGCCGACGGCGCCAATTAGCCACCAAGTTCGTACAAGGAAAATTCGGCAGAGGAAAAGAGTGCAGGGTTAAGAGAAGGAAACAAACGCAGGTGACAGAAAGGAGAATCTTACCAGTTTGCTAGAACGAACTGTCGCCTTTGCGGTGGATGTTTCACAACTCCGATCTATTTTTACTTTGCTTTTGTCCGTGTTGGCTCCGCGCGGCGTCACGAAGGCAACTCGAGAACAAAAGACAGAGCTAGCAGAGCAGAAGGAGCTTGGTGTTCCCAAGATTCAGGGCGGAGGGGCGAGAACCAAGAAAGAACAGCAGCGAGATGGAGATTGGAGACCCGGATGAGGACTAACTAGAGGAGGAGAGGTTAATAAAGCAGCGTAGATCGGCTAGGGTCGAGTGGGGTGGGCTGCTAAGATGAAACGGGGAGGGCAAAGTTGGCAACCGAACTCACAGAAACGTATCGGGGAGACGGTGATGATATACGGGGTGAATGCTGAAGATTAACAAAAGATGGAGAGGGAAGATCAGAGCGAACCTTGGTTCCAGGATGGGGAGTGGATGGAGGGAGTTGAGGCACGGTGGGAGGTGGAGGGGCACGAGAGGAGGAAGTGGTGACTGAGCAACTCTGGGTCAGGAACCATCAATTGACCAGATTCCCGCTGCTGCCTCGACCAGTGTTTCAGGAGTCCCACTATTAATCAGACAACATCCAATTTCTCTTCCTCAAGCTCTCTCTTCTTCTGGGAGAACAGAGAAAGGCAGAGAGAGGAAGAGAGGGGCAGTGCTGAAACCGGCGCTACTGCTGCCGCTCCAACTGATCACAGCGTTTAGTCCGTCACATATCACCAACCACCATCAAATCACATCCTTCTGCATCCCAGCCTCTTGCTGCCTCTGCCCTCTTCGCCCCGTTGATTTGTCTGTCGCACCTGGGCAACGCGCCCTCCTGACAGGCTAAGCCGTGATCCAAACTTTACGATGCATGATCAGCACAGGCCAGACCAATTCTCTACTTATTTGGCGAGCTCTTTAATTGTCATCATTCTGCTTCTCGACTGTCTGGTGGTTATCCAGCGAGAGAATCAATGAAGAAAAAGCAAACAAAATACGCCTCTACATCCTACAGCCCCTATACTCCCGACTCCCGAGACGGCTCGGGGAAGTGATACAAGTGGACCAGTGACCCAAGCGAATGAGAACAGCGACCTCAGCTTTATTGTTGTATAACTCATATAATCGGCCAAAAATCGTAAAGGCTATCATTACTGGACGACCTGTTGCAGTTCGAGCTCGTCAGTCTAACCTATCAAGTATGACTTTGCAGGCTTCGACGGGGTCAAGGAAAGAAGGCAAACGACTAATGAAAGAAAGAAGGGCTTCAAACCTTTTCCCGCAGTGAGCCCATCCATTGCACCAGGCTGACACCCTGGTCGGCTCTGTCTTCCACCAACATCGTCTGCGCCCAGAGGCGGAGCCCGGGTTCTCCATCCTCCTTGACCACGTACAGGTGTGGCACCACAATGCTGCCAACTCCCTTCGACCGGTGGTCCCGGCTCTTTTCGACCACTGCACGAACACGTCCGTTGAAGTCGTTGTCGAGCTCCGGGAGATACTGCTTGCCAACCCGGAGTTGCGTCTTATCAGGTAGCCCAAAGACATCAACTAGGAGCTGCGGCACCGCATCGCGTCCAACCCACAAGAACTGAGTTTGTCCGTCGTCGATGAGATAGAGGCCGTAAGGAACTATCCGCTCGGATGACAGATTAACGGTGGGGGGTAGGATAATTTCGCCAGTTTGTTCATCTGGCAAACCGGCATTGTCGGGCATGTCGTGAAGAGAATACATCTTCGGGTAAATGTACTGGATAAGAAGAGGGAGAGGAAGGGTCGATAACATGCAAAGGGCCGCCGATCTCAAATCCGTCGGTATTTGTGCCGACTTACGTAGCCCAAGCTAAACATTCAATGTTAATAAATGAAGGCTATGACTTCAGGGATAGGTTGGACTCACATTCTTAATCAGAGCGAGGAAAAGAACAGGGAGGCCTCGAAGGTTAGCAGGGAATTGCAGCCCTCCACCGCCGACGCTTCCACCTGCCAGTTCCTTGCGGTAGGTTGAGAGCAGTTCCACAACCTTGGCTTGCAAGGCTTCTCGAGCCGGGTCCAGGCCGCTTCCGAGTGTGCGTTCGACTGCCTTGTGGCTGAAAAACGTGGTGATGGCTTGCTGATCCGCCGAGGCATAAATATCCGCAAGGTTCTGGGTGGTTGGCAGCGCCAGTGTCAAAACTCGAATCCTGCGCTCTCCGTTGCAGGTTGTGTGAAGTACGGCGGTTTGCATACAGACAACAGGCTTTGTGACGGTCTCGTCAATCGCGACTTCAACGACGTACGCCTGGTCACGGGGGAATGCTGGGAATGCGCAGAGATCCGAGCTACGGTTGAAGAAGTTCCCGTAGAAGGTGCTCATGCGCAGGCCAGTTGTAGCACGGACACGAAGTACAGCCTCGAGACCAATCTCCGAAGACAAGTAGTCGGAAAACTCGCGCGCAAACTTGATCGCATCCTCGCTACGGGCAGCATTCCACCCACGGTAGTAATACGTTTGCCCACCGGTGTATCTGGGAAGGTTACTGAGCGAAGCCACATCCTGGTACTGAGCTGAGAACAAGAACATGTCCACGGATACCTGTGCCTTGGAACATTCGACTGCGAAGCTCTTGTAGAAGCTGTTCGCTGTCTGGAGCAGGGCATTCTCCTTGCTCGTTCCTAGAACCTTGGGGTCTTCTCTCATGCTCAACGCGCCATGACCAACGTTGGGCAAAGATGAAGTAAGAACAGTCATTTTTCCACCAACGGGTGAAATGAGTTTATATCCGGCACGCAACGCTGATCCCATCGCGCAACCATGGTTCTGAGTGTTTTGGAACATCTCCTGCAACTTGTCGAGGAAAAGCTCAATGTTCTCTCGGCACTCGCTTAAAGTCACTAAAAGGTCTCCAGGAATGGGGAGGAAAGGCTCATCCAAGTCGCTGACGACCAGCATGCGTGGGTCAGAAACCTCTGAACCATCTCGAGGAATGCTGAAGTAGTGAAGGCTGGAATCAACGGCAATGAAGCCAAGCCTTGTCCGTCGGTCTGCGTTGGGGATCCGGTCCAGGCTTTCTCTAATGCACCGGGCACTTGTGGCAAGAAGGCCGTTCGTGACTGACGCATAACTCACATCAATCAAGAAAAGGTAAACAAGCGGTTGCGGAGGGCGGACCATGTATTCCTGCGGAGCAACAAATTCCACCACAGAGTGGTTAAGGTCGGGTCTCAACGCCCTGTCTGCCGGTTTCTGCAGAGTGGTGTCCCAATCAAAGGCCTGCGGTACATCATTTGTCAAGTTACACATGTTGCAACGCCAGCGGTGTCCATGGTCGAGGAATGTCACGAACGGGTTGATATAGGATCGACACCGTCGGCAGCGGGAGATGACTTGGTCCGGGATGACGGGAATCTGATCTTCCGCATCATGGAGAGATGCGTATGGTTGAATCACGAGAGCAAAAGGCAGCTTCGACTTCTTCAAAAGCGAGTGTGTTGTCGGAACCGCATTTAGCGTCGAGCGCACATATTTGGGAGGGCAGTTGGCATAGGGGGAGGGGTAAACGCTTGTCTAGGCACAGGTTAGCACCATCTTTTTTTTTAAGGCCGGAACTTCTCTTTCATATACATACCCCAGGCGGCAAAACAATGGGGGGTGGAGGGTAGTCGATCTCTGCAACATTGAACGGCTGGGTAAGCAAGTCTGTTGGGTAAAGTTGATTGAGCGGAACTGCTCGCGGGGCCTGGGGAGCCTGGGGAGCTGCTTGCGGGGGCATATAATGAGGATCCGTAACACCCATAGCGCCAAACTGCTGGGTCATCTGTGCGACACCTGGAGCTACCGGCGGAGCATATCCTTGAGCCATCTGGGTGGGATCGGCACCGTATACCGGCTGTTGTTGCGGCTGAGGGTATGCCCCATAGGCAGCACCGGCAGGCGGCTGGCCTCCCAGTGCGGCATTGGCACCAGATCCAAACTCAAACGCCTCTCCAGCATAAGCTCTCTTCTTCCTTCCTCCGGCGTGCGCTTGGGGAGCGGGAGCTTCCCCGGGCTGTTCAACAGGGGCTCCAAAGCCGGCGGGATGTTGGTCGTACCCCTCCTGGGGAGGGTAGCCCCCTTGTGGAGAAGCCATTGATACTTCGTACGTCTTTCAAGTAGATACTGCGCCGATGATTTGAATCTCTTCCGCGGCGTTTTCGGAGGAGGGATGGGGTTCCGGTCGCGTACTGGGTACAGGCTCGCTCTGTGGGGGAGGTCAATGTTTCAATCAAGGAAGCCAGGCAGGAAGCTGCATACTAACAACCGGAAAACAGAAGACGCATCAGCCAAAGGCGACGAAGGGATTGGGGAGGGAGGTTTCTATTGTGGGAGTTGGAGGCAGATGATGAGATGCAGCCCGAGGTGAACTTCAGCAAGTGGGAGGTCGGGTAACGGTGGCCTTTGCGTTGCGCCAATCAGAGGGCCCCGCAGCTTAACCGATTCACATCAACATCAATTCACTCTTCGAGATCCAGGCAACCCTTTGGACGTTTGGGTTTGAGTGGGAGCTATTCCTGACACAAATACATTTGGGGACATGTGGCTGCTTTCTTTTCTTGCGTCCGAGATGTCCTGGTTCTCGTCTTGTCGCCCTCGAAATATACAATTGCGGTGTGCAGTAGGTGAAGCTCGGCATATCCATCGATATGGATAGGTCTTCCTGTATCGTATTCCCTGGGAGTCTAATGGATATTAGGCTACTACATTACTGGAAAATTTGAAACGGTAAATCCTGTTTAGGGTCTAGAGAGGCTGGAATATGCCTCTCGACTCCCTATATATATATATATAGATATATTGAAGCATAGCAATGTTTAGTTTACTATAACAGTTTGCTATTCCGTATTGTTTCAAAACAAAATCATTATTAGTTTCCGCTCTTCATTGAATTCACTGTAAATCAGCAAGATTTGTCTTATCGATGTCGTCGAGGCGAAAATACACTGTCAAGATCTATGGTGTTCATTCTCGAGGTTGCCGTGCCAACGCCCACCGCACCGTTCGCACCACAACGCCTCCAGCTCCAGTTCAATCTTTCCTCCAGAGAGCCGCCATCTTCTCGATCTCGCTCCGACACCTCGTGCATTTCTTGCGTTGTTTTCGGCGTCTTTTCAATTCTCAATTTTTCTTCTTCCAGAGCCCTCTTTTGGTCCCCTTTTTGGTTCAAACCATTGACGAATCGTACCATTGTTTTGCGTCTTTTTTGCATTGCCTGCGAGTCGAAACATCAGGTCAATTCTGGCTCCTTATTCCGATGCGACGATAGATATTGTCAAGGGACCGGGACCAGACGATACAGCGTACTGCGCACAGCGAGCCTTCATCCTTCAGAGCTTGAGCAGACCGAGTTCACAATGAGTAGTGTACGGGTAGTTGCTCGGGTTAGACCGTTGTTGAAATCGGAGAGAGATGTGGATGTTATCCTCCACACAGGCTCCAAGCACACTCTGTCTAGCAAGACGGATCGAAACAGTCAAGATACATCGAAGCTGGCGGCGTTGAGGGACAGGGATACGCTCGTTCGTATTCCGAACCCGAAGAACGAGAATGAGGAGTACTCTTTTCAGTTCAACGCAGTGTACGAAGCGGAGGCATCGCAGCAGGAGCTCTTCGAGGCGGAGGGTTCGTGATGTGCAGTCTGACGTTTGGGTTCATGGTATGCTGACAGGATTGGCAGTTTCTCCCACCATCAAGCATCTTTTCAACGGCTTCGACGTCACCCTTTTCGCATATGGCGTCACTGGAACTGGAAAAACGCACACAATGAGGGGCGGTAAAAGCCTTGCTGAAAGAGGTGTTATTCCCCGTCTCCTGAGTAGCATATACAGACGAAGCCGCAAGATGGAGAAGGATAACGACGGAGAAACCTCAGTCAGCGTGTCCTTGAGCTACTATGAAATTTACAATGACAAGGTCTTTGATCTGTTTGAGCCTCCGGAGAAGAGAACAATGGCGGGCTTGCCGCTTAGGGACAACGGTGGGAAGACCGTAGTTGTAGGCTTGACGGAGAGGCCATGTCATACCTTGAAAGAGTTTGAGACCCTGTATGACCAGGCAAATATCAACAGATCTACCTCCGCTACCAAGGTTTGTTCTCCGGTGCCTCGCCTGAGTAAATGATAGCTCAGCTGACGACACACAGCTCAACGCGCATTCGTCTCGGTCCCATGCTATTCTCTGCGTGAAGGTCGCAATAACAACCGGAGGCCAGACCCGGGTCAGCCATGCGTCTGCCATTGATCTTGCCGGCTCGGAGGATAACCGTCGAACGGACAATGACAAGGAGCGCATGGTGGAATCCGCAAGCATCAACAAGAGCCTTTTCGTCCTAGCCCAATGCGTGGAAGCAATCACCAAGAAGCATCACCGGATCCCATACAGGGAGTCCAAGATGACCAGAATCCTCTCGTTAGGTCAGAACAATGGGTTGACCGTAATGATTCTGAACCTGGCGCCGGTTAGATCGTACCATTTGGACACAATAAGCTCACTTAATTTCGCCAACCGTACCAAGAAAATTGAGTTGCGCGAAGTAGAAAACGAGCCAATCTTCAAAGGACCTCCGAGACCCGCGCCACGACCATCAGTTGCATCCCAACGACAACCCCTTCGGCCATTGACAGCTTCTGTTAATGTAAACCTCGCTGCTAATAAAGACAAGGAATCCTCAAAACCCAGCGATGGCAAGCCAATAAAGGCGTTCAGCGTATATTCAGACAAGCCACGCCCAAGAACTTCAGCTCAATTTAAAAAGCCCGAGATTCCAACTCGGCCATCACTAAGCTCGGAGCAACCGGGATCGCGGTCTGCAAAAGCAAGCCGACTGGCTCAGCCACCAAAAGCTCCTCCCCAACATCAAGGGGACATCTCTTCCAGGATCGAGGAGCTAGTGGAGAAGAAAGTGGAAGAAATACTAGCCGTTCGCGCAGTCAGCGAAAAATCAAGACAAACACAGGTCCGCGAGCTAAACGATCAAGTCCAGCGACGCCTAGAACTTCTAGAGCAACGCATCGAGGGATCTGAGGATGCCAGAGCAGAGGGTCTATCATACTTACTCATGGCAAAACAGCACCAAGGCCGTGGCGAGGACGCCTCGGCGCTAAAGATGTACCAGCTAGCCCTTCCCTTCTTCCCCGAGAACGAGAAGCTCGTCAGAAAAATCGACAACATAAAAATGCGCATGGTGCCAAAGTCCCGTCAGAGCGTCGAGACCACCAGTACCCCGGCGACAGAGTCTAAGAAGGGACTGGGTAGCATACTGTCACTTCCGTCATCAAAACAAGGCACTAAACGACCTGCAGAGGATGTCGACGCAGACTACGAAGACCACGAGTCATGCGTAGCAGACTCGGATGATGATTTTGAAGAGACCAAGCGCCGGAAGCGCACAAAGGCCCAAAAGATTAGCCCCGAACTAGACTCACTTCCTGGAGACGGAGAAGACGACGAGTCAGTCCCCTCCCCCCGGACAATCCACCTCCTCTCCATTATCAACTCCCGCGATGTCAGCCAAATCAAGCTCCTGAAGGGTGTTGGTGCCAAGAAGGCAGAGGCTATCGTTGACTGTCTCTGCGAGTTGGACCAAAGTCTAGAGAGCAATGAAGAGTCGCAGGTCCGTATCAACAGCCTCGCGGAGCTGAGCAAGCTTAAGGGCTGCGGAGTAAAGACAGTTCAGAGCATGCGGACTGGTGTTTTGGTATAGACTTGAAAGAAAGACCCAGAACTGGTTTCTGCTGTTTGGTTTGAGACATTGGAGATGGAGTGGTTTGGCCCTTCCATCTGGGCTTTTTGCGTTATGTTTACCTGGCATACCCCATGGTTATGGAGTGGTGTTCTGTCTCACATGGTTGTTTTTATTTTTCTTGATCTCTTTTCTTTTTTATTCCATCTTATTTTCTTTTCCTTTTTTTTTTATTTTTATTTTTTTTTTTTGTTTTTGCAGCTGCATGCATGGTACATGGTGCATGTTCTATGCATTTTTGCATCTGTATTGTTGAAGCGAGGGCGTTATGGCGCTGATAGTCAATTATATGATGCATGATTTTAGCCCCGCAACGGTGCAGGGCCATTTTTTCAACCTCCATCCAATAGGGTTATTCCTACTTTGTATAACTAATTGATATCTCACGCCCTATACCCTAGTCCCAATCCTCCGCCCCCAATGTGGAACAACCCCAATATGGTTCTATGCGCGAGTGTCGCCGTTCGTCCAGCGCAGCATCATGAGAGTGTAAACCAATATCACTGCTGGTAGGTGAAGTATGATGAGGCGTATTAGACGAATTGTCCGCGGTCACTGTATCGCTGCTAGACAGATTATGCATCTTGAACCTATTGCAAGTCTACCAGTTCGTGGACCCGACGCGGACAGAGCGTCGCGTTCATAGCATGAAGGACGAGCTATTTGCGATCAAGCGACAAGCGGAAGCAGTCTCATTGCCTATCGGTTGGGTTGACGTTTTGCTTGGTCTGGAATAGTCCTTGCGACAGGACATGATTCGATGCTGAGCCTTGGCACCAGAAGCAAGGGTGGGATTCTTTGGGGCTGAGCCATTACCACTGCGCAGCGGAGCGCCGGAGACGGATCAGTGTCAACAACCTACATACGAAGTTTTCAGCAAAATTCCGACACAGTTAGGAAAATGAACTTAGCAACGAATTGCATGGCAAGCAAAAAGACTCGGGGTCTCGGTGTTTCGAGATGTCGCGCGTTTTCGGCCATGCCCTACTTCCGTGTCTTCCGTGCCCATCCCCCATTAAATCAATGGTGACGACCTCATCTTATGCACTGTCGCCAAACCCATACTTAGTGGGTCATCATGTAAACCGTCCTTCTCGTTATTTTTCCAATTATTGTTGGATAAAGGCCCGCGTCACCCAATGCCCAGTAGTTAAAATAGACAGAGACAAAATAAATAGGCAGAGGTAAACAAAATAAATATTGGATGAGGACGCCACCACACTGGCTTGTATGAGATGTCTATAGTACATTGATCCTGCAATGAGTGAAATACAAATGGGCAAATTCAGAGCCTTTGATTAGCTCGTCTGGGTTGGCTTCTCAAATGTCACCTTTCCTTCCTTAGTGAGGACCGCGATACTTTGGCTAACGCCCTCAATTTCTTGCTCAATGTCCCCAATTGTCCTTGAGCCAGGAACGTTCTTGGCTGCTGATTCCTCCGCGCCAGTTGCTTGCTGTTTCCCCGCTGATTCTGTCGGGAGAATTGTCAGGCCTCGGGGCGCACTAGCAAGTTCATCAACCTCGCGGCTGCTCAGGATCTCGTTGACTCGGGCTCCGCGAGATTGCAAAAGAATTGTCGAGGGCCCTTGGAATTGAAGGAATAATCTGTCTCCCCAAATCGTCCTCCGTGACCATGTTCGCAGTCTATGGAAAACCTTCATAGCTGTCTTCCACGCATCTGTATCCGCCATGGTTTTGATGAATTGTGTGTTTTGAACCAAGGCCGGCAGGCTCTTTAGTCCTGGGACCTGGAATTTCAAGGTCGTGGACTTGAAGCGGTAAGGGCGAGGGGGATTGGAGCCCATGGAGTAGGCCACGACATTACTTTGAAGTTTTAGCACCCACAATCGTAGAATGACAGACAAAACTTATACATACCTAGGATGAACAACGTATTGCTCACCAGCCTTTAGCTCAACGGAATATAATTGACCGCTTCCAACCAATGCAAGCAATCCTCTTCCGGTGACCTCGGAGCTACCCCAATGAGCGACACTCTTTAGTAAAATTAGCAGCCGCGCTTCTTTCCACGTAACCTCGGGTACGAACCAGACTTGTGTTGATTGTCGGTCGAATAGTCAACGAACGACCAGTCCAAGCCAGCAGCGCGCGTCTTTGGGCCACCATCCAGTCCACGGAACCATTGAGATGAACAACGGCGAACGACGTAACGGGAGACCGAGTGGAAATAAGAGCAGTAACTGGGCTAGCAGAGGAAACCTGCGCGACTTCAATTAATTTCCTTATTTCTGTGATGAAAGGAGAAGGAAGTACCTTTTGATATAGGAATGGCACACCAACGGGAGCTCGGCGGAAGGGCTCCAAGACACTCAAGGTTGAGATCACCTATACCAGCACCAGTCAATTAATGCAAAGGCAAGAACCATCAGTCGATCACCTCACATTATCCGCCTTTCCGCTCAGTCCTACAAGTGTTCCCCGCCGTGTATAGAGGTTCTGCGAGGCCGAAAGCGAAACTGATAGTAACGAGTAGGGTGCTCCGACGACGTCGAATCGCGCATCTGCATTCCCATGACTTATTAGCAAACCGACACTGGTTTCTCCTTCAGTAATTATATCACAAACCAGCAGACTCGGCCGAGCTAGGGGTATCAACAATGGGCAAGTTACTCCCGTTGACCGCCGCAGGTCGTTCCGTGGGTGCGGCACGAATCTGGACGTATCTTGCTTGTGCTCCGCGATGCAATGACGCAGGTTGTCGCGATTGGCGGGGGAGGACTCGCGTCCATGTGAGGGTCCTCATGCCTCGCCTGAGGGGTTGGGCCATCGTCCTGTCTGAGAAGCTGCCCAGGGTAAGTGAGTTGAGAGTGGACAGCTAGGAAGAATGTCTGTTGCTTCTCCCTCCGCGGTAATTCTTCCTTGCAGGCCCGGCCCTGCGATTCCAAATCAGGGAAAGCGCGTTATTAGTCTTGGCATCCGAGTATGTCTTCTGTATCAGACATCATGTCCTGCTGGCTGAACATCTATTGGACAGTCGCTGTTCTTGTGCATTTTATCTCAGCATAATGCAGCATATGTGAAACTTCGAAACATTCATCGCAGCAATACAAAATGAAAGGAACCTATTAGTGCCTGAGATATCGGGCATGACGGAAAAACCAGGCCCCGAGTAGCTTTGCGGATCCCGACTTTTTCCCAAGCACCGCTGGTTGAAGACGACAAGTAGTGACGCAGGGCCGGCAAATCCAATGCGCCTTGTGCTAGGACGTGTATTCCTTCATCTCCGATAATTGAATATACCTCTATTCTCCCCCGGTCATGGCGGATTCCTCAACCTCCGCACCGGCTTCCGGCCAGGCCGCAAAGAGCGCGCCCAAACCGCAAAACCCAGCTTTGAGAATGATGGGTAAGATTCACTGCGCTCTGACGTTGTTTAGGAACCAGCTGCTAACAAATACCTGGATTAGGACTGCCTAACTTTCGCTTCAAGCTGCCCTCCCGGAACTGGATGATTTTTCTCACTATAACCGGCTCTTTCACTGCAGCCCTCGTCTACGACCGCAGGGAGAAGCGCCGCGCACAACAGAAATGGTGTGATCTCGTCGCCCATCTCTCAAAAGAGTCCCTGCCCATTGAAGAGACGAGAAGAAAGTTGACTGTGTTCTTGGCTGCGCCGCCCGGTGACGGGCTTCGAAATGCCCGCGACCACTTCAAGGAGTACGTCAAGCCGATTCTGGTGGCCGCTGCGCTGGATTACAACGTTATAGAGGGCCGGAGGGAAGGTGATATCAGGGCTGCGTATGCGGAGCATATTCGCAAGCAGAGACGGCGGGCTGGCGAGACGAGCACCGTTGTTGAAGAGGTCACCAAGGAAGATGTCGTTGCAGAGGCAAGGAAGAGTATTGGCGTGCGAGATGAACCCGGTCCAAAGGGAGATCTGGTCATTGGCCGTCACACTTGGAAGGAGTATATCCGCGGTCTGCATGAGGGTTGGCTTGGTCCAATTGACCCTCCGCCGGCACCCGAAGAGCCTCCTGTTGTTGAAGTCCCTGAAGTCCCCGAAGTGCCAGCACCCACCGAAGGGAACGCAGATGCCACATCCGCAGACAAACCAGAGGAAAAGAAGGAAGAGGAGAAGAAACCAGAGAAGCCCAAGGGGCCAACACCCGCCTATATCAAGCCCGTCGACTACTCCTCGCAAAACCTCCCCCCATCCATGCCACAAACCCTCGACGGTTCCACTCCTATCTCATTCCCGCACCTCCTCGGCTTCCTGAACACTCCAATCAGAATCTACAGATACCTGAACCAGCGCCACGTCGCCGACGCTGTCGGCCGGGACGTCGCAGCAGCCGTTCTAGCATCCTACGCGCGGCCATACTCCGAGGTCGAATCATCCCTCGACACTACCAACTCCAACGCTATCCAACCCTCAACCACCGGGATCTATGAACAACAGACACAACTCGAACACGAAGAGAAGGACTGGCACAAATCCGTCCATAAGCCGGACGAGACCAGTCCAGACAGAGAGCGCGAATGGGCAAATGACATGGTCCTAGACCCGCGCATCGCAAGCCGCATGCAACGCTACCTCCTCTCTTCCGAAGAAGACGCTCGTGCGCAACGCATTGGCCAGGGTATCGAGTATGTTCTTGGCGAGGAACGACCCCCGACTGTTCCCTTCTGGCAACGGATGTGGATCAAGTATGGCTATGGCGAAGATCCAGAGCTCGCTAAGAAAAAGCCTATCCTTGGTAACATCGACGGAGAGGAAGCGTGAAGCCAGTTGCTGCGATTATCGATCTCTTGGTCGCTATGGAGTGCCAGTTTACGATGATTTCTTATTTAGAGGGTTGGAAGGACTTATGTTCGTTCATATATAGACTTTGGCTGGACGCACGGGGAGGGATCAGGACTGTACTATCAACCACTCCTACATTGTACAATAATTTATGCATATTCTTTTTTTTCTTAGAAATCTCTCATGAACTTAAGCCAGTACAGTTTGCTTTTAACTTCTTTGTAGAGATCGGGTATCATTTCGGTAAATCGCTGAAAAAAATACAAGTATACATTCAATATTATAACTCCCATCAAATAATTGGAATATTCCCGTATACAACCCAGTCGCTGTCGTTTTCCAGACATTTAGTCCTGCCGCGCAAGAAAACGGTCATTCAGAACAAAGCGCTTTTATCGCAATAGTCATTGGCAGGGGCTGCTCGCGACGACTGTAAACAAGCCAGCTTGAAAAAGAATTGAAGCACTTTTCCTGGGAAGTGGGAGGGGGTCAGAAACACGTTCCAAATCCAGTTATCTAGGTATAATTCTCTGGGCTCGAGTTCTCAAAGTTGAAGTTAGTGGTATATTGGTAATCAGCCGGGACCAGTACTGTAGGTCCTTCAGGAATATAAGCCGGTAAAGACGAAGTATAGCTCACAGTGGGGGTCAATAATTGGGCGCGGACGGGCGTAGACAGCTGAAGAAAATCTTGCAACAGGTGGTGGAGACTCCACTTTCGAGAACCGTATTGAAGAAGACTGCCCACTTGGTTTAGATACTCAATGGCGCGCTCGTGGCACTGTAGACAGTCTTCAAATTTCAAAATCGGAGGGCTAGGGCAGTGGCCAGGTACCTGAGGTACAGCTGGGACAGGGCTCACTAGGACGTCGGCACTCTGGCTGAGGATGTTGATGAACTTTCGGCTCGTTTGATAAACACGCTGAAGTTCCAGAGATGTCATCATAAACAACGACGTTTGATTCTCCAGAATCTGGTGCAGTTGCCGGACATAATCTATGCAGCGGTTGAAGAGAAGTAGTTTGCTATAATTGCAAGGCGGGGGGTGGCGGGTTGACGGCGAGAGGATAATGATGGTTGTGTATAGGAACTCTAAGCGATATAAAGTGTGGAGAAATTGGGACGAGTTTGTGGTTAAGTTGTTGAGCCATTCGGTTGCTTGCGAATAAAGTACCCAGGTTGATGGCAGGGTCTGGGAGGATGACTCAATGGCAGTAAAGTACTTCTCTTCGTAAGCACCAGACAGTATACGTCTGATTTTGACCATATTCCAGGCTGGCTCCAAACTGCGAGAAAATATATAGCTCTGGTCTGCTTTTGCGCAAGACGGGAGAGCGACATTCAGGGAGTCATCAGCAAAAGAGAAGGTTTTATCCATAGCTGCACTCGTAGCCCTATGGACTTCCCAGTTAGCGCGCGGTCAACCCAGGTCAGTCGCGGTAAAAGGGCAAATACCTATCAAGAGAGTAAACGCAATGAAAAACACGACGTCGAAGATCTTGCTGGTCGGCGGGTACAGTTTCCGAATGATGATCTTGGTGCAGCCCCAGATCAACGAGCACCCTGGCCGCCATACCAACAAGGTACCATGTCCGAAAATGGGCTGGGTCGACAAGAGAATACTGGGCAAGAAGCATTATTGCCTGGATTCCAACCAAAGTCCCAGGGCGAAGGACATCTTCAGCATACTGTAATGCTTCTTGGATAAGAGGTATGGCCTTCCGGTGATTGCTATCCATGGATGCGTTAGACATGGAACCATACGCAGTAGCTAGCACCATCCGCACGATCCAATTGTCAAACGGTTTCGCAAAGTGTGCCCCATTCTGGTAAACGGTATCGACTGAGGCCCAGAAGCTTGTTTCTTGAAAGAAGGGCAGCTGGACAAAGAAAGTGTCAAAATAATGCTGTATGATTGGAGTGATCTCGGATCGCGGTGGTAGCGGTCGAGGTGAAGATCTTGGGATCGGTTCGCCAAGAGAAACAGATAGAAGCAGGTTGGCGAAGGAAGTATTGGATGTAATACCCTGGAAGTCTCTTGATGTCGCACTGACAGATCTGAATCTGGTGTCAGTAGAGGCAGTAATCAGTCTTTCGAGGAATAACCGACAGGTAGCCAAAGTCTCCGACTAGATCATCTATATTTGATACCTCTTGGCGATGTGCGTGAGTGACAGAGCCCGTAGACGAGGTGGAAGTTATTGAGCTTTCGTGGATGACGCCTCCTTCACCGCCGGTGAGCATTTCCTTCCGCTGGCGAAGTTCAGCGGTTCTCCTCTCGAGGCGTTCGCAATAAGCCTCCAAGGAACCAACATAGCTCCTTTCTTTCCCCCGGGGAAATTCATCGCTACTCGAGCAAGTGTCTGTCTTCCCTGCTCGTTCGCAAGCAGAACAAGCGGGAAGCTTCCCGTCGCATTTGATCTTGGCTGTTCGACATCTTGAGCATGCGGCGACTGGCCGACTGACTTTGAGCAGTGGTCTATCCAAGAACGAGGGATCGGACATTCTAATTGCACATGTTCCCTGCGAATGAATCCATCATCAGTACAGAGCTCACAGGATAGTTGAGCTGTTGATGTTCCATGGAGACGTGGCTTTTTCACACGTTCAAAATACAGGATCATTTCCATCGGAACTTGGTGTGTTGCAAAGTATAGAGGCATATAATACTCAGGCTCTGGAAGTATACATTCAGATAAAGAGAATCATTACTAGTCACTCACCGCTTAGGGTATATACTGTGGCTCAGGCTATAGGTAGATCAGATGGATCGCTCAGGTCAGGATGATGCAGTTGGATAAAAGTCGGAGTCTGAAAAGTCAAGAACCAGTGCTGCTATCAGAACGGACGAGATTCGAGTTCCATTGCAGATCAGTATAAACAAGGTTTAGTAGAGAGGGCCGGGCGTGTTTCGAGGGGCGATGAACTAATAGTTCCTGTTCGGCACATGGTGAGTTTCAAGCGCAGCTCCAGTACAAGGCCAAAACCAAGTTTAAGCCGCAGACAGAGCATACCTTGGAAAAGCAGTGTCGGGAGCGGTGCAGCTGGATACAACAGAACCTTAAAGGGAGGCAGATATAAAGCAATGGACTGGAATAACCAGAATAAAATAACAGCAATAAATCTGGGCCAAACTGAACAGAGTAAGAGACTGCCCCGCGACATCAACGCCACGCTAGGCTCAACATGGCATGTCACGAGCACCAAAGGAGGGTCTTTTCACGTGATAGCTTCGTTCCTCGGGCTATAGACAGCTCGAACAAAGAGACGACACAGCCCCCTTGGAACCAGGAATGAAAGAGAGCCCAAACCACGCTAAGAACATGTCTAAGTGGACGCGTTGGAAACATTTCAGAACAAAGCGCACGCCATCTGGATTCGAGTGATACCGGGACGCGCAGATTCCACGGTTTCTTTCCCTTCACCCCACCACCCCGCCCCCAAGAGCAGCCTAGATCGCGTCCTGGCAGTGCTTGCCCGGCTGTCTCTCCACTGCGAGCACAGTGTTGTTAGGCAACTCGGGTGAATTGGAGCTGCAGAGGTCAGACTAGAAATACATTGATGTTGATTTGGATCCGAATCTACAGTATGCTGCATTGGATGTGTCAACGCAGCTCAAATCCCACCTGGCGATTACGTATACCTGCGCAAGGCTTCATTGGCCTAGCGGTTGGGTTTAAGTTGGGGCCGTTTCCCCTTCATCATTTCGACGTGCCCCGAAGCAAGCTTTAGCCTCGTAGATTTTCTCTCCTCCATAATTGTCCGGCAGTCGGCCTTGTACTTCCCTTTGCGATCTTGCATTCAGCTTCACTTCGTCAGCCACAGGCGAATTTCAGCAGCTGTCCTCGAGTGTGATCTGTGTCGATCAAATCGGCCACCAAGTGGGCCCAGGCCATACCCAAGGCCGTCAACTTCGTCCCTCTTCGCGACAACCACCCTCCGTCCCCCGAAACGTCAACCAGAGCTAGTCACACCGGCAATCGAGCGATCAGATGCCCTGAAACTCACCCTAGGGGTCAACTGCACCTTGCTTCTCGTACGACCCTCGTTCATTCCTTCGACGACGCCGCGCATCCAAGCCTTGTTGAACCGAACATGACGATGTCGAGATCGCAATTTCGCCCGGGTTTTAATTCGTATCACACAGTCGCCTGTGCCTGATGGCCTGACCTGAAGTCGTTTTCGCAGATTAAACTGAGAGAGAGTTATCGCAACTTCAGAGGCTGTATGGAAAACAGGAGAGATACTGCCTGCTTTACGACGCCCACCCCCGACTGTTTCTGGCCGATCGATTATTGCACCCTCATAAAGAACCATGGCGTCCCAGCGCGATCCAGCATCTCAAAAACCACAATTTACAAATCCATGGGAGACTTCACCATCCAAAGCAACTGACGGGTCCAGCCCTAGCTTCGACGGTCGAATCGCACACACACTGGCCGCATGTACCAGGTGCAGACAGGTCCGCCATCTATTCCATTAGTCCTGGGGCGGTTCACTAACAACTCGTATAGCGCAAGTCCAAATGTGATCCCGGGATCCCAAAATGCGGTCCATGCGATCGAACCAACGCACAATGCGTATATTACGACTCTGCCCGGAAGCGTACAATACCAAGGACGTATATCGTCCAATTACGTGAAACTGCCCGTAGACTGGAGAAAGAGCTCGAGGAGGAGGAGAGAGACTTTCAGCAGGCCGCCGATGCAGAACTGATAGTTCGTGGAGCCGGTCGCATTCGGTTCAAAGAACATGATGAGGCCAGATATCTAGGTCCATCAAGTGGTATCGCAATCACACGCTTGGTCATGGAAATGGCTAAGCAGAATACGCACTCGAAGAGCATCAAAGATGTTGTTCCCGAGTCTACTGCGCAAAAAATTAAGGACGCATTCACCCAAGAGAGTGGAAAACCAACTTCCAAGGTGTACCCGATGATCAGCTTCATAGCCCAACCCGATTTGCCCCTTAAGCATGTGACATATAGACTCATCGATGTCTTTACCGTTAAGGGTACGCTGAAACTCCTTTACCTGAAATATTTACTTAGTTAACCATCTGTCCAGCGCAAGCCATGCTTCCAACGTTGCACATCCCCACCTTCCGCCAGGAGGTGGAGGAGGTGTTCAATGGTTCTAATGATCCATGTCAAAACTTTCAACTGCGAATGGTAATTGCAATAAGTATGCAGAAAATGAGCACAGCCTATGCAGGCCTGGCGGACAGTTATTACCTCGCCGCATTGCCGTTTCTCGAGGCCTCTCTCCGAAGAATGGACCTCAAATCATTACAGTGTCTGGTTTTAATAGCCCAATATTCTCTGTTAACACCCACACGAACTGCCGCGTACTGGGTTGTTGGCATGGCGATCAAGTTATGCCAGGATTTGGGTCTCACTGAAGAAGCAACAATAACGCAGTCGCGCACCGGAAAACAGTTAGATCCATTGGAAGTGGACATGCGAAGAAGGCTGTTTTGGATTGCTACGTCAATGGAATTTGGTCTCTCGCACAGTCTGGGTCGCCCGAGTTGTTATTCGGTCAGTCATGATCATATCCACGTCAAGTTCTTCGAGCCAGTGGATGATAAGTATATTACTCGAGAGGGAATCCATCCTGATGCAAAACCCATTCTTCCCAAGTGCATTGCCATACACTTTTTCAAAATGCGCCTTTTGCAACTCGAGATTCGACGAACCCTTTATTTGAATAAACGAGACACTCCGCTTGACGACCATGACCCATGGTTTTCACAAATGCTTGCCAAACTAGATCAGTGGGTAGCATCCTGTCCTACCCATGATGGGGGTAGCGGCTTGAGCGGAAAATGGTACTAAAGCATTCTCCTCATTTTTCTCCGTTAAGTAAACTTACTTATGATTTTCATGCAGGTTCCAAGGCCGGCTGAATACCATGATAGTTTTCATGTATCGGCCATCCCCCCAAATCCCAGAACCGTCGGTTTACGCTGCACGGCGCTGTTATGAAGCATCTGTGTTCAATGTCTTCATGCACAGGGAGCAGATTGAGACTGGATCTGTTGATTTGACTTGGATATTTACCCAGTCGCTCTTTATGGCACTGAACACTATCCTTTGGTCTCTTTCCTATCCTGAGATAAGAAAGGAGCATCAGTTGAAAGAGGTTGAGCGCAGCCTTGAAGTAGCATTAGAGGGCATCATGCTAGCTGCAGAACGATGGCCAGGGGTGAGATCAGCCGGCATGCTCTATGAGAATTTAATCGCCGCGTGTCTCAGGGCATATAATACTGAAGAATCGTTTGTCGTTCACTCACCTTCAAACCCGTCCAGCCATCCAACGCCAGGATCCTCCCAAGACGTGCAATCTCCACCATCTATAGCAAGCCCCGCCAGCACCGCAGCCTCAATCCACTCGCAAAATCTCCTAGCGGGTGGTTCTTCAGTCGGTGAAACTGCATCTGCTGGTACTTTCTCCAGAGGCCCATCAGCAGATCCAACGTTTCCTTTCCCACCTACAACAACTGCACCATATATTCCTAACGATCCCGTCAAAGCCGTTGAGGTCCCTTCATGGGATTCCAGCGTCCCACCAGAGGCAGCACCCGAAACGCAGGCTTCATTAAGCTTCGAGCTACCTAATGATACACTGTTATCGGGGTCAGACTTAAACTTCGATCCATCAACTCCTTTTAATTCATTTCCCTCAGTTGTTCCTGGGTTGCCGGGCTGGGACCCTAGCTTCTCACTCTCTTCGACTACCGCGGGCGGACCATTAGCCTATCCAGACGCAACAGCGGATCCAATGAGTTGGGTCGATACTCTTGGAGATCAATACTCTCAATATTTCAACGGGGAGTATCCCGCAAACCCGTGGAGGGGGAGAACATTAAGTCAGCAGGAACAGCTGGAATTGATGGATTCGCTGGCAGACCACATTCCAGATGTCACTACCCAGCTTGCGATGCAAACCGCGACAGCACATTACCAATCATAAGAGGACAAAGTAGGCACATGCCAATATATATATATGAAAGAAAGACCGAATGGAGTATATATCCTTTATCTCTAAAAACGTAGGTAATCTACATTTCTCAAGCACGATTCAAAGTAGCACTTCGTGGCGAACAAAGACTCTGCATATGGACGGTATATTACGTGAGTATGAAATATGATTACCGTGAAATTACAAGCGGGTCTGACGCCTCCAAGTTCCGAATCCAGAAAGGGCGCTCGTCACGTGCGCTCCGGCCTCTTGCCGTCATCCAACATCTCTTTCAAGTCCCGGCTGGTTTCACTTCAATAGCGCAGGTCAAAGGGTCATCATCAGCCCACCATCCCCAACCCACTGACTATCGACACTCCTGTCTTTCGACTTCCTCGATCGTATCGTCACTTTAGCGACAACTCTGCTGGCGTTCAGAGCGGTCTCATTGGCATGTGCGACTTCTAAGACGGTCGTCCCAACCTCGCTCGAGCGAACCTCGACCGACTGTCCCTCCCGTTCCCGTGGTCTGAGATTGCCGTAATCCGTCATAACCTTGCAAGTTCCCGATTGAGGTCTTCTCGTGGGGCTACAGGGTTAGGATATCCAGACTTCCGCCGCCGTTTTCCCCTCCCTCCCTCCTCCTAAAAACTTCCTATGTCCGATCGCACCCCCTCGGCACCACTCCGTACAGGGCCCCCTTCACCATCATCTCCCGCTCCCTTCACATCTTTTAAAGACAGTTTACAACCGCCTATTACGCCAGACCAGATTCCCCAGACGCCGACATCGCCTCCGTTGATGTCGGTAAGCGCTCCGAACAATGCCTCCGATTTCGCATCCATGCAAGCATTACCCAACCAGGCGACATCACAACCTGCTAGCCTCTCATCTCCGCCTTCCTCCGCACCCATGTCTACTCAGACCTCTCAGCAGCCAACAACAGGCATAACAAACTCTTTTCCAACCCCAGCCAGCAGCGTCGACCCAGACCATAGCGATAAGTCGTTCGGTACAGGGATATCAGAAACAGGAGCGCCTGCCCCGGCTAGTGCTAGTGCTGCGCCGACTCAAAAATCAGAATACAGGCGAACAGATCATGACAGGAATTTGGAAACCCCTCAGACAGGAACAGGGGTGCGGGACTTTGCACAGATGGGCGGCTCTTCCCAAGTTCTCCATGGCGATGCCATGGAGCTTGACACAGAACCATCAGCGCACACTAAATCCAATTGGCCGAGCTTAGAATCTCTGCAGAAAGAATTCTCGTCCGCTTTCCATCTTTGCAAAAGCTGTAAGAGCTCCCCAGTCCTTGGTGGTGTTGTTACCCCACATACATCTCACAATGCTCTGCAATCTCTGCTTGAATTGAAATTTTGTTAACAATCGCCTTCGAAACTTTACAGCCCATATTGCGACTGGACCAGACCCATCAGTCGATCTTATCTCGCTGTACGGTTTAGGACCTGTAGCAAGATCGGTTGCAAGAAATGACCCTGTCACGGGAGAGAAGATCAATCGGCTTCGGAAGTCATACGAGGGCAAACTGAAAGGCTTAGGTCTATCTGGAAGAAATAAAGCGGTGAAGCACGACCCCTCATCTTCTGGTGGGCTCCGGCAGATGATGATGTGGCCCGAAGAAGAGTGGCAAAACCAGAAAGTTTTTGGCAAGGAAATAAAGGTGGCAGATATGGATTCAGCACTACACAATCTACAGATGAAAGCTATGAAAATGGAACCAGGGCCGGTACCAAACAACGATTACTGGGAAGATGTGCTAGGTCATGACAAGCCTACGAAGAATACAAACACGGGGGAAGCTGCGAAAAAGCCTGCTGCTCCTCAAAGTTCTGTTCGAACTGCCGCACAACCGAATGGAACACCTATATCAGCTGAGCCAGAGCGAAGTCGCCCGAGCCGAGGCCGCAAGAGGAATTATGATGACAATAGCTTTGTGGGATACGGCGAGGGTTATGCGGATGATGATGATGAGAGCGGGTTCTATTCGAATAGTGAAGGAGGTGGGAAGAAAAAACGGAAGAAGGTATGAGTCGCGGTTGCATAATGCTTATCAATACTGATCCTCCGTTTGAAGGATCACGTCTCCAAAATTCCTGCGCCTCCGGACAGAGGGGGTAGCTACGGAGTCGGGATGTTCGGGATTGGTGCGAGGTGAACAACTATGACGGGATCTTTGCGGGTCAAAAGCAGACTACATATTTCATCTCTTCCCGTTCACGCCCTCTTCTACTATACCTCGAGTATGGCTACGCTACAGATTCACTGCAACTGCTCGCATTGTCGCTGGCTACAGTGGTAAGATATGATATACAAAGCTCGACCACATTTTTGTTGTCGACTTATTCTCAGTACATTTTTTTTTTATTATTTGCATCACGGTGCTGGATATACCCGGCTTACTTGATCGGACGGCGTTTGGGGCTTGGTTCATTTGCGGAAGGTTTCTTTTTTTTTTTGGCTTCCCTGCGTCTTCTGAACGGCAAAAACATCAAATGCTGTAATGTTTTCTTTCCCATTTTGTGTTAATGGACCCTGGATCCGTTGGTCGGGTTTCTATTTGATTTTCTACTGTTGTCTCGGCGCATTACGATAGCGAAGGACGCCTATTCAGAGTCGCTTGAGCGGCGATCAGTACAAAGCAGATAGATAGAAATCAAATATATCTATCAATCTCGCTCTTATTTGAGTAGATACGTACGTTCTGAACTTCTGATAGCATAATAATGTTGCATCCCCCTCAAGATAGATAAGGTAGCCTTAGGTAAAGCGGGGGCAAGTCTCCGCCAATCGCAACCACAGTATATAAGACTTCCTCATCCATCCTCATAAGTTCTTAACACGACCAATATCCCTTCCCTCATACTTCCGACGTACCCGCTACCTCCAATTAGCAACTAGCAACACCAAATCATCAAAATGGCAGACCCTTACCAGAAGGCTCTCACCTTAATCGACGCCGCGCACTCCGCCGACCCTAAACAAGTCACCCCGCCTCAATCTCAATCCCCAATACCCTACGAACTTCATTACGCCAACAAAATGACAAAATACCTGTCCCTGCGCTTCCCTTCGGCTTCCGAAACTCTACGCCTCGCCGTGCGCGCCCAACACCTCCGTCGTTGGGAAGTCCCGCGCACCGACTTCCCGGCCACAAAGATCGGGTACCACAGCTGGCGCAGCCACCTCGCGCGGCGGCAGGCGGAGATTGCGCGTGGATTCTGCATTGAAGCCGGGTATGACGAGCCCTTTGCGGAACGGGTTGCGGCGCTCGTAAGGAAGGAGGGGTTGAAGTCCAGCGGGGAAGATGCAGACGTGCAGGTTCTTGAAGATGTTGCCTGTCTTGTGTTTTTGGAGGATCAGCTAGAGGATTTCCAGAGTGGGTATGACGAGGAGAAGGTTATTGGGATTTTGAGGAGGACTTGGGCCAAGATGAGTGAGAGGGGAAGGGAATTGGCGCTGGGGATGGAGTTGAGTGGGAAGAGTAAGGAGTTGGTTGGGCGCGCTCTTGCGGATGATTCTGCTGCTTGATTGGGGTTGAAGTTAAAAGGGAAATTTCTTATTCAGAGAACATAGACTCTTTCTTTTGGATACCTTTATGCGGATTACACGGAGTTGTGCATTTGGTGGGTATAACTATTGTACAGGAGACTTCTATTTGGTCCAGGCTATGCTATGCTATGATATTATGGAAATGTCACATTGGGATATCAAGAGGAGTGTGGAGGTTAGGACTCGCTTCCATTTATCAACCGCACCAGTCCAATTGCCGCGCCAGCAGCGACGCCTCCGACGACAACCATCTGGATTCCTCCTTTAACTCCAGCAAAGATATTCTCGCTGCCCTGCCACCCTCGTACAACACCCGTTTTAATATAACCAAAGACGAACAATGTGACGGCCATAACCGCAATGCTGCAGTACAGTGCGAAAATCACATGGCTGACAAAGAAATACGGAACAAGCGGGATGAACCCGCCAATGAAGTATCCTAGGGCTAGAGTGATCGCGCTCGTCCAGGCCTGGTTGCAGTCCGGTTCGGATTCTTTGTGGTGGAAGGTAATGAGGAATTCGCGGAGTCGGTCAGGTGAGGCGTGTAGAGAGGAGTTTATAGGGGCGATTGCATCTTCGGGGACACCGTGCGACGAGAAAATGTCGTAGACTATGGCTTGTGTTTCAGCGGGTGAGGAGTCGATGAGGTCTTCGGTTTCGCGGACGGTGGTCTGGTATGACTCTCTGCTGAAAGTTAATATCTCGACGCAATTGACGTGGGGATCGATTAATTAAAAACATACGCTTCACTCTTCGCTCCGACGTATCCTCCTAGACCCATAGAAATGGCGCCTGCCGCTAGCTCTGCTAGCCCGCCGAGCACGACAACCTTTGTGTTTCCCAACGCTGAGAGACCAGCACTCAGGGCGAAGGGGACAGTCAGGCCGTCCGAAAGACCTAGAATGGCATCGGAGACGATACGAGGGTCGATGCGGGCCCGCGCGCTACCGCTGCCTGTGCTTTCAGCATCGTAGTTGGAGGGTGAGGGCGACGAAGCGCGGAACGACCCATATGATCTAGATTGTTGACCTTCTACGTCCCGATCCATGCTTCCGTTGCTGCTGTTCGTAATGGTAGCAGAGTCGTCTTCTTCTTCCTCTGTCGCGAGCAACGGTTTTCCTATGCGACTGTTAGCGACCCTCTGTCCCCAGGCCACCTCATTGTGAAAGTGACGAACTATAGCTTGGTTGCGCGGATTTCACACGTCTCTCTGGAAATAGCTTTTGCTTGATAAATAAGAGGGCCATCTTGTATCTTCGTTGGTTGGCTTCCTTATTTGTGTTGGAAGCAATCCCAGGGCCTTTTCTTTGCAGCGCTGACCGTTGGAATCGTCCAAATTAGGAACAATGGAGCTTCGGGGTCTGGACTCCTGACGTCACTGCGCTGGAGTGAACCTCGAAGGATATCTTCAGCACCGAGCGTCAAAAGGATGTCGGGTAGAGGGTTGCAAGTAGTGGATTGAAAATTTCTGGGAAAACAATCGAGCAGAAGACGCAAGATATTTATCCTCACCGTCTTGCTAATTCCGAGCTATGGACGTGCACGTTTGGTGTTCCCAATTGTTTCTTTTTTTCTTTGCCTCGCTGCGTCCACCCCCACTCAGCCAATCACCATCAACAGAATTGTCAGCGAACAATGATCTGCTCAACACCACGCACAAAGGCAGTGAGCACAGCTACCAATCAATTCAAGGTGATTGGCTCTCACGCTGCATGATTACATTTGTGTGTGTCGTCAATGGTCAGGTCTTGTTGATCTGGGTTTTCGGTCTTTTTCCTCGCCTCCAAGGTGGTCAACTCAGTCTCGCAATTCCTAATTAGGGTTCAAGGATGCACTCGATGGTGGGTATGGTGGTGCCGTCTCATCTCGGTGAATCGTCGGACAGGGCGAATATCACGGCAGAAAACGGTAGAAACGTTGATCGACACGGGCGAGGATTTCGCCAGGCTCTGGGCAATTTGACCCAGGAACTCGGTCAAGGATGTCAATCAAGCACTCTCTGGGAAAGAGGAGGACATACTGTGGTACGCATCACTGACCACTGTACTCTGGGACGACTGCCCAACATAGCTCCACTCTCGCACTCAGGACCAAAGCATCATCAAGAGGGCACACAATAATTCCGGTAGAGCGAAACTTTATCCTCTATCCAAACTGATATCAAAACAACCCCTTGTTGCGTGAGCTAATGAGTTACAAGACCCTGGACATTATCATATCCGGCACGGCCTCGACTTATCCTATTTTCTAACATTAGCGGACAACTTTTGAAGCGTTGACTGGGGATTAGTACTGGTACTACTTTCTATCAACCCTCAGACGGGGTTTACTCCGTGTCCCCCAGACGCAACATGCGCAAGACGCACCGCCGTTCCATATCGTCGCGCACTGACCTGTTTGTCGGAGGGCCCAGTCGATTGGTACGCTTCGCAGATCATTGAGACTCGATCCAGGCGACGATTTCTGGCTACCGGTTCGCCTCGTTTCGCCTGAAACTGCAATCCTGAAACTGGAAGCAACCCAGCCCATACAGGACGCCTCAGGCTGCCACTGCAATTTTGATGTTCTTTCACGCACGGGCCACATCCGCACCCGCCAATCACAACTACCCGATGCTTCGGAATTATGCTATATCATTCAATTAATTCAGTCTCCTATTGCCTTCGGGCATTTGGTCAATTTGAAACGATACAGAGAAGATTAGCATGGCCCCTGCACTAAGGATGACACGCTCAATCAAAGAGAAGCTACCAGTTTTTTTTTGCACTCCCCGACTACATTTAGCTAAGTTTCACCTAAAACGGCGGATTTGCTTCCTCTGGCGACAGGAGTTCGAAACCGAGTGTGGCACTTTCTATTATTTATTCTCCTCTACGGTGGACTTGCTAGCGATCTTACGTAGAAACCGGTATGCGCGATTTATCGACGATATTTATATTCACATTCATAATCAAGTAGTAAATACATGGTATATTTAGATATACGCTCTATTACAACCGTTTCAGGGCCCCATCCTTCAGTAAGCATATGTACGCCACAGCATGCTGTGAGTCAAACACTCAACCTAAGTCCTAAGCACCGCCTTCTCTCTTCGCATACTCTTCCTCCATGCGCTCCTCGTAGAGTCGATCGGCCTCCTCTTTGCTCAAAGGTTGACCTTGTTCATTAATAGCCGTAGGAAAGCTGTTTCCTGCGAAGCTGGCGGTTGTGGTGTTGTCGCCGCTAGTGTTGGCGTTCCTCTGCACCGAGGATTGAGTGCTATCTGTAGAGGCGTCTTTGGTTTGACTTTTGTCCGAATAGAGTGGGATAGGCATTTTGATTATTGGGTGTTGATGTCTTTCTTGTGTTTTATGCAATTGATTTTTTGCAAGTGTGGTTTGAAATATATAATGAATTCAAGACCTGGTTTATCAGAATCGCGAGTGGTTTACGTCACACGGCAAGATATATATTGGCGATAAAACGAAAAGTCAGGTGATTTTCTAGAAATGCGTGGCGATATGTACGTTATGGATTTACGCGGTACAATTGAGACTGATGTTGCTCATTATGCAATTGGGGCAAATCCCGAAGATGTTCAGGTACAGCGTATTGCATTTGTCCATTCCCTCCATTGCCTTTGCCACATGACGCCGACGAGGATGGATCCGCGCTTACAAACAGTAAATCCAACAACAACGCATCCTCTGTACAACGCACACAAATTGGTATTCTAACCATTCAAAACAACGCCCCCGTTCGGGTGCAAACTCTGTCCAGAAATAAAGCTACTATCCTGGCTAGCGAGGAAGACGAAGCAAGTCGCTACCTCGCTGGGCTGTCCCGGGCGACCCATCGGCGTGCCGCTGAATTGCTCGATCGCGGGTGTGTTCATGGTTGCTGGAATTAGAGGCGTCCAGACTAACCGATTGTTAGCTCGGAATGTAAAGACGGCTGTGAAAAGTCTCCCTTGACATACCTGGTCCCGGACACACGGCGTTAACCCGTATGCCCTTGCTACATTGCTGATTCGACAACCCTCTGGTAAACGCAACTATCGCGCCCTTGGTCGCTGTGTAGTCCAGAAGATCGGGCCGACCGATGTATGGGTTAACTGAGGCACAGTTGATAATGGTTGAGCCGGACTTCAAATGCGGCAGAGTATACTTGGACATGTAGTAAACGGGGTGGATGTTCGTGTCGAACGTGCTCTCCCACTGAGCCCTGTAGTAGGAAATGCCGTTAGAACAATTCATAGTCCTTTGCCGAGAAGAAATGGGCTCGGAAATAACTCACTCATCCAAATCCTTAATATCATCAATCATATGCTGCGTACCAGCATTATTCACCAAGATATCAATCCCACCCAGCGACTGCAATGCCGTCTCAACGACCTTCTTACAGTTCTCCTTGGTGCGCAGGTCCACGGCTAGAAGATAACACTTCTGTCCAGCTTCCTCTACCCTCCTCTTCGTCTCCTGCGCATCCTTCTCTTCCTCGGGTAGATAGGTGATCAGGCTCGACGCGCCCTCCATCGCATACAGAACCGCGACCGCACGCCCGATCCCAGAATCGCCACCGGTGATAATTGCTTTCTTCCCTGTTAATTTGCCTGCGGCCTTGTATGTTTGATATCCTTGGTCCTCGGACGGGATCTGCGTAGATGTGGGTTGGGGGTTCTCCATTTGGGATTGGAGACCCGGCTTCTTTTGCTGTTGAACAGGAACTTCATGGCCTGTTGAGTGTTTTTGTTAGATGGCACTTGAAGCCGTGACCTCAATGTATTGTGTTCTTGTTGCTTGCTCACCTGTTTGGAATTGGGATTGGGGTCCGCGAGAGGGCTTTTGCGTTTCTGGCTCCATGATGACAATTGATTAATTTGTGTAATGAGATTCAGAAGCTAAGGATTGTGAGTTAAGCAGGAGATAACATTGGAGCTGGAAGCAGTTATACTTCATCTTGGCCGAGGCCGTCACGGTCGTCAGTATGACGTCTGATACTGGCCCTCGAGAGATGCAATAGCTCCCTTATGAAGTCAGAGCTACCAACAGCGCCTTCCTGCCTTTTCGTGTTCGCTCGACAGCATCAAAGCTTTTGAGCGAAGGCGTTGGGCTAGAAGATCAAGTTTCCACATTTTTTGAGGTTTTCTGGAGTTCAGGATAAACAATGACGTTGTCGGACTTAAAGAGACAAAATTTAGTAGCTCGGCGAACAACAAATATTTAATATTTGCCATGGGACCAAATAGAAGAATGTTCTATTCTGTGAATCAACAACAGGTTGTGGAGTCTAGGTAAAGAGGGCTGTCCATAAAGTCCACCATTACTTCGTGAATTTATAAAAGTACTTCCACCTCCGCAAGCCGCAATCAACCAACACCCAGGAGCCGGGCCAACTGCAATACCCGAAACAACCCAGCAAAAGAAGCCATAACACAAGCCTTAGTATTTAACAAATATATCGCTGAAAGACATCCCACGACTTTTAAATTTACCGATTCTTTCACACAGTACACAAGAGCTGCACAACCTCTTCTCCACCCTCGAGCCACTGGCCCAAGAACTGATGAAAAGGGGTCTCTCATTGAGAGGAAAGTGCCAAAGAATACGCCTGTCAATGACCCGAAGGCCGTTGAACAGACCGTTCCGCCGCGCTGTGCAATGCAGGGACCAATCTGTGGTGGACCGCCTTCTTGATCGCAGCCACCCAAACAAGGTAAGTATGAAGAAAGAAAGAAGAAAAAATTGAAAAGGGCGCTGGGGGGACGGGGTATTTATAGCCGATGAGGAGGCCAGGGAAACGCGCTAGTCGTAAGCGAGGCGAGAATAAACTCTGATTCGGTGAGCGTTGTGGGGCTAATATTACGTGAAGAGCTATGGATGTTTTGGCGAGGCTGGGTTCTGTCGGCACATAGAATATGGTGGTGAAGGGGAGTATTTCACCTTCACCATCACTATCAAAGTGGCAAGACAGCCAATTCACTGTTTACATAGTGGAGTACTTATTACTCCGTACTAGCGTATTAAAGTACTGCTATGAATAGGCCTCAGACAATGTGAATCTGGATGCCATGCATTTCTTTTCCAGAGTTGATCATCGTGTCTTTCTATAATTTATGTTGGAATGAACAGAATACATTGGAGTGTTCCCATCCAGGACTACATCGAGTACGTACTAGTATTAGTTCATGTGGTATCCGATAAATATCGGTAAATCCTTCTACTGCTATTAAACACGCCCCTGTCATGAGGTCTTTATAGCTATGACCGGCGAAAATTTGTAGATCTTAGGACACTGTCTAAGGTCCACGAACCTCAAACCCATGAAACATATTGCCAGTAATGAGTCACCATCCATAATTTATAGTGAACTAACCCCCACTAAGTGCAAGACATGCATCTACCGCAAGACCGACCCTAATAATGGTTGGTGTTAGCCACATCTGCTCGTTGGTCATTAGTATTGTGTAGAGACTTACCTTCCCTCTTTTATTTTAACCACATCGTCAATCACATCACGGTCTAGATTAGGAAACATATTTGAGAGTGTTTCCACTACATTGTTATGCTCGGCGCGTTGAATCCGCCGGGCCTCCGCATCCTCAGCGCTAGCCTGACGGGCAGCAGCGTCCTGAGCATCGAGTTTCCGCGAAGGTGAGGGTTGTGTTGCACGTGAGCGAGAACTTTCGCCTGAGCGCCGTAGTTCTTCACCACTACCACGAGGTGGTTGGTATACATTAGGAGTTAGCCGCTGTGGAACCCCAGCCTGAGGCGCCGTGTCCTGCGGCGAGTCGGGTTCATCCGAGAAGATTCTCCCTATGGTAGTTAGCGGCTTTTGGATTGTTCGCAATAGCCCGGATACTGGTGCATTGTCCTCTTCCCTGGATTGGGAGGGGTCTCTTCGACTGAGATTGCGTGGTACATCGGCCGATTTTCGCGAGGGGCCTACACCTTCGGCAGATGCTCCCGGGTCCGATATTTCGGATGCACGGTTCTGTTCAGCAATGGCTGAAACGGCCGCTTCGACGTTTCGCTCAAAGTCTTCATCGCTCACAGTTAAACTTGTTCGGTCTAATGTTTCGATAAACTGGATGGCTCCAGACTAAAGACGATAGAGGTTAGAAAGCTTATACATGGCATTTCTCTAATGTCTGCTGCGCTTGTGACACTTACTAAAGAGGATAAGTAATAACCCGCCTCCCCTCCGAGCTTATCCTGGTTACGGAATCGAAGAATATACTGTATGTTGGACACGAGGTGCTCCGGGTTGGCTTGGAGTACGACATATATCAAAAGTGGCACGAACGAATCCGCTGAAGTATCTGCCTTCTTTGCGTTTCGCAGCAAACCTTTGATAATAGATGCATTAGTCCATGCATTTCGGTATTAATACAGAATAGAACCTCACCAAAGATAACCTTGCAGCAATTGAGGATACAAATGACTTTGTCTCGAGGTGCTCGGTAACCGTTGATTTTCATGAGTTCTGCGTATCATTAGAGAAGAACCATGAGTTATGAATGTGGCATAAACTCACCCTGTTGAGCAAGATTCAGGAACCGTCGGCCTGAAGAGTTCACAGGCGCAATGTCAAGGTGCTCTTCTCGAACCCAGCTGTAAATCCTCATTTTCTGAGCCAATACCTCATCCCGCTCAACATCTTCTTGATGTTGGCCTTTCCGCCAAGGCCCATGCAACCGCTCCATCTCACGTCGCTTACTTCTACTCGCGCTCCGTGGAATTGATGGAGGGCCGGGTATAATAGGCGAGAATGTCTGGGAGTACAGTCGGTTCATGACAAGTTTCTCCATACCCTCCTTGGCATTATCAAATTCACTGTCGGAGACGTCTCGCCAAACCTCGCAGACCGCCATTTTATTGGTAATGAAGGCTAAAAAGTCACTAATGATCTTGACCTGTTCATGAACCATCCATTGTCGTTTACCAAATTCATGGAGGAACGAGCGTAGAAATTTCGCAACCGGGTCGGCGGTGCGATGGCGTAATTGTTCCAGGAAACGGTGGAAGTCGAATGGCTGCTCAGGCTCAGGCTCAGGAGGCGGAAGGACTGTTGAGGTCGACGAACGTCGAGTCAGAGTGAACTCCTCGGCAGTAGAGTTCCGATGCATGTTACTGTGAACTGCCGCAGGTTGTTTTTCCGATGATGAGGATCCCGACCCTGCCCTAGGGGCTTGTTGGTTCAGCCCTGCAGCCATCCCATGGTCTAAGCTCGATTTCCTTGGTGGGAAATGGCCCTGACTCCCAAGGAATTGTTCAGCCAACTCCATCCGAGGGGACAACACCTGTTCTTGAGTTCCGCCATCGGTGGTCTCCGCAAATTGTCCCATGATGTTTTGAATTTCCGGTTGAGAATCATCATCTTTCGCGCGGTCTTTGCCACTGTCCGCCTTCTGCTCATCACCGTTCGGGACATCTGGAAGCTCCTTCTCCGTCCACTCAGTAGTACCCGTACCGGTACGGTTGAGGTATGGCTCATCCTTTTCTGGGGGAGGGGGTGGGGTCGCACTCGTATCTGATACAGACTTCTGTTCAGCTGTATCATTTACTATTGAAAGCTGTCCCAACTGTTCCGACGGAACAGCGCTTTTCTCAGTTGTAGTGTTCGCGGTGTCCATGGCGGGTGGAATATTTGATGACTCTTGCGTTCGGGATTCTAATGCGCCTGCCTCTTGCATCCCCTTCAACTGAGCGTTCTCGGTACCATCAGACTCGGCCGATTTCACATTATTCTGTGCCTGTGTTGCTGATTCGAGACCAGCCGACGTCACTTGCCGCTCAGCCTCATCCCCCTCATTGGGCGTCTCCGACTGAGTTCGCCCTTGTGTATCGGGGGTGGGGCAGTCCGTAGTGCCTGGAGCGGACATATGATATTCGCATATAACGGGGTGAATAAGGGAAAAGGAGGGGGTTTTCGACGACGCGGTAATTCAGGCGGCGGTATGGACCATGTTGCGGGGGACTTTATTTGGGAGACGCTCGCAGGCTTCGGCGGGGCTGTTTTGCGGCGCGGATGAGGAAACCGGTAGGCTGATCAGGTGTAACAATATGTTAAAGTGCCCTATATGGCCGAGTTAATATTTGGAACCAGTCCGCATATACTCCAGCGTTGTAGTGGGCTTGTGAGGTTGAACTACTGACATTGAATCATGAGAATCGGGGGCGGGATCATAGTTCCGCCGATATCCGAGTACTCTCTTGAAATTATTCGCGTCTCTCCTTCTTTCTCTCGTTATTCCGTGCCTGGGCAACTCGGTCCTTATGGGAGCCAGGGATAAGACAGAATGTGCGGAATCTTCTTCTCACTGACAGCACAGGACACCCCAGTGGTTGCAGACAAAGATCTTCGCTATTTGCTGGCAAAACGGGGCCCGGACGAGGGCACATACAGCATTGGTGTGCGCGGCGCGAAACTCAATAAATTGTTCAATTGCGAAGGTGGCCGCCCATTATGGCTCTCATTTGGAAGCACGGTCCTTTCAATGAGAGGAGACGGTGTCGTTCGACAACCACTTACTGATAGCGGTAGAACCGGATCTATACTTGCATGGAATGGCGACGCGTGGAAGATAGCCGGGCAACCCATACCGGAGAGAAACGACACGGAGATCGTTTTCAGCCACCTTCTCCAAGCTTCCACGCAGGACTATCTCTCAGGAAATTACAATGGTGTGCCCGATTCCGCTCAGAGAGTAGCAGAAGCTGTCAGTAAGATCACCGGGCCGTTTGCCTTTGTGTTTTATGATGCCGTCAATTTCAGATTATATTTTGGAAGAGATTGCTTGGGAAGAAGGTCTCTCTGTTGGGGCTTCGACGAGTCAGGGAATCTCACGATTTGTAGCTTGTCTTCATCTCCTGCCTTTGAAGAAATCGAGGCGGACGGTATATATATGATCGAATTCGAAGAAGATCTGTTTGCGGATCACGAACCAATCCCGGCTACGGGGCCTATCCGTTTCGACACCCAGAGAATATCAAAAATACCTTGGAGCCACGAGGTCTTGCAGACATATCATATGGTACGGCTTAACGTGTATCTCTATTGTGTTGGCGGGTCACTGATTAAGCCTCCAGATAAGTCCCATTCCTCCAATGAATAAGGCAACTCCGAAGGGCACTCCGTCGCCACTAACTACTACATCGTTTGTTATCAGAGAGTTGGAAAGCAGGCTCCGCGAATCCCTAGCACTGAGGATTCAAAATGTCCGAGAGCCGCCCCTTGCCGGTGATAGCAACGTCAGGGTTGGCGTGCTGTTCTCCGGGGGTCTCGATTGTACGCTTCTTGCACGACTCGCTCATGACATCCTACCCGCTGGACAGACAATCGATCTTTTGAATGTCGCCTTTGAAAACCCACGAGTTGTAGCTGCAGCGGCAAAGGGGTTCGAGCAGACCTCATCTGCGTATGAAGATTGCCCAGATCGTATCACTGGGCGAGCTGCATTTGCGGAGCTCCAACGCATCTGTCCTAACCGCAACTGGCGGTTTGTTGCTATTGACATTCCGTATGTCGTAACTGTTGCGCATCGTGACACCGTCAAGCGCCTGATGCGCCCACACAACACTGAAATGGACCTTTCTATTGCATGCGCTTTATATTTTGCTGCGCGTGGTCAAGGAACAGCGCTCGATAGCCAAGGTCCCTATAAAAAACCCTCCCAGTACAAAACACCTGCCCGCGTCCTCCTATCTGGTCTTGGTGCAGACGAGTTGTTCGCAGGATATGCAAGGCACGGAATAGCATTTTCGCGCCACGGCTTCGAAGGCCTCATTGATGAAATCGAACTGGACGTCAGCCGCCTGGGGAAGCGAAACCTCGGCCGTGATAACCGAGTAATCGCACATTGGGCCCGCGAAGCGCGATTCCCATTCCTGGATGAAGACTTTGTTGCGTGGGTGGTCCAATTACCCGTCTGGGAGAAATGCGGGTTCGGAGTTCCTGAGTGCCTGCCAACAGATACCAGTATTGATCACGAGAAGAAAGCGCTTCGTCTTCTAGCACTTAAGCTAGGATTGGAAAATGTTTCGCGTGAAAAGAAACGTGCCATTCAGTTCGGTTCTCGAACGGCAAAGATGGAAAAGGGCAAGGTTAAGGGCACAGATGCCTTGAGCTGAACTCCAACCTACTCAGTTCATACACCACAACCCCTTCAGAGCCACAATCAGCGATGATGACAAAACATGGATCAGATACTTCCGAGGCCTCCCCTTCACCTTTACTTCTGTCCATTCCGCTCTCGCATGCAGTCAGACTGGTCTCATTCATCCGTCTGGCCCAGCCTCCATGGTGACTGCAACTGCCTTCCGCAAGGGAGAGCTGGTACTTCCTATTGAGGATCTAGGTTCGGACCGGCATCGAATAAGCCTGGCCTGCAAGTTCGAATGGACATGGACTTGAAAACGGGATGGGAATCACGAGGTCTATGAGGTACTCCATAGAAGGCAAGTCTGAGCTGTTCATCATAAACCCCTTTTGAATGAATATTCAACGTATATATTAGTGCGTATAGACACTATAATCCTTAAATCCACCAGCAGGTCCCTAGATAAGAAAAGTATCATACAATAGAAAGCATTGAAAGCCACAGAACAGCCATATTGCATCGATTTATAAATATTTCCACGATGAACCAGCTGAGACTGGGCCTACAGCTCAACGCGGGTTGGAATTGTCTCAGCGTGGTTTAGAGATTTTAAGCTACGCTGAGCTTCAAGCCATGTCATGGCTTGAGTATTTGTATCCGTAGACCCACTAAAAACCACGCCGAGATATTTTCAACTCAGGTTGAGCTGTCGCCCCGCTGAAACTCACATACCACTGCTGCTTGGTATCAATGCGGATACTTGAGGGGGCTCGCACAGCCTCGAGTTCCAGAACTCCTATTAGCTACCTAGTACGTACTTCGTGCAGCGACGCTGAGTGGAGTGACGTGGCACGCGGCTGATGCGGTCATGCGGCTCTGTTGATGCGCTGGCAGTTGGATCCATTGAAGTACGGCCCGTGAACAACTGAACGATTTAGGCCCGGCACAGAGCCTCAACTTTCCACAACTGTCACTTTGTGGGTAGCCTGGTAGGTGGACTGGGGAGATGATCTAGACCCGGCGGATTCGCTCGCTGACGGGTTTGAAGAGTGAAGACACAGGTAACGTACGTATTTAGACAATGACGGTCAAGCTGACTACATCTACATTTCAAAACCAAGAGTAGCGAGTGACAGTCTGATTTTATTGAAAACAATCTGGTACAGATGATTAAGGAGCACGTAGTACTCAAAACACGAAAAACACAAAGGCCACGAGTCAATCCCTTTCTGGGAGACATCAGAACCGGCCGACGAATAGTAAAGACAGGTAAATATAAAAACATATAATAAAACCACGAAGGCGCATGAAAAGAAGAGAAGAGAATGGAAAAGTGCACTTGCGCTTTATCCAGGGAAAGGAAACTTTTTCTTCAGTCCAAAGCGCCAGCAGCAGAGAACCGAGGTCTCTGCTGACTGTTTGCTTTTCGACGTCAATTAGACGAGAGGCTTCTCCGCCCCCGCCCACGACAGGTCACACTCTGACTGTGCTTTAGAAAAACAACAAAAAAAAAAAAAAACAGCAAATAAAAACAGCATCAGAAAGATAGCACACAATCATATAAAACATTGTCATGACCGATTGAATTGAATATTTTGTTCGCTTAAGCACCGCGGCTTTGAGCCTGGGACTTCCAGTATTGCACAAGCTGGCGAGTCTCGTCAAGCTCCTTCTGAAGGTCGGAGATGCGACGCTCCATGTCGCCCTGTCGCTCAAGCTTGCGAGCACGAGACTTACGGGCAGCCTCAGTGTTTCGCGCACGCTTAGCTGCAACAGGATCGGCCTCGTCGAACTTGATTGGCGGAAGAGGCTTGCTTCGTCGTGCGTTAACTCCAGCAACAGTCGAGTGCTTAACTGAAGAGCCGCGGGATGTCTTGGGCGAACGAGGAGAAGAAACAGACGCCACATCAGGGGAGGCTGGTTGCTCGGCCTTGACTTCCGAAAGAGAAGCAGCGATCTCCAACGCAGACGGATCAAAAGGAATAGACGTCCCCTCCTGAGTTGGGAACAGAGAATCCCACTCCTCATGACCAGGAGCAAGGTCCATATCGGTACCGAACATGGGAGAGGTGTCCTGGCTGAAGTATCCGGGCGAATCGAAAGAAGGTGTGCTGAGATCTGTGAACGAAGCTGAAGGAGGAGCAGAAGCATCCATCATCAGATCGCTTGGGGAGATGGTACCCGAAGGTACATCACCCATAGCGTCCTTGGACGCCATAATGCCAGTAGGGATGAGATGCGGAGAGAGCATGGTCGGGTCGGTGGAAAACTCGTCACCGAAGTTGTCCGAACCGAAGTCGAAGAGGTCTGAACCGTCCATGTTAGTATTTAGGCTGAGACAGTGAGTGTTTAGGCAACAAAACTCACCTTGCGGAATGTTTGGAGTAGACATGATGCGACGATGGTTTATCGATTGTGTGTACTGGTTCTGAACTGGCGAATTGGCAGTGCTGTTATTGAATAGAGGGACAGGTGGGCGATAGTGATAATTAGAATTCGAAACCGCAGGAGCAGAATTCGAAGCTGCGAACCGACGCAGAGAGTGCGTCCGATTAGAAGGACTGGACCGAAGAGTAGTAGACAATGGATACCCGGAAGACTGCGTTGCAAGTCGGGCTACCCGAGAAACCGGGACTGGGGAACCTGCTAGTTGTTGCTGATGCAAGTTGACAGAATGACGGCGCTGAACTTGTCCTGATTGGAGCAAAGAGCGCTGATAGGCGGCAAGTTGTCTAGGGGTTGGATTCAGATGTGCTGGAGCACGCGAGTCCCTGTGTTGTTGCTGTTGTTGTTGAGGCTGGGGACGCGAAGCGGGATAGAGCACAAAGTCCTCGTGTGGAGAGCTCGAATTGTTGCTGTTGTGATTGTTGTTGTGATCCGGATTCAGATTCTGAGCCAAAGGCTGCGTGGGCGAGGGTGAAGGAAGCCATGTTTGCTGATGGTTATCCGTGGTGAACGACGTGAAGTCGAACGTGGTGAAAGGGTTTGAAAGAGAACTTGAGCTACGCGAAGCGATGCTAAAGTTCAGAGGGTCCTGGGAAGGAGACTCTGAAAGTTGAATGTTTGAGGGGGGAGTTGAAAACGTAGTCCGTTGAGGATCTATGATGTCTGTCTCGGCTGAGAAAGACGAGCTGGCAGCGGGGGATGCGCTTAGCAGTCCATTTTGAGATGGACGAAGATATTGAAGGCTTTGGTTTAACTGAGATGATATGGTGACGGCTTTTGAGAAAAGCGGCTAAACAGTGGTTGTAACAATATGGATGGATGTGTTGTGGGATGAAAGGAGGAAAAAGATGAAAGAGAAAAAAAGAGAAAAGAACCCAGGCAACGACGGGGAATCAGGCACCTTTTAACTCCGGTTGTGTGCGCGGTCGCCCGGCCCCCTGGTCCAATCAGTGCGCCTCTTTTCTCCGCCTGTCGAGCTAACCACATATGGCAAGGCGCAATTTCCACGGTCAGCAGGTTGTGAGTCATAGGGCGATGCGAGATTCGATTGGCGAGAAGGAGCCAAGAGTGGGCCACCGCGGGGCCCTCTGGCTGACAAACTCTCGCTGCCTGCTGCCGTTCTTTACTTCTTGGAGACGGCCTGGAGGCTGAGAGGCTCGTACTCGATGCGATTTCTTGACGTCGTGATTATCAATTGACCAACCAGAATTGTCCTATGTGCATCGCTTTAATTTCACAGCCTCCCCAGGCTCTCCTCGAGCTCGGGGAGTCAATTGGGAAACCCCTTTGCAGAGCCCAAGTGAGACAGGCGGCTCAGCCCCAATTTCGCGGTTGGTCCTTCTCCAGTTCTATGCACTACGCGGGCCAGCGCAAGTCCAGATGCGGCACTGCTCCAGAACATGAGATGAGCGCTTCATCACCGGTTCCATAATTAAGCCCGCAGCACAAGAGAGCGTCGAATCCTTGGAAAAAAAGTGCGTACAAACTTTTGGTCAGCCGTGGAGTGGAGATCATTTACCCGATTCACTCCCCGCGATGGACCACTACGGAGCGACTATCCTGGTTGGCGTCGCCGAAGGGCGTGCCTTTGCATTCCAGAACTCAATACGACCGGATTCTTCCGTCGACAAGCCCGCAGTTCATGTCCATCTGACTTGGAAGTTGCAACGGGAGCGGAGAATCCGTCGTTCTTCATTTGCGCTACGGAGTAGTTTCCTCAGATTGATTGGACGTGTCTCCTTCAATGTCGGAGCCTGGGATGGAAGACAATATTGGCTATCCCCGGTCGAAGTCTGACATTCGCATATAATTTCACTGAAACCAATTCGTAGCAATTGCGAGGGCAGGGATTTTTTCCATAATCTGTAAAACTCGTAAAAGGGTCAAAGGACATTTCCATGGAACTCTCAAAATCTATTGAGTGACCGGGTTTCGGCTCAGGACCCCAGATGCTGCGCCGTGACTTCTGCACACAAACCAAAACTGGCCTTTGAGCCATGAAGTTTAGATCACCAAACCATTACTTTTGTTCCCAGATTCGAGTTCGCTCCTTTGGAATTGGGATTAGGGAAGGAAAAAAAAAAAAAAAAAAAGGTGCCCAAAGGGTTTTGGTTTCGGCCAAACCTTTTATGTACAGTGTACAGTAGTCGAATCTCCTTCTCGCCTGAGAAATCAGGCGCAGTAATTTACAAAATTCGGAAAATATTCCCACCACACCATCGATCTGGTATGGTTCGTAAAACGGAGCGATTGCCATCATCAGTAGATTACCTAGCCCGTTGTTACTTGTTTCATAAATTTACAAATACGCAATCTGATAATTATCAAACAATGCATTGATTCTATTAGTTATTACCTATGTTGTGCCAATCGATGGGAACCAACCGTGCCTAAGGTACACAGCTGCCCATGAAGGGGTCAATCAGTAGAGTCGAGGATCCAAAGTAAACCATATTTAACCAGACAGATCACCTTTCACCTAACCCGGTATCATGACAGTGCATCAAATGGCAACGGCAATCAAGTAACAAAGCAAACTATAAACAACAAGTGGTATCAATCTAGTTGGACGGCGCATGATCTCCCAGGCTAAAGGGGTATCCCCTGAGAGATCGGATATCATAAAGGAATGAACTGTGACTCCCGATATCAAACATCTAGGCTGTCACGAAAATCGACCGTCAAAGCAGCAGAGGGTATCATTGACACTCCAGCCACATGCAGTGCTCACAAGGAAGCAATGCCAACGCAACCGGAATGACAGTGGCGACATTAAGCTAGAGAAAAATCCGAGTAGTATGGACTGAAAGTATTGTGGGGTTTTTTGTTCGTTTTCTTTTTCTTTCTGCTTTTTCCATCTCATAGATGAGATTGATCATGATGCACAAGCGCCTGAGTACTCATAACGCTGGTCCCACCATTTCTCATATTCGATTGGCCTTGGTGAAATTCAAGCAGCAGCCTGGACCGGAGTAGAGGTGGAAGCGACGACGGGCTTGGCCTCCTCGGTGGCAGGGGCATCGGCAGGCTTGGAGCTCTCCTCGGCGGGGGCGGCCTCAGGGACAGTCTCAGTCTTGGGCTCAGCAGGCTTGGACTCCTCCTCAGCCTTAGGCTCAGACTTCACCGCCTTGCTGGGCTTGCGGAAAAGACCACCGAGCTTGTTCTTAGGCTTGGCCTCACCCTCTTCGTTGTCAGAGTCACCCTTCTTCTTGCCGAAGTTGCCGAAGAAAGAGGTGCGGCGCTTGTCCTTAGTGGCAGCGGGAGTCTCAGCGGGGGACTCGGTGGGAGCAGTGTCCTTGGCAGCCTCGACCTCGGGAGCAGCGGTCACGCTCTCAGGCTCAATGGGCTTACCGGACTCCTCGACTGGGTTGTCGAGCTGAGGAGCAGTGCTAGCGACAGGAGTGCTCTCAGCAGGAGCAGCAGCTTCCTTCTCAGTCTTCTCCTGAGAGGGGCTGGTGACCTTCTGGAAGAAGTTACCGAAGATGGACGCACGCTTAGACTTCTTGTCAGTCTCCTCCTTCTTCTCGTCCTTCTTTTCTTCCTTCTTCTCCTCGTCCTTCTTCTCACCTTCGGCAGGGGCTACAGGCAAGGTTAATGAGTGGCTCATTCTATAAATATTGGGTTGGGACACCTACTCTCAGTGGCGGCCGGCTCAGCAGCAGTCGAGGCTTCAGCGGCGGGGGTTTCGGTGGAGGTCTCAGCGGCCTTGGGCTCCTCAGCCTTGGGCTCCTCGGCCTTGGCTTCTTCCTCCTTCTTCTCTTCCTTCTTTTCCTCAGTCTCCTCCTTCTTGCCGAGGAGAGATCCGAAAAGGGAAGTGCGCTTGCGAGAGCGAGAGCGGCTCTTGGCATCCTTCTCCTTGTTCTCTTCAGCAGGAGCAGCAGCAGCAGCAGCAGCGGGGGCCTCTTCCTCCTTGGCCTCCTTGTCATCTTCCTTCTTGGCTTCGCCCTCCTTAGCCTCCTCCTTAGCCTCCTCCTTGCTCTCGGTGGGCTTAGCGGCGGCAGCAGCAACAACAGGCTTGGTCAGCTTCTCAAGCTCAGCCTTGTAACCCTCGCTGGAGGTGATGGTCTCCTTCTCAGCCTTGGCCTCGGTGGACTTGGCCTCAAGGGCGGCGATCCAGCTGTCGCGCTCAGCAGTGTTGGCAGCCTGGAACGTGTGCTTGTGGCCGTTCAGCTTGAAGAGGAACTCATTGGAGCCCTCCTTGGTAACATCGGAGATGTCGGTCTATTCGCATGTTAGCCCGTTTCCTTCTGGTGCAATTATTTATCTTTGGGAATTTACCAGACTGATAATGCCAGCGGGGGTAGCCTTGTCCTCAGCGCGCTTGGTGAAGAAGAGCAAACCCTTGCCGGTCTGGCTGGCCCAGGCGACGATAGGGTTGGCGACAGCGGGCTTCTCGTTACCGCGGAAGACGGAGAGCTGCTTGGACTCGACAGCATCGTCGCTGAAGTAGAAGAAACGCTTGGCGAAGCGGAGGCTCCTGTTAGGCGCACATATTAGCTTCCAGCTAAGTTTTCACATGCCCAGTGAGATGCTTACTTGACGAGACCGGGAGCCTTGTAGCCAAGGGTACCCTCAGAGGCGGGAGTGACCTCCTTGGGCTCTTCCTTGGTCTCCTCCTTAGCTTCCTCAGCCTTGGCCTCCTCGGCCTTGGGCTCCTCAGTAGCAGCAGGAGCAGCCTCGGTGGCCTCAGCAGGGGTCTCCTTGGGAGCTTCAGCAGCAGGAGCCTCAGCAGCCGGAGCCTCAGTGGTGGCAGCAGGAGTCTCAGTGGCGGGGGCGGCCACCGGGGTCTCCTCGACGGGCTTCTGGGCGTCAGACATGGTGTCGATAGTAGATTAAAAAGTAATTATAAAAGGTATTGATGGGATTAAGTAAGTCGTAGAGAAGCAAGAAGCTTCGTAAAAAGACGTCAGGTCGAGCAGGGTATCTTAAGGGGGTATCTCAACAGAAAGGAACAAGAGCAATCTCAGCGCAAAGCCAAAAGAGCTCGGGTATCACAACGAAGGCAAAAGGTGGTGAGGGGGAGAAGCGAAGTCGCAGGAATCTCTGAGATGCAGCGAAGAAAAGAAGAAGAGAAGGGAAGAAGAGGAGGGAAGAGGGAAGAAAAAGAGGGAGCAGGGGCTGGGCTCGCAAAGGGAAAGTGAGGAAAGGAGGGTAAGGAGGCCAAGGAGGGTGGGCAGGTCTCCTGTTTGGGAAGGGAGCTGCAGACCAGCAGCTCGTCTTTTCTGCTTAATTAGGGCACTTGGTCCTGTTAATTTTCCAGAAAAGGGGCCCTTGCCAATCACAAATGGTGCATCCCTGATTCAGGGAGCACGGCGCGGAGCAGTCACTTGCTGAGTCGCGAAAATTTTCAAATTTTCTCTGGCATCTGGACTGAGTTAGGAAGGCGACTAGTGGGAGTAGCTTGGTCCAGCTTCTACCGGCCATGCAGATTAACGGGGCCTAGTCCTTTAGTGAGCTAATCTGCCCTCACAGCTTCAGACTTTATTATTCCTATATTCGCTGGTCGCCAGCCATGGCGCAACCGATACATGGTTAATTTATGAACTAGAGCCCTGACGACAAGCGGATGATGGACCTGGAAGAACTCCTGCTGGCGCCTTGATGTTGATAGGAATGCGAAAAGTCAGGCGCTCCCGCGAGAGCAAAGAGCAAGTGGATCCAGCGACTCGTTGGCGAAGGACACCATGGACCTTGGGATCCATCTTCCAATATTATTCCGCCCTGAAAGCCTGAGCCTGCCCTGAGCTTTGCGCTTGTCACCAAGTACCAACCCTGCGACTCTGGCGTCTGCGTTCTTGACCCCTGTCATACCGGCATATCCCAGGCTCGGCGCTTCGACTCGCGAGACTGTCAGGCTGCCATGCCAGGCCTCTGCAGTTAATCTGGTCATCGACTTGGTCAAAACAGGCCGGGGTTGTGTGATCTCGGAGCACAAACTAACTCGCCGCTACTGAACGGGCTTCCATGGAACTGGCTTGGGCCAGCCCGATTAGGCAGTTAGCTGCTCCTGAGTTCAGGCCATTAGATAATCTGCCCATCCACGCGACTCCAACCACATGACTGCCGGCTGCCAGACAACCAACCAGCTCCCAATCAGCCCCTCCACGACCTCAAACCCGCGACACTTGACGCGCAGGTTGACGCCCATGTCCTCATTTTCCCAAGCAGAGCAAACCGTCGACCCCTCATTTGGTGCCATGCATCCTGGATGTACGATTACTTGATAGCTCCAGATTGATACATCGCGCACGGTTGTCCTCCGGCTCCAAGTCCAATGCCCCACTGTCCAGGAGATATGCGATACTCTGCTGGCTCCAGCCCTACAATCCGCTGGACTGGCTGGAGGTGTTTATACAGAGGGCCCCGAGTCGATTCCGCAATCGCCAAAAACAAGCAACGCTCTCAATAACAACTTTATCTCGTTCCTCGCTTCGTCTGGCATGGCCGACGATAATGGAAGTTGTTCCGTCAAAGATTACGAGCTGTTTCGGATTAGATCCACCCCCTTTTCATCGTTTTTTTCACCGTCATGTCTCTGGCTTTTTGATGGCGATGAACACGAACCAATCAAGGCCCTGTCGATCTGATGATCCTCTTTTTGAGCCGTGTCCATCGCTTCCCGAGTCCAGTAGTTCCCCTTTCTGGCCACCTTTTCACCATCGGGAATTTTCGTCGAAAATGTCAACCCGTCCCTGTCCACCAAATCATAGCACGTTCTTCGTACTCTCTGCTCAACGCTCAACTCCACTTGAACTACCGAAGGAGAAACTTGGAATTTGGAAGACCTCATCTCCCATTCTCCATGTGCGCGTCGCAAGTCATGTCGCATTGCGCACATAGCTTTGTCCTCCGCGGATTCTCCGAATTACGGAGTACGTGCATGAAGATCATGTAGATAACCGTCCTGCGCAGCTGACGGGCTGAGGGCACACGGAGGTGGCAGAGAGGCGAATATGACAGCGCAGCAATTGCTGCAAAGTACAAATCGTTTTTGTCTGAGGCTGCGAGGCTGCGACACTCCCCTTCCGCTAACCAGAAGGCCCAAGGATGGAACTCACTTCCTGCAGAGTTTGTATCCCGCCTCGGGGCGCATCCTCAGAGTACTGTAGTAGGCTCAGTTTGTAACCGGGCCGAGCCCGCCAACCCCTCACGCAGAGAGCCAGAAACATACGGAGCACATCGTCATCGCATCCAGCATCATTTAGGTCCCGGTCCCAACAGCATAATTAACCACACTTAATAATTAATAGGTAACCAGCTTAAACGCCACCATCGTTTATAATAATATAAGTAATGATTAACACCAATAACGTGAAACAGACCTTGCTTCAGGTTAATCAGAAAAAAGTAAACAGGCGCCTGATCATTTCTTGGACGGATCTTTATCCTCCATTGACCGGGTCGGGTTATTCATCGGAATCCATTGCCGTGCTGATTGTTGATCACGTTGACAGTCCTAGTCAGGTTGTACATCCCAGTCAGACTCTGGTTATGGCTCTGATCACCTCACTGGTGGTAACAATCGCACAAAATGAAGATTAATTTTGCGTCAACGTCACCTGCTTTTGTACTGCTTCCATAATCCAAACATGAAACACAATAGTTACCTTCACTATCCAAGGCACACTGCGCTATCGACCTAAAACTCTCAACCCTAATGGCAATATAGATAAAGCAACCTTATGAACATATTATCAGCTTCGCAAATAGTCCTTATATATGATCGACCCCTTCCCTCAGTAAAGTTAAATAACAAACAAGTCGACTAGTTAGTTAGCTAAGTACGCTATCCATGTCCAAAACATCAACACTACAGCAGGAAAAATATGAATATGGATACTGCATCATGTGTGTACGTATGTCGTATGTACAGCTGACCGGGTTCCGTAATGCCAGTGGAAAAGCATGACAACCTCACGAAGAACGCAAAAAAAACCAGATCCCCGCCTCTAATTAACCAACGAACCCGAATCACATCATGCCGCCATCGTAAGAACATAACTAGAAAAAGAAAGAAAAAAGGACTGTTAGCAAGGACGATCCCAGGAAAATGCAGAAAATGCAAACCAGTATTTGTCAATACTTACGAAGTAATACTATCCATGCGTTCCGTTGTCAGTTTCAAACTCACAGTCAACAGTTCACGCGCAACATCTGGCTCCTGCTCCCGGAGGGCCTTCCATTTTTCCGCGTTCAAACTCCAGATCACGCAATCCTTCTCGGCCTTAACGGTAGCGGTGCGGCGAGTCTCAGAGAAGAAGGGCAGTTCGCCGCACGGCCTTCCCGCAACAATAAGCTCGAAGTAGCGGCCCTGCGGGAGCTCATACTCAGCACGGAGCATCCCTGACTCAAGGAGGTAAAACGCGTTCGGGACGTCGCCTTCTTGAAACAAGATTGTGCCTGAGGAGTAGGTTTCGCGGGTGAAATAGGGACATGCTGGGAACCAGAAGTCTTCATTTTGGGAAGTGAGGCCTTGGAAAGTTTGGAGGAGGAGGGGGAGGGGTTGGCGCATTGCGGACCAAGCCGCTGGGACGATTACGGCGCTTTCGTCTTCGCTGAGGGTTGTTGTTGCTGCGCGATGGAGGTATTGATGTCTCGGGGAGCCCACGACGCCTTCGGCTGACTGGGGTTGGTGTTGGGTTACTGGGACCTCGAGGTTCTGGGAGGTGGTTTTGCCCTTCAGTAATGCTTCTCGGTGGCTATAAAAGATGTTGAGGTAGTCGTTCTCGCAATATTCGAGGGCAGAATTCAAATCTTCGAATATCCGGACGTCAAACTCAGGCTCGAGCAGTCCTACGTTTTGTAGGCTCTTGCCGACGTCTCCTCCCACATCAAGACCAGAGATAGTCATCCGCACGTTCCGTTTCTTGAGGATTCGATTGATGCGTGTGAATGCCTCAGCGGCCGAGAAGTCGATTCCATATACTCGAGAAAGGTCCAGGATAATGAACCTTATCGGAAGTCTGCTGAATGCTTCATCCTCAATCAGTCCTCGCATGGTATTCTCAACATCCACAATGGTTCCGAAGAAAAGATAGCCACCAAGTTTGAGGATCAAAGTCTGCCGCCCAGCTTCCTTCAGGTATCGATGTTGAATCGGCGGCCGCCGAACCGTAGAACCGGCGATCTTGCCGGAGTAGGTGGCGCGGATGGCAGATTTCCGTGAAGTTTGAACGACAAAACTCAGGCAAGCCAGGATGATCCCAACCAGGATACCAATTACAAAATCCCAAGCACCCATCGTCGCGACGATGATGACGACCTAGAACGTCAGTTTGAAGCTGATAGACTAGCAGGATGAAACTTACAGTGAGATATTCGTGCCGATGCAACTTTCCCCATGTATCCACTAGAGCTTCTTCCATCAACTCAATACCGAGCAGGAATATCAGAGCCCCCACAACCATAACCGGGATGAAGCCAATAATCACAGGACCGATTAGCATAATACCTGCAGTGGCCCCTGCAAGCATAACGCCAGCTAAGCGGGAGTTTCCACCACTGTCAATGAAAAGCAGGCTGTTGGTATACACAAGATAATTCTAAAAAAGAAAAAAAAAAAACATGTTAGTAAAGACTTTTCTCATGTGGTTTCTACCATCTTACCTGGATACTGCCTGCGAATCCCGAAAGAGCATTCGTCACACCATGAGCCATCAATTCTCGATCTACATTCAAATTATCCTCGCCCGTAGAGATCCCCAATGCTGGGACATTGATAGGAACATGGAGAATGCCAAAGAATGTGAGCGCAAACATTGCTGGGATAGTATCAACAAAAGCGGGCCAATCGACAGCCGAAAAATCTGAAATAGTTAGAAAAACTGCGCCAAACCAATTAGCAATAGTAGGAGTCAACTCACCATAAAGTGTGTAGAAATGGTACCACGGTTTGACAGATGAAGGAGCATCAAAGACCCAGCCGCTACTCCGTAATGAATCCATGGGTATATGGGCGATGAATTTAATAATATAAAAACACAAAGCGACAGCAATGAAATAAACCCCGACTAGATAGTTAGATCTGACAAAACGTTTCAGGGCGAGAAGACCGATCGCGAGGGACAAGGGCGTTATCCAAAGGGCCAAAGCATCCAAACTGAAAAGCTTCTGCATAGTCGGAATATTAAACTCGAAAGATCCAGGCAGTCGAGCTGATACCTCGAGACCCGTAAGAACGAGGAAAAAGCCAACTCCTCCGATGCACCCGATGAGGATATGCCTGGGAAAGAATCCAATGAGAGCGCCAATCTTGCATGTCCCCATTAAGAAAAACACCAGACCAGTAAGGATAGAACTGACGGAGAACGATAGAATTGTGGTGGCGATAACGGACTTCGGATTGTCTCCAACCCGGTTCAGAATCGTATAGGCCATCTGATGGAAGAACGGCACGACCTCGATCATCTCGCTTCCGATTCCTCCACGGAATATCGAGCCTCCACAGGAGAATACCAGCTGAGCGATGATGGTACTGACGTAGAACATAGATATGCCATCTGAGCCTAGATCAGAGAATATTGGCTCGCCCAATGGGAACAGAATCATCCCATATGAAAGCGCGTCCAGAATATTCAAGAGTAGCCCCAGGAATACCGAAGGTAGTAGGCTCAGCGGATGTACAATTCCCCGTTGCCATACGGCTCTGCGATCCCATGTCTTCGGATGAGCGAGTACATGAAAGGACTCCGAGATCGTCGAAAGAGCATTGGGGATAGCACTGGATGTTTCCTTCGGCGTATATACCTGACTCTCAACATCGCTCGCTGTCCCATAGGTCCTGGGTGACCTTGACGTTGACTTGGGCAGCAACGACGTTTGCTCGGTACTTGTGTCCTCCTCGTCCTCATTGACGGAGGAAGACGATCTAACTCTCGCATCTTTACTTCCGCTTGATTCATTCCGGGTTCCGGCACTCCGATCTTTATTGAGACCAGCTGATGGATCACGGATCATGGCCGTCAGAACTGACGATCCCCCAGAATGCACAGTCGGCTCATGGCCCATCTCATCTGTCCCACTTGACCCGAACGGCTGCGGACTAGGCGACGACCGTGTTTCGGCATCAGCTGGGCCGTCCGTAGGCCGAAAGATTTCCATGGCCGGAGGTATATCCCTTGGTTCTCTCGATAAGGCAAACGACGCCAGTTCTGCAGTTTGTTCTCGAAGGCCATGGGAGGAGTAGTGCGCCGGATCTAGACAGACCTATAGTCAGTAACCACCATTGTATTAAGCAAGCTGAAAGGTCCTCATTTACCAGAAGTATTATGGAACGAGCGGTGATAGAATGACCGGCTCGGCGTCCTGTAACTTGTCCCGCCAGATAATACCGGCTCCGAGCCTATCGTCCGAGGGGGAAAACTGCTTGGCTCCGGTAGCTCACCAATCGTGCCTGGCGCAGGGCTGTCGTTAGAGATGTGCGGCGGGTGGGTGGCCTGCGAGTCCGCCCGCTTCCGGCGGCCCAGAACACCCATCGCGATTGAAGCACAAGTAAACGATCGGAGGGGTTGTTTTATTCGAAACCCGGTTTCGGAATTGAGCCAGCGGACAGGTTCGTCACTCACAGTTGAATTCTCACAAATGGCGCTCAGAGGAATGACGCAAGAGTTACAGGGAGCGCGACAATTGGCATCGCCCGGGGGTTGCAGAGACGAGCCAGGAACCGCGGCAGGGCGACAACATGAGAGGGAAGAGAAGCCTTTGACGGTTGGAGGTGGTGATGGAGTCAGAAGAAGCTCTTGGGGTAGTTCCAAGGAAGCTTCGCCTGGCAGTCCTTATCGGCGAATTGAGCAAAAAGTCTTATCTGCGGAGGGTGCTGGATTTGGCGGGCCCACTTGGCTCCAACTCTCTGCCCTGTTCTGGAGATAACTTGGGCTCATCTCACATCTTACAGGAAACAATAAATACCATAGGAACGACCAAAAACCCAGGGTTAATGTTGCAGGGAGTGTCATTCTGTTCAATTGTCGAGACGTTGACTGATTTCGCAGATCAGCCGATGAGCTGCATGCAGGAAAACCGTAACCGTCAACTTGCTTTTCGGCATGTGCTTGACACCTCCACATTCAGCTCAGGAACAGTGAACGGTTAGTCATACAAGGCCCGATTTTTTTAGGTAACTTAAATGATAAATATACTCCATAAGTTATCAAAGTTAGATTTCAGAACGCAATGATGTGGTTTATCTACACGCATCAAACACCATGGGTATCACTAAAAAAAAAACAAAACCGAAAAACCGACCCCACAACTCCAAGCACACGCAGCCAAGCATGATAAGCCCATCAGCTCAACCGCTCCAAAAACCCCTGTGCTATAAGCCGTTCAACATCGCCATGTCGCACATAGAGCTGGCTGTTCTTCGTCAAATTAATGACCCTGCGGCCGTTAGCAACCCATCCACAACGCAACTTGATCCCGAAGCAAAGTGAAGGCAACATACCCATACTCCGTCTGAATCTCCCCCGCATCCCTCAAAACTCTCACATCAATAAACAAATCCTTCGGCGGCTCCAGACTCCCCGTAAGATCAATATCTGTCCATTGTCCCTTATACGTAGCCAGCATGTCACTATACTGCCGAAAATACTCCTCTTCATCAGGACTCAACGAGCTCTCGTTTCCGCTGTTCTGCCCACCATTGCCGGCGGTCCCATCTTCCAACCCCGCCATCGCAGAGGCCGCCGCCGCTTGCTGTTCTAGTACATCAATGCCCTTCCAGCATAACTCCTCCAGTTTCTCAGTCCGCACGCGATGGTACGCAAGGAGACAGCGCTTGTTACGCCGGATACAGAGATGATCGACCAACAGCGCGCACGCAACAGCAGGCTCTTGGGATGGGTTGAAGTTTCCTTCGAAGGGGGCAAGGAGGTGGGCGACGTCGCGGTCGAGATCGCGAACTTCGCGCGCGACGGTACGGACGAGCTCGGTTTGGTATGGCGGGAGGTGTGCGAGGGATTGCGTGCGTTTGGCATGTTGGACCTGGCTTGGGTGATTAGTAGATGTTTGTTTGACATGCTTTCCCCCCCATTCTTTGGGCAGATCTGTATGTTTAATCCGGGGTAGATGGGTCTGATATCTAGATTGGGTGAGGTTCAGAATACCAATTTATTGCCTAGTTCTCCGTACATAATGTGGGATTGAGGTGGTGTTCATTCAAAGGGTGGGGTGTCTGAGAAATGTGGTGGTGTGAGAAGCTGCGTTTGGACGCGTTTCTGATGTGGTACTCAATTAGTACAGAATGTTTCAAAAAGAATTGCTGTTGTGCTTGAGCCGCGCCTGTTTTCCGGAGGAATTGGTGTTCGTGAAATAATTCGTGGGAACAAAGAAGAAATGTTGAGCCTTCGGGTCGTTTTCCAGGTACAGTACCTTATCGCGGCCGGCTTGCTGCTTTAACAATTGGTCCACGTGATGCCGCAACCGATTTCGTTGCGACGACGTTGCCATTTCTTTTGTATTTCCAGAGCTACTTTCCCTTGCATCTTTCAATTTGGTCCATTGGAACACTGACTTTGAGTGATTTTGGTTAATTTTGTTGACATTAGCCGAGACCAAGCCAGCTCATTCCCACGAATTTCGCATAGGAAGGAGTACATGCTGTCGATGTGGAAAGCAAGGCAAATGATCAAAGTCGAACTGCGAAAGGATTCCAAAAATACGAATATGTTCAAGAAAATAAGCGATATAAAGCGAATGAATTTCTTAGTCTAAGCAAGGATGGGTGAAGAACCCCATGCGTTATAATCTATGCGATGGAAACCTAGCAAATTACCAACCCATAATAACAAGCCATAAAATGATAAAAAAAGAAAGCGAGGCAACCCACCTGGGTGCCATCCCAAGAAACAGCGAGTAAATAGCAGACAACTCCAAAGTGAAAGGGACAAAACATGCACATAATCTCCATAGGAAAACAGGACAAACTCCACCCAAGTTGTCATCGTCATGCGAGCTTTCAACTAAATAGATCGCAGTGCCACAAAGAGCCGACCCAGGGGTAATCACTAAAATGAAATGAAGTCATAAAAAATCCCATGAACAAGTGACTATATGTCAATTGGCTTTCATTTTGCTCATCACTTTCGTCAACCAGAAATACATGGTCCAAAAATTCGAAGAAAGTTCTATCAATATCCCTGCGGATTATTGATCCAATGATCAAATTCTCCACCAACTGGTTCCAACCCGGCTGTTTGGCTTGGGTCCCATGTATCACGACCGTCCAAAGTCTGCACGCCAGGCTGCAGAGGCGACGCACCAGCGAAGCCGATGGGGCTAGTGGGGTACTGGAAGTACACATTGTTCGAAGATTCACTCTGCCATAAGGGAGGATACTGAGAGCCCCCGTAGACCTGGCTTCCACCCTCGTTGAAGTCTAATAGTTGAGGATCGAGTTGACTACCGGCGCCACTTCCCGATGTTGGTATTTGAGGTTGAAGTAGATCGTGGTGAGCCGCACCAGGCAGACCAGCAAGTGTTGTTGACAAAGCATAATGCATATCGTCAGGGTTGGAGGATGGCTGGAGGTACTGAGTTGGGTCAGAGGTGAGCATCAATCCTGAGGTAGACTTTCCGGGGTGGTTGGTGGGCCACGACTGAGGGAAGTATCCATCGGTTTGCAAGCCATGGTGTCCCATGTCGGGAGGCGTGGGGTGTCCGCTGTCCCAACCATTGCTACCAAGATCTGGAGAGCTGAATGCGCTGAATCTGCTGATATGACGCTGGGCCGGGCTGGCCTCAGGTGTGGTCCGGTAACCGGCGATGTAGGAACGGTCATCATCAAGCATACGTTTCTTCTTGTCTTTTGCTGGAGTAAACTTATAACCGGGGTGCGCTTTTAGGTGATTTTTCTTTTCAATAGCTGCATACCGCTCATACTGGAGCTTGATTTCGGGAGTTTCATTATTCCAGCTTTGGCCTGCCGCGGTAGATACCACTTGATGGTTCTGCTGCCGGAACAGCTCCTTGGTCCTCTCAGCATATGCCGAGCGATAAAGCATAAAGGAGTTCATTGGTCTGGGGATCTTTCCATGCTTCCGCACAGTTTCTGCAAGACGCTCCTCGGTGGGCCGATTCACGTGTTGTTCCATATCCTTCAGAGGAATATGGGTCATGTCCTTCGTCAGAACACTCAGAGGCGCAGTTAACCTTGCACCCTGTTCCATTGAATCCTTGCGACCCTTCGTGCGGCGACGTTGTCTAGGTGACCGCAGAACTCTTGGTTTTGAAATGCCAGAGGGTATCATTGAAGGCGATGGCCACCTTGGCGGCTCGCTGTTTCTGGAAGCAGCACCATCATCAGCGGGGGGTGTATGGACCCGCATCTTGTCGGTTACCAGCTATTCATTGTGTTAGCGGTTGTTCAAGCTAATGGGTGGCAGGAGCAAGCTTTCTTACCTGGTTGTGCAGAGAGGTGTTCTGAGAGCAGTCACTGGTTGGACCAGCGTATTGGATATCCTGGAGGATCATGTTAGATGATAGAGATTAAGGGATATGGTCAACCTTTTGCTGCCTAGGTACTCACTATTGCTAGCGAACTTTGCTGGTCGAAAGATACGTCGTTTTCCGACCCGGAGCCTCCGTAAGGCGCCGCCGTCTGGCCACCGTACATCGAATACATATCGGTAATTTGACCAACGTCAGAGGGGAGGTCTCCGTCTGTTGACTGAGGCGGAGAGGGTGGTTGGCTGCGAATCAATCGCTGAACCATGTTTATGTGGTAAGGCTGTGGAATGAGGTAGTCCCTCTGAACGTTGAGAGGCAGAGTAAACCCCGCCGAAAGCTCCTAAAAAGAAAGGACGAGAAGCGATGATATTCCTGTCTATTACTGAGAGAACAGAAAATCGACAGGATTATGAAGCCTTCAAAGCCTTGTTTAGCTTAGTGCGTGGTTGGGGAGAGATGATTCCGGAACCAGCACGGAAACTAAGTCAGACACGCAATCCTTCCTATAGGCAGCCGAAATGACGAATCAAAAAGATCGGGGCCACTTCTGTCTGCAAGGGAAGCAAGATGGAAAGCGAAGAGAGAATGATGAGGGGAGTCTAAAAAGAGAAGGAGAGGCGACAATAAGTAGGTGAAGGGGAGATGGAGAGACAAGAGAGGAATAAAGACTGCTATTGGTGCTTTATGTGAGACAGCGAGAACAAGCAGTCAAGAGTTGGCGTAAAGAGTTGTTTGTTGTGTTGAAGGGAGGAGGTTGGAGAGAACAAGAGGTGGACATGAAGCTGTTTAAGACTGATGCTCCTGCAGACAAGCGTTCGTCGTCTGGCAGCAGGATCTATGGCACGCTATAGTGACTGAGACCCTTCAGTGCCAGTCAGTTCTCAAAAACCACCGCCAGAAAATGGTGATGGCTGAGGTGATGGCGCGCCGGCTTTGTGTAGTGTACCAGACAGCTGGGTTCGCAAGGTGGATGGGGAAGTCGGGTTTTCTTTTTTTGTATTTCTTTTTGGGTTTTACATTTATTTTATTTCATTCCAGAATTGTTTCTTATTTTTAACCCTCTTTATTATTTCTTCCTTCTATGATTGGGCTGTTGAGACGTTATTTGTCTGGATCTCCTGCCGCTGGCCATCCCCTTCGAACGTGCCTCTACAATGGCCCATCATCCATCAGTTTCACCGGTTGTTTCCAACCCGGCCCTGCCAGGGCCATTCTTTGTGCCAAATCTATTCAGCACGCTGGGGAGAATCCTGTCGAGTGTTTCTAGAACTCTGGGGCAAAGCTCCTGGTTAACTCATTCCGGAGAAGGCCTCTCTCCCTCTTTCTCAACGCAGACCATGTCCCTGTCGCTGCTCGGGATCTCGGGTGATCTATACAGTGTTCCCCGAGCGTCACATGATGCCCGGGTCAGTTAGCGGACTCCTAATTATAATCGCTAAGCAGGCTGTGTTTCCTTAATTTGGCGGCATTCTGCCACTGGGGCGAAGGTAGACTAGGGTCCTGTGGGGCCCTATTTGGCGTCTGGCCCTACTGTAGGTACGAGTCTGAATATGGCGACATCACGATCACCATGGGCCGTCGGCTCATTCCCTCAGCTTCCGATCCAGTAGTACAGCCCAGGCGCGATGGTTGACGAAGACCCGTACCGGAGATAAAGGCCAGAAAAACGCGGTGCGAATCTGGGGCCCGAGAGCGAATGGCAGGAGGCGTCAGGGAAGCTAGTGCCTCGATCCATCACGTAGGGGTCGAGCCATGACAGATAATGTGGTCCTATCAGTGCAAATTAATTCAAGACGCAGGAAAGGCTGGGGCCTCAAAAGCTAAATGCGGGCTTCAATGTTGGTAAAGACGCCGAAATTCAAATGCGGAAGCGGGAGTGTATTAGGGTAGACAAGCTAGTCTGCTACGCTTCCTAAGTCGGGCATGTCATCAGATAACTCGGATATGCTGGGCCCTACTAGTTGAGCGGCTTCTGCGTCCGCTGCAATCCTCGTATCGAGTCATGGCCCGGTTCCGAACTACCAGAAGTTATGCTGGGACAGAGAACATGCAAGCCTGTCTGGAAGGCCAGGAACCAGTTCACGCTTCATGGTTCACAGTTCGGAGGTGTTCGCAGCGGGGGAGCCCCAGGTCATCAGATGGGGATGCAACCCTGGAGATATCAACCAGATTCTAATTCTCCACGTTGTAATGCGTATCCCTGGAATTCAACCATGTCTGAGGGGAGCGGAAGATTTGTCCTGTTTTCCGTATGGGGAAAAGCAAGGTGGAGTTTGACGCGGATGGCGATCATGCTAATATTCGTTCCCCACAAGTGTACCCTCGTCCTGAGCGATCAAACTAACACGGACAATTCGCGCCCAGAGCCCCAAAACGGACGGGACAACAAGTCCTGGAAGATTCAACTGGATGGGCCAGAAAGAGCCAACAGACAGTGGATAGTCACGGATAGTGGGCACCTGCCAGGCGACAGCGCCGGGCCCGAAGTCGCGAAATTGAGGGGCCCTCTCCGCCGCAGGCCGACAGGCCAGTGTTGGACTTTTGACAGATGTTGGTTCGGGTACAAGCAGATCGCGTGTTTGATAGAAAAGAACCAAACGAGAGCCTGTCGAGCACCACCAGCAATACGATATTTGCAATGCATACATCTCGACAACTATTGCTAACATTGACCGCTGGAAGAACCGCAGGATAGGGGCTCGTGGGGGACTGGGAGTGTTCAGTGTCAGTGTTCAGTGGGAGTCTGCGTGATGGGTTCATCGGAAGACCCACCGGCCTCATCTCGATCACCATGCGATGACACCCGCCTAAATTGCGGGCTCCACCACGTGGCTTCTATTGGCTGCAATTGATGCGGTTGACTTCTCCCCCCGTGCTCTGATTCGCTGTTCGTGGCAGATCATCGGTCTCCTCGCATCACCACTCACTCCCAAGTTGACTCAGTCTCCCAGTCCTCAACAGGAGTTGTTAAGGATTTTGCGTTGGGCTTCGTTGGACTATCGACTGTCGTGCTCAAGCATCATGATCCTCCGTGCATCCCTTGGTTGTTGGTGGGCCATGGTCTCGGTTGATACCCGATCTACATTGTCGGAAAATCCAACCTTAGCTAGCCTTCCTCCGCAGCTCGGATCACAGGATAGAGTTTTGGCACGCCTCATCGCCATGAGGCTCTGGATAATGACCTGTAGGCGTCATCTCCAGTGGCCGGAGACAGAGTAGGACTCCTAATTTGGTAACGGATTTGTACCAAGCACGTCTCCCTCGGGCGCAGCACTCGCTCTCTGGAAAAGGAAACTAAGTACACTGCGGAAACTTGGCGGCTTCTCGCGTCTTGCGCGCTGTTAACCCCGAGGCCAATGAGAATGGGACATTGGATGATCATCCATCGGCCCCGCGGCCTCCGTCCACGATGGACGACCTAGGTACAGAGACCGAGTCTACTGACAAGCCTTATCCTTCCCTGACAAAAGACCCGATCCTGTCGTTAGTTGGTATTCGGGCTTCATTCCGCTCGGTCTCCAGTTGACTTTCCCCGAACTGCCCGCATTTGAATTGACTCGAGAAACTTTTGCGTTTTAACCCCCCACCAACCCAATCCTCACCATGGCGCCATCCCATTCGCTTTCCAGACTGACAGTTGTGACACTGAACGGCCTGCATGACACTCGCCCAGCCTTGGCATTGGCAACCATGGTTTGCTATTTGGAATTAAAGTCGTCTTCAGTGCGCCTATCTCTCTGCGTTCCCATGGCGTCTGTCACCCTGGTCCCGCCCAAACCCCTCTGGGTATAGATGCGATNTCTTGTATGCTTTCTCGGATACCTTTCCATCACGTGAAGATACGGCCGTGTCGGGATTTTGTCGGTGCAGGTCACCGTGGGTCCCGCAGAATGTCAACACAAGATCTCAAATTCTCAATGTCAGCTACGAGTCAGAGTAATTAGCGGGGCTGGAAGTTTGCGAACTGCTCTCAACCTCACCTGCAGCTCGAGGGACGACCTCGACGGCTGTTACGCACCCCAAAATTGACCGCCATTGGAACGAATGCCAGGACCTACGCGCGTGGCGGTCACTGAAACTTTGGCCTCAGGGAAGGAGCAATGAAATAACAGAATCCTCTCCATGTGATTGGACGATATGAGGATATCCTTGGTTATTCGATCCTCGCAGTTCTGCACCGACATCGTCACCCTTGTCCTTGAGGCTTGAGTCGGTGTGTTGTGCTGCCAAAAACGGTCCCAGTCATCTTCAGCCACACCGGGGATTGGTTCACCTCTCCACCTGCTCCCTGTTGCCCTCCCCCAGATAGCTGTTCATTCATTGTCAAGTTGCAGATGGAGTAAAATGGCGGGGACTTAGGGAACGTTAATGCGTGGCGACAGGTGCCCGGCCCACGATCTACAGCCCTAGTGGGCACTGGGCACTGGGACCTGATAGCTGATAGTCGCATTGATGGGGTTGGATGGCTTGCGCAGGAACCAGAGCCAAGCTGACGCTGCCGCGAGATTTCTTTGTTCTCGCACGCGTCGCTCAACTGACAGGAACGGGTTTGGAAGACCGATGGAAGGACCCTCTTCCCTTCTTTTCGTCTAACGGCAAGAGGATGCATGAACTCCATGGTACTAGAGAAACCTTGTTCTCCTTGACTCGTAGGTCTATTGCAATACATGGTGATGGTGTGCTCACGGCCGACGAAGCTGCGCTTTTTTGATAATGACTATACTGCGGCGCTTGAGAGGACTCGATTAATAGAGTGGCTTCCACAGAAGTAGGCATCCGCAATTTTTACAGATACTGTCATATCTTTCTTCCACTTTTGCTCAGTGCAGAGCCACCTTCACACACGAACACCTTCACGAGTCATGAGTCTATTTTGGATCATCACTGTGTTACAATAAGTTGGACATGGGACTGGGAGGGATGCGCGACAAGGATCGCCATGTGCAGCCAAGTCCATGGACGCGATGGCGATCTCCTTGACAGGTTCAACCGTGGTTCCCTTGGTTCCCTCGTCCTTCTGAAGTGTTCTAGAAAAGAGTTTAGGAAGTTTGGTGGGCGCCAGGTGGGCGCCAAAAAGATGCGCTGTCCCAAATGCGGCCCCTTCGACAAGGCTGCTCACGGTCCTCCTCTCGCCGATGCGCAAGCGTATGGAGGGTCTGCTGATGCCCTCGGATGCCGAGTGGACCAGTTTCATAGATCGGATGCGCAAATCGCGCCTGACATTGGCTCACCGAAGCCTCTGGTCTGTTTTAGGGATATGAAACAGGGCATCTGTTTTGGCTATCTAAGAATACCTGTGCCCTCCGCTTTCTTTTGTACACTGCAATCAGTCCCGTGGTTGAATGCTGCGCCTCGTTCCATCGCAAACTCCGCGTTTTAGATATTCCAGGGGAGCGCTTTTTTTAGTAGTTACAACATTGCGCCCGCCCTCTTGAATTCGCGGTCACTATTTTTGATGACCAGAAGGCTGGAAGGGGGTCGATTCCAGATGGCGGGAAAATTAGGACTCGACCCGTTGATTCCTCGAGTCATTGGGCTGGGAATGGCGCAAATCCCAAGAAAGCTATCCTGAACTTGGCTTTTTCCAGAAACAGCATCAATGGGAAGGCCAAGACAACTTCTTGACTCCCGGAAATGTTGTTCCCAGTCAACCAAAGGGGATTATCACGGGAAAAGCAAGGAACCTTTGAGAGATTGGCCCAGGGAAAGAATCTCAGCAGCGGGTGGCAAGTCTGATCCAAATTGACTGCCATCCACAGCATAATTCAATTGACAGATTCGGGAGTCTATGCATCAATTTCGTGTATACAAACGTGGCCCCAGGAGAAGGCGGCCAACATCAACCAACACGATAGCAAGTGACGCCCATACCTGCGTGGCGCTTGGTTTGCCCGTGGACATGGAGGTTGCTGCGGCAAGATACTTCAACCTCTGTCAGCTGCACCACGCAGCGGAGAAGATCCTTGAGCTTCAAGAACCATACCGTCGGTTTGTTGAAATCGGTCTACGAGAGCAACAGTTGTAAGCCACAAGGAAGGCTTCAGGCATCTTGACATGGTCACTACACAGGAGATGAAGCAAAAAGAGCGGATCGTCAGTTGCATCCAACACTTTGATGGGAATGCAACCGTTTTATTGGGCACCCTCCAATGTCAACTGTATTCCTCCCCTCACGACTATCCTGACACCCCATGGTCGGGATTCGGGGGAACTTTCCAACCAACAACTCCAAGCCACTGCCACCGTTGGTTGGCTCAAGGGGAATACATTTAACTTCGACCAACCCATAAACAGTAAAAATGTCATCTGAACTGTAAAGTGCCCGGTTCCGATGAAGATCATCGGAAGTGGCCACTAAGATCTCATAGATACGGACACGAATACAAGCAGACGCCACGGAACCCGCACAGCCTTGGGACAGAAGGCTCCTCTTGGACTGTCGTGCAAGAAGGCCAATCAATTGGCCAATTCATGCGAAGATTAGCGCGCTGAGCCGATCCGTCCCAATCTCGATCTATATCTCGAATTGTCGATAGGTACATGGCTTGATCGATGATCGGCTGTGTTTGTACCTTCGTTGTTGTCCACCACGACTCAATTCTCAGCACACGACGAGGAGGGGAATGAGAAAAGGAGAAGGAAGGAGGCTAGCAACTTTAGGTCCGGCCGGGGGCTCTTTCCCGCATGCTCCAGCCTGCCAGACTGTCAGTGTCCTGATTGTCATTTCTCCTCGTCATTGAACCGTTAAGGAAATTCCCCCCTTGCCATGTCGATCGACTGGTGTCATCCAGTTTGCTGCCGGTTCAGACGCTCGACACCGTGTGCACTGTCCGCCAAGCGTCGAACGTGACGCCGCCAACGGACCCGTGAAATTTCCCCTGTAGTCGAAACCTTTCCAGGTTTGTGTACGCTTGGATGACCTAGTAGATATTAGTGGACACAAGGCATCTTGCTGTCATGCGCGATGTCGCGCCACACACCAACGAGCCTCCCTGTGGCCGAATCGGGTTCAATAGGGCAAGTTGCCGGGACGGGAGACCGAGCCGTGAAGTAAGCACCTTACTCCGTTTCCGATTACAGAAATACATGCCATCGAGATTTGAGAAGCGATGTTTCCAAGGTAAACTCCGTACTTGGTTGGGCGTTTTACTTTCACCTCCTCTTGAAGACGAACGGCTGTCTGCAGAGGAAGTGGCAGCAGCCTGGCCAGAATCGAACGTACTTCTGTGATAACCTTTTTGGGACAAACATCCTCGAATAGTTTTAGCCACGCCGCTACAGGGATCTAGGGCAAGCCTTTAAGGTTTTAGCATCTCAGTCGTGATCGGCCGGCTTTGAGCGGCTGCCACTGGTTGGGTTAAACCTCCAGGCCCCAAGATGGGTCGATTTGAGCAGCAAGTCAACGACATTACGATGGGCCAACCTCGGGTTGACGGGATGAGGACCCCAATCAGTTAGTCTGCGGCCAGACGTGCCATCGTGGGCATCGTTGTGGAGATTCATCAAATGGATCGAGACTAATGTTGGTATACCCACAAGCTGGAGCACCAAGTGGTATGTCGTTGATCGCTACGCGACTGGGTCACTGGCTAAACTACGGGAATCAGGACGGAGTCTGACCAGTGGCCCGCCAGGAGTGGCGGGTCTTGCGGGTGAGTTTATGTGACACTTGTGACGGGCTTGCGCTAACGAGTAACAACTCTACGAGACCCAAATGCGACGAGCATTGATTGGGCAATAGTGCTAAACTGTTGGGTCTGTGATTTCGATGTTGGTCGGCTCGGATCAACCCCGAAGCTCGATACTGGAGCCCTCGTTGAACGTTTGAGTCGTTGTTCGAGCCAAGGATGTTGAAGGCAATTGTCCTGCAGCCTGCTCATTGTCATGATTCCCAATTCTCGTTCATCCGCTTCGTGGACTTTCGCACAAAAATCCGCGAATGAAGCGTGGGTAATCAACCAAATGGAGGGAGGACAGCGGGTATCGAGCGGTTCTGGCATTTGCTCCCATTATTTCCTCCCAGAACCCTGGATTCCCCTGCAGTTGGAACAGCCAAGCAGAGGAATAACGCCTATGGTACTTCGGCGCATTCCGATTCTTCTTCTCGGATGCGACAAAATGACAAAGTAAGGTCTTCGGACGGCTCAAAGGCCGAATGGACTTAACGCCGCTGCGGCCTGCGCTAGCCGCGGACCCTCCATCAGTCAGGTGGCCAGCATCACACTCAAACAGAGTTGACAACTGCGTGCCCAGGGCACTAACACGAGGGCAGAACGCTTGAATTCTGGATATCAGCTGCCGGAGACCCGCAGCAGCTCTTGGCTTCCTGGGCGATGAGGTCAGGAAAGGCCCCAGCTCAAGGAGGGACCGGAAACGGAGTCCGCGCCCGCGTCCTTCGAGGTCGCCGTATCGGGGCTCGCAATACGCCACGATCCGACTCTCCGTTGACCTCGGGCCTTGGGCGAACTCTGATCTCGACCTGTACCTTTTGTGAGTCGAAGGCTCCCGAGAGCCAGTATCCACTATCCACAATCACGGCCCAGATATTGATTCACATCAATTTGTAGGTCGCAACATCATCAGACGGTCGGACGATAGGATTGATAGGTCCGAATACGAATTATGGTACTCCACACTTTGGAGTGATGTATCTGTGGTCGCAAGTCGAGCGGCGAGGGTCAAAACGTGATGCATCCAGGTCGGAGGTCGGGCCCATGTCTGAGTCCAGACTTTGACCACTCAGCAGGCCCAGTCTCGCACTTTGTGGCTCACTCCTTGCATAAACAAGCATGACACAGTGCCATTATGCTCGCTTGTACACATTTTGGTCCTCGTCCGCAGAGACACTTCATGTTTTCTGCAGCTAGCTGCAGGCCGCAGATGAGATTGTCTTCCCTTAACAGCAAGCTCTTGATCTTATCATCAATGGAATCGAGCCGGATAGTCGACCTATGCCCGGGCTCGACACTACTACGGAGTATACGGGACCTAATTAAACGTATATGTACAACTACCAACAGTACAGAAACCCAACGTCCTAGCAATAGTTCTTTCTTCAAGGCAAGCAAACGCTCACATCATCCAGACGAAACCGAAATAAACGAACCATTCGATGGAGCGGGTCTCATCTTGCGCCTCACCTGCCCTACTTGTAACCTGACTGTATACCCACGCTGTCTGCAGTCTGCATGGTACCTTCGTAGCTTCTTAGCCAGTATAAGCCAATCCCTGTGCTGCACTGCATGCTTGCTTCCTCCTGGTCTATCTGTCAGCTATCCATTTGGCATCGGCTATCAGGCCATCCTAGCGGATAATCTCTCCACACGCCCACCCGCTTGCTCGCAAGCCCCAGTATGCATGCGTGCATGCATGCATGATCCCATGAGCCAAGGCAATTGTTTGCTCGTGCTACTGAACAGAGGCAGACAAGTCGACGAACAGAGACATTGTCTCCTTTCCTCCATGTTTTCTTTTCTGACTTACATAGGTTTGCGCCGTCTGTGGGATGTGAAGATGGGAAGGGACGTGCTGAGTGGGACAGCTGGCTGGAACGTTCATGCAGAGTATTGTTGCCTCATTCTTGGGTCAAGTATCGAATGCCTGACAGCTGATAGGGCTGCTGATGTTGATAATGGACTGGGGTCGGTGGCTTTGGCGATTGTATAGAGCTATATCTAACGCAAACCCTTAGCTCTATGCCATGTGAAGTTACTACGCAAAAGTAGCGAGACTGTTGAAGATCTTCTCGCTCAGCAACCAGCCCATCAAATAGATACATACGTTAGCATTCACCCAACGATTGGAGCCAACGGATCCAACCTCAAATCCAAATCATACAATGCACGCAACCGAGCCTCACCCACATCAACATCTGTTTACGGCTACTGAGTAGCCAATGTATCTCCTCCACCACTGATCATATCCCGATATCGATAATGCATTGGGTTCCTGTCTTGCGTCTCTGGCCCCCAATAACACCCTGCAAGCACCCTGCAGCTCTCCGAGTCAGCATCACCCCCTACAGCGCGTATGGAGTCTCACGGCGGAACTAACTATCGATCGTTTGGGTCGGGTCGTTCGTTGCTTTTTTACTTCTTACTTTCGTTTCTTTTTCTTTTCGTCTCCAGATCCGTCCCCGGACAGATGGGACTGCGAGCGAGGTTTCCGATAAGTATGAAAGGAGTGTCTGTGCACGTTGTTTGCTGGCGACGAGGTACGTACGGAGTTGATGTAACATGCATAGCACATGCAGCTAAAGGCTGTGGACATCTGCTGACAACGGCATAGATCCAACCTGATCGGGATAATGGTCTGTCTGTTGACGGACTGGGAAACCGGGGTTTGGATAATAGGATTGATTAGCATAAGCTTTATTTTGATTTCACATGAATTTAGTTGAGACGGAGATAGTGGGGAGGGGGGAAGGAAAGGGCTATTGCAGGTTGTACAACGTGCAAGTGGTGTCTGTCGGTTAGAGGACGTACTTAGAGAGGTCTACGATTTGGAATATCGTGGGTTAATGCAATGCAATGAAGTGAAATGGATAGACTGAATTGTCTTGTCTTATGTACAAGCCATAAACTAACGCCAGCCACTGCACCTGACCCAACCTGTAGCTTGTATTGTGTATTTGTATGCACCCTTCCGCCCTGTTAATACAAGTGTCATGAATAATGAAATTAGAAAAACAGAAAAGAACTAAAAAAGGAAAAAGGCAGATGAGAGATTGAAGATTAAAGTCGAGGAGGATAAAAGGTAAACATCTCCTCCACAGCCGATGTTATACAAAATGGTGCCAATAGTACCGAGACAGGAAGCGGGAAGCTGCCGAGTGGTGTTGGACTGTCTCAGTTTTTGTCGTTCAATTAACCTCATGGGCGTACCCACTGCTCCGGCGACGGCAATAACCACCGATTTATTGATGGGTAATATTTCCACACCCATTAGATTTGTCCAAAGCACAGACTTCAGGCGCCAATAACGATGGACCCACAGCTTAAATTTTGTTTAGCTGACTTTGAAATGCTCGCCATGAAAATTATAACGTAATAAGATGAAGGATAAGTTGCGCGATATAGGCGATTTCATTGATGCGCATACAATCGACTAACTTTCTGATGTGTTACTCATGGGTGGTTCGAGCTCTGAGAACCTGGCTGAGTGGGAGGCTCGGGCTTCGGTACCCGGGGCGACGGTTCTAGAGGAGGGATCCGGTTGATTGATGGGGAAGACATTGCTTGTTGCCCGTTGGAAGCTGTCGAAAGATGGCTGTGTAGTCCCATTGCATTTTCTCTTTGCCTGCGCTCCTCCTGCTCTGGGGTCATACATTTCACTGGCGGCGGAATCGGAGCATCGGGTGAGCTCCTTCCCATAAGCTTGGGGCTTGGTTCTAGTCTTTGTACTGGCGGCAGGATCGGCGCACCAGCCATGCCTCCTGCAGTCGCCGGCCGTGGAGATTGTTTGGTAGGACTAAGGCCGGATAATAGAATATGCTGAGAATGAGGGGACGACGCCCGGTTCGCACTAGGAGTCGCTGTAAACGATACGTTTCCACTATGAATTGAAGCAAACGAAGCCTGATTCCCGGTGCTAGGGCGCGGAGTGTGATGCTGTCCATGTGGCGTCCACGGCGCGGGACCGTCGGAAGAGGCCATAGGTGGGAAACCGGCAAGAGGTCCGACATCACGATTGCCTTGGGTGGGAGACATTGATGGTCTATTTTGAATGGGAGATGGGAGGGTCGGGCTGTTGATTGTATGAGAGGATGAAGGTCGCCGTGTAAAATTCGGGGCTGGAGGGGGCGGGCCACGGCCATTGAGTGGGAATTGATGGATTGAAGGCAGCTTCGGCTGCTCTTGAGAAGAAACATGGCCGTTCACACCTTTTGAAGGGGAGAACGGCGCGCGAGATGGGCTGAAAGGAGCTGCGTGCGATGATTGAGGCCGGCGCCCAGGAGAAATGGGAAATGGCACAGCATGGGTTGGCGGATGTGGCAGAGGGTGCGGTTGTTTCGTCGGAGATCCATTGACGACCGCCCGGGCCGCAGCAGCATTGGGTTCTGTCGTAGTTGGAACGGCCTTCGACGCACCGGTCGGCGTACCGTCTGGGTGGCCTGAAACAGGACCAGGCGGCGAAGAACTAACCTTGAACTTGAGCGGCGGCAATTTGGGGAGCTTCGCTTCTTCTTCGCGGCGTTTGCAATCCCGGCAGACGAAATGGAAGTCCTCGCTCTCAGCCTCATTCTGTTTGATCCCAAGGCACTTGCTGTGCTGCCACACATTGCATTTCTCGCACGCAACGCTATGGGAGCCATCGTCCTATGCAAGTTAACAGAAGGGCAACGCGGTTTGGCTTGTTAATCGAACTTACAATATTTTCTCCGTGAACACCACAGCCAGAACAGTCGAAGACCCACTCGTCTTCCTGGGAGAGATCCTCCAAGTTCTTTCGCTGTTTCTCCAATTCCGACTTGAGCTGCCGTTCGGAAATCCGGCTCTCACCTCTTTCAAGCTTCTTTTGCTCCTCTTCAATTCGTTGCAACTCGGCCTCATGCAGCACACGTTTTCTTTCACGTTCCTTTATACGCTGTTCGCGCGTCATGATACGTGAATGCCGCTCGTGTTCCATTTTCTTCAATCTCTCTTCCTCCTTGCGAGCGGCAGCGAGTTCTTCTTCGTGTTTCTGTGCAGCTTCAATGGCTTCCCGATCATGTCGCTCCTTCTCGCTCTTCTGGGCGATGCGGCTTGACCTCTTAGCACCAGCGAGTAGTTGGAGATTGAAGAGCTCCTTTTCGCGCTTAACCCTTTGGCGCTCCTGGGATGCTTCCTCCTGCTCAATTACCGGGAGTACTTGTTCTTCAATCCTACCCCTGAGTATTTTTTCGTCCGCATCTCTTGTGTTTCGTAGTGACTCTAAAAACTCCTTGTAATCGTCTAGCGTAACGGCGATGCATTCCCATTTCATCCCCTCGAAGGGATCTTGGTCCTCGACGTCAAGTTTCACTTCAGTGTTCTCCTCCTCGGATTCATCATCGTAGTCGTCGCCGGTAACCTTTCTCCGCTTCGACGCTCTCACGGCTCGCGCACTCTTTCTCTTGGGCTTGGGGTTGGACTTGGATTTGGACTTGGCAGGTTTCGGGGGAGGGAGAGGAGGGTCGGTACGCCGGTAGAGTCGGTTATCATCTAGAATATAGTAGTACCGGCCTTGACGGTCGTATCCAACTTCTTCAATACGCTTGGGCGCTGTTAGTATGGGCCACAAGGCTGGGGCGGTTAGGTACTCACCCATTCCAATTGGTCCGTCTCCCTTTGTGCTGGCATCTTATCACGGATCCGATCGGGGTTCCAGAACGTCCAGACGGTAAGCTGATGAAGGACTTGAAGTTTCAAAAAGACGTCAAAATCCAAGAACCTGTTCGGGACTTCGTCGTACCCGAAGGGGTTTGTAAGGTGCGAGGCTTTCGCATTGTACTGCCTTCGCGTGTATTCGTCAAAATTATCGAACCTAAGATCATAGAATAAAACGTATCAGCTTCTGCAAGGTGTCCGTAGAGCTGTATTTCACGTACGTAAGTCCGCGATGCGACGAAACCCATTTCAGGAGACAAAGCCCAATCTCCAAAAGCTTCTCGGAAGGTTCAGGTTTAAGACATTCGTTTTCCAGATCCTAGGCAAGAGAAGTATGTTAGTCCGCGAAATACAGAATAGCTAGCTATCGGGGAGAGTCTAGCCCTAGATTTAGAGCGAAGGGTTCAGCATACTTCAATTCCAAAATCTTCGTCAATTTTCATAAGTTTCCCAAAGATGGCGATATACTGCATGAGGTTCGCAAACTCCCAGCAGTTCCGAAGCTGCGTGAGCAAGCCAGGCTCCTCGCGTGGCTGCTCCGTCGGAGCGTCCACCTCGGAGCGGGTGCGCTTTCGCGATACCATGAAGGCGGATCGAGACCGTTAAAAAAGGCGCCGCGGCGCAGGGGCAAATTACGTGCGAGCTGAAATTTTAGCAGCGATCCCCAAATATGATGCCAGTAGGTCTGATTGGGAAGAGGTTCAACGTATAACTGCGGCTTCGGTCCTAAAAACCAAAAAATGATGTACTCCAAATGGTGGGTGTGTTCAGGCGAGAAGGACGGATGAGCTCACAATCTCCGAAGGCGCGCGTCGAGATCCGCCCGTCAGGTGACCTCCGATAAGGCTGACCCAGCAATTCGACAGAGGCGACAAGAGGAAATTTTTTGCATTGCAGGCGATTAATCAATGTTATTATACAAATACCCGTCAAGGAAGACAAATATAAAGTAACAATGCAATCAATTGACGATTAAAAGCCAGGAGTCTCAGCCAACTAACGAAACACATAACTAGATCTTGGTATCTTGCATCAGAGGTCTATCTCACTCATATCGGGGAGGCGGAAAAAGACCGTAGAGCACAATGAAACAAAGAACAGAGAAACAGAGCGCCTTCCATATCAATATCCACGCAATCAAGCAGTCACGTACCGCAATGGCCGAAAGAAATCCGAGTAAATAAACAGGGGAATAAGAGAACCCAAGTTAGAAGTAGAGGCAAAAAGACAATAATGGTAAAATAGCAGCAGCGGAAAGAAAGCAAACCCCCTCGCCTGACCGTCAGGAAACCAAACCCAGCCCAGTATGCTGATGAACACCATCTCTGTTGATCTTTCAAATAAATCCCCTCTTGATGCTGGTATCCTTTCCGTTATTTTTGTGTTATTTCTCTTTTCTTCTCCCCATCATGCATGTATACCGCAGTTGCGCCTTATAACCCATTTTCGCCTAAACCTGTCCCATGCAAGTCGTAAGTGTATCAAGTATACCCAAAGAAATCGAAATCGAACGGAAGCAATGCTTTTCAATTTTTTACATGGCAACACCAGGTGCGCCGTCGGACACGTTATCGGAGAGATTGATTAGAAGTTGAGCGAGACACCGCTTTGTGGCTGCGTCGTCGCGGAGAACCGACGAAAAGGTGGCATCTCGTAAAGGCTCGGGAAGGCATTGGCGTAAAGCCTCGCGGGCGCGACTGTTATCGCTTAATCTATCAATCGGTCAGTAATGCTTCAAAATGCGACACTGGAGTTAAACTGAGCGTACCGGAGGAAGCAGCGCACAACATGCTTGAGGAGCCTCACAGTCTGTTGCTCAACCAGCTGAGTGACCATATTACTCAGAACCGTTCCCACGGCATAGAACCTCTCGTATGTTGCACATATATATGCCAAACCGATATCATCCAGCAAAATCTTCTGTACAATGAAGATAGCGACTGTCTTACTTAACTCCGAGCCGGTTTCCATTATACGAAGGCAGAGAGGGATTATCTCGGTAGTAAGAAGGAAGTTGATGACATCCGACGAATCATTTTTTACCAGCGCGCCGATGACACCCAGAGAGGTGAGGCGGAGGTATTCGAAAGGGCGAGACTTCGAAGTGGTATTTAGAAAGGGATAAAGGAACAAAGGAATGTGCGCTATTCGCAACAGAAATAAGGATCAGTAAGGGTAGTTAAGTTGCCAATATCAAAGTTGCCACGTACCGTTGAGGAAGAGGGTGCGGGTCTCATTGTGAGATGCTACACATTGCAATAAGGCCAATGCGTTGCAAACCCGATTTGAAGCCGCAGCAGTAAGTTGCGACGGGTTCAGCAGCGGATATACCGAAATTATTTCTTGGAGTAGTGCGGTCATGACACCTGTTCAGCGAAATTAAATTAGCCCTCGTTGTTCGGAAACATACACTGACGGGTGACCAAGAGAGGGGGGGCTTACCAAAGGAGTGCCAGATGACAAGTGCCAGCTCAGGCACCTGTTCTCTCTTCTTGCTAAGCTCCATCAAAGCAGTTTCTCTGCGATTCGGGTCCAAAAGCTCCGCAACCCAGATGAAAACCTTGCGATTCTCATCGCTAACTCCGCCATCGATCATTGACATCGCACCCGGCAACGCGCCATCCCCACCGACGCCTCCAGCACCCACTCCTTGAGCTGTGTTGCTGGACGCGGCATTGCCGGCCATAGCTATACGATTGTAGTGCTGTTGCTGAGCTGCGGCGGCAGCGGCAGCAGCGGCCTGAACTTGGGCATGTTGCTGGGCGACAAGCGTAGAATGCTGCTGTGCCTGATGCGGGTGGTGTTGGGCTTGGTGCTGCTGCTGCTGCTGATGTTGCAACCAGGCGGCATCAGCCTGGGGATACTGATGCTGATGAGAAAAGACGTGCTGACTTTGCGTTTGAAGCATGGCGGGCCGACGAAGGATCGATACTTAGGAGTGTGCTGGAATCCGCCCTGACCGACCGGAAAAATCGAATTGACGGTAGGGAGGGCTGAAGGGAACAAGGAATGGTCAGTTGGTTGAAATCGAGAGAAGATTCATTGATCGATATGCCGAAGCCGGTTGCGAAAATAGAATGAGAGATAGACGCCCGCAGTGAGTGGGAGCCAGAAGGTTGGATTGGATGTGAAACGGTGATGATTGAGGCGAGCGAGGTTCGGGCTCCGGGAGGCGGGGAGACGCAGGTTCCGACCGGGCCTCGAGAACCTGACTCAGACTCAGCTGAGCTCCAACTTTAGCCCATCGATGCAGAACAGGGAATCGTCCCGACCGGCTCAGAGATGCTCAAGTTCCACTAATATTCATCTTCGATATTATCTCGCTGTCGCGGATCTATCTAACTTCGATTGGATGGGCTGCACGTTACACTCCGCGCACGGATTATAATGACGGGCGCATAACTGGACCGTCTAAGACTACTTATAATGAGTGGCTAAGAGTCCTGTCTTGGTGCACCGTACATGCATCCCCCTTGCCAGCTGCTTCTTCATTGCAGTTTAAGCTGTTGGGCGGCGGTTGTTGTTTCCATCAGAAGGCTTAGCGGAGCAGTTGATATGGTCAGGTATACAATATATCTGCTGAAGTGGTAACAAGGATATTCACATTCTCATTTTATACTTATACTAGTATGTACATCCAAATATTAAACATGCAACACATCAAGTCATTTCCATCATAATACAATTATTTCCCACAGGAGAATGAAAAGTTGCGGTGGTAAAGGCAATCAGCCAGATCCATCCGTCGCGCGCCTCATCCGTCTGTATAGAAAAGGTCAATAAAGCGTCAAATCATATTTAAGAACTCTCTTGAAGTCATGCCGTCCCCTCTCAGTCTCATCATTAGTCGTTATGCCCGTGATCTGGATCGTCCGGATCGTCTGCTCCTTCTTGTCCGTCGGTCTGAACTCTCGCTGGCTAGAAAGTTGTCAGCAGGATGCTTCAGTGAGAGAGACTAAACTAGGTGATCAATCTTACTTGTGCTGGTATAATAGCTATAATAGCTTGGGTAGGTGTAGTCGCTGCTCTTCTCATCGTGGTCGTCCTTCTTTCTCCTCAGTCCGAGGCAAAGTGCAATCGCACCGAGAATGATTCCTATCGTTGCGAGACTACCCCATTTCGATTTACCTTCGCCGCCATGTTCACCACCAGATGGTCCCGCACCGAACCATGTGCGGCCTGGAGGCCGATGCGTGTGGTGCGAATAGTGGTCTTCCACGTATGTCTCCTCCCGTCTTCTTCGCTTGCCGCAGCCCAGGCAAGCAAGAATACTGTTCAAAAGCCCTCGGGCACACAGACAGAGACAGACGAGGAACAACAAGAATACACCAGCAAGTGTTCCGATCACGATACCAGCGATAGCACCACCACTTAGGCCGCCACCGCTGTCTTCCGGAGCGTCGATCCCAAGCGCTGGGGACCCATCTGTGGTCACAGGCGTTTCGAAAGCTTGAGTTGTCGTCGCGGTTTCAGTAGCGGTGTTCGAGTCCGTCGGGCGCACCCCGGGAGTGGCCGTATCAGTAGCCCAAATCGAGGTAGTGGCAGCCAAAACGCACTCGCCGTCACTGCAGATATCTTGAGCGCCGCAACATTTGCTGCCGCACTGGCTCTCTCCGATTTCAGCTCGACAACTTCCGGAGCCCCCTCCCGAGCCTGTCGGACTCGCGACCCAACTGCTCCATACAGATGTGAGTGTCTGGACATCGGTTTCGGTCTGGAGATAGGTGCTGGTATAGTATTCCCAGGCTCCGTCTCCACCTGCACCGCCGGAACCGCCTGAAGACGAACAGACCGCTTGGCCATTATCGTCTGTAATGCATTTTTCGCTGGAGGCACAGCAAAGCTGGCTGTAGTAGCCACAGGGGTTGTTGCAAGATCGTTGTTCAAGGCTGCCCCCCTCATCCGCTGTCGGCCCTAACGGACTGGCATGTGCGATCTGACACCAGCTCAACAATGTCAGTATCGATGTCGCCGACTGTAGTAATCGTGAGGAATGCATTGCGAATATGGCAGTCCGAGAATTTTCGGGCGCTCGGTACGGGAACAGTCAAGAATGCGATGACAGCCTGACAGCCGCAATTGTTGGCTGCAGGGCCTCTTGACTCCGACTGAGATCCCGCCGTATGATGACTGCGATCAACAGATCAAAACAGCGGCTCCCCTCAGCAAACAGGTGGAATGTAGAAATCCGTTAAGAGCCCGGCGAGAAGTAAATTAACGATAATCGAAAGAGAAGAGGGAAGAAAAATGCATGGGAGGGGAGCCGGAGCTATCGTGCCCATGCAGGCGTTTGCCGATTTTCCCAGCCTCCTCACTCCTGCAAGTAAATATACAAGCCCAACCACCGCATTTCTGAGACAAATACCACCAATCGGCCGAAGGATCCATGCGATCACTATGGAGTCATTCGCTTTCTATTTTAGGAATTTCAAAGGCTGGACCCTAATTATTTTTTCCCGTCCAGCTTCGTCACTGCTCGACGGATCCATCCTGAAGTCAGAGAAGCCCCTCCAACACCGTGCAACATCCCCGCATCTGGCCATGCTGGGCAATAGTGTCAGCCATTATTACGCTCACGAGGAGAGTCAGCGGCCAATTCATGCTCAATCAATCAGGTCACAATATTTGCTCACGAGGTGGCAACTACTTTGATTATCTGTCGAGACTCAGGCACTTCTCTCGTATCTGCTGGAAGTCTGGAAGCCTCGCTATCAGGTACTGATTGGCACTGGCTCATTAGTCACTCATCAGGCATCGGGCACTCCACCGGCTTTGTTCGTTCACTGCCTTTTTAACTGGTTGTTCCCTCTGGAGACTGCAGGGACAGCCTGTCAGTCCCGCCCTTTGTGCTGCAGGTTTTGGGTGATGACGATCAAGCGGTGTGTCTGAGCAATTGTCGGTGGCATTTCTCGAGTCCTGACGTCGGAAATTTTTTACTCTCTCAAGGATTCTGGCCGTCCGTGACTGTGAGAGATTGAAGGTCGGGTCTGACATTGCCAAGCCGGCCATATTATAACCTTGATTTTGAGATCAAAACCAGTAGATACAAACTAAACGTACAGTTGCAGTATCGAGCATTACTCATATAGTCATTCCATATATCCATCAAAAACATCATCATATACAAACTTCCATGAAAAGTTTTTGTTCATCCAGAGTCATATCCTTGTCCGTGCTTGCTGCTGCCTCATATGAAGAACCCAGCAACGCCGACAGCCACACCAACAACGAGGTCATGAAGGCTCGAAGTCCGTCTTGACCCTGCTCCATCAGCCCCGCCTTCGTAATTGCCACAAACTCCTAGGTTAAGACCGTGACATGCGGACTCTCTCAAGCTGGAGCATGTCGAAGCCGCACCTGGCGCGCCAGCCTGAGTGAAGTCCGCTCCTCCTCCCGTCACAGTAACTCCATATCCCCCAAAGTGTGTAATGCACTGAGAAAAGTCGCCCTGGCATCGTTCATAGTATGAAGAGCATTCATCGGCATCGGAGAAAGACGTAGGTACAGCGACGAATGGGTAAGCGCCCGATATTGTCGACCCGGTAACTTGAGGCCCGTTGTCGTTTGTCGGCGTCGCATCTGACGTTTGAGGGGAATTGAAACTCCCCGCCCCAATTGTGCCAGTGCAGGCTGCCCTGCTCGGACAGCATGCTATATGGTGTGCTTCATCGCTGGTACATATAGACCCCGATCTGCAGCAGATGTCTGGGTTGTCTAGGTCACCGCATCCGTTGTATCCTCCAGGGCAGTTGCCATCGCGCTTCTTCAGAAGTTGTAAGACATCGTATGCTCTCCTGCTTGTATCGGGGCTTGCTGTGATAGGGGCATCGAATGGAACGGTCTCGATCGAATGTGCGCTCGAGGCAAGGAATGCGGCCGCAATCCAGCCGGATATCTTCATTCTCGAGGGTTGGGCTTGGATCGACCTGCCGCAATGGAAAAACAAACTGTGATAAAGACAATGAAATATTTGTCAAAGAGCAAAAATGATGTCTCATCAAGCGGCTCCAATAGTTCAGGGCTCTTCTGTCGGGTAGCGATGACGGTGAGGTGGCTGGCGATCAACAAACTACTCGAAGCGGCAAACCAGAGTGAGATCCGTGGGTGGGCCTGAAACCCACGAGCGCCAAGAGCAGTGCCGCCCGATGCTCAGTCCGAGACCCCAACCACCTCACTACCATACGGAGTATATTGCATCACTCAGGTCACTTTAGTAAGGCAGTAATCTTGTCAAACAGAGACGCTTTTTTTGTCCAAAGTGTACAGATCCTAGGATCAAGCTTGAAAACAACCGATTTTTGGAGCAACAAGTGAACCAAACTTGACCTACCGGTACAATGTATGACGATTGCAAAACATGTGACCGTCAGCGGACTTGCCAGCTGAACATCCTGGCGTTGGTGGATGGTTCATTGAACCGTTACTGGGCTGCTACGAAAGATACCCTGTATTATCAGCCCGTCCGCCCCCGATAATGGAACTTCCAGTCGTGGATTTTACGCCGTGGTATAACATCGGGAATGAAGCGTCTCGACAGCGCGTGGCTCAAGAGCTCGTGGATGCCTGCCAGCGGGTAGGATTCGTACGCATCATCAACCATTCATTACCTGGATCGGAGATCGACCAGACATTCGAGTGGATGAAAAGGTTGTTTGCGCTTCCGGACGAGGTCAAAATGAAAGCCCCGCATCCAGAGGGATGGGCCGTTCATCGCGGATACTCGTGGCCTGGGCTCGAAAAGGTCTCTCAGACCATGAGCACGGGAAATGATGAGGAAGTGAGGAGGAAATTGAGAGAAGTGCCTGATGTTAAGGTGCGCGGTTGCCTGTCTCATGAGCAAATCTACCGACGCCTCCTCTAGTCTGATTTAGGGCTCTGAAGGCCGCGCTCACGATGCTTTAAGGAAGTTTTCGATATCGGTAGTGAAGACGACGTTAGTCAACCAAATCAATGGCTTCCTAATGAGAATCTACCCGGCTTCCGAGACTTCATGACCCGATTTTACTGGAACTGCGACCGAGTCGGCAAGGAAATTCTCCGGGCATTGGCCGTAGGACTCAACTTAGAGGACGCAGAATACCTAGCGAGAAAACATTCAGGAAATGCTAATCAGCTTCGACTGCTTCACTACTTGCCAGTCCCAGCTGAGGATTTGGAAAACGATCGAGTTAGTCGCTGCGCCGCGCACACTGACTGGAGCTCGATAACTTTACTCTTCCAAGATGACTGTGGTGGACTGGAGGTAGAAGATATCTCACGTCCTGGCAAGTTTGTACCAGCGCCCCCGGTGAAGAACAGCATTATCATGAACGTGGGAGATTTATTACAGAGATGGAGCAATGGTCCGATCCATCGGTTTTGGAATCTGGTACCGTGACATAGCCTAATTATTTATAGATCGATTATGCTCTACAAATCACAGAGTGAGCTTACCAGAGCTGTCTGATCGAATCGAGGGACCGAACCGGATGACCCGCGAACGATACTCGATTCCTTATTTCGTGTCCCCGGATGATGACACCGTCGTTGAGTGCATACCATCTTGCATGGGCGAAAATAAACCTGCAAAATACGGACCTATAACGCGCGGGGATTACAATAAAATGAGGGCGTCCATGATGTATTAATTTCGATCTGCCGTCAGCTTTCTTAGCTTCCCGACATTCAGTGTCGGAAACGGAGTTGGCATATGGATTTGGTCATCGGGGAAATCACTTAAGCACAGATACCAAAAACAGTCCAAGAATGACAAGATATAAACTAGTTCCGAGTTTTAAACGCGTATAATGAAGTTGGAATCTACTGAAGTATAAACCCAGCCTAAGCCCTCATAGTCATTTACGCCTAGTGAATGCCTGAATATAAAATTATGCCTAAGGCATTAAATATTGCCAGGCCAAGCCGATAAGGATCTTGGAGTTTGTCGGCCGCCTCGCCGGAGCAGACAAACAACAAGAAGCCCCAGTCGCAAAATACCACCCAGGGCTATTCGTCATTACTAATAACCTGGCTGTACCGATACTGAATCTCCCATCGGATTTAGCATAAGCTCACGAAGCGCACCTGAACCTCTATAACCCAAAAACCCCCACCTCACCGCAACCCCTCCGCCGCATCTCCCAACATGTCCATCCCAAATGAAGCTCTCCAGAAGGTAAGTCCAGCATGCACGCACAAACCTATATCAGTGGAACGAACTCGCTAACGCAGCTGGCCTTCTTAATGGCAGCTCCTCCAAGAAATCGAAGCGCGGGTGATCACTTCGCAGCAACAAATCGGAATCACAAAGGCGCAGATGACGAGCAAGAATCGCGATATTCGGATGCTCGAGCTCACGTCGAAGGAAATTGGGTCGCTACCTGGTGATACGAGGGTTTACGAGGGGGTTGGAAAGATGTGAGTTTGCTCTGCGTTCTGCCAGGTTGGCCCTCTGGCCTTCCCTAGGATACAATGGGGTCGAGATGGGTGAATATGAGTCGAGACAGAATGTAATGCTGACCCTTGTTGCTTGCTACGTGTAGGTTTGTTGGCGTACCCAGATCAACGGTCGATAAGCGGATAACGACAGAGAGTGGGGAGCTGAGGGGGGAGATTGAGGGGCTGGAGAAGAGGATGCATTATTTGGAGATGACGTTTAAGAATAGTCGAGAGAACTTGGAGGCCATATTGAAGTCCGGTGGAAAGGCGTGATTTTCTTTTTATCTTCTATTATGGGGACATACCTACGAATGGGACAAAAATTCTGACGCCATTTACGAGTGCTTGCTTCCAGGTTAAGAAGCCATCGCCCCTAACAACATATACCTGCCTACTCTAGTGCCATCGGCTCTCGATTGCGCCCCATATTTGGAGGAACAGGCAGTTCAGTTAAGTACTAACAAAAGAAATGGCACGTTAGAGGATGCAAAAGGTGCGATTCTTGCCACTTGATCCTCGCAAGTGGAATTAAACGGCTAGCAGTAGCGAGCTGTCACGCTTTTCCCCTGTGGCCAGCGATCTATGGAACTAGCACATGAATCTGGATGATGCGAGTTGCTGAGTAGTTGCTGCTAAAATGAGCTGTCGCCCGACGGATGGGATGGTAACATCCGTGCTGCGTGGGCATGAGCACATACGGCACAAAAGGGGAAGGAGGCATTGCAATTGTGTAATATTTATTTTCAAGGCAGGAAAGCTATCTGCAGCGATCTGGAAACCGGAAGGGTATGGATTAGATGGTTAGGTGAGCAATCACTAGATGTTCCTTGGCTGACAGCATGATTATATATTAAGATTCCACAAGTTGTAGTTGTTGAGGAAAGCTTTACCTCTTTGCCAATGACGTGCCATGAAGCTACCAAGTCGACAATACAGGGGTTTTAAAGATACTGGTTTAATCCAGGAGAAGAAGCGGTAATATACCTTGATGAATATACCTACCTGTTGGTTGGTAGGCTCGTATCAGCACAAACTCCCCAAATTTAATTTGGAGTCGAGAGGAGGATAGACGAAATCAAATACGAGACTCGGTGCCAGGAGAAACACTAGTCCCATTTTTAAGAATTTGGGAGATTTCTAGACCTCGGTGATCAGTCCCTCAAGGCCCCAGGAGGGCAGCGTTGATAAGGGCTGGGATTGGAGGCACTGGGTCAAAGCTGCGGGCTGCGGGTGTCAGCCTGGTGCCAAAGAAAACACCATACCGGATATGAAGCATTCTCATTTCTCGCCCGATGAGCGGGGGTTCACCGGAACTGATTCTTTCTTGGGTTTCACTCGCGAGGATAAGAAGTGTCGTTGACTTGGAAGGGCTGAGCCGCTGAGGTCAGAGGGACCCAGCGATGGCGAGTCGCCCAGCCAGTCCTGCACAATTACAATAATACCCCCCCATATTAATTGGTGCCACATACTGCTTCTTCCAAGGTTCCGATCGTTGGAAGCGAAGTCGGCGGTCGGAACTTTGGAGTCATGTCTTACGAGATATGCCCATTCGTTCCCCAAAGACTTGAGCCCTGGATGCTGCGCGGGATTAACCGTCGTGTTCCTTGGTTGTAGTCGCTATGTTTAAGAATAGACTCCCGACATCGAGAACCAACGGTGTTTATGTAGCGCCGCAGAATTGACAGCAGCAAAGCAAATCTTGACATCCAGGAAGCGCCCAGCCACCTGCACAAGCCTGCGATGAAGAGCCTGGTCGTCATTCATTCATTCATTCAGATGATCAGCCGCCCAATGGCCCAATGATACCGGATCTCCCACTCCAGCTGAACCGCCCGCCATAGAGAGGGGCCTGCTTTTGTGACCTTCGCCCTCTCGCCTCTTTTCTCTTTCCTCTCTCCCGGTTTTGTTCGTTTTCTCATCGTCTGTTTCATCCTTATCCCGTTTCGACTTTCTGGTTGGTGCCTGACGTTCAGCTGGCCCTTCCCCTCGTCCACCTATTTTAGCCCCGCCGCTCAGTCCGTTATCGAGCCGCCGGACTGTTCTTACCGTGCATTAGCCCTCGTGTTCCCTCTGCGATAAATTTATCCCTCAAGCCCTATTTATTTGGATGTTATCTTGTCTCGCAAGATGCCTAGACACCGCCGTTTTTCCATCACCGACTCTGAGACTGACTACTCAGAATCTGACACTTCAATGATGGAGTATCCCCGCACCCATAGAAGACGCTCCATCTCCCGCACTCGGCCCAGCTACAGCAACACTTACCTGAGCCCGAACAGGGTACACGAAGATGTCCGTATCCACCGATCCGCCTCGACAGGTGCCCGTCGCACCCGACAAGAGCGCGATCGGGAGCGCGATCGGGAGCGGGTCGAGCGAACCCAACCAACTGCCGTCATCGTTGACATCAAAAACGACTCTCGGAATACGAGTTCCAACAAGGCTCGTAAGGATCGTCGCGATAACCACCGCGAAGAGACCAACCACTATCTAGACCCTTATGAGTCCGAGGACGAGACCTACCTACGGCGTCCTCAGCGCCGGGCTCGTGCTAGTACTAGCGCTTCCCACTCTCGGGAGCCCTCGCCCCTCCAGCCACCCCGCGACTATGACCTCCTCATTGACCAGCGGGTGCTCGAACACAATGATCACCGCCAGGATCTCGAGCTCCTCCGACAGCAACAAGAGATTGAGCGGCTTGAGCGGCAGCTCTCCCGAACCCATGGCGAGCATGAGGTCCGTCTCATAAGGGAAGAGGAAGACCGATATGAAGACGATATAAGCGACAGGCTGCGACGGCTTCAGAGATACGAGGAGCACGAACGTCTAGAGGAGGAGAAGCGCAAGGCTGAACGCCGATATAGGCTCCAGAGGTTGGAGGCGGCCGAGCGTGAATCCGCTGAGCAAGAAGAGGTGCGCCGGAAGCTAAAGCATGAGAGGCTTGTGGAGCTCCAGCGCAAGATTGATGAGGAAGAGGAGCGCGAACGGGTCAAGAAAGAAATCCGCGATGAGGAGGCAAGGAGGGCCCTCGAAGAACAGAAGAAACGAGCCGAGGAGGCCAGAATGAAGGCTGCTGCCGTCGAGGAGTGGAAACTTGCCGAAGAGAGACGCAGAATAGCCGAGCGGGAGGCAGCAGAGCAGCGTGACAGGGAGTTCAGGGAACGCCTGAGAGTTGAATTCGGCTACACGGAGGAGGAGATCGAAGACATTATCAACAAGAAGCACAAGAAGGATAAGAAGGACAAGAAGGAGGAAAAGAAAGAAGAGAAGGAGGAAAAGAAAGAAGAAAAGAAAGAAAAGAAGGAGGAAGACGCCAACAAACCGACTTGGATCAAGGTACGATGCTGCGATCTGACTTTGCGATGGACGCTACTAACGTTCTTTAGGTCCACCGCAAGCATCTCCTTCCAGACACATTGATTGCCTATCAGCTCCCTTGGTCGTGGGATGAGGTAAGTTTAGTTGTTAAGAATTTATGATGTATTGCTGGCTGACATGAATTCCAGTACGACGGCAACTATATGATCATCAAGGCATGGATCAGCGAAGAACTCCAAGAGGAACTGTTCGCCCACAGCCGGCGATTGCGCGAGGGCAAGGTTATCACCGAAAAATCTAACACCTTGACTGAACTCAGGGTGAATGACCGGAACAAGGATAAAATGTACCTTGTGCGGAAGAAGAGCCCTAGCCGGCGGTCATGGATCTTCACCTGATCGATCCACTGCTGGATGTTGAATTTTTTTGTCTACTTATCGACGTTCTTCCCTTATATATCCCTATCTGCCCTTTCTCTCTTGAGACCATTACCTTCGCTACTCGTTCCCGTGCACGGTTTGATGGGTGATTTGTTTATATTTGACTTGGTCTTTGAAATGAGTTGTGATTTTTTGCTATTTATACACGATACAGTCATGAATGAATGATCTATGATGACCTTTCCGCAACCCAAACAATGAAAAATTCCCACGCATGATACATTACAGACTCGGTTTGTAGGTTAGTATTAAATCCCCACCTCAGCCTTCGCCTCCGTCTTAGCCCACCTCGTCTCCGCCCTCAGAATGAGCTCTTCATATACTGTCCACGCAAGCGCGGAACTCAGCGCTTTCCTCCCAATCCTCAGCCCCAACCCACCAAACAGACTCCGGACCCCGTCTTCCTGAATCATCAACCGAACGGCACGCATCATATTCCCATACTTTGCTGGCATAAGCTGAAGCCGTGTTTTTACCGCATCAAATGGATTCGTAATCGTCGTGGCAAGCCCAGCAGCCAAACCACCTGAAACAAAATTGATAGACGAAGACGACGGCGATTTCAGCTGATGATCCGCTTCAGGAGCAGTAGTCGTCGCAGACGCTAGGTGCCGCTTTAATTGCTCGTAGATGAGGACATAAAGGCCTGCATATGGGGCGTCTCGCGCAGCGGTTGCACCGAATCCAGCGAAGAGACCACGAATTCCTTCTGTGCGCATTATGTCCCGACATGCGCCGTAAAGACTGCGGTATGCATAGTAGTCCGACTCATAGCGGACTTTGATGACAGTAACGGGCATCATGACGAACCCGGCGGCGACCCGCGCAGCGGCTCCGGTGGCTAAGTTTGCGGTGTTGGAGAGTTTAGGGAGAGCGGATGAAGACGACGGCGAGGAGCGTAGAATTGTGCCGTTAGCGACATTATTAGGGTTAGCGTTTGCGAGGGCAATGGGTGTTGCGAGGCTTTGGCGTAGCGCGTTGAGAGACGTGAAATAGAGAGCTGAGCCGAAGCCCGTACGGAGCGCAGAAGGCAGGGTTCCACGCCATAGATTGCGGATTGGATTGGGAGAGGAAAGGATTGTTTTGACTGTTGAGAGAAGAGAGGCATGATGGTGGGATTGCTGGACTCGAGTTTTGAGGAGGTCTGCTGGCTGCAGAAGGATAGAGGAAGTGAGACCCGAGAGGAGACCAGCTCCGAAGTGGAAGGTGGTTTTGGAAGCTGGTTTCAGTCAATTAGTCACTGTTGTTGGTTTCAAGAGATTGATCCATGAAATGGGCATATAGATACATTTTGAGACCGTCCTCACCGGGGGAGGTGCGTAGGTAGAGCTGGCATTGTTGGACATATCGATATCTCCAGCGCTTCCGCGGGAAAAAACCGGGGTTCAATAGGTATCTCTGTCGCACAAGGGCGCAGTATTTTAGACCGGAAGTTGGACCGTTGTTGAGCACGGTCACGTCCAAGGAGATCTGGCCCACATTTCAGGCCCAGGAGTCAGGGGATTGTGTACGGGTGGATGGAGTGGATGTATCGCGGTGATTTATGAGAGATGTCGCAGTATTTTTTTTCAGACGTTGATGAAGTCATCCGCGGCTTTGCGGAGCGACCGTTGATTGGCTGTCTCCGCATGCGCTTGGTAAAATTTGTATTAGTACGGTAATGACACCTCGCCGGTGGGTAATTCAGTGCTTGTTGGATGTGCAGTTGTGGGATCGACTTGAAAGTCCCAAATGGGGAATCTTTGGGTGTATAGATGATTCTTTGTAGCGGCCGAGAAGCAATAAATGTGCCACTTGAGCCGGCTGTACGCGCAATTTGCTGCAATGAACCCAATCCCCAGGCGGTTGTCCGGAAGCTGCGGAGGCGCCCCAGAGCCAATCGGCATCCAAAGAGACATAATGATTTGTCGACGTCACAGGCGAACCTGAGTCTAAGAACGGTTCCTGCTGATGCGAACCAAAGCCCATAAGGCTGTTACTTCCTCAGCGGTATTAAATTTTCTCCCTTGCTTCTCTCCGTCTTTTCCTGCTTGCGTTCTGGGAGAGAGGTATTGTCAGATTCCTACCGGGGTCTGCGTCTGTGTTTCCGGCTATAATGGCCTGGCTTCTCTCCATTCCGTATCCGCCTCCTAGGGATGGGTATTGGCATCCTGTTACTTCGACTTTGAACTGGTGCGAAGAGGTGAGTCGCTGCCTTGGTTATCTCGATGGGTTTGGCTGTGGACTGAGGTTAATGTTTGATACGTATATAGGATTATTATGCTACCATTTACTCCGCCGAGATCGTCAATACCCTGACGAATCTCTTGTTTATGATGCTCGGAGTGAAAGGAATTCTTAGCTGTCGGCGCAATGGGCACGATACAATTTTCCAAGTGGCGTACTATGGGTACATCGTGGTTGGTACCGGCAGCTTTTTATTTCACTCGACATTGAAATGTAAGCGATCTTCATGGACTCGGTTTTGGGATCGCGAAAGCTAACTGGCCTCGGTTTGCTAGACCCAATGCAACTAGTCGACGAGCTGTCTATGATTTACACCACATGCCTGATGTGCTACGCCTCCTTCTCTTACTCAAGATCGGTCAGCTACCGAATCTTCCTCGCTATCTTCCTCTCTGCCCTGGCTGTCTTCATCACTCTTTACTATCATTACCTTCAGAATCCAGTATTTCACCAAAACGCATACGCTCTTCTTACTGCCATCGTGCTAGTACGGAGTATGTACACAATGGAGGTGGAACTCCGTCCGTCGTGGCGGCATACAACCGAGGAGGACCGCCTTGAACGGAAAAGGCAGGGTCTCCCCGTCCTTTCCAAGGAAAGACAACACTACGAGAATGTCCGGGACTTGAAGACTCTGAAGACAATGTGGTTCATGGTTGGCTACGGATTAAGTGTCTTTTTGGGTGGGTTCGCAATCTGGAACCTGGACAACTATTTCTGTAGTACAATACGAGTGTGGCGCCGAGAAGTCGGCCTTCCCTGGGGTATCTTGCTTGAAGGCCATGGCTGGTGGTAGGTTAAGTGACGGATATCCCATATTTTAAACCACAGTCCCATGCTAACTCGGTTTGACCAAAGGCATATAATGACCGGTACCGGCGCATATCTTTACATCGTATGGGGTATTTGGCTACGCCACTGCTTGAACAAACGCCAAGAGGAATACCATTTATGGTGGCCGCATATCTGGAATACGCCTGAGATCGTGCGAACCTTGACCAACGTAAATGGATCGGCTAAGAAAGTATTTTGAGACACTGATTAAACGCTTTTTACCCTCTGCCTTCGACTATCTATTCATACCTTTTTCAGTGGAGGGGCCTTGTTGTTATGGAGTTGTGTGCGTTGGATACCTTACTGGCGAGTGGCTATATACTTTATCTGAGTTATTGCTAGGGCCTTCTTAACTGGGCTGGGCCGCTGATAGACATTTCCACTCCTGGGTGGTTGAAACTAGATAACATATAGAAAGAGACCGAAAAACAAGAGCTTTATAGAAATGACACCCACTCAAAAAATAGTGTATGTGTAATTCTAATGCGAGATACTCTAGTTGTATGTACTAGTGCCGTTAGGAATTGCATAACGCATCACAGCTTCGACTTTGAAGCCTCCTTCTTGGGCCGCACAGGAGCCGGTACATGCTCTTTCCAGCGACGATCGATGGTCGTTTTCTCCACCTTTGACTTGCGGCTCCACTGGTCCCTGAACAGCTTCTCCTCTTCCTTCCACCGTTGCAGTTCCGGGCCCAGCCACTTGCTAGTTTCCTCGGCACATTGGACCGGCGCTTCCTGCGCAACGAGGTGCCCATTCTCCTTTAGTACCACGTCTCGGACACGCCCTGCCAGTATACCGCCGCTGCCACCGAGACCAGTTCCTGTATGGTTTAGTTTATCCGCCATCATGGTCGGCGAAGACATGTCTGACTGGCCACCGAAAATGTATAGTACGCTTGGACGGAGGTGCGGGAGTTGGGTAAATACTCGGTACGGCTCCGGTCGATAAAAAGGCCAAGAACCTAAAATGTCTGGGTCGAGGTCCGGGTGTGTTACTTTGTTCACGGGGACAGCAAACCCAGGCGGTCCGTCGTAGTTGGGTCGGGAGAAGGTGAATACTTCCTGGTGAAGTGTTGTTCGCAGGGTGACAGGACGTTCAGTGTTTGTGCCTTTCTCTAAAGCAGTCGAGGGAGATTGGTCATTGAGGGGGTAGATGGACGTAGGGAGGTCTCGGAGGCCATATTGGATCCAACGTTCTAGCACGCGAGGGTCCCAGGCTTGATAGAAAGGATTTCTCTTGAACGACTCTGCGGCAGCCTTCCGAGACGGCCACTTGTCGCGCCTATAGGTGGAGAGTTGAGTGGTTTTAGCGATGACGAGTTTCTGCTTCCCTGGGTCGGCGGGGTCTAGTTGGGTTGTTTGTCGTTGGATGACGGGGTCGAGCAGGATAAGGCTGTGAATTAGGCGTGGATGTATACTAGCCAATTGGACACTAAGGCAAGGGCCTGGTCAGTGATACGGTATCAGGGTGGTAGATGGGGCGCTGGAGACAAACAGATGTGCACCACCCATACTATGTCCGACACCGATGATGGGGCGCGGCATCTCTTGCCGCTTCACATTAACAAGTTGGAGGAGATCACGCGGATGGTCAAACCAACTGGCTGTACGTGTAAACGGTCAATATCTGTGCGCGCAGTGTAGGCATCGAAGGCCTTCACTTACGATCATTTCCCAGTAGGTCTTCGTTCACCACACTGCTCTGTCCCTGGTGCGCGACATCTGCCATCCAAATGCTCCGAATCCGGAACCCATTCGCTTTTGACCGAGCATGTATTTCTTCCCAGAGGGGTTCGTAAAGCTCCTATTCAAGCTCTTATTAGCCAAGGAATGTACTCGGGGAACTATGCGTATGGGTTTGGCTATCCATGACCCTGGCTAACGATGATCTCATACCTTCGGAAAGCCGTTCGCGTGCGCCGCAAGTATAGTGACATCCCCTGGCTGGGGACTAGAATTATCCAAGGGAATGTATTGTCTCACAGCCAAATTCAGGATATCCTCTTGCTCGTTTGCCGTGGCACCGGGATATTCTCGGATGTGCTGGCAGGGAACCACATGCTCGACGATGCGGAAAGGACCTGATGAGGACATGATGATTTTCAAGGTCTGGATTGAATCGCCGCGGAATGTTGGTACCAGTTACCACAAGGTAGGAACCCCGATGTTTGTTTAAGAGGGAAATGGGGGGTTGGCTCTAAAGTATTGGAATTCGGGAGCGCATTGGCTGACCGTTGCCGATGCAGGGCCCCCAGAGAGTTGAGCCGAGGCTCTCCAGACTGGCCGATCAAGAGCCACACAGGAGCCGCGGGGAGTCAAACTCGCGCGCAGAATGCGCAATGGAGGCCAGGGGCATAATGGCAAATGAATATGGCAATACAATCTTGGGCAAACAAGCCATGTTTCTTTGAGAGGCACGAAGATAGATTATCGTGGATTGATGCCAGGCTCAATTAGGCAAGAGCTATACCTACACGTGACCTGGTGTCTATTGGCGCGTCTCAAGCGCGTCGCATCTGCAGAAGTAACCAACACAATTGACCTCAAATTCAGACAGCTGCAGGCAACAAACCCAGACTTGTTGAGTTCTTATCATCGCGAGGCCGTGTTAAAGCTCCATCCCACCACAACACTCAACCGGTTCTTCGCTCCCCACGCGCTGATCAGTTTGAAACCCTTATCGGTACCCATCGCAGGTGTTTTCCCATCATGGGGCACCAAGACGAAAACTTCCGGCTGTTTGACCAGTGCAGGGTCTGCATAGTATGCTCCAAAGACCTTAGCCTGGATACTGCGCAACAGGTACGTACGGAATAACAAAACAATAAATCTTCTAGAATCTAACATGGTTATTTGGTTTCAGCTCGCGTCTACGCTCGAAGAGAATGGCGGCGAACCAGTCGTCTATGAACCCCCGGCTGAATTCCCAGATCTCGCTGAATTTAGCCACATCATGTCCACCACCATCGACTTCCCCGAATTCGATTCTGCCAACGATGCATTGATCCCCGTTGTTAAGCCTCAGTGGATGCAAGCATCGCTGTCAAAGAGAAAGCTTGCCAACCCTCGGCAATATAGTCCTGATCCTAGGCTCTTCTTAAATGACGTTGTGGTTACGTGCGGGGATATCCCAGAGGGCGATAAGGACGCGATCATCGGTGGAGTTTTGGCGAAAGGAGGTCTTTACAACCCTAGGGTCACTCAAATGTGTACTCATCTAGTTGATTTGACTATCGACTCCGACAAGGCCCAGTTGGTCAAGAACCGAAACCTTAGCGTTAAGATCGTTCTTCCTCATTGGTAACCGCTATTCACCCCTGGATCCTCATTCTGATTACGCCTGTATTTACTTGTTTCTTAGGTTTGATGACTGTTTGAAACTTGGACGACGCATCGATGAACGCCCTTATACACTTCCGAACCCTGAAATCCTTCGCTCGGCGCCAGATGCTCCAATCCGATCCACAGAGAACCGCGACATCATCGGGGCGTCTACCCCAGAGCCAGCCACATTACCAACTCCCATCACATCCCCTGTCAAACCCAAGCTTAACGTCTTTCATGGGAAGATCGTTATGCTCTCCTCGGACCTGGGGATCGGTTCACACCTCCAAAAGACTATTTCGACACTCGTTAAAGATGGTGGCGGCGAGATGACTTCCGAAGTCTCAAAGGCAACTACTTTAATATGCCGCTACAGAGAAGGATTTGCGTATCGCGTAGCGTCAAGATTGAACAAGGACGTAGGGAATCTTTCCTGGCTTTATCATCTGATGACATACGACACTTGGACGTCGCCCTATCGACGCTTACTGCATTATCCCGTACCACGAACTCCCATCCCAGGATTCGAAGGGTTCAAGATCAGCTTATCTAACTACATTGGGGAAGCGCGATCCTACCTAGAGAATCTAATTTCGGCCACAGGTGCTGAATGCACCAAGACACTGAGACAGGAAAACACACATTTAGTGACTGCACACGACAATAGTGAGAAGTGTAATGCAGCCAGAGAATGGGGGTTGCACGTTGTTAACCATCTCTGGCTGGAAGAATGCTACGCGAAGTGGAAATTGCTGCCCGTTTCTGACCCTCGGTACACCTATTTTCCCCGGCGAACGAACCTAGGCGAAGTCGTGGGCCAAACCCGGTTAGACAGGTCTTGCCTCGAGAGCATGTTTTTCGCAGATGAAACAGTCTCGGCATCTGCAGGCCTCAGGAAAGCAATGCAGAACAGGGACCAGAACACTGCAGCTATGAAGGCTTCGGATGTTGATGAGAATATGGTTTCTGACACAACAAATGCTACTCCCGGGATTGGCAAGTCGAGGAAGGTTACGGAGAGCAAAAGCCTACAGACACCTGCCCGCTCTCGTCTCGCGTCTGATGGCAAGGAGAACGACACGCCGTCCTCTACGAGCAGTCGCAAATCGAAGGACGCAGCAACTGCTAAATTGCATGACATAGCACCCGACATTGCTCTGTACGAGAAGGAGAAGAAACGCGTCGGTGGTGTAATTTACGGTGGTCGACGGAAAACAGACGAAGATCGAGTGACCCTGAACAATAACAAGAAAAGATCGTCAATGGAGGTCCAGACTGAGAGTGACGAAGAGAATGTCATAGAAGCTAAGCGGCAGAAGAATTCGAAACCCCCTATTGCAATGCATCTTCTCATAACGGGTTACCAAAAATGGGTTGGAAATATGAAGAAAGAAGACGCCGATAAGGTTTGCTATTCCCCTAGTTCTAGGTATATACAAATTGCTAACACGGATAAGCGCCAACTTCGGGAGCTCGGTATCATGGTCGTCCAAGATGCGCGCAAATGCTCCCATCTCGCTGCCCCGTCTGTTTTACGAACCCCCAAATTTGTTAATGCCCTTGCTTATGGCCCGGTGATTGTCCAAATCGATTTCATTACACAGTGTCTGAAGAAGAATGAGCTCCTAGACACAGACAACTTTCTCCTTATCGATAAGGAAGCCGAGAAGCGGTTTGGGTTTTCATTGGAACAGGCTAAGTCCAATGCGAAAACGAACAAGAACAAGCTTCTCCGAGGGTATCACATATATTGCATCGAAACTATTCGAGGAGGTTTCGATGCTTTCAAGTCAATTGTCGATGCCAACGGGGGAGATTGCAACCTTTTCCGAGGCCGTGTTTCATACCAAGCGCCCCGTGAGGAGAGTGATGATGAAAGCGACGACGAGCACCAATCAAACCGAAAGGAAATTTATCTTCTCAGTAGCGTAGCTGCCGAGCACCAAAAGCTGTGGCCACGATTCAGGCAGCTGGTTCAAAATACGGGCAAAACCCCGCGCATTGTCCGGGTTGATTGGCTTCTCGACATGGCCATGTCGCAGGAGCGGCGGGCCGCTGGAGAGTATGAACTCAATGAAGAAATGGTGGAGCAAACTGAAGAGTAAGCTGGTGCTCCGGCAGTGTTTGATATTTCACTTACGATACCTGCATGTGATCATGGCTTGTCTTGTCTGGAGTTTTGTGTATCCCATATCCGTTTGCAGAATAATTGGCGATTTGTAGCATTTGAATGGACACTCGTTTGGGTCGACTCTAGAAGAATTTCACTCCCTCTTGCCCTTCACTGCCGAAAACCTGTGCCTTCCCCTGCTTGACGAGGACGTTCAGGGACCGCATCATCGCCTCTGTGTCCATCCCATGCCATTCTATGCACATCAGTCTCACAAACATCAAGATCGCTTGCCCGAGAGCCAAAATACCTTGCGAAATAGTCGCTTCCCCTTGAATCAGCTCATAAACAGTAAGGACAACATTCTTCTGCCCCGTATTCTCAACCTACAGCCACCAATAAACCCACGTCAGCATCTCAACCAAATAGATTGAGTGAGTAGTACAACCACATACCCAGTCTGCAATAATTCCCGCCCATTCCTCAGGCCTCTTCCACCAAATCCACGCCGTAGTCTTGCTAGGCCCGTCAACCCACTCTGCCCTCCGCCCCCCACCTCCCTCTTCATCGCCCTTGCACATCCAAGCTAGCACCGTCCTCGCATCGCTTACGCTAAGCCGCTTTGAAATCTGAGCGTTCCGAAAGAGTTCTGAATCCACGGCCTCGGCAAGATTGAGCTTGTATACATTGTGCTGTCGGCACCAAGACTGGATCAGGCTGGACCAGCGCTGAAATTGGACGGCACGGGTGCTAGCGTTTGGCTGGAGAGAGAAGAATGGGGGGAAAGAGTAATAGTAGGGGAAAGCGAAAGCCCCTGGAGGTAATTCCTTCATTTTGGACCCGGAGAAGGGGGGAGACGTTGTGATACAGTGTGTTGGTTGATATGGAGGATGCGGGGAAGTCTCGTCCCTCCGCTCCGCTAGGTACCTACGGTAAAGTGACGTCCCCGTCGGCCGCAAAAAAAATTCCGCCCGGCGACTACAACTCGAACAACCCCGCCTGCACCAATTCACGACACCAAGGAAGAGGATCTACAATTCGCCATGGGTGCATCGGCCAAAAAACAAAAGCGCGAGGAATTCCGCAAAAATTTCGCCGCTGCGAACTCAACAGAGTCTGGCGAAGGCTCCCCCGCCTCAGCGGCCCTGAAGCTGCCTCAGAAGAAATACTACCGGCAACGCGCTCATGCGAATCCATTTTCTGACCATATGTTGAATTAGTATGTTTTAATTTCCTATATGTTTTACTTCGCACTTTTCAATTGCAAGAGTTAATGCTAACGGGCTGTTTGTTTGCGCTGTGTATAGCCCCCTCACCCCAGCACATATGGACTGGAGCACGCATTTCCCGGCGTTCACAAACCCCGACCCCATGCAGACGAACCTCGCCGGCGCAAGAAATCTGCTTAAGGGTGTCGAGGTTGTAGACATTGGGTGTGGATTCGGCGGATTGCTTGTCGGGCTTGCGCCAGTTCTCCCTGATACCCTTATGGTTGGTATGTTTTCCCCCTGATTCAAACATGATATAACCCCATCTGTACAAATACGGATAACTAATAAGTATCCATGAAAAATAGGAATGGAAATCCGCGTTCAAGTAGCCGAATACCTAACAGCCCGCATCAAAGCCCTCCGCAACCAACAACAGCAACTTCTCCAAGTCCAGCCTCCCACCTCCTCAATACCGACCCCAGCGCCACCTACGGCTGCAGCTCCAGACACTCCAGGCACCCCAGGAACAGAGTCAGCCTCCGACGAAACCTTCCCTACCACCATTATCCCAGGTGGATACCAAAACATCACGGCGCTGCGCGCCAACACGATGAAATTCCTACCCAACTTCTTCGCGCGCGGCCAGCTATCCAAGATCTTCATATGCTTTCCAGATCCTCATTTCAAGGCGCGCAAACACAAGGCGCGGATTGTGAGCGAGTCGCTGAATGCCGAGTATGCTTATAGTTTGAAACCTGGGGGACTGCTGTATACGATTACGGATGTGGAGGAGTACCACTATTGGATTTTGCGGCATTTTGGATATTACGACCAAGAGAAACTGGGGCAAGAGCAACAGGGAGAAGAAGAAATGGGACCGGAGAAGAGAGAAGGGTCCTCGGAGCTGTTTGAACGGTTGACGGAGGAGGAATTGGAGCAGGATGAGTGTGTAAGGGTTATGAAGGATGCTACGGAGGAGGGAAAGAAGGTTACGAGGAACAAAGGGAACAAGTATGTGGCTGTTTTCAGGAGGAAGAGTAATCCGGAGTGGATTTGATTGGTAGTATACTATGCGGCTAAGGAGAGACAGGCCTATTTTCTGTCCATTCGGAGTTCTTATTGGGATTACAAATTACTTTCTGAGCTAGCATTTACGGTTATATCGAAGTGGATCGAATATTTCGTTTCATAAATCTTTAATAACCTCACCAACATGACTTGGAAGAAAGGAAACCAAAAAGAGAGCCCACCAAATGCCATTGACTCGTAGAACTCGCCTGCCTATACGCAATTGGGTGTAGACACAAAAAAAAAAAAAAAGAATCAATGAATGACAGAAAGATGTTAGACGTCTCGCACATGCCAAATCTAGGGTTGCGTAAAATACGAATGGACGCTGCGTTTTGCGTTAAGTCATAAATCCTGACATAAGATATCAGGCCTGTAAAGGTCATGTCCTGGGCGAAGACTTCAATCGGATGCCTTCGCATCGTTCGCACACGGCCAGCTGAACCGGACCTCCGATGATCCGGCCTTTAGCGGTTCGTCTCGGCTCGCCTTCCTTGACAAAGTACCGACCTTCAGGACCGAAGCCATCGCCGCACTCATGGCAGACAAAACAGTTGTTGTGCCACTTCCCACCTACTGCCGTGACCACAATGTCATCAAGAACAGGCTTCTTACAACCCGAGCAATTAGGGGCAGTCCTGCGAGAGTGGCAGTTCAGACACCACGCATAGCCGTCTTTCTCCACGAATGGAGTATTCGAATTAAAAGGCTGAGAGATGGTTAGTAAAATTTCAAATGAAATATGGAGGATACATACATCGCCACATTCAGCGCAAAAGAAGTGGCCGACATGCCACTCGGCACCACAAGCGACAACCACTTCTCCTTCAATTGGAGTCTTGCAGCTCTTGCATCTGGGACTGAATAATTCATGAAAGTCAAGGTGGCAGTAAAACCTCAAAGAATGAGCCTCCTCGTCCGCCGAAGGATCTGCAAGCCGCTCCGCCCGCTTTGCATCTGGCTCTTGGTAGAATGCAACGCATTCTAGGGCAGTATGGCAATGGTAACAGATAAAGCACTCTGGGTGAAAGCGTGTCCCTGCAGCTGTAACAACTTTCCCTGCAATGGGAAGTGAGCACGATTCACACGATGCAGTGGGAACGCCGGCACGAGAGTATGTAGACATCCAACGATCTCGCGATGGCAAGAATTTGCTGAGCTCACTGCTGGGCCTCTGGCGATCCGGTTTTGGACTTGGTTTTTGCTCTCGGGACTTGCCAATTTCTGCTATAGTGGGTTCCTTTTCATCTGCTATGTTGATAACTGGAACAGAGGGTGGTTCAGATACCGCAATAGGTGGCGGCGAAGGAGCAGACTCGGGGACTTGGATTTCCGGTATTTCTCTCTTCGGTGGGCTCTGTGCTTCTGTGGGTTTCCAAGTCGGGTCGAAGCTGACAATAGGCCGACCAGTGCGGTCACTCACCGCAGTTGGCATCGGGAGCTTCGAGCTGCGGTCTGACCTCCTTTTGCTCGTAGCCGCCCTAATGTCGTCGCCACGGATTTCAAGCCCATCTTTTGTCGGTACCGATTCGCTGGTCTCCTGTGTCACATCGAGGATGGGTGGAGAGGGTGCGTTGGTTCTGTAGTCAGGATTTCGCGATTGAGTAGGAGGGTGTCTATGAAGCTCGAAGCGAGACAGCTTATCAACGAACGGAATGCTGCCAAAGCGGCTTGGTAAAGGCCGAGACCCTTGGGGAAGTGCATTGCGCGGCTTCGATCGGAGCACAGAGGAGTCGGACTTTGAGAGCATAGAGCGTTGGTCGTCATTGCGGTCAGGCTCCTCGTATATCTGGTCCTTCGGGTTCCTAAAAATACCTCGTGACGAGTCACAGTTAACTCCCACAAGCCCTAAGCCGTCATCGCTCGGCTGCTCTTGATCGCGCGGGAGTGCAAAATTAACCTTGAGGTTCTTTCTTGGGATCCCGCTTCTCTTGTGGACTGAACTCTCCTCGCCAAAGTCAGTGGTGTCTGACCCCGTTCCAGTTTTGGTGGGTTGACCTCTGAATGAAAGACGATGACTGTCACGCCAGGAGTTTCGAAATCCATTTCGTTTTTCTTGTGGTGGGCTCTGCTCTTCGGAGCTGTCGCCTGGCTTATTCACGTCTGGGTTACGATAGGGCGCATAGGGGTTTTTGAATTGAAGTCCTGGGTTTTGGTGCATCCAGACTAGTTCCGTAGCTTCGTTTTGTGCATCTTCGTGGATTCGGATTTCGTCATTGACCTCCATACCTTGCAATGCGTCACGTAAAGATCTTGCCTCCTCTCTTTCTATCCGTCGGTGAGGGCTCTCGCGATAGCTTGGCGGTTGAGAAGTCGGCGAGATACGAGAGAAGGCTCGAGTTGGGGAGACATTCTTTCGGACAGGAACAACCCTGGGCTCTTGAACTAATGGTCGACCGGTTGAGGTACCTACAGAGCTTCGGAACGAGACCGGTCGATGATTCGAGAGAGCACTGGAGGCACGTGGGCGTTCGATCTCGGCTGGCGGAGCTGCCGAAGCCGCTCTCGAATGTCCGTACATTGACATGGCAGATGTAGCGCGTGCTGGAAGTTCGTCTCGAGGCTTTGAAGGTGATTCTGTTCTGGATGGTTGTGGTCGGGAACCACCAGGACGTGTCGGCCGATTGGTTCGCAGGTCCTTTAAATAAGTCGCTGCAGGGAAGAAACCAGACAATTCATGAGCATGGAAAAGGTCACGGGAGAGAGCAAAATTCCGAAATTAAATCAAGCTCAAGGTGGTGTCAAGAGCATGAAGAATGCCAAGACTTGGGCCAGCAATGCAGACTCACCGATCTGATCGTTGGACATGTATGAGGGGCCGGGCGGAGTAACCTTCCGCTGGGAATCTCTGCCCTTGTTATGCTGAAGAGAAGATCTGTGGATCATTTTGGACGAAGATCGATGTTTTTAAATATCATATCAACTACGAGAATAGGCGTGAAACAGGAAATGTACCGGTGGTACGTGACAGGTCGTGTCGTGTCGGTCTGGATGATGTCGGCGATGAGGTACGTGGATAGGACCAATGAACGTCAAGGAGGTGGCTGGGAGAGAAGGAAATGGAAAGAGAGGGTTGGAACTGGGTACAAATGAACGTGGGCCGTTTCTCAGTCGGTGAGGAACTGTTTCAACAGGCAATGAGGTTGGAAAAATGAAAGAAAAGCTATATTGATGGCTGTTGTCGCAAATGACTGTAAACAAGCACCAGGATTGGGGTCGGGACCGGTGCCTCGGGCGATACAGGAGCTATGGCCACCAAAACACAAACAGTGCAAACACGTGAGGGGTGTTGCACGTTGCGAAGCATATCAGCTCCACCTCTGCGTTCTGCAGAGATGCCACAGACCCTGTTCTCCGTGATGTTGCATATCGCTGACCAATGCCTTAGCAAAGCGTCAGCCATTCTCGAGGCGATCGGGGCATAATATCCAGGCCCCAAGAAACCGGCAGAAATGAGACTCGCAACGGTCATTTCACGTGACGAGCACCACTGTTTTACTCGTCTTCTAAACCAGATTAGCGTACTGAATGGTCGTGCCTTCCTAATCCGGGTGTCGGCTCCTTCCTCCACCCTCTGCTTCGTGAGTTATACGGTATACAGTATAGACTGCGCGCGGCCTCTCGTTGGCCGAGACAACTACTCTCGAATGCCATGGGAAATCGACTATCAAATCAACAGTGTTTCCTGTCACTGTCACGGCTTGTTTCGCCTCCGCCGCTCATAGAGATCTCCGCACGACGCTTAACCGGCACCTTTGCCGATCCGCCTCGACCATGGCTGAGGCCCGAACTCCATACCCCAAGGCCCAAACCCACCTCAGATGGCCGGCGCGGGGCACCAATGGTAGTCTCGTTAGCGTGCGTTCGGACTTGTCGCCGGCCTCAAAAGGCTGGCTTTGAGGCTAGCCTTGCGGTTAGCTTCTATAATTTTTCCATGCCACCTCGGCCCTGCTTCCTTCTTCTCCCCGGGATTCGTCTCTGCTCTTTCCCTCCGTCTGTCGCATTTTTCTTCATCCAATTTGCCGTATACATAGCTGCGGTTTTCTCCCTAGGGCACCAGAGAGTCTTGCGCGGATCTGGTTAACGCTGCCCATGTCGAAGGCCCAGGAAACCGCCTCTTCTACTCTCTATCCGCTGGTCATCTTAGCCACTACCCATGGCAGATAACACTCCGATCGACATAATCCGCTCTCGCGATTATGACAATGACCTACATTTACAGGAATCTTCCAAGGAAATACGCCCTAGGAGCCTAAACCATGAGCAAACCACAGCTGCGCAAGAGAAAGCTGCAGATGACCTACCGCCGGATGGTGGATATGGCTGGGTTTGCGTTGCCAGTGTCTTCTGGATCAACGCCCATACATGGGGAATCAACAGCGTTGGTATTACAAGTTCGCGCATGCTATGATGATGCTAACATGTGCCATAGAGCTACGGTGTGTTCCTTGCTCACTATCTTGCCAATGAAGTGTTTCCGAACACATCACCTCTAATGTATGCTTTTACTGGCGGCCTAAGCATATCCTGTGCCCTCCTCGTTGCACCTTTGGCCACATACCTCATCCACCTCCTTGGAACCAGGGTGGTCCTAAATATGGGCGTTTTCTTTGAAACGCTCAGTCTAATAGGATCTTCATTCGTTACGCAGAGGTGGCAAATATTTCTTAGCCAAGGCGTTTGCTTTGGGTTGGGTATGGGATTTTTATTCGTTGGTAGCGTTGGGATTACACCGCAATGGTTCCATCGTCGGCGAGGCCTCGCTATGGGAATTAACGCCGCTGGGTCTGGGTTGGGCGGCTTGATCTATTCTCTGGCGGTTGGTGCGATAATACCAAGACTAGGGCTCAGCTGGGCCTTCCGGATACTAGGGATAGTTGCCTGCGTTGTGAACCTGGTATGTGCGAACTTACTCAGGGATCGCAATAAAGCTGTCGGAAGCCGTTTCAGAGCCTTCCACCTCCCACTGCTCAAACGGCCTCAGTTCCTTCTTTTTCTTGCATGGGGTGTTTTCAGCATGCTCGGCTACGTCGCCATCCTATTTAGTATGGCCAATTTTGCCGTCTCCGTCGGTCTGTCCGCTCATCAGAGCAGTATCATTGGGGCCCTACTCAACCTTGGGCAGGGTCTAGGACGACCTTTTGTGGGCATGTTCAGTGATAAGCTTGGCCGGATCAATATTGCGACCTTTCTTACTTTCCTCTGTGGTCTTTTTTGTCTAGTAATCTGGACTTTTGCTCGCAATATGGGTGTTGTCTCTTTCTTTGCCGTTCTCGTTGGCACGGTAGCAGGCACGTACTGGGCTACTGTAGCGCCAGTGCTGGCGGAAATAATCGACCTAAAGGATTTGCCTTGTGGTCTCAGCATCACCTGGCTCGTCCTCGTCCCACCAACGACCGTTGCAGAGCCCATAGCACTTTTACTGCGAGATAACAACTCCATTAATCGTGTTTACCTGCATGTCCAGATTTTCACCGGTCTCATGTACATCGCTGCTGCGGTGTGTCTTTGGATAGTGCGAGGTTGGAAGGTGGGAGACAATATTCGAGCTAAGCAAGAGCAGTCGGTAACTGCCCTAAATACAGACAAGAATGGCCAAGGTGTTGTTCTACAGCAGCACAGCAGCGAAACTGGTAACAACAGGAATGTTGAAGGCCATCCGCAGTTGTCAACCAAGACTGCAATCTGGTTACCCCATACACTCATCCGCCGGATGGTGGCAGCCAACAAGGTCTGAGATATCTAATTCAGAGTAGGTCACCTATCGATTGTAGATAGTAATAGAAGAAGTTTAGCTTTAGACTTTAAAGATGACACTGCACATTGATATTATCCATAGGTGTACGTGCACCTTAATATTGCACTGTGGAAATGTATCTCTTTCTCAATTGTTCCCATCAGACGCCATCCGATATAAGTCCTCAATAAAACCATCGAATTATAACTCGATGTCGTATCGCAAAGACACTTTCGTTCCTTTTTAGCTAAACAAACCTATCTAATTATTGCCGTTCAGTGTATCAATATCCGAACTCTCCTCTTTCCAACGCCCCGTCCGCTCTCCTCCTTTACAGAACTTACATTAACCTTGACCCTCTGGAACAGCTCAACAAGCATTGCCCGCTGCTCCTGACCCTTATCGGAAATCTTAAGCGTATATTCCTCGGGATCAAAATCACTCTCGCGCCTGGGCACAAGCTCTCTCCGCTCCTCAACAGTGCGCAACGCCTCATCACCCGGTAAAACGAAGTCCTCTAACCTCACAACACCCTCAATACCGAATCGGGGAACAAAAACCACGACCCCGTTCTCGAAAACGCGCATGACGTAGCCGTCTTCCTCGATACCGCTGTCGACTCCGTCCGCGGCAAGCTTCTCGCTGCGCGCTTTGAGTGCTTGTCCGACGTAGTATTCGATACTAGCGCGGCCGGCATGCTGTGCGTTGCGGTGGCGGTAGTTTATATTGCGGCAGATGTCTTCGAGACGGTTGCGAGTGATGGAACCCTCGATTGTGGCACGGCCGTCTTCACCTTCGTAGTTGATCGCTGCAGCGAGTTGGCGATGGACGAGGAGATCGGCGTACCGCCGAATGGGGGAGGTGAAGTGGGTGTATATGGGAGAGGCTAAACCGTAATGGCGGAATTCAGACTCGGCATGGGCGCCCGCACCAAAATATTCGGCTGATGTCATACAGCGGGTGGCTAGGATACGGACCAGAGTGTTGAAGAAGGGGTTCTGGGGGTCGGTGCAGCGGTCGAGGGAGTCAGCGAGCGCACCAGAGCTTGAGACGTCGAGGCGCATGTCTCGCTTTTTGGTGAGTTGGTTGATGAGCTCTTCGAAGTTTTGAGGTGGGGGTGTGGCGTGTCTTCGGAGCATGGCGGTTTGAGGGAAGGAGTTGTAGATTTTGGTTGCGACAGTGATATTGGCGTGAAGCATGAATTCCTCGACAAGGCTATTCGTCGCGAGCATAGCCTTGGTCTTGACGTCCGCGAGTGGATCACCGACCTCGTCGTTGTCTGCTTCGATGCGGACTTCCGGGGATGCGAGGTTGAGTGCACCAGCATCCATGCGCTTCTGGCGCAGGATCTTTGACATATGGAGCAGTGTGCGCATGCTTTGTGTCAATTCATCAGTCTTCGATGAATCATCAATCCGCAGCTGTGCTTGCTCGTAGCTGAAGGCTTCGCGCGATCGAATTACAGACTTTGTGAAGTCAGCAGAAACAACCTCTGCGTCCGGCGTCATCTCCCATAGAACCGAGAACGCATAACGTTCCACATACGGTTTGAGAGAGCATAAGTCTGTGCCCAAAAGGTGCGGAAGCATATCAATGCGCTTGTCGACCAAATAGACTGTCGTTCCCCGAACACTAGCCTCAAGATCCATGGCGTTGTTAGGTTTAACGAAATGGGAGACGTCCGCGATGTGGACACCCACTTCGAAATTACCGTTCGGCAGCTTTCGTGCGTGGAGAGCGTCGTCGATATCTTGGCATCCTGGAGGATCGATACTGCAAATGAGAAGGTCCCGGAGATCCCTGCGCCCTCTCCAACCGATATTATCCTTACTTTCTGGTACTCGCCAATCATGGCCCTCTGAAGGAAGGCAATCCAGTACGGACTTCGGGAAGGGTTTGTACTGCACGTCATATTCGAGTAGCAACGCTTCTGTTTCGGCCCCCTTCGTCTCCAACTCTCCTAGGGTCCGAATGAAGTGTCCAGTTGGATATCTAGAGTCGCGGTTCCAGCTGTCGATCGTGACCAGAATTCGTTGACCCAGTAGATCCGTAGCCTGCCGTGTTCGAACCCGGATCTTTGGAACTTTCTTGTCCATTGGGAGAACAAAAACATTCTGTTGCCGCCGGCCGGTGGTTTGGCTACTTGTTGAAGTCGAATCCACGGTTCCAACGTATTGGCGCCAGTTTCGCTTCACAACGCCGACAACCCTTGCGGTCGGTTGTGGTCGACCCTCGATGTTCTTTCCATGTGCCTGTTTAACCTCCTCCTGTAGTGCTCTCCGTTCCTTTTCAGTTACGACGGCTTCGTTGTCACCGGCTTCGGCGTTGTCATTCTTCGTGACAGTTTCTTCCTCCACGATTTTTGTTGACGGAGATTTCCACTGGTCCTTGGGCAATACTTCAATCACAACAACGTCTCCAGAGATAGCCCGGTTGCTGTTATGACGGCCCATGATAATCAGAGGTTTATCAAATGCCGCGACCTTAACTTGTCCTTCCAAGTAATTGTAAGGGGAGACATTGAAGACTCCTTGATGTAGGTTTCCGGCCCTGAGGCCTGTCACCATTTTCGACATTGAATAGTACTCTGGGTAGAAAAGTTCCCCCCGGGACTCCTTCGCCTCCCGAGCTTCTCTTGACTCGTTAATCATGTCGAGCAATCTATCCGCATCCTCCAGGCCACTGACATAGTTCTCTAAAGACAAGGCCGTCACGTTTTCTTCTTTGGCCTTGCGCAGGTTTTCCTTATCATCCGTAATGACCACTATTGCTGGGAGCGACTTCTCCTTCTTGCTTTTCGTCACTGCGCGCAGATGATCCATGTACCATTTCGCAACTGTTCTAACGGCTCGGTCGTTCCTATCATTGATCGACTCATCCTGGCCCCTCCTAACATGTGTTTCAAGGCGAAACTCGTTGAAGAAAAGGTAGAACCGTTTTTCGTCGGTTTTGATCAGGGCGAGCAATCGATTGTACAGTGGAAGAGACTGATTCTTCAGCTCCTCCAGAACCGTCTGAAGAATAATCACATCATAGAATGCCCCCGTATGCTCAAATAGGTCCATGCCATTCAATAGCGCATTTGTATCAGGTACGATGTAATGTCCGCGGGGGAAGGCAGTTGTTCCTGCAGGTTGCTCGGAGAGAACGAATTGCACAACTAGAGCGCTTCGCATTAGCAAGAGGTTTCTAAAATGTAAATTGAAGGATTTTCTCACTGTTCCCATTCGCGTCCGTCGGGGCGACTGATGGACATGTTGTACATAACCTCGACGAACAAGGGATATCCTGTCTTAAGTAGAGCTCGCGAACAATCTTTTGCACCTTTCCACTTTTTGTCGAGCGGACGAAGACTTTGCTGGTGACATTCGCAGTCGAGGGATCTGCGGAAAAGTCGCGCCTGAGACTCTTCATTTTGTTTGTTCCCTTCACACAGTTTCCGATCTCGTAGATCAGATTATCTTGAGAGCAGGGCTGAGTCGTTGTAATCGATACAAAGTCGGTGGGTGCGGGCGGTGCTGATCTGATAATTCCGCAGTCTTGGAGACTCTTCCTAATCAGGAAATTCTCCCGCAACTCCGACTCCGACTGCCTTGATCATCTCGGGCTTCACTTTGAAGACGTGATCTTCTACTTATCGAAGAACTTGTATCTATCTCCAAATCATTGCCCAATCTGTTAGAATGGCTATCGCAGTAAGTTAGTTATGCCTATAATTCTCTCTATAAGCATCTTTATCGCACAACTCCCTAACTGCTGATAGGCCGTGGGGCAACTATGTTCAACCGCGAGCGTCTCAGCCAATTTGGCCCAGTGTCGGACCCTTGTGCGGAAAGCAGTTGAAGCTGGAGCAAAGGTATCATGTATGCTGCCTTTTTGTTACGTATGCATTGTGCCTGACGAAATCTGCAATACAGGCATTATTCCTTCCAGAAGCAGCGGACTATATAGCATCATCTCCGGCAGAAAGTGTATCACTCGCCCGCCCAGTACAGGATAATGAGTTCGTCCTGGGTCTTCAAAGTGAAGCTCGAAATGGCGATTTGCATATCAACGTCGGCATCCACGAACCTGCATCAGACGGTCGAGTAAAGAATACTCTCATATGGATCGATAACAAAGGCGAGATAACGCAACGCTACCAGAAGGTCCATCTATTTGACGTAGACATCAAAGGAGGTCCTGTGCTGAAAGAAAGCTCGTGAGACTCTATCAGGTGGACTCCTACTATTGAACATTTCATTGACGCATGTAAAGGAGCGTTGAGAAAGGAACCGAGATCCTTCCGCCATTCGATACAGTAATCGGGCGTGTTGGTCTATCAATCTGCTTTGATGTAAGTTCCCCAGCCCAACCAGACTGCCAGACTGCCAGTAAGTATGTGATTGCTTATGGAAAATATCACAGTTACGCTTCCCAGAAATTAGTTTGGCTTTGAAACGTCAGAATGCCCAGATCATCACCTATCCGTCAGCATTTACCGTGCCCACAGGTAAAGCACACTGGGAAATGCTTCTTCGAGCCAGAGCGATCGAAACCCAGTCTTATGTGATAGCTGCTGCACAAGCCGGTCCGCATAATGAAACACGACGAAGTTATGGCCACTCTATGATTATAAACCCCTGGGGTGAAATCTTGGCTCAGCTCGCCGACGACTACCAGGAGCCACAAATCGCCGTCGCAGACATTGATTTGGATGTTTTGGCAAAGGTTAGGAGAGAGATGCCGTTACTCAGAAGAACAGATATATATCCAGAGATATAATGAAATTAAAGCCGGCCAGACATTTGCGTTATAATTAACAAAACATACCTGTCCTACTGTACAGTTCTTGTCATCTCGAATAGCCAGAAGATGTCTATGGGTAAACTTATTTTCTCTTCCCTTTTCATAGTTCTCTAAAACAAAGCGTGAGAGTGAACAGTTCATGATACAGTATGTCAGGATGCGCGCGGAGAACAAGCGAATTACAAGGAAAGCGAATGATGCAAGACAACCGACACCATCTAAGTACTGAACGGATCTTTACCGAGATAGGTGCAACCACTCGACCAGGATTGTCCTTTTTGATCACTCTATGTACAATGTACAATTAAATGGGGCGGCAACAAAATTCACTTTCGCTGCGGGTCCTCAAGGATACCCTCAGCTTCCAGCCTCCGTCGGGCCTCCTCCAGGGCCCATGTTTGTATCCTAAATTTCACGTTAGCCTATGCATTTCTTTGGTTGGGTATCGACGATAGCATAGCGAAAGATCCGCGACCGCTAAAGCTGGGCGCACATACGAGGTGTCAGGCTTGAAGACATATGCAATTCCGGCAACAAGTAGACTGCCGACAAATCCGTAATACCAAATGTTCTCCCAGCCCTCCTTCACGTACTTCTGGCCGGGCTTAACACCGAAGAGATACCCAGTCGGGGGGTCGTAGTGATCACCGTGGTCGGCCGCGCGGAGACTGCCTCGCGTGGAAAAACCCTGGATGTTCTGGGGGCTGCGGCGAATACAGCGAGCGCGAAGACATTGTGACAATGGGCGAACAGTCATCTTGAATATGAAGATCCTGCGTTGTAGCTAATAACCGATTGAGGTAGACAGTGGCGGTTGAGACCCCTGTCGAGTGAGGGTGGCTCGCGGAGAACAAATTGGTCAGGCTTCGGTTTCTTTTTCTTCGGAAGGTGGTGAGAGTAGACGGTCCAATGTATGAACCCCAAGGAATATTCGATTGCTCGCGTCGCAGTAGTGACTTGTCGAAGTAGAGGGGTGACGAGATGAGCCGGTGTCGATATTCAGAAGCCGCAAAAGGCCGATGGTGCCAAGCGACTAGTCCTATCTGAGTAATATCGCAGTCCCGCCTTTCTGCCTTACAAAACAGGCTAAAATATTGCCTGAGGCATAAATATATAGTACTAAACGCGTCGACGCGTTCAGGGCACCAGAGTGTGTAATGACCGTGCTCTCGGCGCTTGGATTGAGCCTTGAACCAACAACAGTCCTGATTATTCTCTTCCTGCACTAGCCATTCATCGACAGATCATTCTTCCTATTAAATCCTCTCGAATTGTTCGCGCTCTCTACTACGAGGCCGGGATCCCCTCGAAATGCCCTGCGCCAAACTACCTGCGGGGAAAAGAGTGTCAGCATGAACCCCATTTATAAGGGACCACAGCCAATTCCAGCCTCGACAGCTTCACGCTCGAAATTAGATAGCTTCCGATACAGAAGCGATAACGAGAATGGTACTAAAGGACCGATCATGAAGACATCCCCGCAAAAGGGCCATACAAACAAAGAGAACCAGGCATCCTGGGTAAACGGGGTGCTGGAACAAGAAGAATCGAAGCAGAATGACCAGCAACAATCACAAGGGATTGCAGAGAGCAAAACAATAAAAGATTGCCCACAGACGCCTGGTAATAGGCTGCCTTTGGCTGACCTTATCGGCAATGCAGAGGACGCTTTTAGCCGAGCGCCTGTAGGGCAAGAATTTACGCCAGAAGACTACGTTATTTGGCAACATGCTCCTCCTAGCTCGAACCCAAGCACTCAAACACCCGCAACGCAAAGCAAAAAGCGTCGCCATAGCGAATCTCCGAGCAGTTCTCCGTTAGCCGGTTCCAAGGGTGCCCGAAAGGGATCTTTTGACATGCAGTCTTTCCAGGCTTTGCTCAAGACGCCACAGAATGACCTCGCCGCAGAACTTTGGAACAATTATGTCGCCAAAACAGGTACACACGTTCCAGATATACAACAGCCACGCTTTGCGAATCTTCTATCGTCCTCCCCACATACACCCGGATCGGCAAGGACAGGCCAGGACTCTTCAGGGTTAAGACGATCAATCAGCTGCAATGCCGAGTGGCCTAGCTCTACGGCGAAGAGGAGGAAAATAGAAGAAGCAAGTCACCCAACAAAAAAAGGCCGGACTATATTTTCACGATCGAGAAGCAACGTAATGGTTCCAAAAGATCTCAAAACCTCCAACTTTAGCTCGCTGGTCAAAGCGATGGAAAGGAGTCTCAAAAAGTCCCCTTCCGAGAAAGCGGGCGCCCCGAAGTCTACTCCAACGACATTACACAATAAGACACGTCGAAGTCGATCGGCATCACCATTGGAAACAAAAATCACCAAACCTGCTGTTAGGGGGCCCAACATGGATGAAGATATGGTTGATGCCCCTGGCGCTCCCACGAATAAGAAGCCTTTGCAAGAGTCGTCATCCGATTTCGGCGACGATGACTTAGATGACGAGTTCCTTGGATTAGCAGAAGCTTCGATGGATCCTTTCGTGGAGTCCACTGGGATAGTGGACACGAAAGGAGTACTTGGTACCACATATGGGCAAAGCTTATCTTCAAGTAGGGACAGCCAATCTTCTGACAAGAAGGATCACGATTTACGTGGGCAATCAGATAAGGAATCGTCACACAGCACCGACTATCAACTTGACGTTGATGAGTTTGACGACGATTTTGAAGGATTTGGGGATAATATCGATGAGATCCTCGCCGGTTGTGATCAAACCCCAAGTTACAAGGGCCCCGGCGCCATTCCACAACATTCTTCAGTACCAAAGCATCCGCTCCCGCACGGACGTACGGAAATGCCGGTGGAAATTGCAAATGGACTGCAAAACGAAGCGAAAGAACAGTTTACAACTTCCAGCGATGAATTTGACAACGACGAGTTTGATATGGACTGCTTTGACCAGCCCGTCCCACAAGGTGAAGACAGTCCAGATGATGTCCGTGGCTCTTAGTGAATATACTCATCAGGACTTTGCTAAGTATTCTATAAATAGAACTATAGAAGTCGCAAAGCTATCAAGCGTTACTTGATTGTGGATGTTGCTGATTCTACCTATACTACTCTGAAAGGGCGTCTACAGCCGGAGAAGGTTTGCTGCTGCCCGCGCTTATAATGCCTCATCCTGAACTGACTTTGTCAAAAAGGTCCTGTCAGTACAGGATGAAACCAACAAACGTAAGAAAGTCATCGTCCTTCGGGACTCCTGGTTCGAGAGCCCGTGCGATAAAGAATCCTATATACACTTGATCGGCGAATTTGATGCGATGGGTCATTGCATCGTCACTGACGCTCAAAATATGATTATAATTCACCCTGACCACCTTATATCCGCCACAGTCATAGCAGACTCAATCAGCTGCCAGCGACGAGCAGTGCTACAGGATCGTATCAAACGAACATCTGATATTGGCAAGCCGCAAGTATTCGGCAACATATTTCACGAGGTCTTCCAGGAGGCTATGAAATTAAATCAATGGGACACGGCATCCATGCGGGCATTGATTGAAGATGTTGCAGTCAAACACATGGAAGAACTCTATCTGATTCACATGAGCCTCAATGAAGCTGTTGATCATGTCATGGCCAGGATTCCCGGCATACAAAACTGGGCAGACGCCTTCCTCCGACCAAAGCCAGGGGTAAGTGCAGGCGTCAAGACCGTATAACACTTCTCTATCTAACACGGGATAGACACAGTCATTTGTGGAGGATAGAAATAATTCGAAACTGAAATTGAGTGTCAACAAACTCCTGGAGGTGGAGGAGCACATCTGGTCACCGATGTATGGGCTCAAAGGCAATATCGACGCCACTGTTCAAGTTGCCTGCAATGAAGGGGATGGAGATAGAAACCTGATTGTGCCCCTCGAACTTAAGACCGGCAATAAAGAGACGAACCAGGCTCATCGAGCTCAAACTGCGTTGTACACCTTGTTACTTTCCGATCGTTACGGTAAGTACCATCCGAGCATTATGTTCTGAATAACATTTACCGATAGTTCTCTGAACAGACGTGGAGGTTACGTTTGGCCTTCTATATTACCTGGAAACTTCGAAAATCATGCGAATTCGAGGCATACGGCACGAACTCTTGCATATGGTACAGGAACGCAATCGTGTTGCCGGGTATGTGCGGCAGAGGTCACACCTGCCCCCGATGATCAAGAGGCCTTCGATGTGCAATAGGTGCTATTCAAAGACGGCTTGTTTCATCTACCACAAACTTGTCGACGATGGAGACGGCGAGACCAGCGGCCTTGGCGACGAGTTTGTGAAAGCAATGGAGCATTTGAATCCATCGCACCGCGACTTCTTCCGAAAATGGGATGACCTCCTTACGAAGGAGGAAGTGAGTATGATGAGATTCAAGAGGGAACTGTGGACACTGCTCAGTGATGAACGAGAAGCGCTTGGACGGTGTTTTGGCAATATCGTGATTGAGCCTGGAACAACTTGCGAAGACAAGGACGGAACGAAGATCAATCGACACCGCTATACCTTCATTAAAAAGCAACAGTCACCATCGTTTTCGTTCACCGAATCCCAGATAACTGTCGGAGAGCCCATTGTTATTTCAGATGAAAAGGGTCATTTCGCGCTGGCCAATGGATATGTTGTGCAGGTCAGCCCTCGGCGCATCACCGTCGCAGTGGATCGAAGGCTTCACAGTGCTAGAACAAGGTCAGATGGTTTCGATGCTAAGACGAACCAGTCATTCCGAGGCATCATGGAAATTACGGATGATAACGCTCCTTCTACCGCATCCCCAATAGAACCAGGAGAGGAGATACCTTATCGATTGGATAAAGATGAATTCAGCAATGGCATGGCTATTGTTCGAAGCAACCTTATCGCTATGATGGAGAAAGATCTGTTTCAAGCCGGCCAGCTGAGAAAGCTAATCGTTGAAGAAGCGCCGCCTGAATTTAAAAACAAAGTGCCTCAGTTGTCCGGTTTGGACAAGGCAGGCCTAAATGTCGACCAGAAGCAAGCAATAAACAAGGTTATGAGTGCACAGGACTATGCCCTGGTTCTGGGGATGCCGGGAACTGGCAAAACAACAACTATTGCCCACATCCTTCGAGCTCTGGTTGCTCAGGGGAAAAGTGTCCTCTTGACTTCCTACACACATACCGCAGTCGACAACATCTTGCTGAAGATTCGAGATGACAATATGCGCATTCTCCGCATTGGAGCAGGGGCAAAAGTACATCCGGATGTTCAACAATTCGCTGAACTCGCAGCTACACCCAAGAAGAGCATTGAGGAACTACAGGCTGCATACGAAGACTCACAAGTGGTTGCCACTACTTGCCTTGGGATCGGCCACAACATATTCAATCAGCGCGTCTTCGACTACTGTATTGTTGACGAGGCATCCCAAATAACGCTACCGGTGTGTCTAGGACCTATCCGGATGGCAAAGAGGTTTATCCTCGTTGGGGACCACTATCAACTTCCCCCACTGGTGCAAAACAAGGAGGCACAAGCAGGCGGACTTGATGTCAGTTTGTTCAAGCTACTATCCGATACGCACCCCTCGTCGGTGGTCAACCTTGAACATCAATATCGAATGTGTGAAGACATCATGTTCCTCTCAAACACCTTGATCTACTCAGGTCGCTTGAAGTGCGGTACCCCAGAAGTTGCTGCGCGCTCCTTGAAGATTCCCAACATTGGCGGTCTCAAGCAGCACCACCTTAATGACTTCTGTCAAACAAGTCGCAGCCGCCAATTGTGCTTGGGAACAGGCCAAGGCCGCTGCTGGCTACGTGATCTGGTTGATCCCTCAACTAAGACTTGCCTCGTCAACACTGACACGCTTGGGACAGGCGCTCGAGATGTTGTCAACGGTTCACGGATTGTGAACCCTATTGAAGCAAACCTATGCACTCAGCTTGTGGAGGCACTTATATCGTGCGGCATTCCGGCGCGGAGTATCGGCGTCATCACATTCTACCGCAGTCAACTCTCACTTCTCAAACAGAACCTCCGACACCATTTTCCAGGGCTTGAAATGCACACTGCAGACAAATTCCAAGGACGAGACAAGGAAGTTATTATCTTGAGCTGCGTACGAAGCAACCAGGAAAACTATGTCGGTGACTTATTGAGTGACTGGCGCAGAGTCAACGTTGCCTTCACACGAGCACGCACCAAACTCCTCGTCTTAGGAAGCAAGAGCACCCTCCGCAACGGGAACGAGCTTTTAGGAAAATACGTGAAGCTGGTGGAGCAACAAGGCTGGACTTATGACCTGCCAAAAAGCGCCGTGGAAAATCACATATTCGATGACGTCCCTATTTCAACATACGACCGTTTCACGCCGAGTCCCAAACAGAGTCCCTCGGCGAAGAAGACGCCTCGCAATCCATTGAGTCCCGTTCAAGATCGCCTATCATCGTCGGGGCTCAAAAAGCCTGCGAAGAGGGGTCTGAAAATCTTGAGTGGTCAAAAGATCCTTGGGAATAAACCAGTGTTGCAAGATGTGGTTAACGATCTTGTGGGGTGATCGGGGGGTGGTTATGCTTTTGGTTTTGAATCAATTCATGTGGCTTTTTTTTGCATATGTTTACAATTTCTTAATGAGGATATCCATAGGCATTGGGTTGGTTTATTGTCGGTTGGGTTTCTACTGAATTGTATAACTTGGTTTGTTGGATAGCAACATGTGATAGCTTATGATCAAACAGATGTTCAACTACATACCAGTTGATAATCATGATTCTCAGCAGCCTGCGACTCCAACTTTTAGCGGTTCCAGACGTTGGTATATTAGTCAATTCCCCCCAGGGAATATATTGTGCCATCAAATTACCAGTTTCCAGGAGTAAAGCCCTAAGCTAAAGCAAGATGTAGATGCCATGGTTATGCAGAGCAGTCTTTGTTTGAACTGGCGCCTATGGCAGGGTCCGAGCAAAAGTTCATTTCTATATTATTGATGCACCAACATACTCCCAGCAAATAAAGTGCCGAGGATCCTGGGCCTTCTCATCTTTCTCCTCTGAAGTAGAGCTGCCTGTATTAGAGGAGGCTACCGCAGGCAACGCCATGATCGTATACCCATCCCTAGCCTCTACGGCGCCTCTTCCTAGGGCACCCGCAGAAAGAGAGAACCAAGTCGGAGCCTTGCAGACCCGGGCGGCGGTTTCTCGGCTGCGTTATTTCAATTGTCAGCATGCTATTCATTCCCTGCGTTCGAAGACAGAATAGGTTGGAACATACAAAAGCGTAATGAATAGATGCATTATCCATTTTGGAGGAATAAACCCATGCCACTTTAGACTGACTAGATCAGAAGCACTTGCATCGCCTATCTCTGGTGCATCGTATCGGCACAGATACGGGTCTATATCGTCATCGGCAGAAACTCGTCGAGACCGAAGAGATACCAAGGCTAACCACTCAGAGACATCAACACAGAGGTCTTTCAACTCTGATTCGGACGTTTCGTTTGTGAGTTTTATGTCAGAAAATGAGGGCGTTTTAATGTTTTCTTTGGTTGCGTAGACTGGCTCGCAAGAGATTATTTCAGGGTGGTTGCCCTTTAAGGTCGTGTCATCTATATTCCGTTAGCATTGACCTGAATAGGAATGTTCTAATGCCCAGCACCTTTGGCAACACCGAGCGATTCCGTTCCTAGGTCAAAAAATAACCATGTTACAGGATCGTTTAGGACATTTTTAAAAGCCCACTCTATCCTCTGAAATCCCTTTTTGCCATGCAACATTGACGGCAACCGTAGGTTAAGTTCGACCACTGCAAAGATCATCAGTTTGGTTGCTAATGAAAAGATCATATATACCGCGTAAGGGACAAGCTTACGGAATCTTTCCTTTTTATGTTTCTTCCCACCATGGCGGACGGGCTTTCCGGTCAGCCCAGTCCTCTCATAAACCTCCTTACCCAGTTCAAGTTTTAATACGCCTGGTGCTCGAGTCAGCCAAGTTTGATTGTGAGAATAGATTCCAATTACTTACCATCTACGAGAGTAAAGACGCTGTCCAGCCCTGATCGGCCCTCAGATAACATAAGAACATTTCCTAAAACAAAAATAATAGTGAGCAAGCAATAGTTTGGCGCATGGATATGCAAATGACAATGTCACTTCACATAATCTGTCACAGTGCACAAGGTGTCGAAGCTGTTCAAGGTCATGAAACTTGTACAGTACCTTTTTTTATGTAGGTGTTAAAGAAGCCTTCCTCTATCAAAGAGGAAAGAGTCATAGAAATACGAGCATATCGAAGCTTCTGTAATTTGGAGTTCAATGAGCTCTCGATGAATGAGAAGGCCTTCTTGGTCAGGGTGACCTCAACCTTAGTAGGCAGTCAGTGAATGGTTATTATGTTGAAACAGACGGGGACCGGGGGAGATTGAGGTACCGTATGCACGAGTGGATGGCTTAGAATCGTGGAGAATGGAGATTTCTTGGTGGGGGGTTGTTTAGGATCAATGAATTGAGGCAGTTGAGCTACGGTGGTGTAGCATTTTTCGTGCCCAGAGGCGTCATCATCCTCTAACCCAAACATTATAGATTCTCGATTGTATGTTCAAGTAAATAATACCCGATAGCTTGGACGTGAAAGGAATTTAGGAGCTATGTCGTAAAGCGCTTTTTTTTTTTTTTATTTCTGTCTTCAAGGATTGATATGACAAAAGATTATCAAGCATGAACACGAACTCCGGGATCATAAATCCAGCTTTATCAAGGATTATTATGTGTCCAGACACCCAAAAATGTGATAATTATAACAAATCCTGAAATATCAAGTGTGAATGTACAAAGGTAGATACAGATAGTACGGGATTCTAGGAGGCGTTCAAGACTTCGAAGAAACTTTCCGCCTCAGGCACCGAGGCCTCAATGTCACGGGCGAGACTCCGAAAATCATTGGTGATGGTCCTCTCAAGCTTCAAGCTCCGCCCGGTTCTAGCAACCCGGTTTCTACTCCTATTTATCAATTGCTCGCTATATGCTACTGTTGCGACCGCGTTTTTGTATTTCTCCCTACCTGGAAACCCTGCAGTCCCACGCGCAAACACTCCCGCAAACGCCCGCCCCGAGGGGCCTCCGCTGGCTACACCAGTAGTATACAAGAATGGCTCCCCCGCGACGGAATCTACTTCCCAAGGAGCGCTTCAGCTTCGCCTTCGGATCGCTTAGGACACAAAGCTATCATGATCCGGCTGCAAAAGGACCTGGTTCTCATACGTACGTCCGCCAGGGAGAAACAGATGTCGGCACCTCTACAAAGGAAGCAGAAACTCACGCTTATAGGATAACACAGAATTCGCTCAATCGCATGGAATCCTACCGGACAGCTCGTTGCTACAGGATCTGCAGATCGCACACTTCGAATATGGAATCCTGAGCGCTCGCAACCTAGGTATTCCACTGAACTACGTGGTCATACCGCGGGTATCGAAAAGGTTCTCTTTAACCCCGCGCGCGACTCAGAGCTAGCAAGTTGCTCTAGCGATGGCACAGTACGAATATGGGACGTGCGCTCAAAAACATGCGTGAGCCATCTAGATGTCGGGGGGGAGGCATTTACTTTAAGCTGGTCTGCCGACGGCAAGGTCCTTATCGCTGGTAGAAAGGTAGATATCACTCTTGCGCGACCGCCAGCCATTGGATCTAACGCATACTTCATAATGGTAGGATGATACTCTTGTACCGATCTCCATTGAATCGGCTTCATCACCCAATTTCTCCGTCAGTGACAGCACCTCCAAATCGAGCATATACAAGACTCTCGATTCCCAACCCCAGCCAATCCAAACCAACGCAACCACGTTCTCCCACCACATCCCAACTAGCGAGTCTCCCGATCTCCATCTCTTCGCAACGACTGGCGAAGGCACCGTCAAAATAATGTCCTACCCCTCCTTCGAAACCCTCCACACCCTCTACGCCCACACATCGGCCTGCCTCTCTATCGCCCTGGCCCCAACAGGCCGCTACCTCGCCATCGGTGGCAGCGACGCCCTTATCTCTCTTTGGGATACAACAGACTGGATCTGTCGCCGTACTATCTCAAGTAGCAATGGTGGCGCAGTGCGAGGGGTAAGCTTTAGCTTCGACGGACGCTTCATTTGCGGCGCATGCGACGAATCTGGTTGTGGCGGCAACGGAATTGAAATCTTCCACGCGGAGACAGGCGAGAGCGTGCATACAGTGCCAACAGGGGGAGGATCAAATACAGGGATCTCCGCTGTTGCGTGGCATCCATCAAGGTATTGGTTGGCTTACTCGACAACCGCGGATTTCTCGGGCCCGGGTGGGCTGAGGATTGTAGGAGCTGCGGGTGGTGGCAATTTATAGTGCCGATTCCCCTGAATGCGCTGATGATGAGCCTTTTTTTGGCCATGATTAATGTACGGGTATGAAAACCATGAATGGGTGAGAGTATTACCCTTATGCAATATATATACTACTATCCGAGATGAAATACGAACGTGACAACTCACCATATAATTTGTCCCCTGGGCATTATGATCAACGTTTAAATCTAGAGACGAGATTCCATTATAATTATTAGTATTTACAAAATACACAACCAACCAACCCAGATCTACGATGCTGTTCCCAGACGCTATCAGTCGCTGGCCTTAGTAAAACACCAGAATCAGAACTCCAAATAGCCCCAGGCTTAGTTTCACAAGTCATAAAGTATATCGTAATAGGTAGATAGGGACGTATGTAGGTTTGAAAGTCACAGGTGTGTTATCACGATCAAGGATTCCAACCCCCAGAGCCCATTATATGAGCCCATTGAGCACCATTGAACCCATCCAAATCTGTTGTCATCAGGTCGATGGCCTCTGCATTGGGGTCGTTAGGATCTCCGGTAACATTAATGGGGAAGTCCCAAGTGGAAGGCATATTCTGCTGTGGCCTTTCTGCGGCGGCTGAGGAATGTATTGACCCCATGGAAAATAAAGGGTTATGGTTGGTACTGGAGTTTTGATTTGAGGATTCGATGAACTGGTTCAGGCTTGTTGCATCGAATCCTCCCGTTGCTGTTGCCGTTGCTGAGTCTTGAACCGAGGTATCTTGTGGTTGTGACGAAGGTTTGGAGCGTTTTGGGGATGAGGAGTTGTCGGTTCTCATAAAGGATGTGTTAGATGAGTTCATGGTTGATGGGGTGGAGCTTTCTTGGGCGGAATTCGTTACGTCGTGAAAGCGAGAAGGAGGCTCGATGTCGAATAGGACACCCGTGCCTGTGGTGTTTTCATTAGGGTTAAACGTGGCTTTGCTGAAGCCCGGAAGGTTGCTGAACGAGCTCAAATGTGGCACTGTCGAAGCCGATGTGGAGGTTGGCTGTCGCGAGGGCTGGGGACGTGGGCGGGCGGGAAGACAAGCAGGAAGGTTAGCCCGGTTATCAGGTTTCGAACTTGGGTCCCATGACTGAGCATTGCCTCCGCTACATCCTTTACCTGAGAGGAGTGAACGGTGGAGTGTCCCAGTATTTGGGGCTGTCTGTGTGGCCATAAGTTTAGCTAGATGTACTGTCGTTAGAAGGAATATGTGCATTACCTCTCCATATGTATTGCCTGCAAAAAAAGACCTTCGAGCCTGTTGTCCAGTCGATGGTAGCCGGATATCTTGGAATGGAGTTCCTTCGATGTCAACTTCTAGCTGACAAAGGAACGACTCGGTAAGAGGGTTTTGATTCTTCAGAGCGTCGAGAACGACGAAGACAAACTGCAACGAAGCGCGCGCGGCCGTGTCATCAGGGCGGAATTTCAGATATTGTACAAAGACACGAGCAGCGACATAAACACAAAATGAAATGAAAGGGTTCATCTGAAAGCCCGTTAACTTCCGCGATGATATACACGTAATTGCGTTAACTTACTTTGCTCATGTCCATGGAACTAACCATTTTCATGATGCTTGATATTTGATCAGCCGCGACAATACACCTTCGTTTGCTTTCCAGAATAATCTGTTCCGGCATGCGGTTTTTCTCGGCTTTGAATATCGCCGCTTGGTGGAGACATATCGTGGATGTGTGGACAGCCAGGTTGCAAAATAGAACGTTCGCATCGCCCATCCCAGCAGGGAGTCGCAAGTGGCTCGGCATTGACAGCGCGAAGTGAAGTAAAATATTATCATGGGACCTATGACGTTGCCAAAAAACTCCGTTGAGATCATTGTCGTTGTCCTGGGGCTCGGGACGATGCAGATGTGTCAGGTTTCGGCCCAGCAGGCACGAGACAAATGCCACGCTTGCGAAGGGCGATAAGGTGGACAGATCCTCGCCCATTAAAACGTCGCTTAGGCGCGAGGTCTGCTCTAATTTGCCACTGATGAATGCTTCTTCACTCGCTGGGAGGTTTGTTAAGATCTATTGGTCACTGGTTAGTCCCCTTGATCAATGGTTAGTTATGTTGGGCACAACTGACATCCCGCTCATCTATACAAGTGGGCCAACCAGTCCCAATGCTTGCATATCTGTCAACACAGAACGTCATCCAGAAGACTCTCCGTCGCTCTTCCGTCTCCGTCCAATCTCTCGCTGGTGGTAAGCACTGCTTAACCTCGAGGCCCTCGCCATCTAGACGATGCAACCCAAGCATAACGGCTAGCCTAGAACCTGACCCAGCGCTTAACCATGCCCTAGGAAAAAACATCATTTTATACTCGTAGCAACCTATCAGTAGCCATGTTTGACAATGAGCTAAACTGAGAATACTTTCCCCAAGGCCTTTCATTTGGTCCAATTCAGCGTACTTCCGAGCACGCTCGTAAAAGAGTGCATGCAGGTTGGAGTATTTTTCGCTGACAGCCGCTGCATGGGCCCAAACGATGTATTGTAGACATGCTGGAGGTCGCGAAGTAGGGGCGAAGTTCATGGTGGCCATATATCGAGGACGATGTATTACTGGCATAAAGGCATGGGTCTTCTCGAAATAGATTTGGTTCCTGGAGAAAGCATGAGAATTATGGGCACAAAGAAAATGCGGAGACAATACATACAGCTCTTCAATAACCTCACGCGCAGGAAAAGGCTCCTCCAGCCCCAAACTAATCATATCCCATCCGAAGCTACTTGTTGCATCAACTCCCTCTGGTGTAAATGATGGGGGTAGCTCAGTCACTTGCTGGCCTTCTACCGGGGACGTTGAGTTGATTGAGTTGTGGATGCTAGTTCCCATCACATGCAGGCCGGTACCGGGAGGCTCGTTTGGCATTCTGATAGAAAAACTTTGTTCTTGATTTTGGGGCGCACTGGTACTGGGTTCCTGGGTTTTCAATAGGGTCTCAACCTGGGCTAGATCACAGGAACAGAGTTAGCATCAACTCCATAACCATGCAGCGTCCGACGCGAAAACGCACCTAGCCTGGCCTCCAACTGCTTCACATATCCCCTCTTCGGTCCACTCTTCTTCCGCGCCTCATCGTATGTGCATTCATGGCCTAGGCGTGAGCAAGTTCCGCAGCTGGGCTTCCTCCCATCGCATCTGAGTTTCCTCCGCCGACAGACAGCACATGCAATGCGCTTTGGGCGGGGGACGTAGCTGCTGTCGCCATTATTGGAATCCGTGGCGGCTTGGCCAGAATTCTGACTTGTGGGATTTTGTCCAGAATGCGAAGATGGGATACTACCGAAGTTGATCTCCGGCTGGTTTTGATCGTCGAGATAGCTCGCCATGGTCGGGTCGTGGGGCAGCGGCGCTGCGCTACGGGCGCGAGGTTTGGAATGTCGGCCAGGAGCTGAGAGTCAGAGGTGCTCAACCTCAATCGCAAGTGGAGTGCCAACAGCCTGGAGACCCCGCATGAGAAACAAAGTGAAGCTGATAACTGGTCAGGGGATAGTTAACAGATGGCTTGATGATTAAGACAAAGTGAGGGAATAGGCAGCACCACTGCGCCACGGCCGGAGCTGCCATCGAAGTTCGGTCCCTCGCCATTTTGGGGGAAAACCAATGCGGATACGAACGACGCCACGCATCAATTCATCGCTGGCACTGACATTTTGTAAGTTCGACCAGTGACAGCTACAAATTTACGTCCTTTAGGAATAGCTGGCGTGGGGTTCTTACCAACGTTGTCGCACAGGCATATGCATCAGGATGCGGCTCCGCCTCAGCCTCCCAACGCTTTACTGATAGATGTCCCAGAATCAACTACAGCCCGATAACTTCAAGGATATAACAACTAGCGAGCAGGCTTATGTATTTCTATCGTAGCCCGTAATGTACAAATTCAACGCCGTCGCAGAAAGAACCATGAACGAACTCAGTCCAAGCATAACAGCGGGATAGGAATTCCTAGACAAGGCGACGGGGCCTGCATTCAGTAGGCAAACATTTGTATAATACAATAATTACAGAAAACGGAAGAGAAGAGCTCCATAGGTCCCGGTTGAGACGAACGCGAATGCGTCTAGTGGTATCCTCTGCGGCGCTTGCCCTGGTTGCGGACTCTGGGGATAACAACGGCCTTGTTGACCTTCCACTTGGGCCGAGTCTTGTATCCGGATTTCGCCTGAATGGCCGGTTAGCATGGTGTATCAACAGGTGAGGTAACTGTGAAAGAAGCGCGAGTTTACGTACCGGAAGACCCCAAGGACTCTTCGGGTCAACATTACCCTTGGACTTGCCTCGTCCACCACCGTGAGGGTGGTCAGCGGCGTTCATGGCAAGACCACGGACTGTCGGCCGGATGTTAAGCCAGCGCGATCTACCTGCCTTTCCTAGTTGGGTATACTTATAGTTCGGGTTGCTAGCGACACCGACGGTGGCACAGCAATCTTTATGGATGATACGGACCTCACCACTGGAAAGCCGGATGGTGACATGGTTAAGAGTGCGTTCCCGGCTTTGTTTTTCGCGCTGCGTCAATGGCTTCTGTTCTTCTGTTTCGCTTTCGGTTTCCTGCTTTTCTTTGTCGGCTGCGTTCACCTGGTTGACACCTTTGGAGATGAGCGTCCCATACGTGCCAGCGCTACGGCAAAGTTGTCCACCGCCACCTGGGCGCAATCCGATGTTGAAGATAAGTGTTCCAACCGGGACCATGTGTAGAGGCAAGCAGTTACCTCTCCAGGCAGTTCGGGCAGCCATCACACCGGGGTCAACAGTCCCTCCCATGCTCTTCCAGAGGTCTTCAGGGATACCAGCCATGTAACTCTGCACAACATCGCCCTCCCTCAAACCATCTGCAGCCACGATATAGCTCAACTTTTGTGTTTCTTTGCTGCGAACTAGTGCAATGTGGGCACTCCGTCCGGGGTCGTGTTCAATGCGCTCGACAAGATGCGGACCAGGGGCGTCTCGTTTGAAGTCTATGATTCGGATACGGCGCTTGTGTCCACCACCGTGATGCCGCACGGTAACTCTGCCCGTGTTATTCCTACCTCCCTTACTGTGTCCACGTTTTGGAAACGTCAGCTTGTGTACCGGTCGACCCTTCCACAGATGATCGTTTACGGGCCTTCGCAAGTGTCGAAGACCAGGCGTACGCGGTGTGTATTTTCGCATGTTAATGGTAGAGTCCAGGCGAATAGGAGGAGGAGCGAATGCAAGGCTGGGATCGAGGTCGGAGCTTGAGGCAGGCTCTGTTTGTTGCTGAGCACCTGTAGAATAGGCGCGCACCGAAGGCGAAGACATGCATCTGAATGGCAGCCGAATGCCCCTCAGGGCGATCCGATGTTGAAGCATATTGCACAATATGCTGTGTGGAAAGGGAAAATCTGGGAGGGTGAACCAACTGGCCCCAGATGCGGAAGTCGTATGAGTCGAGACGGGTCTGATTATTGCTCAAGCATGCTCGCACATATGTCGAAGTACGGTCAATCCGGCAGGAGCGTTGTCGAGGCGCCGTGACGAATTGCAACTGTCAACAGCTCTGTCCGCTCCAGCTGAGCAAAAATGTCTCCGGATGATTTGCGGATGTGGCTGTGTAATATTCACGTGATCCTGCACCGCCATATACCAGGGCAATGCTGTGGCTGAAGTAAAATCACGGGACCACGCGCGTCGGGGCGACGAGCAGCAGTTGCCCAGCAACGGGTTATTGTTTTGGTGATCGTGCCGCGCTGCTTCACGTTTTGGCGCGTTACGTTCGACCTCATCGCCTTGACAACTTCCGCTCCGCTGGTGCCTTCCCTACCCTGACCGTACTATTACCACTATACCACCCCCTTTCTGCACCAATTCTTGAGTCCGTGAAGCGTTAATTTACGCTCCCGTACAGTACCAGCATCTGAGCAGCATCAGCTCTCTTTTATTCGACTTCTTCCCCCCTCTCTTCAATCCCTCTCGTCTTCACCATCACGAAGTTTTCTTCTTTTCTCTTCTCAAAAGCTCTTGGAAAGTCCATCCCCAACGTACATAGCCAATTATTGGGCGCATCTGCATATACCGCGTACATACTCACGCCTTCACGACGTAATTCCTCGCGACTCGACCAAGTTGTGCTGTGGGGCATCTGTCCTTCCCAGCCTGGCTGACTTCCGCGCTAAACAGTAGGGCCAAACATCACCTGTGCCCTGTCAAGTGGCCGACCGTCTTTTCCTCCCTCATCCACCCCCCCAATCAACATACCTTCAAACGCAGCCTCTACTTCACGCATCTTTGACGCTTGCTTCTTTGTATCTGTCGCGTTACTGTTTATATTTTACTTTTGCAACCACCTTATACCCCCTTCCTACGGTACTTTGTTTTGCGAAACAGAGCTGCGCGTTTTGAAGCTACGTGATTTACCTCAATTGAGCTCCCGATCAACATCAACAAACACATACATCGAGGAAGGATTTGTCCCACATTCCTTTCAGCCTATCTAGTCGACTCTGCATTATCTCGGCTTATTGCTTGGGAGTTCACATACTCGCATCTGGTACGTGCATCAATGCTGCCATCCCCTGGGTATTTGGGGCTCCACTAGTCATTGGTTTGAGAATGCTGACTGAACGCCAGCGACGTGCATTTACAGTACCCTCGACACTATCTTGATAATTCCACCTTTCTCCTATCTGTCGAGCGCTTTCCTGCTCTCCCTATTCTCGTTATGCCTCCGGTAAGGTTCCTGGTTCCTCATAAAATAGACGCGTCACGGATCGGCTATTCGATTGATTAAGCTCGTCGACACGAAAAGCTGTGGTTAACTTTTTGGCTTCTACTCAGGCACGGAACCTCCGCACGCGAGGCACTATGAATGAAAACGACGAGAATGGTCCGTCAACGCGTGTGACTCGAGCGAAGGCCGCCGCCTTGACGACATCAGATATCCCTGCTGCCAACGGTGCCCTGAAGAAGCCCCTTCAGACAAAGAAAGCCGCCGCAGGTACGACTGGGACGCAAAGGAAACGCGCTGCCCTTGGCGATGTGAGCAATGTTGGCAAGGCAGACAATGGCGACACCAAGGACGCGAAAAAGGCCACAACCAAGACTGGTCTGACATCAAAAGCAACTATGCAGTCCGGAGGTGTTCAGAAGCTCAGCCGTAGCAACATGTCTCGTACCGCCCTGGGAGCCAAGGATAACAATGCAAAGAAGACTGTCACAGAGGCAAAGCGCCCCGGAAGCGGATCTGGTATGGGAAGCGCGATGAAGCGCACTTCCAGCCAAAAGTCGCTACAGGAGAAGTCTTTCCAGCAAGAAGAGCCTCCACGCAAGAAGGTTGACATTGAAAAGGTTGTGGAGAAGCAGGCAGAGGTCGTCTCACTGAAAGAGAACGTCAAACCCCGGACACAAACAGAAGAGCTCGCCCCTCAAGACTTCGTTGCCGATCTAGACACCGAGGACCTGGATGATCCCTTGATGGCCGCCGAATATGTTGTAGAGATCTTCGATTACCTTCGCGACCTGGAGATGGAAACGCTGCCAAACCCTGATTACATCGATCACCAACCCGATCTCGAGTGGAAGATGCGTGGTATCCTCGTCGACTGGCTCATCGAAGTCCACACTCGCTTTCGCCTCCTTCCCGAAACCCTCTTCCTTGCTGTCAACCTTATTGATCGTTTCCTATCTGCCGAGGTCGTGGCCTTGGACCGCCTTCAGCTGGTCGGCGTTGCGGCCATGTTTATTGCCTCCAAGTACGAAGAGGTCCTCTCACCACACGTTGCCAACTTCAGTCACGTCGCAGACGAAACTTTCACAGATAAGGAGATCCTGGATGCTGAGCGTCACATCCTTGCAACCCTTGAATACAATATGAGCTATCCCAACCCCATGAACTTCCTTCGCCGCATTTCCAAGGCAGACAACTACGATATTCAAACGCGTACTCTTGGAAAATATTTGATGGAAATCAGCCTCCTTGATCACAGATTCCTTGGCTTTCCCCAGAGCCAAGTGGGTGCGGCATCCATGTACCTGGCTCGCCTGATTCTCGATCGTGGTCCATGGGTAAGCTGCGCCATCGCTGATATCAAAGATCAACATACTAACTCTTATATAGGATGCTACTCTAGCTCACTACGCCGGCTACACCGAAGAAGAGATCGACCCTGTCTTCCGGTTGATGGTTGACTATCTGCACCGTCCCGTCTGCCACGAAGCATTCTTTAAAAAATATGCCAGCAAGAAATTCCTCAAAGGTGAGGCTCTTTGTTACTTAGGAGCATCTTGTTTATATGCTAAACCCTCATCAGCCTCGATCATGACACGACAATGGGCCAAGAAATATCACCACATGTATATCGACAGCGCTCTCTCAGAGCCGTACAGCTCCATCAAAGACCACGAATAGATTAAGGAGTTCTCAACTGTCTGAGCATTCCGGTTCCGGGAAGTCCTCAGGCTAGGAGTTGGTTGATTTGAATATGTTGGCATTTTGCTTGTGATGGGTATAGGGCAACTCTTGCATATGTTTACGATGGCATCTTGTTTCAGTTGCGAACATTGGCATTCTTCGGCTTCACGGGGGGTGTCTGGCGCTTTGTTTTCAATACCTGCTTTTTCTTATTCACTTCTCTATAACTTCTTGGGTGCCCTCGGGATGCTTCACCTTTGCTTAATGATACTTTCCAAGATTCAGCGATACTCGAATTCAGTTCTATTGAACCCAATACTTGCAATTTTTCTTAGCTGAGCAAAATTCCCGCAGCGACTCGTTTCGCTGATCGGGGTAAACATAGTTGTCTTGGCCAACTTAGCAATGTCCAATATATATTACTGTAACTTAACTGAGCAGGCGGAGGATCGGCAACAACCGAGGCTGCTTCGGTGCAGCCTTCATTGAACATTCCCCCTCAACCAGACTATCTATATTCTCCTACCTGAGACCACTCCGACAAGAACAACCAGCAGAAAAATGTCCTCATGCGCTTTCTGTAGAATTGCCGCTGCGTACCACCCAGTGGCGCCGTCAACATATCTCCAATCAACGTCAAACGCCAACTCCAACTCTCCCTCTGCCCCAAAACCAGGCCCGGGTGAAGACGGCCATGCTTTCTTAATACTTTCCACGAAACATGTCCTTGCTTTCCTAGATATTATGCCCCTGACACGAGGCCATGTGCTCGTTGTTCCACGAAACCATCACGAGAAGTTGGCTGAGGTGGGGGTAAGGGTTAGTCGCGAGGTATGCAATCTCCACCATTGTTTTCCCCAGCCTCCCTCCTTTCTTCTTCTTCTTCTTCTTTTTTTGTTTTTTGCAAGCCATTATGTGAACAGATGGGATGAAATTGATGATACCTGTGTAGCTCGGTACATGGCTTCCCATACTCTCGCGTGCTGTGATGCGGACGGTATTCGGGGAGAGCACTGATTCAGACCCGAGCGGTAGTGGAAATGGCGATGGTCATGGGCCGAGTGATGGCACTCTTACAGATCCAAGTTGGAACTGGAATGTTGTCCAGAACAACGGTATTTGTTCTTATCTTTATCTTTATTCATATAGTCTACGTACTAACACACTTATTAGGCGCCGGAGCCGCGCAGGTCGTCCCACATGTGCATTTCCACATCGTGCCGCGACCGCCTTTAGGCCAAGCGTCTACGTCGGCGAAAATGAGCTTTATTATGTTTGGGCGTGGGCAGAGGGAGGACCTGGATGACGAAGAGGCGGAGGACTTGGTACGGCTTTTGAGGGAGGAGATTGCGAGGGAGGTGGCGAGAGTTAAGGAGGTAGAGGGCATTGACCTGGAAGGGGAGTTTCAGGATGCTGAGAGTGGCGTGGCCGGCGGGAAGGGGAGATTATAGATGGTACGTATGATTTATATCATATAGACTTGGAGAATATGTACAACAATATTTCCTTTCTGTTTACTTGGTATCTTGTTTGCAGGTGGCTTGTTTTGAAGCTCAAAATGGGGCACGAATGGCCTGCTTTGCCATACCGTGAGAAAAATGATGCTAGGTTGATAGACGGACTACCCGTCACTGTGCTGCTGGGGCTGGACTTTTCTTGTTTTGTTTTGGGTCTGGATTCTTCATAAAATACTTTGGAAGGGATTAGAGCATGCCTTAATAAATAAGAACAAATGGAAATGTAATGGACTCACCTTTCTTCTGAAAGCGTTCAGATCATCGGCTGATACGCCGCTATCATCTCCCTTCTGGCGCCCTGAGGATATGTCCGACAGGACACCTTCTGGAAGTCTCCGGTATGTGATTAGGCGTCGTGTCCCTAGATGGAGTAGCCGCAAAGTCAGCCAATATCGAGGCAAGGCGTAATGGGAATCTCTGGTGTGCGCTGCTTACAGTTACTGAATGGTTGAACGGAGACACTGATAACTTCTAAATTTTGATGCATTGGGACCGGAAACTCCGCTTCCTTATCGCTAGTCGTAGGCATCCACATGCATAAGCGTCCGTCTTTGACTAAGGTCCTGGCTGCAAAGTTGAGAATATCGTTGATCATGGCTTCGAATCCATACGGTTTCTTTGGGGCAATGTACCCGGGCCGACTATGTAGTATTAATTCGCTGTTCAGGAGGGAAAATTAGGAATAAACTCACTAATGTGCCGGCACTCCATCGATGATGACTTCTTCCTTGCCCCGGTTGTCTCGCGTCCCCAGAACCCGTAGGCCCTCGCGCACCCCATAAGGCGGATCGCAAACGATACCGTCAAGAAATTGACGGTCAATTAGAGGTGTATTAGTCAAGTCTGAAGTGAACAGGTCACCAAATTTGCTGGTGATTCCATATTGTTGAAAATTCAGCTGTACACCTGTGGTCTTCCATTTTGCCATTTCCTTCCCACGGAAGCTTCGCCCATCGATATCGGAGCCAAACGAAAGGGCACCAAAATGAGCTGCAGCAACGCAGAAGCTACCTGTTCCAACAAAAGGATCATAGAATAACTTTCCTGGTGCTGCGCCAGCCATATTTGCAGTGACGAGACTCAGCTCAGCGTCCATAGAAGTAGTGGCGATATACGGACGCTTCTTCAAGTCATACTTGTTAATGACCTCCCGGCTGCTCTCCGAGACAAAGCGACCCATGAATATATTTATTGGATCTGACCCTTTGGTTGGATTTTGTGATTTTTCCGCAGCTGGAATATGTGTGACATCGTAATACTGCTCTAGCACCCAGAAGTCCTGTTCAAAGTTTTTTAAGGTGATTGGGCCTTCGAAGCCAAGGTAAGAAAATGATTGTATAATATCTCTTTTTTGGGATGAGCTGCGCTTTCCAGCAAATGTCTCAACTGTAAACCGGAACGGTACGTCCTTGTACTGAGCCCAGAGATGCTGCGTTTTCCTGTGGACATCGGCATGGACGGCATCATAAGTGGTGCCCTGGCCCCAGAGTTCGAAGATATCCCTTACTAGGATGCTGCGGGAGACAAGAGTCCGTGCTGCTTCTTCATTTGGGAGCCGCACGACGCAGTATGGGGACTGGGGTGTTGTCAGTGTGATGATTCATTTTATGCTCTTCTTTTCGGTCGAGCGGGGTGTATTTCAACCCAGCATAGGCTATCTGGCTTTGGTAGAGACACCGGAAACAAACAGCAGGAAATGAGGACTCACGAATTCATTGTAGGAAACGATCTCAAGGTCTATATTGTGCAGCCAGGCTAGCGCATGAATTTCCGGTTGCCGGAAAGTCTCATGCGTTTGGGCGAAGCGGATGAGGTATTCCATCCTTTGTGCACTAATTGGGTTTCGAGTTGGATAACTCTGAGATTATGCTTTTGGAGAATCAACCAAAAGAAGCGGTGGCATGGAATGTCTTTTCCGGTGCTGCGCGGGGTAATATTGATTTGTGTTGAGATGGAGGTTGTGGTATGAGATTTTTTTCTTCCTCCCAGAGAATGAGACTGGGCGACGGTTGGACCTTCAACAACACCGGACATTATAATATTCAACTACAACCATTATAAGCAAATTCTAAATATCTTTTAAAACAATGTACGTGATTTCCATTCTCGGTTAAAATTGAATATGTTCAGGCAAACCATGATCGTTCTATAAAATACACAAACATATGTTCTCTATCGAGATATCGTCTCTCAACAAGCATACCAGCAACGGAATTGCCATCCAGGCATGGGAATCTCTCAATATCAAAACGCAAAAAAAAAAGCGCAAACCTTGGAAAACATTCTTTCCACAAACCTTCGAATATCATAACATGACGCCATCGGTAACGACCGACTAAAGCTCAATAACCATCTGACCCGAAACTCCACCGCTATGCTAGCCGCTAACATTGAATACATGTCGTGAGCCATATCCGAAGACCGGGGCGGTGTCGATCTTCTCATCAGCGGGTATCATCTCATGGTCCAGGTCCCACCCAGCTCGACGGCAAAGCTCAGACACCACCACATCGCAGTCGCCAAGTAAATCGATATCAAAATTCGTGTGTGATACAGGCTATATATCGATATTAGTCCCTGAGATTCAATTCCGTCAGTCTGAGTACCTACTGTGCGAGAAATGTAGATTTGGGGTATGTGAGGTGGCAGCACACCCGGGACCTCCGCAACAGGCGCAACTTTCAGCGACGTTCCAATGACAATGACCAAGTCCACTTTGTCCCTATCATGGTGAAGAAGACGATGCCCAAATTCATCAGGAAGGTCTTCTCCAAAGAATGTGATATCTGGCTAATCGATGGAAGTTAGCTATTGAAGTACAACCCATATGCGTATCTACTAACCTTCATCACCCCTGGAGTGGGTATCTCGTAGTGTTCCTCGTCGGAGCTGTCCTCTGCATCGGTTCTCCTATCTTTGTGGGCCCCATTGGCGCTGCGCTTCCGCTTCTGCCCTTGAGGTTTCAGCGCATCTTCCTCAATTTGTTTGCGGCATTGGGGGCATTCAGGAACAACTCCTTTCTTGATCTCGTCATAGATCTCATCCCCCAACACCTTGTAATGACATTTGACACATGTAGCCTTCGCGAAAGAACCGTGACACTGCACAATGTTTTCCGGAAGTACACCAGCATTGGCCTCAATGTTGTCAATATTCTGGGTGTAGTTGGTAAGCAACTTCCCCTTATCCTGGAGCAGCCGAATGAACCCATGAGTCGGTGAGTACTTCTTTTCGGTCGGGAGTATATCTTTCGCAATTGAATAGAAGATAGTCGGGTCTTCGCGAAAAATGTGAATATCAAAGACTTCCTGAGGGTCACTGAGACCCAGGTGCTCCAACTGTGAGTAGAGTCCAGTGTCCTTGGATCTGAAATCCGGGATCCCAAGACTGGTAGAGATCTAATCGACCATCAGTATCCCTTAGGCGTGTTTATGAAATAGCGCAGTACTTACACCTGCCCCAGTTAGGACAATTATGTTTTTCGATTCCTGAAGCAGTTTCACAGCATCATCAATCGAGTTGTACTGGGGTAGTTTCTGACGCCTGGTGAACTCCCGAGAAATCGCGATTGCTAGCAGAGGATGGAATGCCTCGTCTGGTGCATTGTCAAGAAAAGCAGGAGGAAGAATCCCAAATGCGGTACAAAGCTTCTTTGCAGTCACTGTGTCGCGAGCAATCGTCTCCTCCACAAATTGTGCCTTGCCAATTTCATGGAGTCGTTTCCGAAACTCAACGGCTTCTTCGAGGGTACAAGCACCGGGAATTGCTAAAAGGTGAGACACAGTCAGTGCACTGAGACTCTTTTTTTGGCCTAGGGCGTATAGAGTTTACTTACTTCCGTCGCGAAGCTGGTCATCACGGATCATTTGAATGGCGTCTTCGTAAAGAGATTGGGTCTCCCACTCGTCATCCAAGCCGTCGCTGTCAGTCTCATATTCAGATTGAGAAACCGAGCCTTTTTCCTCCACAGGAACGGTGTTTTCGGCCGCGAGAGTCCCTTCAACCTCCGCGGCTTCGACCTCCACAAGCGGAGTCTTCAACGGCGGGCTTTCCCCACGGGGCGCTGAGACAAGGTCCATCCTGGTGAGGAGAATGAGAAACCTTCAGCAGCCTCTAGATACGCCGACAGATCAACTCACATTGAGCTTTTTGCCACGCTATAAAAAGACGATTGGCTCTGCACCATTGTACGGGAGCGTGACCGGAACTTTGTTGATCCGGTCCGATTCCGATAAGGAGTTTTTATCTCCCAGCGAGATAGCGGATCTCTCAGATTTGTATGGTGAAGTGAGCGCGATGCGAATAAGGTAACTTTTCTATTGGTATCATCATGGATGTTCGTTCTATTGAAATTACGAGTCGGCCATCTCATGGTCACTGTCTGACTCGATCCCCTCCCATTCCCCTTCATCCCCCTCCCCATCTTCTGCGTTGCTTTCATCGTCCATATCTTCGCCAATCTCCTTGTTCATAGCCTCCACTAGCTCCAGAGCGTGTTCTTTCAGCCGCTCATCTTCATATTGAACAAGTTCATAGAGCGTCAGACTCTGCTTGAGCCATTCTCTACTGGCAACAAGCGATGCGTGCCTCTTCGCCTCTGGTGCCTCGTCTGACTCTTTTTCCTCAGGATCTTTCGGGGCTTCACATTTCTCGGCTAAGAGATAGAGACACCAGCCGCCCAGATACCAGGCCTCCACACTCTGGTCGTCCTCAAGGATCAGACGCTCCAGAACTTCAAGTGCCTCCAGCAACATCGAGACTTCCATCAGGAGACGAGCAAGACTGATTCTGGTCGGGAAGTCCGGAACGTTTGGATCCTCTGGCGGCAAATCCTTCCATAGTGCTAGACTCCGTGAGAGTGCTGCTCGCGCATCGTCTTCTCGTAATTGTGAAATTCGAATAGACGCCAGCGTCTGTAGTACTTCGGGGGAGCTGGGCTGAACCAGTAGGGCTTCTGTGATCAAAGTTTCACAGCGCTTTTCCGCATCTTCTTCCCACCTAAAACACCGTCAGCTCAGGAAAGTGTAAGTAAAGAAACCTGAATAGGAAAAACCTACGAAAGATCCGTCATATAGATCTCCGCAACGCCGCAAAGTGCAGTTGCCATCTTCCCTTTCTTCTCTTCCAGCTCTAATACCTGTGCGGGGCCAGCATCTGCCTCCAATTGTTGGATAGCATTTCTCAGAGACCCAACACCCTTCTCAAACCATTGAACACTGTCTTTTCCACCAAGCTCACTCAATTGAGCGAGCCATAAGAACTTTTCAGCACCGCCTCCCTCGGACTCGGGAATAGAACCGGTCGGATCCAGCTCGACCGCCTGTAGAAAATGTTTCCTCGCGAGGTCAATCTCGCCCATCTCAACATAAATCCCCGCAACCGCACTCAAACTCGAGAGCTGTGCCGGGGAGTTGGCGGGCGCACTCTCGAGTGCTTGCTGAGCTAGCGAAAGCGCCTCATCGAGCTGCCCGGTCTGAAGAAGTATTGTTGCTTGCTCGAGAAGTTTTGTAGGGTCTTCATTCATTTTGCGTTTCGATATCGAGCCGCCAGCGCTCAGGACGGACTTTTCGCGGGACTTGGAAGCTTTCTTCTTGTGAGGTCTGGGCTTTCCCATGGTATGTCTGTCGCAATATATTATGACGTACTGTATGTGACTCTTCGGAAGATGAAAATTTCCCGGCAGAAGTTGAAGTAACCTTGCCTGAGAAATAGTTATTATAATTAGGAATTTGTCTTGAACATTTGCACGACTGGAACTCCAGTGTATTTCCCGATTCGGGGGTGGGAACAATTTTGGTCATTTTTCTTATCTGTTTGCTTGGTTTGCATGAGGGACTGCCGGCGGTTTGATTTAGACAGAGAATTGATTCAGGGACCTTTCAGCTTAACATCTTGTCAGGCAACTCAATATTTCCTTTTTATTCAAGGTGCTCACATTGTTGTTTTGTTTCTTAACAAAATTCGCCCCGTGAATGTCACCGTAATAGCCACTTCTTTGTTTTCCGAACAACACCAAAATACCCCTCATCGGACCCCAGAAAACTGCTATTAAAAATGGGCCGCGAAGACCAAACTGAAGAGCGCGAGGTGCTCGAATCTATATTCCCTGATGAAATCACAGGTAAGATGAAACGATAGCGATCTCGAGGCCAACGCGCACTGGGACTTAAGTAATCTAGACCTATCGGACACCGCGTATCGGATATCAATTACACTCGACCCGCCAGAGAACGATGAGCAGGAAGCAGAACCTCCTATTTTACTTTTACAAGTCTCCTATCCGGAAGAATACCCCGATGTTGCACCTGAACTAGAATTGATGGCGCCCCCAAACGCCCCCAAACACCCACGACTAGATATCAGCGAGGATCGCGAGAGGCTTCTTGAAGCTCTCCAACCAACTATCGAGGAGAATATGGGCATGGCTATGGTGTTTACTCTTGTTAGTGCGCTGAAGGAAAGCGCCGAGCTTCTTATGGCCGAGCGCGTCAATGCTGTTCATGCAGTGAAAGAGATGGAGGCTGCTAAGGCTGAAGAAGAGGAGAATAAGAAGTTCCAAGGTACCACCGTCAACCGGGAGACATTCCTGGAGTGGCTAGATAAATTTAAGAAGGAAATAGAAGAGGAGGAGAAGAGGAAGCGAGAAGAGAAGGAGGCGGAGGAAAAGAAAGTCAACAAGAAAGCACCGGCGAAAGAAGAGAAGAAGCTTACGGGGAAGCAACTGTGGGAACGGGGTTTGGCTGGAAAGGCAGACTTTGATGAAGAGGATGAGGATGGCATGCCCACTGCCGTGGAAAAGATGAAAATAGCAGCGTAGAATATTTTAGTTTGCAATATAATACCATGGAGAACTTATTGTCATACGCCCGTTCCTATCATGTTTATTTTCAACTGCATGACGATGAAAAAGATAGAGCGGATACGACATGAGTAAACCATCTGTTTTAGGAAAGGGTTGAGCAACCCGGATGTGTTGCGTCGTAGATCATCTATGATCTGAATGCATTCGGTCTGAAGGTCAGAGTAGCGTAAGCCATAGCACATTGAGTTGTCTAAATGGCACGGTGTAAAACCGACCACCCAGCTTCCGGAAGCCAACCACCACATCGGAAAATTTTCGGGTTCATGGGGGAGCATTGCGCTCATAAGCGTGAACAATGCATAGCCAACACCGTAGTTCGTGTTAAATGACAGGCAGAAAATGTGTTGACTAGGGGCTCGATTTATGGGTTCAAGGTTGCAACATGTGGCCGCTGACCATGGGTGTGTGCCAAAGCTGGTCTTTGAAATTGAACGAATAAACCGGGATAGTTGCGAGCACCAGTCACGGGGATTATATTCCAGCGAATACAGAGAGACAAAGCGCGATGTTGCCGGGATGCCGGGAGACAAGATATATCATGTTTCAGCCTTCTGTTTCTCTTCTTCAGCCAACTTGCGCTCCGCAAGTACAATTTTCCACATGGCATCCGCTAGCCTTATGTTTTCGATGGTGTCGTTGCGGAGCTTATTTTCAATTTCCTTTGAGGTGGCTTCACTCTCGCTAGCCCAAGAATCTGCCTCTTCACCGGTCGTGAGTGAGTCCCAATAATCTTCATCTTTCGCAAATAGAATCTCCGGCTCCAGCATTTGTCGGCGATCAGCTAAGCGTTGTCGGTCATTTATCTTTGTTCTTATGACGCGGCTGATGCTTTGTGGCTGTGGTTTTTTGATGCGTAAGAATGGAATGCCGCAGGCATTAACGAGGACAGGAATACGGCGCCGGCCGTTTATAACAGGTCGAGGTCGTGACAATATAGGAGTCGCATCCGGATGTGGCCGAACAGTAAGTTCCTGAAATCGTCGGTTCTTCTCTTTCTTAATTTGCTTCTGTGACAGGGGCTGCACGGGCCGCAACTCGGATAACACAGATTGGAAATTCTTTTTGCGTTGTTTCGCGACATGCGCTTCGGAAAGTATGGTGGTTATCAGACTGGAGTCATGCCTGTTTCCTTGTGACGCCGAGTATAAAAGGTCAAGAGCCTGCCCCGTTTAGCCATCACAATCATGGAAAGGAGGTCGGTGGTTGCGTACTTCGTACCCGGCTTTAAGCGCATTCGCTGTTTGAGAAGGACTTTGAAGATTCTTGTATTTGCGGAATCGTTCTTGAATGTGCGATTGCGACGAGACAAGCTCTGGCGCGGTTCGTTGTAGGTCGTTACATCGCCGAAGGAGTGCTCGGTAGAGTGCTAAGCCTAACAAGTGTGTCTCGGTAAGCATTCGCGATTAGAAGGGAAGGAATTAGGATTCGCGAGCTTACATGCAAATCGATGCGTAGGAGATAATTTGGGGACAACAAGCCGATGCATTCTCCCCTATATGTTCAAGGCTCGACCGCGGATGCCAGGAAATTATTTGCGGAGCGGGTAAGGCGACACAATTGTATACCATGAACGTCACGTGCTGCATAAGAGAGAATAACCAAAAATCTTGGATAGATATTACTGAAAGATTGGAATCCAGTAAGTTTATACGAATAGTACAAGGAACCTGAATACGGATATTGTGTCTTCCAATCGGCGTGCGGTAAATTCCGTGGCGGTATATCATCAGCGGTGCTTCAACCATTTGGGCATAAAGACGTGAAAGTAACAAGTACTGTAGTCCCAGACTCGCAATGGTGGAAAGATTGATCAGACGACAGTTTTAGTTTACAATATGTCTGTGGTTTACCGCACAGATATATAGTTGAAGTAGGCTAATTGATTGGAGCTAGGCTTTGCTGTTGTGGAAAGATGCCTGCCGTCATGCATGGACCAAACATGCTCTAATAAGTCAAGGAGAAGCTAATAACCGGACGCGAACACCGACCGAATACCCCGTTTTCGACACGTCATTCATTTATGATGCAAAAACTTAGAAATTCGAGCCCTCCGGAGGCTGAGGAATTTTCTTATGTTGTGGTAAAGCCATGTACCTGGGGCTTGTTAAGTATGTGGCTAATATAAGATGACCGGTAGCGCACTTACCTTCTAAGTTCAATTAGGACAGTCTCCATGGTATAATCGCGCTTCCACTGTGCCAGACAGGGCAGCTTCGCGGGGTCGACCTGATCATCATAAGTTTAGCCAACAGTCACCCGCTATCTCTTCAGTTTCAAGCAAGACAAACCTTGCCGGAATGTGGGTCAACGCATGGGATATTGACGCGGGAAATAAATTGAAGAGTTGGAGGGCTATCGGGATATTCGGGACCACAATGGATGTTGAGACTGTATATCCTGTTCTCGTGGACGCTCTGTAGTTAAGTAGGGCCAGCGTTAGAACATTGCACGTAAAGAAATGACCGAGATAGTGCGAGGCATACATGAGGGGGTCCGAGGAGCGTTCCATTCCAGTTGCTCATCATCATATCCTCGCCATCAGCAAGACCGTAGGAGCAGGCTTCTAAATTAACAGAGAGAAATGGAATCAGCTCCAAGATCTACACGGACGTTCGCCGGTGTCGCATGCATACCTGCTCCCAAGCCTTTCTCACCCTTCTCTAGCTCCTCTAGGAGCCTAAAATTCCGGGGAATTTTCGTATTTGCAGACATTATGAACCTGAAACTCTAAAGCAAAGGGAAGTTGAAGAGACGAGAGAAACGAACTGACAGACAAGTTACCGACGGTGAAGAGGGGTTGGGGGAGAGAAACAATTTCATCACCAAGTACTCCGTAAAAGAGGGGCTGTCGTCACAATCCTTATCCGCTCATCGATATCAAGCCTACTACTAAGCTGTGGGGTTAATATGAGGTAATTCACTTACATTACCAAACAAAAGCCCTGAATATTTGGTAATCCAATACCATCCTTGCGGTGAAAGCTATCTGCACGTGATGATAAGAGAATACATCACGTGGCATTTATCTTGGTGTCTTGGCGCCTATGAAGCCACGGCGGACGACTCGCTGCGATTGTTTATACACCTGCTCATTTTCGGCATTTTTGTTCTGGAGAATGCTGGCCGTTTTTGCTTCACTTATATGGAGCTGAGGACGGATCACGTTTAGTCTCTTTTGAGTTTCACCTATCGGCGATCTCAGCAACTTCATGACGACCGTGCAGCTGCCCGGTATTGTTTAATTGTCATTACCTAGCTGTTGGACGGGCCTCGGCCATGCGTAGTCCGCGACAATACTTGAATTGGAAATGTCCTCCCAATTACTACAGTCGGAACTTCTTAACCTCATCCAAGAATCCAAAAGAAAGAATTCTGACTTGCGAAATGTTTGACCTCCTTTCCTGCTCTAGAAGCAGGGATGCCAGAGCCCACAACTAACTAGATTGTAGGCTGCTGAAGAGTCCCTCAATGACTTGAAGGCGCTTCCTTCTACCTCAGAGGCGCAAATATCTGCTGGTTAGACCGCACCTTCCTGGTTCCCTTTTTATTTTTAGAAATCGTGTACTGAGCAATAAAAAGACCTTGCGCGCAAGCCCCGGTTTGTTAACCCGTTCATTTTGGCATGCCATAGTCGCCATGCGAAACTCGCTGGTATTGGCGTCGTTTGCCTGCAACGGCTGGTCGCATCTAGGTCGCTGCCATCAGAGCGGCTGAAAGATGTCCTAAGCGGACTGAAAGAAATAACAAATCTAAGTTAGTTACCGGTTTCTTCCCAAATTACACTGAGACTAATGCCAGGAAGCCCTGGATATTCAGCTCAAGATTTTGCAAACCTTGCCGTCTCTGTTACAACACTATTCCAATGACTTAGGTGGGGAGCTTCTTGTCACGACGCTTGAAATATGTGCAACCTTGCAGTCGAGCAAGACCCTTGCCGTCTCCAGTACGGCAGCGGCTACATTGCAGCAGCTTGTTGTTTCCACTTTTGAGCGGGTAACTATCGAAGACCGTAAGTTATACCTAGTGCTACGAAGCCTGTGACATGTGCTTATATTGTCATAGAGATGCACCAAGAGTCGATGCCGACCACCACGGTGAAAGTCGATGGAGGCTCTGTGAAAATAGGATATTTTGCGCTGGATGCTTTACGAGTGAGTTCAAACAGTGCCCTCCTGGAATATCGCTTGATCAACTAACCGGTAAGGTTTTGGATGATCTTTGTCGGCTTGTGGATGGCGAACAGTTGCACTTTCTGCGAATCAAGTCACTGTCTCCAGCGTTTACTTTGGAGCTGATTGAAAGTATCCTCCTCAATAGTGGCCAACTGTTTGTTGATCATCCGGAACTAACGCAAGTGCTACGGAGTCGCCTCATTCCCATGACCGTTAGATATCTATCGGAAAGGCATACATTCTCTCAAATGGTGCGAATCGCCAGAATTCTCCTTATTCTACTTAAGCGGTACTTGTCTCTACTAACAGCAGAATGTGAAATGGCGCTATCGCTTCTGACACACTTACTGGAACCTGATGGAACGGCGTCATGGAAGCGAGTACTCTGTATGGAGATGTTTCGTGGCCTATATGCTGAACCGGGACTCGTCAGGATAATTTATTCACTATATGACGCCGAGGAAGGGAGAAAAAATATTCTTCGAGACCATATGGCTTCGCTTGTTCGACTGGCAGCTGAAAAACCTTCTTTGATCGGTGTTAGTGCTCGTTCAACGGTACCATCACGCACGGAACACACTCGGTCTATCACGGAAGAGCAAATAACTCTCGAGGTTGGAGGAGTGGCAGGGGTCATTGGAACCTCGGTCCCGTCGAATGACACCAATGTGCCAGGCATCAGCAATCAGTGGAGTGTAGTTCGCTCACCGTACCTAGAACTGCTCGACAAGACTGAACCTCCACTGCCGCCTGAAACATACATTTACAGTTTAGTGCTAAACTGCGTAAGCGCATTTGCTGAAGGGCTCGCCAAGTTTATTCTTCCGCTTACAGTGCCTGACCTGAAACCGAAGCGGAAAGGCCGTGTTGCAGGGGAGCGAAATGGGGGCTCTGCGGCAGCTTCACAGGACTTACAAAGGGGAGATTCCTTAAAAAGATCGAGGTCAACCAAAAAGTTTCCGGTGCCGATCAACCCTCTGGATCTAGAATCCCATCCTCAACTGTCAACCATCCGGACCTGCGCAGGGATTGTTGAAGATTGTTGGCCGGCTGTTCTAGCGACATGTTCGACTTTTCTATATGCGTCACTTGACGATGATTTTTACCACAACCTTGTTCGGTCTTTCCAGAAGCTGACACACGTCGCTGGTCTCTTAAGATTGTCCACTCCCAGAGATGCCTTCCTGACCACCCTTGGCAAAGCGTCCATGCCAACTGATACCAGCATCGCGAAGCCTGTTGGTTCAGAAGCAACACCAGGGGCTCAACAAAATGAAGTGATGGAGAAAGGACAAAAGAGCAACGAAGTCTCCCATTTTACGCCTCAGTCACCCACAGAAGGCCCAGCAGCGCCCTCAAGCGACCAAGCCCTCTCTCTCAGTACAAGGAACCTTCTCTGTTTACGAGCTTTGCTCAATCTGGGCATTGCACTTGGTCCCACCATGGATCGACCTGCTTGGGCAATAATCCTTGGAACACTCCAGGATGCAGACCTGTTGGTTAACAAATCACCGACGAAATCGCAAAGTACAGCCGGGAGTGTTGTAGAGGCCACGGGAGGAACAGTGGGGGATGTGCCTCAAGGGAACCTGGGAACAGAAATTATGGCCGTGCACTCTGCATCATCCAAGTTGTTCGAAAGCACCAGTGATTATCCCGACAAAACCTTCAGGGAATTCCTGATTGCACTCTTAGATCTTTCTGTAACAACGGAGGAGCCCACAATGTGTGAGAACACAGAAATGAATGCAAGACAAGCACATTTACAGCCGAGCTCTGGTCGTATGCGCCGGTCGTCCCGTCGTGTGTTGCATGCGCTAGGGAAATCAAGGATTCAGGACGAGGAATTGAGGTTCGTTCTGGATAGAGCATGGGGTTTAGCCAAAGCAAATTTGGAAAGGTTGTCATCCCTAGCAGAGAGCGACAAAAGCGCCTGGGAACTTCTTACGGGCCGGCTAATGGCAACTGCAGCTAACGGGCAGATCGGTCAAGATCATCGCCTGCATGCAAATGAAGTTCTCAATTCCCTTATCTTCGAGACGATGAAGCAAATGGTTGACGAAAGTGATTTGGAAAGGGATGCGCGACAGTTGAGAAATCTGAAGACACTAGAAGCCCAGGTCAAACTGCTCTACGAAAGTAGTGGTTGCCAGTTGGGCTCCCCGTCGGCTTCCATAGTTGAAGTTCACGAGCAAAGCTTGGAAACATTGAAGAATATCCTAGAACAATTCGCTGAGACGTTTGCTCAATGTTGGGCAGCTGTTTTTGGCCTCATATCCAGTGTATTTGGCATACCGACACCAGGAGGCAGCAACAACACTCCGAAAGACATCGATGGTGGTAGGCGGGCGGTTATAGCCGACTCTCCCCGGCTTATCCAAGTTGCATACAAAAGCCTGCAACTCATAGCATCTGACTTCTTGACCCAACTTCCGCCACAATGTCGTCTTGACCTTGTGGAATCCTTCTCAAAATTTGCTCTGCAACAGCAGGTCTTCAACATATCGCTTACCACAACGTCATCGTTTTGGAACGTCTCTGATTTTCTTCAGGATCAGACAGAGCGCTTTTCTATTGAAACGCACGTCGATTTATCTGTTAGTGAGGAGAAGCTTGCTGAATTAGCGAAGACGAATGATCGCTCAGTCTCGAGCAATGCGCTTTGGCTATTGCTTCTGCTGCGGATAGTAGACATCACAGCGGATAGCAGATCGGAAGTTAGAAACTGCGCAATTCATACTCTGCTAAGGATTTTTGATGCCTATGGCCAACAGCTCTCACCTAAGGCGTGGTGTCTATGCTTGAATCGTGTTTTGTTCCGGATGGTCGAGCAGATCGAGGCTACATTCTCCAACGTGCAAAGCAAGTGCGGCAAAGACTCGGACGAGGCAAAGGCATGGACGGAGACGACAGTGCTTGTGATAAAAGGGATCTCGGATCTTGCCACCAACTTCTTTGAGACTATCACCAAAGATGATGGGTTCGACCGATCTTGGGAGCGATTGCTAGAATATTTCCAAAAGCTAGCCAACCGGCGCCTTCTTGCCTTTAGTCAAGCAGTGTTCTCGAGTTTGTCTAGCATTCTTTTGCGAATTCAGCAGCCAGACGGGCTCAGCACACAGTCCCTGCAGTCGGCCTGGGCGGTATGGTCGTGTGGCCACCCGATGGATAAGGAGGATACGTTGGATCTGGATCAGCCTAATCAGGATGCCGCGATATCGTACCTGCACAGCTTCCAGCAAATTTATCGCTTGTACAAGGGCAAATTAACAGAGGAAGACATCGAAATAATTTTACGACATATGAAAACGACCGCATGGAATTCGATATCCCCTAAATATTCGCCCGATGTTGACCGACCATCACAGTTGCAGGTCCTGATAATTGACTGCTTAAGAATGATGTGTTTAGAGAAAGACGAATCTCAGGGCCAGATTCTCCAGTGCCTATCAGAGCTCGCGGACTCTGCTCTTTCAAGATGGTCATCAAATAGTGATACCAGAAGACCGACCTACGTTGCTTTCTCCAAGAATGTAATAGATCTTCTTAGCTGGTACATTGCTGAGTACGGAATTAAACGAGACATATTCGGGGACGGCTCAGTATCGACTGCCCTGGAGCATCTCGCAAATCCCGTCATCCAGCGATATGATTGGCCAGGGAAGGATAGAGAACCTTGCCTCTGGCAGAAATCAACCACGGCGTCGTTGAACGTTTTGCGGGTGGCAATTCCTTACGTGGAGAAACAATATGATAGTGCAAGCAAGGTTGAAGTATCTCGATTCTGGAAATGTGTTATCGAAATTGCGAATGGCGTCATCGCCGCCAAGGGCTACCGGAGCGCATCCATTTCGGGACCTTCTCTATTGTCCGACGAGGCTTTTGACATTGACGCCTTCTCGAAGCTGAAGTCTCTAATAATTCCGTCCCTCGGGGATTCAGCCATTCAGGATAACATTAGGCGGGATTTCGCCCGCGCTCTACTTCATTCCTCTTTCATATATCACCCACAACGACACGATTTACCAAACAAGTACCACGAGAATGGGCCACTTGAGGGTATATATGATGTGCGCCCAGGAAGAACCTTCGACCCACCGCCAACTACTCGAACCAAGATGGCATATCATACACTAGACACTCTGTTCCAGCTATCATCATCACCCGGCCAAAGCTTATCGACGGATGAAGACGCTCAGAAAAGGATCTCAATTGCTCGTGCTACATCCCCATACCTCATCCTACGATGTGCTGTATCATTAAAGGGCTATATTGCAGACCAACCCCTGCGCGGGCTCATGCCACAGCCAACTCCAGCACGCAAGGCGTTATTGCACCTTCTTGAAGGAATGGTCAATCTCCAGAGCGAACCTTCAGCGATCCCGCCACCGCCTACGCCAAGCTCAGTACCCGGCCAAAACCAGGACCACAAGAAACACCTAGTGTGGATATATCCACTGGTTGTGCATGCAGTGCAAGTGGCGGGCAAGGAGCGAGATGGTGGACAAGTGTTACGTGCTCTGGGCGAAGTGTTACGTGAGGTTGGCAGTACTGCATAATGTCGTCACTTTACTATATTCTAGGATGCATAGATATACATACGGGTACTTCTTTTGCTAGTTGCTTTAGCGTCACCGAGTACTGTACGTTATTGTTGTCAAAGATCATGCCTAGCGCTCCATAGACAAAAGAATAATAGTCAAGTCCGATGCATTGTATGATCCGCTCCCAGCAAAACCATGTAGGATTCGATATTTGAAATGAAAAGCTAAAAAAGCCAAAAGGTAAACAAACCTTAGTTAAAACTCCCCGAAAACACCACCCATGCATTCCGTACCCCGGATGAAACTCCTAGGGATAAGCAGAAAAAAATAAGAAAAGGAAAAAGCCGAGGGCCCATGAAAACAAATCTCAGAGCGAAGCTCCGGCATCGTATCCGTCCAAAACCGACTGTACAGCCGCCATAACGTCCTTCTGCACAACTGCCGCCTCGGCGTGTACATCAACGGTAAGAACATCCCACTCAGCGGAACCAGGCTCCTCCAAATCCTTAAGCTGACTCTCCACCATTCCAGGTTTCATGTAATGCGCCTGGCGGGCGGAGACGCGCGCAAACAGGGTCGAGCGGTCGAGCTTGAGGTAGACGAAGTGAATGCGCACGTTGGGGGTGCCGTATGCAGCAAGGCGCATAACGTCACGGTATTTTTCTTTCAGCGCGGAGCAGGCGACGACGACGCCGCGGGGTGCTGGGGTGGATGCGGAGGTGGGAGTGAGGAGGGTTGTTGCTGCGTTGCGCAGGGCGATGAGCCAGTCCCAGCGGTCCGCATCGGTGAGAGGGATGCCGGAGCCCATCTTAGCTTTGTTGGAGGCCGGATGGAACTGTCCTTGTGTTAGTCCCTCATTATGGGGCGTGGATAGGGTAGATTTATAGATAGGAAGGGAGATGACTTACATCGTCACCCTCTAGGAAGGGAACGCCCAATTGTTGGTGGAGGTATTTTCCGACAGTACTTTTGCCGCTGCCGGCGGGGCCAGTGACGATCCAAATGTGTTGGAGGTTGTCTGAAGACATTGCGACTTGCGTTGAGCTGGATGAAGGTGCTGTTGTGTGGTTAAGGGCTGAGACTTTCGTGCGCGACGGATCTATAACCGTTGGAGGTTTGCGCTCGCCGGCGGATAACATTCTGAATGAGGCGGAAGAGAGCAGCCCTCTCTCTATTTATACACAGGAACAAACGAGGATGGCGTGAGTGTGCGAGAACAGTGAAGACAGCGGCTGAACAGACGCAGTCGCTGCAGGCCCAAAGTTTGGGATGTGTTGGGAGATTTGATTGTGACTGTAGTACAAAAGACAACGGACTGGCACGCAGTAGCAGTTGATTAAAGTAAATAACCGCAAACGGGTGAAATGGTGAAAGTACAAGTACAGGATGAGGACAGGATGAGGACAGGAGGAGATTATATTGTGTCAGGATAGCCAGGGTTAATGAATGGTAAATCAGGACTGTCTCAGGAGTCGGGACCGGGTTTGCGCCAGTGGGTCATGGCCCAATATTTGTATACCAGGACCACTTCCCGACTCCCCATTCCGGGCGACGGATTAGCGATATCAGCAGGAAATCGGCGATTAAACGAGCAAGGGGAAAAAGAGAAATACAGATGAATACAGCCGGTGGGGGAGAGTGGGGGAAGCAAACAAAGTCCTGGAGGAACGAGTCCAGCGGTCTGGTTGTTAGCGGCTGATCGTAGATACAACCGACAACTAAATACGGCTCACACTGTACGCGAAGCTGTGGCTTTCGACACAAATTTGATAATGAGGATACTCAAACCTGCGATACAATGATGCGCGTTTACCTTGCCAGATCAACTTGCAAATCCCATCTCATGCTCTTGAAAAGAATGCGATCTCTAGTCTATGATGTCACATACTAATGCTCATTAGCCGGGGAGGCCGGGGGCGAAGCAGGTACTGCAATAATACAAAATTACAAGCTTGAGAAAGAATGGTTCTCAATTGAGGAATCGGACAGGGACTTTGATTTGTGCGAAACATGAAGAACCTCCCCCGAAGGCCAATCATCTTGTGAAGAATGCTTCCATCAAAATCCATCCAGGTATCGGGAGGCCGTTTTGTACCCCCACGCTATACTGTATTAGGCAGCTGTGGTATTGCGTGGGATGTTCGTCGGAAAATGAGACAGCATTGTACATTCACTCCCACGGACCAAAACGTATCTGTGCCTGTCAACAATTGAAGGTGTCACCTCCGTCTCTGCTGCTGAACAGTCATGACCTTAATTGGTCTGTCCCCGGGTCTTCGTTTATCAGATTCGGTTCTTCCACCTACTGTGGTAGACTATTCGTGCTGTTGCTCGCCATATCCAGGAAATCTGGCGGTTTTACGGGATTTCGGTGCCTAAATTACTGGAAAACTGGTATCATGCAAGGCAGCAAGAGTCGAACTTGGGAAACCTGGTCTCTCGCGATTGCTTCGTGGACGAGTAACAATCGGACAGACCACTTTCGGTTCTTGGTCAAACACCACTCTCCGGGGCAAAACTTAGCCGTCATTGTGATCCAGACTCTATCAGTAGCCTTGTCAGTTCGCCCGATGATGACGGAATTATCTCCTGAGTGACAGACCCTCCCATCGGGGTTAAGAAGTTGGAGGATTATGATTGGTTGAGAATGGGCCAGTCTGGGTGTGGCTTGAATCCGGGGAAGTCCGCTGAGGCTCATGCGGTGGAAAACATGCATGGTGCCTTCTTGCAGGGAAACATTCCCTGATGATCTGTTCGGCCTACACAAATGACTCAGTATGTTTTGCTCCGGCTTTATCATATTCCTGCATATTTCTGCCAGTTGGCAAACGATGACTTTCAAATCCTTGCTCATGGTGTAACGGAAATGGGTTTCCTTGGTGTGTATGGCCTCTCAGCCACAGAGAACTAATGAGTTATGATCCCTCCAAAACCCCGCAACACACGTTGTTCCATTCTGGCAAAATAACTCTTTCGAAGATATTAAGAGTTTATCATTCGCTGCAAATACCGTAGTCGCTGGGGCGAGACACTCCTGTCCGACTGTGATCCTTCTTGGCAGCGCATGTGCTCTGTAGACGTGGATTGCTGACTACCGGGTCATGTAACTTCAAACTCTGTTCTTGTTCAGTGACAACTGGGTGTATCAGATATATTTCATCAGATCAGCAACAACAACTACAACAACAAACTGGGAAATATACGGCTTCCCGGAAGCTCGAAGTGACAACCAGTTGAGGTTTTGGCGTGGTGGTGCATCTTGTTCGCAGGCTGAGGCGGACACCTTACGTAATCCACGTATGCCACCGCCAGGCAGTAATGCGAGATGCTGTCGACCCCAGTGAGAAGCTCATCTGAGCTCAAAACGAGTGGCCGTTATCCTTGTCATTGTGGTTCTCTGACCTACTCGGCCGAATTGACAAATTGAGAAGTACCAATAGATCGGTATACTCACTATGACTTCCCTCTTCTTCTCAACCCCGCTTGACATCGACGTTGTCCTTGAAGATGGTGACGAGCGCCAGATGGTGGATGTCAAGTTGGAAAAGGGCCATCGGGAGAAGGTGCCCCTTTACATGGACGGAGAATCAGTCAAGGGTGCTGTAACTGTCAGACCCAAGGACGGGAAACGGCTGGAGCACACAGGCATCAAAGTGCAGTTTATCGGGACGATAGGTACGGAAAGCTAGCTGGCTGGCTTGACGAAGCCATGCGCGCATGTTGTGAACGGTCTTATCATGATCGAAAGTCGCTGTGACAATTTACTAATACGAACCTTTGCGCACGATATAGAGATATTTTACGATAGAGGCAACCACCACGAATTCCTATCCTTGGTCCAGGAACTCGCGGCTCCCGGCGAGCTGCAACACCCCCAAACCTTCCCCTTCAACTTCAAGAATGTTGAGAAGCAATACGAGTCATATAATGGCATCAACGTGAAGCTACGGTACTTTGTCCGGGTGACGGTATCCAGGCGCATGGCGGACGTTATTCGAGAGAAGGACTTATGGGTTTATTCTTATCGCATGCCAGAGGAGAGCAACAGCCCGATTAAGATGGATGTTGGCATCGAAGACTGCCTGCACATAGAGTTTGAATACTCAAAGTCGAAGTACCACCTCAAGGATGTTATCGTGGGGCGCATTTACTTCCTCCTGGTACGCCTGAAGATCAAGCACATGGAGCTATCGATTATTCGACGAGAGACGACTGGGACCCGGCCGAATGAGTATAATGAGAGCGAAACGTTGGTGAGATTTGAGGTAAGTGTTTGGAATTATACTACCGTGAATTATTGTTTGCTGTTTGGCTAACCGAGCAAAGATCATGGACGGATCACCTTCTAGAGGTAAGCCTTTCGCATTTGTTTTTGCTTTTATGCGCTTCGGAGCCCCTCAAGTCATTGAAATTCGGGGTTCTCGGTCTGTTCAGACACAAGGGCAATTGGGCGAAGATAAAGAGAAGACAACTGGAACGAACTCGTTGCTTACTATCGTTAGGTGAAACCATTCCTATTCGTTTGTTCCTTGGTGGATTTGACTTGACGCCAACATTCCGGGATGTCAACATGAAGTTTTCGACACGCTATTATCTGAGTTTAGTCCTCATCGATGAAGGTACGTTAATGTGGTTGCACGCCCCCATGATGTATCTTTCTCCTATCTCACTGCACCTCGGAGCTGAACCCATTGCTTGCAACTTGTCTCACAAATGCATGCGCTGGTGCCTAAGTACCTTTCTCACCGCCAATTTCCCTTTGTCCAACCCATCAATAGCCGTCGGCAATTGACCACGGTTTCGGACCAGTCAAAGTTGCGCGGCGCTCGGCCCGGTTGGTTACAGGCACCATTCTCGGCGTCTCCCCGGCTGAAACCCCCACGCTAAAAGACCCTCACGTGGTGGACTCCACTGTCCCCAGTTATTCGTCCGGTTTTTTATTTTACACCCCCGTCATATTCCCACCTACCGCTGTATTTTTGCCTTGCTTGTGGTCCCCCTATACTAACTCCTCTTTCAGACGCTCGTCGGTACTTCAAACAATCCGAAATCATCCTCCATCGTCTCGCTCCCGAAATCCCTCCAACGCCTGAAGTCGCCCGGCAGCAGCAGATCCAGATGCAGCAGGCTGCTGAGCAAAAACACCACCAGCTCCCACCGGGCTCTGCAACACCTGGCCCAGGAAGAGAGCATCCAAACAACCAGCAACAAGCACAAGCAACCGCTCCTGTGGCCGCGGAGTAAGTATGACGTGAACTAGCGCGTGTCATACTTTCCGAGCAAACGAGCACCATATATCCTGATTAGTTAGGGCTAACCTCCTACTCACCTATTCTATCTACTTCCGATATGATACCAGCCGTCGCAGTATCAACATATACCCTCGCAATTCCTCCGCTACTCACTATGTATATTTCTGTATACGTATGCTGTGTCTCTGACATGACCCGTCCCTATTCCGTTTTCTAGCCTGCTAGTGAGAATACATCATGCCTTTTACTACGACTTCACGAACTTCCTTTCCTTGGGCCAGCGAATCTCATAACACTAGTAGTTATGTGTTAGTGTATTATTGATGACATCGAGTACCGCGGCAAGGGCTTGGTATTTAGTTGTCATACTAAAGGTGTAGACTACGCTTGGGTCAGTTCATCATTTGACGATTCATTATTATCTTGACCCGTGGGCTCCGAACCTGTTAGATGCAGCATAAATACATGGCTTGCTGTTTCCGGATCATCAATCCCAGCAGCTGAATAAAAGGGCAGATACAGTCGCATAAAAGGAAAACGAAACATGAATACTCAGACAAGGACCAAAGTTGGAGTGGCCTTAGTGTTTAGTTTGCCAGGTCAACTATTCAGTCCGCCATACGCATATGGGAAGGCGTGCGAGGGGAGAAGGCATTTAGAACAAACAATCAACCGGGAGTGGACTGGGGTTCTCGTTTGCCATTGCTTCGACTTGTTCGAAGCGAAATGGCCACGTGGGATATCGGACAAGGATCGGGCCGGACACAATATCTACCGTTGTAACGGATGAAGACTCGGCCTCGGGTTCCCATGTTCACAGTGTTAACAGTAGAGAATACGAGACTTAATTATCGAAGGCTTGAGAAATAGTGGATGGAGACAGTAGGCTAATAGCAGTGGAGGGAGGACGTTTTAAAAGAATTAGACGAAGTAGACGGGTGGTGGTTGGGGGAAAGAACGCGGTGTTGTGTTGAATTGCTGTTGTTGATGCTTTTGCTTTTTCAGGCTGGAACACATCGAGCCGGGCAGATTCTAAGGAGAACACTATCATGTCAATATTCAACTAATTTCCAATAAGAACATACAATATGCTGCGCAGTTGTCATTATGGTCTATGTGCCTCTAAATATCACACTCGGAACTACATTTGGAGCCAGGCTATCGCAGGCTCAAGAGCATGCGCTCTGGTGACTCTATAAGTTCTTTGACCTTGGTTGCCATCCTCGCCATTGTTGCACCATCCACAACTCGGTGATCCGCACTCCAACTGAAATTCACTACCTCGCCCTTGGTTACCTGGTCGGCTTCATCGAAAACGGGTATTGTCCGTGCCCTTCCGACTCCTAGGATGGCCACCTCATTGGTCACGATAACCGGACTCACGTATGTGCCACCAATATTTCCAATGTTCGATACCGTGATAGTACCACCGCTGAGGTCTGCAGGTGTGAGTTTACCTTCCTTCCCTAGTGCACTTAAACGCGAGATCTCCTGCGCGACCTCTAGAATGGAAATGCTGCCCACATCCTTGATGTTAGGGACTATCAGACCCTGCGGGGTATCCATCGCAATTCCGATGTTGTGCCTTGGTCGCATGATAAGCTGCGGCTTGTCGGCGTTGCTGGTGTCAACTTTCGCGTTGAGAATAGGGTACTCATTCAGAGCAAGGGAAACCGCTTTGACCACGAATGAGAGGAACGTGATCTTTCTCGGATCGTTTTTGTCGTTGGCAATCTTCTTTCTCAAGGCCGATATGTTGTTGACGTTGAGCTCATCAGCATATCCGAAGTGCGGAATCGTCAGTGACCGAGTCATAGCCTTGAACATCTGGGACTGGATGGGCGTTAGGTTCACCGCTGTGTCGGCTTGCTGTGACGGTGGTACAGCTGTACTCGGTGTTTCCCTCATCGCAACAAATTTATGGATATCCTCCTTCAGCACACGTCCATCCTTGCCTGTTCCGTTCACATCTTCGATATTCACATTCAATGACTTCAGTAGCCCGCGGACAGCCGGGGTAGCAAGTGTAGCAAAGCGTGACTTCGGTGCATTGCCTGTAATATCCGTAGCCGAGGGAGCTGCTGATGCGTGAACAGTCTGGGGTGTTGTCTGTGAGTCTGTTGTTGTCTGCGCCGATGGAGAAGGCTCCGCCGCCGGAGGATGATCTTCGGGGTACTTGGCGTCGTCGACTTCTATATCGCAAAGTGCCTACGAACATGCAAAATTAGCAAGCGAGATTGGAATGCCAGTATATGCTCTTACCCTTCCTGTGGGAACAGTGTCATCTGCTTGGAAATACAGTCTCTTCACAATGCCCTCATACCTCGACGTGATCTAGATATATATTAGTTTGCAACACAAAGATTCCACTCGGAACGACAAAGCCCACGAACATCATCGACTGCCTTATCAGACTGATATTGGCAAAGCGGATTCCACTCTTCAATACGAGCCCCTTCCTCAACATACCACTGGATGATCTGAACCTCCGTTATCCCTGCAAGATGAATTGAGATTAGCAATCAGGCAGAGCAGCATGACGGTTCGGCTAGATGAAAGAACGCACCTTCACCAACGTCTTTTAATACTTGGGACCTAATCCCACCGAGAGCCAAAGCAGCGTGGAAACCCCGCCGAGGAGAACATATCGTAGGTGATCGAGCACTATTCAAGGCTGTGCGGGATTGAGCGGATGTCCAGGCTCTGGAGTAGACTCGACTGCAACGTAGAATATTCATTGTCGAATCTGCAATCAGACAGAGGAAGATAGAAACCAGAATCCTCTTGATGGGCGAACATTCCTCACTCCCTTTCTTTTATCTCCCCGCATTATGCGCTCCCAACCGCCGACGATAACCGATACTTAGCGTAATGTCACGGGGGTTCTCCGCATCTCGGGGGATCGGTCGGATAAGTCACGTGGATAAGAGGGCTTGACTTTTGGGCATACAGAGTGAGACAGGTGCCCGCTCGTTTATCTGCCGAAGATTATAGAGACGGTTGGTAATATTATTAGATACCCATCAGGCCACCCTGGTCTCGGTTTCACGGAGCCAGAACAATTGAGGTGGCGTGAACGGTGTGGGTAAATACTAAATAGCCCCTGATGTAGGTATTTCCCGTGTGGGTGAACTCCGCCTGGTACACAGGTAAACCTGAGGTAGGTATTCCCCGTAGCAGGGAATGGCCGCAGAAGGGATTTCCCAGCCCTAGTATGGCATCATGTAGGTATTCCCCAATATAAGAAAGGGCTACGCCGTCGTAAAACAAGCCACCCGAACCCTTTCCCAACTATCCGAGGGAGTTCCTATTTCGTGCCCTACTGTCTTTTATCTACAAAATGGATGTTTTTCTCGACGTCCTAGACACATTTGTCTTCGACCGATTATACGCGTGGATACTGCCGGCGCCAAATGGAGCCGGAGACGTAGGATCGCGGCCACAGAAGGCCTACAACCAACATATCGGTGTTTACATCCCTCTGGAACCGTCCGGATATGTGGAAGCGAGCATATGGAAGCGAGACGACATTATGAGGCAGGCGATGTCTCTTTTCCTAGTTGCCTGGTACGTTTGCTGGCCCCTTTTTAGGGAAACTATGTACTAACCAGGACGTTTTTTTTTTTTTTCATTTCGCAGGGTCTTCGGTTTGGCCATGTACCTTATCGGTAGCTTCATTGTCTATCATACAATGTGGGACAAAAGACTCCTGCGGCATCCTCATTTCCTCAACAACCAAATGCGCCTCGAGATTAAGCAAGGCGTGAGCGCGATTCCGGTGATAGCTATCTTGACTGCACCTTTCTTCGTGGCAGAGGTGCGCGGCTGGTCTAAGCTGTACGACTTTTCGAGCGAAGCTCCATTTCCCGGGTATACGTGGTTGCAATATCCGCTATTCGTGTGTTTCACGGACTGCGGGATCTATTGGATCCATCGATGGCTGCATATCCCATCCGTATACCGCCACCTGCACAAGCCACACCACAAATGGGTCGTGCCGACGCCGTTCGCCAGCTACGCTTTCCACCCAGTGGATGGCTGGTCGCAGAGCCTCCCATACCATATCTTCCCGTTTCTGTTTCCACTGCAGAAAAGTGCCTACCTAGGGCTTTTCACATTCGTGACTCTATGGACGGTATTGATACGTAAGTCGTGCTCGTGCCATTGAAGTCCATAAACAGTTCTAATGCTTAACAGATGACGCCGAATACATCTCTCATTCTGTGGTTGTCAACGGGTCAGCATGTCACACGATGCATCATCTATACTTCAACTATAACTATGGGCAATTTATGACCCTCTGGGATAGGTTAGGAGGAACATACCGCAAGCCGAAGGAGGATGGTTTCCTGCAAAAGGAGAATCTTCGAGCCCAGAGCACCAATAAGGACGAGTAAAAGACTGGTTTTGGGGTAATGTTTCAATGTTAGACAAAGAGTGGCTTGTCACCCCATTTCTAGTGCACTTGGTGTTGTCATGTACCGACTGCACCATTTAATGAATTCATTTAATTTCCCCAGATCATCTGTTGCAGCGCTGTCTGAATCCAAATATGGAATATTTGTCCGTTGGCTAGCAATGTCAAGCGTGACCGTCAGCAGTAACCAAAGCTCTTTGGCATGTTTCGGGTAGCCTAGAAGAAGTTTCTGTTCGTTATTTGTGGATGCGGAATCCCAAATTTGCTTCCAGTTATTGGCGGCGGATCTTATCTTCTCCAATGGTACAGACCCGAAAAAGTCGACTCTGGCCATGAATGCGAGGGAATTTAGTGCTGGGAGTAATTTTTAGCAAGACTGTCTAAATATGTAACTCGTCGCGCAGCATACCATAGATCATGATTAGCAAATGTTCTGCGGAAAGTGAGAGCCTGGAAGGGATCGGTCCAGGGTCCGGGTTGTCGAGCAACAGCCGAACTGCTTCCCTTATAGACGGTAGCGGGAGCTCTGCTTCATAATCCATGGCGACTCGATTGAATGTTGACGCATCCTCTGCCTCCCATAGCTCCGTTTTCCATGGAAACGAGCAGTCAAGTTCAAATATGGATATACTCGGACGATTTCTGAAACAAAGTGTGAGGAACCCGTCCGCAAGAAATACCCATGAAGCAAGGCGTATGCATACTTCCTCCGCAACCAATAATTTCCATGAACCATCCTCACCATTGTTAGATGTGGGCGCCATTGACCGTTTCAGGTGGAAAATTCCCAAGCAACGCATAAGAGATACCAGACTTGGATGGCGAATGATCCGAATGCGGCGCCTAGTCTCGACCCTTTCTTGCCCGAACTGTAGCATCTCGATAATCAAGGCAGCTTGGATGAGCTGGATCATAGAGTTTTGACTTGTAATTTTGTGAGGCGGCAGAGTAGACTGAGCCGATAGGGCAGTAACGCTACGAAATATATATTCTTCAGCCACATCAAGAAGCCGGGGCAACAGGGCTGCATCTTCTAATGAATTGCTGTATGTTGCACCAGTTAAGAATATTGAGAGTAAAAGCGGGTTGGAAACATTTCCGGGATCGAATGTAGGGAAATGCACAACCGGAAGATGCCAATGAAGAGAGTGGAAGAAGACTGAGACGAATATGGCAATGTTGGAGACGGTAAAGAGGGAGGCCAGTTGAGGGGTATCGTATAACAACTGTGTATTATCCACGCTCTCAATTTTCATAGATTTGGACGTTTCAGCAAGTTCCATCAACAGCTCGTTTAACTGTCCCGAGAGCTTTGTGGGTCCCGGTTCAGAGGACAGAAAGTCTGCGGGAACATGACTATCCGTGGTCAGAGGAGGCTGAAAGAAAGAACCCATGCTTGAAAAATCACCAAACCACGTTGCCATGGAGTCAAGTGGTATGAGAGCATCTTCCAGATGAGAATAGAGGTTTTCGAGGTTTCTCGGGACAGAACATTCTGCGGTTGTTCCAATGGCGAGCCGGTCCTTTTCAACGGAAGGGTCGGTAAAGTGCCGGAGGAAAGAGAACTGCGTGTCAACTTTTGGTGTTGAAGAAGATTGTATTGACGACAGTAATGAGGAGTCCGTCAAGTTAGAATCTGTCGGAGAAAACGCCTGCTGGGATTCGAACGTGCATTGTAGTCCTAGCGAAAGACAACGAGAGCACGGAAGGCCTTTGTCACAAGCCTTTTTCATAGAGAAACACTGATCGCAAGACTGTCTTTTTCTCCCTGGTTTGGCTGCTGGGGCAGGCTGCTTGTTGTGTCTTGTCGCGCATGCTTTACTATGCCGTCGTGCGACCTCTCTGTGCAGACAATGAGTTAGGCATAGCTCAATTACCGGTCCGAGGACAGGAATACTGTACGGTTTCAAAAAACATTTTCTACAGAATGGACATGCAGTAGCAGCCCGACCGGTGTCTAATCAACAGTCAATGGGTGAAGATGCAGGAAGCAGGCGAAACTCTTTATGCTTACGGGTCACCTCATGGCGTTGCAAATGCGCCTTTCGCTGGTAAGATTTATCACAGTGAGCGCACCGGAACATGGTTCCATGCATGGACTGTCCAAGAAGGACATTGGCCAAATGAGAAATAGAAGTGGAGATGCACGATCGTGATAGTTTGATGCGATCTATCGAAGCTTGCATTAAGTACAGGAATCAGGATCATGTGATTCTGCTATTTCATGTGATTAGTCAGCCATTTACAGCATCGACTGATCCACCTGCATACAGATGGGGCTGAAATAGAATTGTCATGAATTAATTGATGCGATGCCCCTTTGTTGTAGTGCAACCGATATACCAAGTGACGGCGCGGAGTATGACCGTCCGGATGCGGCCATTGGAAACAGCGCCGACTGCCGAGACTGTTGCACTTACCCCTCCCCCACCACTAGCCAAAGATGAGGACAAACTTGAAGGACGATCCTCAAAATTCGCCAATCTCAATTGGATCTACATCGGATTGAACTTCAGCTAGCCTCTGTGCGAGGCTGAGGGTTGGTTTCGATTTCCTCATTTGTGCCCCGCCCCATCGTGGGCTGTTTAGTGCTACGATAACCACGGACCCTTGGAGCCTAAAGTGCGCGTTCCCAGCTGGGTCCCAGACCTTCTTCAAACAGATCGCTTCTCCTAGCACTTTATCTCAAAACTAACCTTCGTTTCCCTTTCCCAATAATAGACACCCAATTCATTGTAAACAGTGCATACAGCAAATTAACACTACACTATGGTGGCTGAACATTTGACCATTCGGAATCTTAGTTCCACGTCAATTACACTGAAGCGCATTGAACGTTTTCGCGCCCCTGAGAAGGCTCGCGATATCGATATCGGTGCCCTAGCAAAGAACTTCACCAGACTTGTGACCAATGTCACCCGCGCTGAGGCGCCTGTCACATCAATTGAGGACAACACCAAACCTTTCGAGCACAAAGACATCGATATCCATGTGGAACCCTTCAAGACAGTTCGCACTGACCTTCGTTCCTTCATTAATTCGGACAAGGAGCGAATCCGTTGGGTCTTCGAGTCAAAGGGTGAGCGACACCAAATCCAGACTCCAGTTCCTACGACCGAGACTGCCAGTATGAAGCCGTTGAGCAACGATGCCAAACTTAGGTTTACTGGCATTTTCTCACCGGCGGGATCCCACCTCGCCGTTTTCTCCTCGGCGAACTTGAACGCATGGATGCGAGAGCTGAAGGATGACGCTCTGCTTTCCTCCCTCTCCATTCCGGGAACGCACAACTCACCAACTTGTCATGTTGCACCTCCCTCTGTCCGCTGCCAGGCCGTCGGCCCGCGCGAGCAGCTTAGAAACGGCGTGCGGTTCTTCGATATCCGGGTTCAACCCAAATTCCCTGAGGACAAGTCCAAGGACGAACTCGCCCTCGTGCACAGTACGTTCCCTATCTCCCTAACTGGGGAGAAATTGTTCCGTGATCTCGAACGTGAAGTCAATGACTTCCTTGAACGCAACCCCTCTGAGACCCTCATAATCTCTTTGAAACGCGAGGGCCCGGGCAATCACACCGACCAACAACTTAGTCGTATCATCCGCGATCACTACGCCCGTGACGGAAGTAGATGGTATACCGATCCCAAAATCCCTACCCTAGGCGAAGCCCGCGGCAAGATCATCCTTGTCCGCCGCTTCGACATGCTTGAGGAACTAAAGGACATCCACGGCGGCCGAGGTTGGGGTATCAACGCCACCGGTTGGGCTGACAACTGTGACAACGCCGCCTGTCCGAGTGGCCAATTAGTCGTCCAAGATTTCTACGAAGTCCTGGAAGCCCAGAACATCGACAAGAAAGTCCAATACGTGACCGCGCACTGCAAGCGTGCTGGCGAAACGTGTTACCCGTTTGGTGTTCTCCCAGGACCCAAAGCGACAAGGGCGCATCCGTTTTATATCAATTTCCTAAGTGCAAGTAACTTCTTCAAGCTGGGAACGTGGCCTGAGAAGATTGCCGAAAAGGTGAACCCGGCCACCGTTGACTATCTTTGCAGGAGGCATGGAGAGAAAGAAGGGGCTGATTGGGGAACTGGTATTCTGGTTACGGACTGGGTTGGCTTGGATGGGGATTGGGATCTTGTCAGGGCCATTGTGGGGTTGAATGCTAAGCTTATGACAAGACAGAGGAATAACGTGAAGGACCACAAGGAGAACAAGGACCACAAGGAGAACAAGGACCACAAGGAGAACAAGGACCACAAGGAGAACAAGGACCACAAGGAGGACAAGGGCCACAAGGAGAACCATGAAAGAACATAGGCGAATGGCTGTTGATAATTGATACCATGGTCTAAGACCTGTTGTGGTTAACTTAATTAAGTTTTTTTTTTTTATTTTTTTACTTTTTTTTCCTACAGATGATTGTCCAGTTTTGAGGTTAACATGAGTTAAGAAATTTGATATTTAGGGCCAACAAGAGAGAATTTCCCTAGAAGTCAATCATAATCTTTACAAACAATCTCGAAAATACAGGTCCTTATTATACAGGTAGATATCCAAGACAGCAGCGCAGCTTACTCTGCTTTATTCTCACCCTCACCACTGCCATCCTTCTGTTCATCCTCAAGCACACTTCTCCTACTCTCAAGAGTGAAATACAAACTCTTTCCAGCTCCCTCCAGAGCATTCGTAATGCTAGATCCCATGCTTTGCAGCGCCATAACGAGTTGAGACCGCAGACCGTCAATACCGCCCTCAATACTCCCAACCCACTTCGTCTGATCGACATCAAACAATTGGTTGTCCAAACGAGCAGCAAGGACGTTCAACTTGTTCAGACCATTCTGCACTGGAAATTCGTGCCAATCCGGGTTCGCTCTTCGGGTGGGCGCAGGGTAGCCGAATGCCTTAGGAGCTAGAACGGACATGGCAGCCTTCAAATGTTCTGGGGACATTTGCGGAATGGAGAGCACAGCGATAGGTCCGACAAGAAGAGTGGATAGCTCATGCTTCCCCTTCATATTGCGCACAGCGGCCTGGGCAGCACGCGAGAGATCGTGCGTCAAGGTTGGGTCGTCCCTGGATCCGGCAAGCGAGATCTCGGCGGATGTCTGTGTAGCTGGGTCGTTCGCGTTGGGGGCCCTGCCCTTTTCCAGTGTTGATTGGCTCGGTCGAAAATATTCCACGATACGTAGAGCAACCTCGAATATGCCTGTCTGGATGATTTGGACCTTGATATGGGGAGCCAAGGGCGGAGCACTCCGGCCTTCTGCCGCAATCTTATCGTCCACCTTCTGCATGGCTTTGTTCAGTTCGCGTCGGATTGCGGACCACTCGACTGCTTGGAGGTTGTCATGTTGTAGGAAGACCATAAGAGGAGTGGTGCGAATGAGAGAGGTGTATTGTCGGAGAAGCTGAGAACGTCTGAACTCGGGCCTGCGATGCGATGGCGGCTGTGACGGGGGGGATCTGGCAATTGGAGGAGGAGAGACGGTCATTTGTTCGACCGAAGGAGCAGGTGTTGTTGCCGTACTAGCATATCGAATTGTGGTAGAGATATCGAACTGACAGAGGAGTCTTTGACACCGGGCGGGTTGAGGAACCCGCGCATTTGCGAGACGTAACCGTGGAGGCATTGCGGGTGAAAAATGTAACGCAATTCAATACGGACACTTGTATACGGCAGAAAGACTTCTCGTGTACTCCAGGTAGCGTGTAGAACCTTTCGTGCAAAGTAATGGCAGAATGCCAGCAACAACTGTGTCTCAAGATCGGACCAGCGAAAAATAATACGGACGAAATCTTATGGCCCAAATTGGACTAGCGCGTGTTTGTGGCGGTGTGTTTCTGCCGGATCCTTTCCGGTCTCGAGTTCCCGAGCTTTGCTGAAAGCGGTAAGTATGTGTCACCGGCGATCGCCAGTAAGTTAGTTGGATGACCCGAATCGAACTTATAAAGCGACCACGCCTACCGGAGGAATTGAGACTTATTGACATTGGGCCACCGCTCTTCAAGTCTCTAGATTCTTTTTGGTCCAACACTGAGCCCCAATGGCCGCTGAAACTCGCCAAAAGCCGGAGAGCATCTCCATTAGCCCCCTCCTCAAGAGACTTGCGTATCCAGCGTCCGAAGTTGCCGTCGAGGCTACAGAAATAGCTTCTGCATTCGCCTTAATTTTTGAGGATCGTCTCTCGGATATACAGACTGCAGCTCTTCTTACACTTTTACATTCGACCCAACTGGACAAGAATGCTGAAGTTATCGCAAAATGTTCATATCGAATGAGGGAGGCGGCTTCTCATACCGACAAGGCAGCCTTAACGCAAGCGATCCAATCTCGGGGAAAACATGAAGGAAACTATAAGGGTGGCCTAGTATATATTCAAACAATGAAATGCTATTTTTATGGAATATTCTGACGCCTAATTTCTCAACGCAGTGCGACATTGTCGGAACAGGCGGTGATTCCCATTCTACCTTCAATATTTCAACGACTGCTTCGATTCTCGCTTCTCCCCTCCTCGTCATGGCCAAGCATGGGAACCGTGCGCAAACCTCTTTCTCCGGGTCCGCTGACGTCTTGAACGCCATTTCTCCCGTCCCTCCCAAGATCAGTGCTGTCTCTGCTGAGAATCTTAGCCAAGTGTATGCTGCGTCGAATTACGCTTTCTTGTTCGCCCCGAATTTCCATTATGGCATGAAGTACTCGGATACTGTGCGTCGAAGTCTTGGGTTGCGGACAATCTTCAATCTCATGGGCCCGCTCGCAAACCCTGTCGATTGGGCCATAGAAGCTCGCGTGGTTGGTGTGGCCTACCAGGCTCTCGGGCCTGTATTTGTGGAGGCTCTGCGCCAGAACGGCGTCAAAAAAGGCCTCGTTGTCTGCGGCGCGGAAGACTTGGATGAAATTAGTTGTGCAGGGAAAACAAACTGCTGGAGGCTCTCTGAGATCCCTAACCCCGATTTCGATGAGTCAAATCAGGATGACGAGGACGAGGACATCGTCCCACGCACAATAGCCAAACAAGAGGAATTTCAACTAGAGCCGGCGGATTTCGGCCTACCAAGCTACCCGTTAAGTGAAGTATATGGAGGAAAGATGCCCAAGGAAAATGCGGCAAAACTTATGTCCATCCTACGGAATGAGTTGTCCAGGGATGACCCAATCTTGAGCTTCGTTCTTATGAACGTAGCAGCACTCTTGGTTACCTCTGGAATTTGTGAATCTGAAACTTCCAGCATGGGACCTGGGGACGATGGCCAAGTAATTACTGAGCGTGGTCCAGGTGGTTGTCGCTGGAAGGAAGGTGTCCGACGAGCGCGCTGGGCCATCGAGAGCGGCTCCGCTCTTAGATCCCTTGAAAACTTCATCGAGGTTTCGAACAAACTCTAGTAGAGTTATTCATGAGCACCGCCTTCGGATATTTACCTTTTATATTTAAATTATTTTATGCAATGATACTTTGGGAATATCAATTTGGGTGACTGGAATCTTCAAAATCAGGGAAAAAGTGGGTATATGGGACTCATGTCGGACCGTATCAATCTGATTTACCCAGGCAGATACTGCGTATAGGAATCAGAATATATCCGGCTTCCACGATCGATCCCCTGTAGCGTATCAAATATCATTGCGTAGATACTTCTCATGGAGCCGCGACTCTATGCTTCACGCTTTAATCCCAACTCCAAAAAGCGCCACAAAATGCACATAACAATTATAACAAAGAAGGGTGTCATAGAATCAAATTCGTTCAACGCGTCTCAATGCAGCGCTTCATCGCGCCTCGAATTGGACCATCCTACACAGTCGAAAGTCAGTATCAAACCCATTCCACCCCGCCATAAACGCATAGAGATGATCTCACCGCTTCGTCCGTTCCTTGTACAAAACACGATGTCCACACTCCTTGCATCGGATCTGATCTCCACGCTTCAGAGATACGCGGGCGTTGCATTCACCGCATAGGTAGGCGACAATAGGGCCGTCGAGAGAACCAGCTCCGAGATTGTCGTTGGTGAAGGCGTTTCCGCCGCCGAGGGAGGGGACTTGGTAGGCTTCGCGGGACATGGTTGGGGATTGTTGGTGGCGAGTGACTTAAAGTAGGGGTATTCAGACTGTCAGACAGTATTCAGTCGGGTGCGAGACGGTTTCTTGTGAGGGAGGCTTGGATGACTCTTGTCGGTTTCTTTTCTTTGCTGTTCGTCGATCTTTTCCAAAACTGATTAGTCATTCAGATTTTCCGGAAAGATCACATGCTTTTAAGCCATTTTATTGGCCCATTGTGTTGCGGAGAAAGAACATGGATTCTGTTTCTATATCCTTGAACAAGGGTAATATTTGGATTAGTGAGTACGACTCGAACAGCTGGTTCAGAGCTAGGAATAAAATACAAATATGGAGCGGACATGATCGTGGTGTACTCTTCTCGGACAACCACCTATCCCTTCGGGTCTTTGGGGGAGGAAATGGGTGTCTGACCATACTAGGCCGTCTTATAAATTTCATACTCTCAGGTTTGATTGAATAATAAACACCTTAACCGTTTTTCGTCTGTCACGTAGAATTGTCCCACATCCCCACCAAAGAAGGTTGATTGTCCCGCACTTCAATATGCTGTCCCACAATAAGCCCGAAAGTAGGAAGTTGAGACATTCCCACTATGCAGGAATGAACTGATCTAGTACATCTCCACGGCCCCCAAATCCAAGTCGAGTTATGCGCATGGTAGGACTACGCACCAGCCGACCGGGTCTCCCACTTGCAGTCGATATATTCTGCCAAACCACCAACCACCATCCCTGAGCGTTCTCGAAACCTTTCGAATTAAGACCGCTACGCATCATGAACACTTTTGATGGATGTGAGGACACTGACGTGGTTATCTGCGGGTGCGGACCAACAGGTGCCCTGCTATCGAGCTACCTAGGCCAGATGTCTGTGAAACACACCGTGCTCGAGAAGGAAAGCGGGATAACGACAGACCCCCGAGGAATTGCGCTCGATGAAGATGGGATTCGTTTTCTCCAAGGGATCGGGATATACAAGCAAATTTATACCGAGATTGGAACCTGTATGTGAGCTTGAAGTCGTGGCATACAAGGTATACTAATGTAGAGTTTAGGCATGAACATCTTCAAATTCATTGGAGGGACACAGAAAGATCTCAGCCGGGAGGCAACTGTCGAGATGGATTTTTCTACGGTTTGTGATCCGATAAATGCTCAGGATTGAACTAGTTCGTCAGTTCCAATGTATATTTCTAATATTTTTCTTGAAGACAGAGGGAGGCACTGGCCATGTTGGCTTCATTTGCCATAAACAACCGACTCTGGAAAAACACCTCAGAGACGCCATGGCTTTTTCGGGATTCTGTCAACTCAAACCCAATTGCACTGTTGTGGAAATCCAGCAGGATGAAGACTGGACGTATTGTCGATACCGAGACCAAGACGGTGAGGTCCGTTCTATACGGTCCCGATTCTTCGTCGGGGCCGATGGCAAGACAGGATTTACCAGGAAGAACTATCTTGAGCCCCTAGGGATACAAATGGAGCAAGCTCATGAGTATTCTCAGATAAATCCCGTCATCCCATGAGGCGCTGACCGATATACAGAGCTTTTTATGACGAAACATGGGTAGCATTGAACTGGGAGATAGCCCTACCTACACAGAAAACGCACCCCGATTTTCCGCTGTGGTCTCTTAAATACACACCAGAGCAGGTGTACGATCTTTTCTTTCCATCAAACTTTCGCTTTTTATGCAATCCAAGCCGTCCATCTGTCTGCGGGCGCTTTGGCCTCCCATCAGATCGGCTTTGGAGATTCGAATTTGTTGTTTTGGATGGTGAAGACGGAAATGAAATGGCTTCGTTCAAAAAGACACGAGACATCATCTTTCCCTACCTTACTCATACAGGACAGCAGTATGGGTAAGCATCGTTTAACCACACCAACCATTGGAAACGCATACCTGAGACGTGCTTCCAGACTTTCGCAAGACGTACAATACCCCGAAGACTGCATCCGCATCCTTCGGTCAAGGCCGTTCCGGTTCTCTGCGCGCTGTTGCAACAAGTGGTCTCACGGCAGAGTCGCCTTGTGTGGTGATTCAGCGCACGTTTTCCCTCCATGTAATGCTTTCAGTTTGAAACGATTGGAGTGGTTGAGCTAACCCTGCGAACAGTCGGCGGCCAAGGTATCGCGTCTGGTTTTCGAGATGCCGCATCCCTGGCCTGGCGCCTTGCTTTACTTTGCCGCCAGGGTGAACTCAGCTCTCAAAGGCACAATACCGTTCTCGAAAGCTGGTATCTGGAGCGCAAGCAGCAGCTACAACGATCTCTCGCCTCGACCATTGCAAATGGAAAATTTGTCTCGGAGGCAAACCCGCTGAAGATATTCCTCCGCTCATGCTACCTGCTCATCATGAAACTGGTCCCTAGCTGGCGACGACAGCTGCGACTCGGTCCCAGGAAGGACGGCATGGTCCGCTACCAGTTCTCGCCAGGGATGCCCTTCATCCCCGATCTCAACGGGGGATTATGTCTTCCTCAGGTGTACTGTAAGTCTAGTTCCGGGGAGGTTTTCTTCACGGACGATATCATTTTCAATCCGTCCAAGAAGGGACTCTTCCAACTGCTTGTTTATCTTCAAGCGCCTAGTGAGCTTGCGTCCGCTAGAAATATAATATTTGCCATTGAGAGGCTTTCACGAGGCGAAATTCGCATCGACGAAACCACATATATTGTTGAGGACCAAGATTGGAACCCAACTGGTGGGCAGGGCGTGTACTCAGTGTATCAACTGGCAAGTGCGGCGGAGTTAACAGTGTCCTCGTTATGCGACGGACGCCCCGAACCACGTTACTATGATATGCAATACCTTGGGAAAACACTGGGAGGTAGCAAGTATGTGATTGTCCGTCCGGATCGGTTCATATTTGCTGCGTGCAGTAACCTCGAGGACATTGAGAGAGCAGCTAGAGAAGCGGCGGAATACTTACAAACCTAGGTTTCTCACCTACCTTTGCCAGTGTATTCCTTATATCCTAGTATACTAGCAAAGTACCCAACATATCACCTTGCCTCTATTTCGGATCCATAGTGAGAGAAGGGATAAAAATAAACATTGTAAGCAGATGTAATTTGTCAAATTAGTGCAGATAATCTAAGTTAGTCTTCCTGACCGCACCTCGACTTCAAGTGAGCAGCTGTTATCATAGATACATGGATTCAAGAACTGCAAAACCAATGTTGGCGTTTGAAGGGCTTCGGCGAATCGGTAGTCCCTAATTGACGATGGTGGCTAGATAGTCATGTGACCTTACGCTCCGATGCCGGGATTGGAAATCATGCGTGGACCGATTATAATTTCTTATCGTCGATTCGTCCCCCGCGGAGCTTTAACATCAAAATGAGCTCGTCGCCACGCAGATGACAAAGCATACATTCTCCACGTAACTAGTTATCTCTCTCTGTACCTTCTCCTCTGATTCTTCCCTTCATCTTATATAGCTATTTTCGTCCTCCTCTCCTTTAATCGATTCCTACCGATTATAAAACACAGGCCTGCAGCCCCGCACTTGTATACTTTCGTTGTCACTATCCGGAGGGATTGTTCCCTGCAGCTGCAATGAGCGCCATTCTCTCCGCAGACGACCTGAACGACTTCATTTCTCCAGGAGTCGCCTGTATAAAGCCGGTTGAATCTCTTCCGCAAAAGCAGGCTTCAGATCTAGAGGTGAAGTCAGCGGTTTGCCTAAGTTGAATGAATGAATACTGACTGGCATTTGAACAGAATGCATATGAAGTTACCACAGAAGACAAAGTACAACCAGAGAACCTACCTCCGGCGGAGATCTCCCTTACCGATTGCCTCGCATGTTCCGGCTGTGTGACGTCCGCTGAGGCGGTACTGGTTTCGATGCAGTCGCACGCCGAGGTTTTGAATACCCTCGATGCGCACCCTGAGATCAGATTGACTAGCAACGAGAGTGGGACGATGGTGGAGGATAATACACAGGCAGCAGATGATGGCCGGATATTCGTTGCCAGCGTCAGTCCTCAGGTACGCGCAAGTTTGGCAGCCACGTACGGAATTTCGGAGAAGGAGGCGAATAACATAATCCATCAATTTCTGAGTGGTCCGCAAGGATTAAGGGCGGGAGGCAAGCATGGAAGTGGCTTCACCTGGGTCATCAATACCAATACTTTGAGGGATGCGGTCTTGGTTTTGACAGCCGATGAGGTCAGCCAGTCATTGACATTGAATGCTGACGGTTCAACGATGCCCAAACGACCCATCCTTTCATCAGCATGCCCAGGCTGGATCTGCTACGCTGAAAAGACACATCCGTTCATCCTCCCCCACCTATCAAAACTGAAATCACCCCAGGCTCTGGCGGGAACTCTTTTGAAGACAACCATCAGCAAGAAGCTTGGTGTACCCGCCTCTCGTATTTGGCACTTGGCAGTCATGCCTTGCTTTGATAAGAAGCTCGAGGCTAGTCGGGAAGAGTTAACCGATGCTGCTTGGAATAAAGTTTCTTCGAGCGAGCCCAACACTCCTGTTCGTGACGTTGACTGCGTCATTACTTCGCGTGAGCTTCTAAGCCTAGCGTCGTCGCGTGGAATTTCACTTCCTACATTACCCATGAATCCTCCCCCACCGTCATTACACCCCTCCTTCCCTGACCCGACCCTCAACACTTTCCTTTTCTCGAACAATTCGCCGTCAGGACAGTCAGTTGCCTTTGGTAGCTCCGGAGGCTACCTTCATAGCGTGCTCCTGGCCTTTCAAGCACGCAACCCAGGAAGCGAGATTGTTACTCAGCGAGGCCGAAATGCGGATGTTGTGGAATACACTCTGGTGTCACCAGGAGGTGAACAAATTCTGAAAGCCGCCCGTTATTATGGATTCAGAAACATCCAAAACCTTGTCCGAAAGCTTAAGCCCGCGCGAGTATCCAGGCTTCCAGGAGCCAAGGTACCCGCCGGTTCAGCACCCGGAAGTCGACGGCAACCTGTATCACGGAACGGAGCCGGTGGGGGGTCAAGCACAGATTATGCATACGTGGAGGTTATGGCATGCCCCGGTGGCTGTACCAATGGTGGAGGTCAGATACGGATTGAAGATGCTCGGGAAATCAGTACACCAAGCGGTAGCTTAGCGGCGCCTGAGGATTCAAAGCCGTCGCCACATGAGCAGCGCGCGTGGCTTGCCCGCGTGGACGAGGCCTACTATTCAGCTGAGTCGGATGGAGAAGATGAGATGGACTGCTCACAGCCACTCTCCGTCGCAGAGAATGAGCGCAGAATCCACAAAGCAATGCAGTACTGGTCCGCAATGACGGACATACCGCTCTCAACTCTCGCTTACACGACATACCGCGAGGTGGAAAGCGATGTTGGCAAGCCAGCGGCGCCGAATGACACTACACGAGTGGTTGAGTTGGCGGGGAAAATTGGTGGTGGTTGGTAGATCGAAGTTGGATGTTACGCTTTACGATATATACCCGGTTTGTACTACGTTTCGCATATGGTATATTGCATAGGATTGCACGGAGCATAGACATAGAGTGATACCAGGCTGTTTTTTTGTATTTCATCTGCTTCTTAATTTCGAGAGTTTGGCAAGCCGCAAACGTTATATTTAGATTCACGTGCAAGTGCAACAACCCCTATTTGGGGGGCGGAGATTTCAGTACATGCCTAGGAGCGCCATCGCTTGGGTTTCAAGCGCTAGATATTAGTAGGATCCAGGCGATTGGGCTCTGAACCTATTGCCTTGTCGAAGATCCAGTTCGATAGGGTTTTTTGGCGCTAAGGGGCAGCCTATCTTAGGGTTCCTTTGGGGCTCCATTCGCCGGGCCTGGCCCGGAAAGAGAAGGTGATATAAAGCCGCCGGTTCCTGAAGTCTCCTCCGTGGCTGCCTCGTGCGATGAGCTTTTCTCTCACTCTACCGGTGCTTGTTTTGCTTCAGTTCTCCCTCTCTTTCAATTCAATCGATCAGTCACTCATTCAACAATCCAACTGAACCACTCTTTATACTATACTTTATTCTAACGCTCCACATCTGTCTTACTCCACCACAAGTCCTATACAAATATTAACCATCAGACACCTCCAAAATGCAGCCCACATTCTTTTCTCTCCTTCCAGCTGCCCTCTCTCTCCTGGGTACTGCAAATGCCCGGACCGATCTGGAGGGCTGCATCTCCTCTGCGACTACAAACCAATGGCACGAAGCTTCGATGATCTGGTACATTGAAGACACTGGCGAGATTTGCGACATCCCCGACTGCGGCGGCGGCCGTGCACCTCCCAAGTATGATAACCCGGCTTGCCCAAACTACACCGGGACAGCGACCTACGAGCCCAGTTACCTCGAGGGGTACGGGCCAGGTGCTACTGCCACGAAGACGACCGCGAGGGAGACAGGTGCTGAATCTACTGCTACCGGAACTGTCGATAAGAATGAGGACGACGATGAGAACATTGACATCGCGTCAACCGACCGCGGAAGCGTAACAATTACCTCGACACCGGTCCCTGCCGGCCATACCTCTGGCGTGCATGACGGAGGATCGACGTACAGCTCAAGTTCAAACACCTCCAGCCCCATTCAAAGCTCCACTTTGGTTTCATCGACGCAGGTGCTATCGCCTTCACCATCAAACACTCCATCAAACTTTACAGAAACTGATGGAAATGCTGCGGGCTCGCTGCAATTCAATGCTGGTCTTGGGGCGGTTGGCTTGTTTGCCGCTTTTGTGTTCTAAGCGCCTGTTGCTGAGGCATTAAATTTCTAGTATTCCCTGTATTTGTCAGTCCACTGTTGGCATCCACCAGAATGGTACTTTGTAGATTGGCGTGCGTTTAGCCACATTGAGCCAGGCCTTGTTCGTTAGATAGATAGATATGTGCCTAGTACCAGTGAAAGAACCAAACAAGATTTTTTTCTCAGTAAATATCTAAAGGCATGCGCAGTCCCACTTGCTGGCGGAATTTACCCTAGTTCTTCATAGAGGGCCAAAGTGATACATAGGCCAATTACTGAACTACGCTGCCAATTGAACAAGGTCTTGATGCGTACAATCATCCAGTTGAGGAACTGCTATGTTGGTGGTTAGCGAGGAGAACTGTGTAACGAGGACCTCAATTCCCAGGTGGTGCCCCTCCATACAAACGGAGGACGCTAGCACTTCATCCACATGGGTTTGTGGATGTCTATACCAATCTAGACATCGAGGTGCGGGCATCCTCCGTTTGCATGGAGGGGAAGTGGCCTTTCACTCATGTTGGACAAGGATAGCTCGCTTATCCTTAGTAGCCTTTCTACCAGGTATAAATAGAGGTTTCTTCTTTTGAGGAACTCTGCTTTAATGGATCTCATCCATTCTTTGACCGTATACTTCCTCAGCATCTACCGATACTGGTAAGTTCCCCCCAGGCCCTCACCTACAGCTTCATTCTCTCACCATCCCTACCAGGTCTTAGATACATATCTCCTCGACAAACTTCCACTCAAGCAACCCACATCCAAACTGACAAAATGTTGGGCCTTATCCAAAACTAAGTCCAGCACCGACGCTAAATCTAGCCCACAAGCCCTTCGCATTGGCCTCGTCCTCTTCCCGGGCTTCGAGGCACTCGATGCCTTCGGCCCCATGGACTGCCTGAATGCACTCTCCTCCAAATGCCACATCACACTCTCCATCCTCTCACACACTCTCGAACCGGTCTCAACCAAATCCCCTTTTGCGAGACAATCCGTCGGTCAGTCCATCGTGCCTACACATACCTTCGCCGATGCACCGGCCCTCGACGTTCTCATTGTTCCCGGAGGCCCCGGCACCCACTGTCTCGGAAGCGAGCCCATCGAAGCCGCGATCAGCTTCATTACGGCCGCCTACCCGCACCTCAAATACCTGATTGCAATTCGGAAGGGGTGCGACCTTGTGGCGCACTCCGATTTGTTCAATACCAAGCCGGTGACCAAGAACGGCAAAAATGGTAAGCTGGGTATCCAGCCAGCCAACAAAGAGGATACAAAGTCCGTGGCCAAAGCGGAGAAGACCGAGGAGGAGAAGACCAACGAGAAGAAGAGACTTGAGAATGCTAAGAAGCTTGAAAAGATAGTGAATGGGTGGAAAGCACAGGTCGACTCGCATGCTGACTGGGCTGCTGGCGCGAGATGGATGGTCCATGAGAATATTTGGACTGCGTCGCGCGGTAATAGTACTGTGGGGATTGATATAGTTTTGGCGTGGTTGGAGCAGCTATACGGTGAGTGGGTTGCGGGCGAGATTGCTGCACAAATGGAGTATGAGAGGCGTGGGGATGCTAGGGTTGATTATTTTGAGGCCTTCCATACCATGCAGGAGAACGGCAACAACTGGGAGTGGTAGGCAGGATGGTTGATTTGTAGATGTCAGTGTATTGCGTACGCATACGTGTCTATGTTCTGGTGTATACTAGTATATGCTGGATGCGTGTATGTGGCACTATGTACAAGTGGTGGCAGCATGATGGAATAGATGAGCAATCAACCAAATGAGATGTTCGCTTCCTGGAGGAACTTCTCCTCGTCTGGCGTTGTTATCCTCCCTAATACCTTGTTTCGGTAGGGGTAGCGTCCAAACTGGGCAATAATGTCATAATGTTCTTTTTGGAACTTGAGATTTAGTGCCGAGATCGCCTCGGCGGCTTTCCTGTTGCTCACAAGGATTTCACGATCGGCTAGTTCCTTCTCACCTAGCCCGTCTGTCAGCTGCTCATCTAAAAGACGATGAACATCTCCATCCATTTCACAGTATTTCTCTAGCATGAGTTCCTGGTGGCTCAAATTCTCCGAGTGCATCAATGGGAGATAGAACCAGTGTCGCAAGGCAAGACGGTAGCGTACTTCCGGATTGTACTCAATTTTCTTTTCGAAAGCCCGAAGGGCAATGACCCGGGAGATGGGGTCGAAGAATGAAAATACCAGCGCTGCTTCTTCACCGCGGTAGCAGTTGCGTGGGAGTTGATCGAGGAGGATTATTAACCCAAGCCAGTCTAACGCGGATCCAGGGTTGACCAGTTCCAGGATTTGCTGAGCTTGAGCTTCAACCTGCTTCTGCGTCTGTAGCTCTGGGCGTGCTTGGTGTATGGCGGCTAGGATTGGCTTAAATTGAGTTCTGCTTTATATTAGTATAATTTTAGAACCGACTTGAAGCGTAGGCCATGGGTGTCTCACGCGCATTCAAGATCGAAGCCGGCGTTCTTGGTGAACCATGGCTTAAACACTTCTTGTGTTGGGAGCGTGAGATTTTGGTCATTCTCGACATGCTGGAACCAGAAGTTGTACACGCGGTTTGGTACAGAAGGGTTAAGGAACTTTGCTAGGTCAACTTTCGGCTCGTTGGACATTCTTGGTTCTCGTTTCCTTGGTCCAGTGTGCACGGCTCTGGTTTCAGAGATTGAACAGGAAACTGGTCTTCCTATGGACAATGAGGCTGATGACAACTTTGTTCTCAATGTGACCGGAGGTCGAAGGGTGAGTAGTCGTCTGTAAGCTGATCTTTGACGGAGTACTGGCAGCATGACTTCGTAGTGAACAAAACAATGACTAGAGTCAGAATATGCCGGGATGCTCTCGGTGTTTAAATGACCTTTTGCGTTGCTCCAACGATTGGACTTTCATTAGTCTCCGAGCGCCTGCCGATCTAGATTGGTCATCGTCGAATCGCGAAGAACGAACATCGTCGGATCGCAGCGTATCCTTCTCTGAATTACGTCATTTACCGTACTCGGCCCTCGCGCATTCGAGACTTGTGTTGACATAAGCAAAAGTTTCTGCCTCAGGCAATATTTGTATCAATGTCTGAAGGAACAAACTGTACCTGTAAATTTAATTAGCTCATATGTCAGTACTGTGGTGAAAACACACAATAACTAGTTAATGGTAGATGATGACTCATAATATCCATCAAGTCTCCCACGCTCTCATTCACCCAATAGTGGGTAGGTTGCCTTGCCCGGCTGAACACAAGCGTCTGCCTATCTTAGCCGCATACGAGTTTCCAAGATAACTCAGCCTCTCTCAAATGAGTCAGATATCTGTTTAGCTATTGTGCTTCAAGAGGTTATTGATTCCCACTCGAAAAGCGGCAATGACATCTTCTTCACCTCATCAAACGATGTTAAACTTCAGTACTGCATCCAACAATAGAAGGGCGATTCTCCAGGCAACCGCACAGGAGACCCTCAAACACATTCCTACTGTACTCCAGCTCAGACCAGATGCTCCACCTACTGGATACATTTGCATGCAAAGCAGGTATACTCCACTGAGTTCAAGGTTCTTTCCAAACCTCAGTACTCGAGTGCAGGTTGTCGATCGTGACAGCTACGATGTTGCTATTCAACTTACCAACTCACGAGCAGCTAACAATGGGGATACGAAACCTGTTTGTGTCCTCAATATGGCCAGTGAATATAACGCTGGTGGCGGCTGGCTCAAAGGATCCATGGCCCAAGAGGAAGCTCTCTGCTATCGAAGCACCCTAAGCGCAACACTCAAGAAACGATTCTATCCGTTGAAGCTGCGGGAAGCCATTTATTCACCAACGGTTGTGGTCTTCCGCGGAAACTACAATAACAATCACCAAATAATGGATATCCAACGACCTCAAAGTTTGCCTGTCGTAAGCGTTGTCAGTGTGGCGGCCATCAGAAATCCAGCGGTCAACACTCACGTCTCTCCGCCTAAATATCAGGACCCCGATGACCGGATGATGATGATGGAGAAGATGCGAATTACTCTACGCGTTGCCGTGCATAATAGGCACCGCAGCCTTGTTCTCGGTGCCCTGGGGTGTGGCGCTTTCAGGAACCCGAATGAAGAGGTAGCGAATTGTTGGTTTGACGTTTTACAAGAGCAAGAGTTCCGAGGGTGGTTTAACAACATTATATTTGCTGTGCTGAAGGATACAAACCAGGGCGACGACAACTTTACGGTCTTTCATAGGAAATTGGACGGACTCCTAGTTTAACTACTTCGGCAGCATCAATACACGGTTATCAAACTTCTGGCCAGCCTTCGGTTTAAAAAGGGCAGACAAAGGACGAGATGCGAGTCGCCAAAACATCATCACTTTCTGTTCCGTGTTGAGCGCCGTCTTGTTGTTGAACTCTCTTTCTTTTTGCTTCCATCTTCATCATCTTCAGCCTTGATTGTCTGCTTGCTCTCCTTCGCCACCTTTCCCTCGGTGCTCGGTGTCTCTTTTTTCGGTGCTGTCCGTTTTCGCTTGGCTTCAGGCTCACCACTGCTTCCATCCTCTTCCTTCACATCACCGGCGACAGGACCAGTCTTCTTCTGCACACTTGGAACCACAGCGCTGGTTCTGCCGCCCACAGTGAGAAAAGTGATTTTTTCCCCGTTTGGCAGGGCGGAGGTTTTGTTCTTCTTGCCCTTACTCCATCGATGTTTGAACAGCCAGTGTTCAGGGAACTTGTCTGAGTCCGCTAATACCTCGGTAGAGGTTGTACAGACATAATGAATGGCGGAGTGGAGTTCTTTGACTTGATCATCCGTTAGCGTGTTGCTGTATTGTTCAGGGTGTATTTTAGCGTGGTATAGAATCTCATCGCTGAATCGAACAGTCAGTTAATCGACCAAAATATCCAATCTCGCAGAGCAAACTAACGCCATCCAATTGCCAATGCCACTGATATTCGCCTGATCAAGAAGAAGCGCCTTGACCGGGACCTTCTTGCTCCTCAGCTTACCACCTAACCAGTCCTCCGTAACCACTTCCTCATCGGCGAGAGGATCTGGCCCGTTCTCCTTAAGAGGAGTGTACTTTCGAATCTCGTCCGCCGGGCAGTCCACTAATCGGATCCGCGCCAATCTGCGGAAATCAACAAAGGCTGCCTCGGTCTTTGGATCTTCATCGGTTTCTAGGAGAAACTTCCAATACTTGGGAGGCCACTGCTTATCCTCTGGTTTGTCCGTCCGGTAGTAGTATGTATCAGCATCGCGAATCTTGAGCCACCCTGCCATGCCGAAATGCATTACGGCGTGCGGTGGCGAAGACATTGCGATCCAGAAGTATTTCCCCTGCTGCCCGGCACCAACCACTTTCTTGCCCTCCATTGCCTTTTGAAATTCGGCCGCACTAGTGCCTACTTTGCCGTATATAATATCATCGTTTTGAGTGGACACTTTGCTTAGGGTCTTGCCGACGAGATGTTGGCGGATGAAGTGCACAATGCGGTGGATTTCTGCTAGCTCGGGCATCGCTCTATTTGTAACCAAAAGTACGCTCAAACAGACGGATATGATAAACAAAAGCTGCAAAAGATGAGTTCAGGTTGAAAAAAGGTTGTCGGCTCCTCAACACGAGCTTCAACGCGTTATGGGCCACGAAGTCACATGACGTCAAAGCAGCTCATCAGTGGGTGGTTTCTGAATGACATCCGATGCTTTTCTCGACAAGTAAAATCTCGCAAAACGCGCATTCACTCGCGAAATAACCTCTGCAAATACTTTATATCCTTTGCTAACTTGACACCTAACATTTCATATTAAGCTCTGGTTGGTTCGCTCTTGTTTCTCCCGGAATCAAACCACTCGCTTCTTAAGTTCTTCGTCGGACTTCGATCGTCCAATCTGGAGTGGTTCTGGAGCACAGCGGCGAAAGCGGAGCAGCAAAGGGGGGTTGCTGAGAGTCGGAAGATGCCACGAGCTTCCTCTACACCGGCTCCAGGGCTGAGTCCGCAATTCTGTTTCAATGAGCGGGTACTTCGAGGTATGTCTTGCGCCCTACGTCGGTTTCGTTCCGTTACGAAGCAACAGAGCCAGAACTTACCGGTGTGCACACGGATTGAAAACAGACTTCCTAAGCCTTTCCAGATCCACGATAGATGACTCGATAACCCAAAACCTGAATGCGCTATTCACGCCCGCCCGCGAGGGCTTCGATCCGTCCTCGACAGCTGTACGGCAGACAGACTCGAAAGCTGGACGAGTAATGGACCCCATCGCTTGCCAGGGTTTCAAGGATAAAGTACTGTTTCCGTCATGGCAGACGAGGTCGGATGTGCTTACATATTGCGCTGGCGTTGCTACGAGCCCTGATCCGGATGACCCGGATCTTATACTTCGGCAGACGGAATCTGCGAGAGATCGAGAACGTGTTGTAGATGAGCGGTTGGATCCGTACTCTGCAAGGTTCTTTCCACGAGAGGCTCGCACGGAGTCCCTGGCGAATCTGGTGCGGAATCAGCGGACCGTTGAAGAGATTATACGCTCACGAACTTGGGGACTCGTTTCGGAACGATGCGGCGGTACCTCCGAGGGCTGGGAGGAAGCTCTCAATAAGTGGCGTGAAAGAAATCAGCGATGAGCTTCCTTTTAAAGAGATGCATGTCACGACGAAAGCATAATGAAGGTTTCAAAAGCGCTGATTTCCCTCGACATCTCAATTCTGTATCTAATGTGTATATAAGGTTATTTGGACTCAAAACTCCCCTTCTAAATATGCTCTGCAGTGTATCCTTGAAATGATTTGCTTTCCAATTCAAGGACGCATGAAGTGGTAGACGGTTTAGATTATTCCTTTGGCTCGAATTATTCTAGATACTACCATGATCTGTGACTAGTTGACCGGTGTTAGCATCTACCAGAACGCTGGTTTGTCAGTAAAGCAATGGGGCAGCCGAAAACGCGGGGGTTTGGTTCTGATGTCGTTGCAGCTGGGGTCTGACTGTGACAGAATCAGTCTGGGGCTCCGGGGATGCCTGCAGCAAGACTTGTTCAGGGTCACACTGTTAAGCGCATAGATGGGACATTGCATATGCCGGCTGCGGGTCTGACCAAAAGTGGTAAGTTTGAGATCGACTTTTCCAGACCATAGATATATTCCATATCAGGCGGACCGTGTACGACCTTCCTTTTTCTCGGGATAACAAACCCATAAACATTTCAACACCAAGATGCACAGGTGAAGAAGGTTCCTAGGGCTCTGATTCGCTAGAAATCCAGACACGAAGTCTGGGTCGTTTTGAACCTGGCTTCTTTACCTGGGTGTCTCGAGCTGGGCAATATATGTAGGCCCGAATATGGAGAAGCGGTCTTTCCTGGTCCTCACGGCTACAGGGTTAGCGATAAACATTGGGTTATAATCGTTGCGTCAATATTGGACTGGCAAATCCGCAAACCCCGATATAACTTTCGACAGGATGATTGCGTCTGTTGTCAGAACCTGACCCAAGCCGTTCAATGGTGGCACATTCTGCAGGAGATAGAGAATCTGCGTGTAACCCGAGTACTATTGGGACACCCAGATTATCTCGTGTGCCAAATGAGATTATCGGTTGATGGCTTTTCGATGCGCATTCCACCAAGAATTCAGCCATGCATTAGAAACGCACTCCCAAATGGATCTCGTGCTGGAGATCGCCATCACTTGTCCGATCACTAGTTCTGGTTTGTGATATTGAAGTCTCCTTCAATAGTTGTTCGCGTCGAGTCGTTATTGGTGTTGCGTGGTTGCAGTGATGTACGAAAGCGTCTCGGATAATCGTTTTTGTCCTGTGCCGGGATGCTCTCGAGAAAGGTCGGTTCAACCCCCGGGGCTGAAGCGCGACAGAAAATTTGTATGAGATGTCCAGCAGGTGGCTTGAAGAATTCAGCATGGGTCTGGCTTGTCAATCGAGCTCAGAGAATTGAAAGTTGGATTAGTGTTGGCCTCGGCGCTGAGCTTATCGGCGCCTGATTGCTGCTCCTCGTTTCCGCTTTTCTCTTCCCCCGCGCACATCCAGCCAGCTTCCCTCGACCACCTGAACAAAACTCCGCCGACAATTCTGCAACGCCCACCATGCCGCAGCAATTGAGCTCGAAGGACGCCTCCCTATTTCGACAGGTCGTTCGCCACTATGAGAACAAGCAGTACAAAAAGGGTGAGTCCCAATGCCGGATTGACCACGCTGGTGGTCGATGTTTCATGCGGGCGGACGTAAAAGGCTGACTGTCATACTTTTCCTTTCCTTTCTTTTTGGGAGAATTACAGGCATCAAAACCGCCGAACAAATCCTTCGAAAAAACCAAAACCATGGTGATACGTTAGCGATGAAAGCACTTATCATGAGCAACCAAGGACAACAAGAGGAGGCCTTCGCCCTGGCCAAGGAAGCTCTCAAGAACGACATGAAGTCGCATATCTGCTGGCACGTGTACGGCTTGCTTTATCGGGCGGAGAAGAACTACGAGGAAGCTATCAAAGCCTACCGGTTTGCATTGAGGATCGAGCCGGAATCCCAGCCCATCCAGCGCGACCTCGCCCTCCTCCAGATGCAAATGCGGGATTATTCCGGCTACATACAGAGCAGAAGTAGTATGCTACAGGCTCGTCCCGGATTCCGACAGAACTGGACGGCCCTTGCTATCGCACATCACCTCTCTGGGGATCTAGAGGAGGCTGAAAAGGTGCTGACTACATACGAGGAGACGCTGAAGACTCCACCGCCTGTTTCAGATATGGAACACTCCGAAGCGACTTTGTACAAGAACACAATTATTGCGGAGTCAGGGAACATTGAGAAGGCGCTGGAACATCTCGAGTCTGTGGGATACCGCGTCTCGGATGTGCTCGCTGTAATGGAAATGAAAGCGGACTACCTCCTACGCCTCGACAAAAAGGAGGAAGCGGCCGCAGCCTATACAGCTCTCCTGGAACGAAACTCGGAGAATTCCATGTACTATGATGGGTTGATCAAGGCCAAGGGCATTCCTAGTGATGACCATAAAGCTCTCAAGGCTGAATATGACTCGTGGGCTGAAAAGTACCCGCGTGGTGATGCTCCTCGCAGAATCCCCTTGGATTTCCTGGAGGGAGATGATTTTAAACAGGCGTCCGATGTATACTTGCAACGTATGCTCAAGAAGGGTGTGCCATCGCTTTTCGCGAACATAAAGCTTCTCTACACCAACCCTAGCAAGCGCGACACAGTACAAAAGTTGGTAGAAGGCTACGTTTCAACCCCACAATCGAATGGTGCGGCCGATGGGTCTGCCAAGGACAACAACGAATTCCTCTCCTCCGCATACTACTTCCTCGCACAGCACTACAACTACTACCTGAGCCGTGACTTGTCCAAGGCCCTCAAAAACGTGGACAAGGCCCTTGAACTGTCACCTAAGGCTGTGGAGTATCAGATGACCAAGGCTAGAATTTGGAAGCATTATGGCGATCTCGAGAAGGCCGCAGAGGAAATGGAGAACGCCAGAAAAATGGACGAAAAGGACCGCCACATCAACTCGAAGGCCGCCAAATACCAACTTCGCAACAACGAAAATGACAAGGCTCTCGATAACATGAGTAAATTTACCCGTAATGAGACCTTTGGGGGCGCTATGGGTGACCTTCATGAGATGCAATGTGTGTGGTACCTAACCGAAGATGGCGAGGCGTATTTGAGGCAGAGGAAGCTTGGACTCGCACTCAAGCGGCTTCACGCTGTCTACAATATCTTTGACGTGTGGCAAGAAGATCAGTTCGATTTCCACAGCTTCTCTCTGCGGAAGGGAATGATCCGGGCCTATGTTGACATGGTTCGTTGGGAAGATCGTCTGCGCGAACATCCCTTTTACGCGCGGATGGCACGTTCTGCTATCAAGGCTTATTTGCTTCTTCACGATCAACCGGATCTCGCCCACGGGCCCCTTCCCGAAATCAATGGCGCCGATGCGGGTGATGACGCTGAACGCAAGAAGGCCCTTAAGAAGGCCAAGAAGGAGCAGCAACGACTTGAGAAGATCGAAGCAGACAAGCGGGACGCTGCTAGAAAGGCCGCTGCCAACCCCAAGAGCGCCGACGGTGAGGTCAAGAAAGAGGACCCCGATCCTCTCGGTAATAAGCTTGCACAAACACAGGAACCGCTAAAAGAAGCGACCAAATTCCTGACACCCTTGCTGGAGTACTGTGGCGATGATATTGAATCTCAATGCCTTGGATTCGAGGTATACCTTCGCAGGGGTAAGTTTAAAATATCACCTCCCGCACGTGAACATAAGATTGATTACGCATCTATACACTTTAGGTAAATATGCACTTGCTCTCAAATGTCTCTCAGCGGCCCACTCCATCGACGCATCTAACCCCGCCCTCCACGTTCAACTGCTCCGACTCCGCCAAGCTTTTAACAAGCTCTCTGAGCCTCTTCCTCCGCAGGTCGCGGAAGTTGTTGATGCGGAGTTTGAGGCTCTCCTCCCCAAGGCACAGAAGCTCGACGAATGGAACGGCGCATTCCTTGCGGCACACAAGGACAGCATTCCACACCGACATGCATATCTTACCTGCCAGCAGCTTCTGAACCCTGAGTCAAAACAGCAAAACGAAAAGGAGCTTACTTCCACCCTGGATGCAGATATTGTGTCACTTGAGACAGCCCTTGCTGGTCTAGACCTACTGGGCGAGTGGGGGAGCAGTCAGGCCGCAAAAACCTCCTACGCCGAGAAGGCTAGCAGCAAGTGGCCGGAGTCGTCCTCGTTCCGACTTGGCTAGAAACCGAAAATCTTACGGGGTATCTCTTATCTCTCTTGGTGTCTGGACACGATGGTTGGTCTCGTTGGTTTCATTGCATTGCTCACTTAGCGAAGCCTATAGAAACAGGATGCGACCCGAAACTTAATTAAGAAATGTCAAGATGACGGATTAAAAACACCATGTACGAGTATTTGTGGCTTTCATTTTGTCGGTGGTGGGGAAATAAGCTGAGCGATGGGATGTTTTCTCTTACGATCCGATCTTGGAGTGGTATATACTGGGGTATAGCGAAAATATCATGAGAAATGAAGCACTTTTGAGTCTGATTCCACTTCAGCCTTCCACTGCTCTGCCGTTCCATAGCGATGGAGAACACCAGCTCCATAATTATGATCCATGCCTGGTCCATGCCCCCTGAAAAATTAAGCTGCCCGAGGTGGGAAAAACTACTGGTAATAGTAGGAGCAGAGTGGAGGTGGACGGGAAAGTGATGACGTCACATAATGACCCACTTGAACATCACCACCACAGCCACAGCAATTCCAACTTTTGAACTACTGACTAAATTTCCAGGAACTTGGATTTCCGAGCGCTAATGGCACGGTTCCGAGGGAGGATACCACTACGACCTAATTTTGTTCCTCTGGTCTCCCTCCATTGGAGACTTCGACTAGTCGTCACCGGCCTGGCTGGCCTCTTGGCAATGCACCAAGCTCATAGCTGCCACCGCGTCGATACCTGCCTTCAGCTCCTTGCTCCAACGCAGGCTGGCCAACGCATCGCCGAATCCAGTAATTCCATTGCAGGTCAGGACCACCGAATCAGGAATGCAAGCATGTGAATCGAAAGAAAACATGGATGCCTTGGAAGGCGGACAGAGTTCAGTGGTTCGAACAGATCGCTGCTGATCACACTGAGATGATCTCATGCTGGGGTCTTATACTTCGCGATCTTCACTTCCCAGAAGGCGTTACACGGCCAACGAAAGTCTGACGTCAAGGGAGACATGGCAGCTCGAGTCTTGACTCTGAATCCATGGCTCCAGACCGTATAAGATTTCGAGGTCCCTTTCCCCTACTTCAATCCCTTTCCTGCCCTTTACCTAATTTCACCTGCATTCCAACTCATTACAACCTTTCTCATTCCAGTGATACCCCAGTTACGCACCTCCTTACCCCCTTGGTTTGTTTATTTTGCACCCGGTCTCACCTGGCTCCCTCTTTCCGCTCCCTAAATTGAAGGTCATAATCGATAATACGTACCCTAATAAACCTAATCACACCCTCACTTGGCTGTTCGTCGCCCGACGCACTTCATCATGCCGTCTCGTGGAGTAAATGTTCCTACGGACCCCAGGCAGAAGGAGAAGGTGTGACTTCCCGTGCTGAAGTTCGAAAATGCCGTCTCTCATCTAACTTTTGGTCATAGGATATCAACCAGAAGCTGCAGCTGTTCGGGATCTACCAGGCGTTCAAACATGGAAAGCTTCCATCTGTGAGTCAAGCATGATCCTCAGCAGAGCTCTTCGCGATATATTCGCCTACTAACTGCTTTTCACACAACAGAACAAGCAATGCGATATTGCCCTGAACTCCGCCCTGAACTCCAAGGCACTCGCCAAACCGTCCCAAGAACTCTCCGAGGAAGGACGAATCCTTGTGCAAGATCTCCGCAAGGTAATTGAGGAATCCAAGAAACTCATCCTTAGCAAGAACGACGGTCAATTGCTTCAAGAATTTATTTGGGACGCGCAGCGCATCTCCGGCGATGATGTGCAGAAGCCACAGATCGCTGGCACCAGAGACTCCGCCGAACAAGATGCCGCCAAGGCCAAGGAGGGACTAAAGTCACTCGGGACCTTGATTATCACCAATGGCGAGTTCCGAAAGATTCGTAAGTGAACTGCCGTCTTTGCTTTTATGCGACACCTATCTAACCCGTCAAAGTGAACGATGCATTGGTCGTCGCGCGCGATATAGCTGGGGATGCTTCGCAGAAGGCTGCCAACAAGGTCCGCCCATCTGAGGAGCAACTGTCCCAGGTTGACCAACCTGCCGACGACAACGTTTGGCATGAAAAGCCGGATGTCTCTGGGTACAAAAATCAGATCAAGTCTCGCTTCAGCAAGAAGAAGGACGACGCAGCTGATGTCGCCAACACCGGTGTCGAGGCTGGCTCTACTGGCTCCACTCTTGACCCTTATGCTGGCGTCAACGCTGCCGCTGAACACGCGCAGTCGAAGGTTCCCGAGGATCAGAAGTCGAGCGTCTCAAGCCGTACTCAAGAATACAAGAACAGGACCAAGAACTATCTGTCCGATAAGTTTCCCCAGGAACGTCGTGATCAGGCTGTTTATCGTCTAAAGAAGGTTATTATGGAGATCCAGGGTCACCGTGACTGTAAGTTCAGATCCCAGCCGTGATCAATGTCTGTGAATTCTAGAGATAAGTACTAACGGGGTCACAGACCAGCAAGCGATTGAAACACTGCTTGATCTAGCCGAGAAGTACGGCAGTCGTTCAAGACACGCGATCAAGGAAGGTACCGGCAGCGTCAAGGACACCCGCGGAGGAGGCAAGGTCCAGAACATGGAAAAGAGCCTGAGGGTCTGTCATTCAGTTGCATAAGTTAGAACAATCTGCTAACCTGCTGCAGACCTTGATCGAACGCTTCGCCAACAGCACTTCCATGGATGACCTCTTCGATTCCTTGGAGACCATCTACCGCGATGCAGACAAAGACCCTGAACTCAAGGGATGGTTCAAGAACATGAACAGCTTCATCCGGTAAGCTCGTCGGCGTCAAGTCGTGGTTGGAGATTCTAACATTCTACCCATAGTAAAACTCTGCAGCAACAGGGCTACGTCTTGGAGGATGCCTGGAACCGCCAGTATGATGAGCTGATTGACCATGGCCGATTCTTGCTGCGTGACCGCTACAAGAACCACACCGATCGCGTTTTCGACGAGGTCAAGTTCCTTGGTGACCAATTCAACCAGGATCGCCAGAACAAGGCGTTCGGTGACTCCATGGAGAAACTGTTCACTGACCTGGGTCGCGATGAGAGTGGCAATGTCAAGTTCAAGAAACACCTCGTCAAGGACCTCACCGACGTCATCCTTCCGTCTATCTTCGAAAATGTTCGCTATGTTCCCATTCCTCGTATCGAAGTGCAAGATGCCATGGCCGACGTAGTCATCGAGAACTTGGTGATCGAGAGCGACAACCTCATGCCAAACGTTGTTGAATTTGGAAGCGACAACTACCACCGTTGGGGTCGGAAGAAGATCACCAGCAAGAATGATAACAAGGTAACATATCCTTGCAAATTCATGGGTTTATTTATTTGTATTTCCGTGCTGACCAAATCTAGATTATGATCTCCGTTTCTGGTATTCAGGCCGACCTGAGGGATGTCAGCTACTACATCAACAAGAAAGAGGGCTTCCCGTCCATCACCGATACTGGTGTCATGGATATCTTCCTTGGGGGCGAGGGCTTCTCTTTCAAAATCGCAGCATCTAATGCTCAAAAGAAGGACCGCCAGAATTTTGTCAAGCTTGACAAGGTTTCCGTTAAGATTGACGATATTGACATTAAGCTCAAGAAATCTAAGCACAAGGTTCTCTTCACGGTCTTCAAGCCCTTGCTTTTCCGCACTGTGCGCCCTGTTCTCCAGAAGGTCCTTGAGAAGCAAGTCCGCGATGCCTTCACCAGGGGCGATGCCTTCGCATATGAAGTGCATCAGGAAGCCAAGCGGGCCAAGGAGCGAGCTGCCCAGGAGATCAAGGAGAATCCTCAGGATGCTCCGAATACATACAACCGCTATATGAGCGCGTTCCGTGCCAGAATGGAGGAACGCAAGCGCCAGGCTCAGCAAAGCGCCGAACAGACTGCCAAGCGCGATACTAAGGTGCAGACGACTACCACGCTCAGTGGCTCTCTTTTCCCGGACATCAAGCTCCCTGGCGGCATTACCACGAAGGCTAGCGAGTACGAAGAACTTGCGAAGAAGGGCGAGCGCTGGGAGTCTCCCATCTTCAGCATCGGCTCTGCATCTGAGTCTACTGACATCCCGAAGCCCGACGCGATCACTCGTAAGCCGCACAGTGCTACCGAAACCAGACTTCGTGATCGCAATGCCACCGGCGGCGCAGCTGACGGTGCTACCACCGGCACAAGCCTAACTAATGGCGGTACGGCAGTGACCAACGGTCAGGCCAAGCACTATGATTCTACTTTGGCCAACGATGTCAACGGCACCACCGCTCAGGGTACTGCTACTGTTTCAGGAACCCACACAGCATTCAATCCTCAGACCGCATGATTTCTCACGAGTCGAGAATAATCATGGATGATGCTGGCGAATCTATATAACGCCTCTATCCTCTCTTATTGTCACAGTATACCTAATCGCCGCAAACGTTCTGCTTTGTTGTCTGGATTCCCCATGTTGTTTTCCTTTGTACTATATGCTTTATGCGATGATGTCTTTACTTAATCGCTCATTATATAGGTGGTTCTGATCGAGTACCCATGTGTTCTGTTTGTATTCCCTTCTTTAATTCGGTAGCTAATAATAACCAAATCGCCTCTATTAATCCTCTATATAACCGACTTTTCTCATTTCTTGTAAACATAGAAGAAACACCCCTCACGGCATCTGGTTAAAATACTTCTCCCACCCCAACTCCTGCATCTTAGTATTCTTAACCTCCATGTTTTCTACTCTAGCGCTTTCAGCATACGCCTCAACCTTTCGCTGGATAGTCGGGTCAAAGGCGCCAATAATTCGGGCAGCTAGCAGCGCAGCATTGATGCTGTTGTTGATACCGACTGTAGCGACAGGCACCCCTATATTGATACCTGTATTAGCATACTCCATTTCCGAATCGTGATCTGGGGAATGCGGGCGGAAAGAGGGAAAGAAAGGAGTACATACCCCTTGGCATTTGCACGATACTGTGCAGACTATCCACGCCATCTAGGGAGCTACCCTTAACAGGGACACCGATTACAGGCAGCGCCGTATGTGCTGCGGCCATTCCGGGTAAGTGAGCGGCGCCACCAGCAGCAGCGATGATAACTTTAATTCCCCGCGCAGCAGCGGCAGCAGAGTACTCAGCCATAAAGGTCGGGGTGCGGTGGGCGGATGTGATATCGACAGCGGGCTCGATGCCGAAGGTATCCCTGAGCAATTTGAGGCCGGGGACGAGGGTTTTCAGGTCACTGTCCGAGCCCATCATGACGGCGACTTGCGGAGCGGGTTTGATGGGCCCTGAGGGGGCGGGCTTAGTTTTGATATCGGAGCGCTGGGAGCGGATTTCGTCGACGACGTTGATAAGGGGTTGGATGTAGGATTCGGCCTCGTGCATTGTGGGTGCGGTGACTGTGATGTGACCCATCTTGCGGCCTGGTTTGGCGGCGCCTTTGCTGTAGAGGTGGATTGAGGCGTTGGGAATGGAAAGGGCCGCTTCGGCGGCTTTGAGGTGGGTGTCTGGTGCAGAGCCGCCAATAATGTTAAGCATTATAGAAGGTTGGCGGATTTGGAGGCTCTCCGCGGGGATGGGGAGGTCTAGGATGGCGCGGAGGTGGGTATCAAATTGGGAGAGGGCGCACCCTTCAATGGTGTAGTGGCCGGAGTTGTGGACTCGGGACGCAAGTTCGCAAAGAAGCAAGCTGTTATCGTCCATGAGAAACATTTCAACGCCGAAGGCACCCTTTCCTTCGAAGGTTGCAACAGCCTTGCGTGCAAGCTTCTGGGCCTGTTGGTTGATAGCGTCGGGGACGTTGCGCGCGGGGGCGTAGACAAGCTTGCAAATAGAGTCTTCTTGTACGGTCTCAACGGTGGGGTAGGATAAAACGGAGTCTTTGGTTTTCACGACCATCACGGCTAGTTCCTAACGGTTCATTGCATTAGAGGAAATTTGGAAATGGAAATGGCTAAACCCTAACCTTTTGGAAATAAGCCCACTTTTCCGCATACAGTGGGCGGCCTTTGAGGAACTCGAGGGCATCAGGGATATCTTCCTTTGAGTTGACACGGTAGTTACCTATTCAACAGAATGTTGTTAGCACTCCGAGTTCTGGAATCCTAATATAATCCTTACCGCGTCCATCATATGCCATGGTCTTCGACTTCAACATCAGTGGGTAGCCCAACTCTTCACCAGCCTTAGCTAATTCCTGCGGAGTATTCTCAACCAGCTCGCGGTGCTCCGCCATTGGAATACCGTGCTTTGCGAGATGTTCCTTCTGGTTAAACTTGTTCTGAATTGTGCGAATAGCCTGCCAGCTGGGCTCAATCTGGACCTGAGAATCAACCTCCTCCAGAGCATAGGTATCAACATGCTCAATTTCGGCCGTAATAACATCACTTTTGTTCGCCAATTCCCTCACAGCCTCGCGCTCCTTGAATGAACCGGTGACATGGTCGTCGTGCGAACTGATTTGCTTCGCCGGGGCCTTCTCCGCATCGAGGACGTTGACTTGGATGTTCAGTCTGTTGGCGGATTCGACAAACATACGGCCCAACTGGCCTCCGCCTAGAACACCGACTTTGCGAGAATTCCACATCTTGAATTGTCAGGTGGGATATGCTGGGGAAGAAACAGCAGAAACAGTAGATTTGTAGAGGAATGAATCACGAACTTCTGCCCCTCCGTGGCTCCGCAATCGGCCAAATGGGGAAAAATTGAAAAAAGTGCCATATCATCACGTGAGAACAAGATAAGCAGTGCCCACTCGACCAATGGGAGATTGTAATTTAACAGTAAAATTGCTGGTTCCCCGCGATAAATAACAGGGATACAGTAATCAATACGTTAATTACACGTTTACACCGTTGAATGATCGCAGCGCAAGCATCGCGTCCCTGAAGCTTGTCTTCTCCATCATCTCAACCTGGTCCCGTGCCGTAGAAGCTCCGGGAGATATGTCGCTAGGTATGTATGCCTCGACTGAAACTCCTAACACTTGTTTCTTGTTTCATCCTGCCCTCTTCCCCTTACTCCTAACGCCTGTGAAGCTGCGCGGACTAACGTCGTCATCAACAGATGATGAGAGCTTGGAGATAGCCGCCAATGGCGGCACGATGGATCTGTATGTCACTCTCTCCATTAGCTCTATATCTGGGTGATTTTTTTTTTTCCCAATGCTAATATTCCTACATAGTGACAAATGGCCAGGCATAGTAGAGCCGCTACTCGAGCGATTGGAATATGTGCGCATGGGAGCTCTCTTGACCTTGTCAATTCTGATAGCTAACAATGCGCTCTTAGATCATCTACAATGTCTTCCCAATGCCTCAGATGCCTCCCGAGCTCCCATCTGCCGATCAATACCAGCAGCAATACCTAAATCCAACCTCCTCTTTCCTCCACGACCCCAATTCCGTGCCCTCCAGCAGCAACAAGGAGAACACCGAACCGCCAAATTTCCAAACACCTCCGCGACCTCCCCCGTCATCACTCAATCCTCCATCTTCAACCGAGCGAGTCCCCGATTCACAAGCATCTCAAACAGGAACTACAACCGCAACCCTCCCCGCCCCACTTCTCCTCACTGTCCAGTCTATTCAATCAACCCTGCGATCTTTATTTACTTCGAAGCCGCCACACACCATTCAGCGGTTAGCGGAGCTCATCCTTCGTCCCACTGCATATTACCGAACACTTCCGGCTTACCTGCGCGCCGTTGACCGTGTCGTGTCGGTCACCAGCAGCGCGGATGTGTTTCCGTTCCCAATGCAAAGCGGTGCAGCTACAACCCAGCCCCAGCCTAATGGGACACTAAACGGCGCCGAGAACAAATTTATCCTACCGGAAAACACGCTAGGCAGTGATGAGTCTTTGGGGGGTGCTCTTCTTACCCCCATACCTTGGCTGAGTAACCCTGCTTCGCCAGGCCCTGAAGGGGCAGGTATCAACGAAGGTTCGTTGTAACACCTCAACCCTCATATAGGCAGACATATCTAACATCATCCTTACTCAATGTACAGTACCCATGATAGCAACAGCCCCGAGCCTCCAAAACCAACTCCTCACACAGCCCGCTGATCCAACCAGTCAACAAACTGTTGCCGCTGAGGGCGATGGCACTGTCCTGGAGGGTGAAATGACAGCTGAGGGCACCGACGGAATACCCCATGCACGAGGCCCCTCCGTCCTGGGCGTAGAGGATCTGGGTCTACAAGATGGCAGGGACGTTGAGGTAACGCTTCTAAGCAAAGAGGCGGAAGCAGCAGGCGCTTCGTCTACTGAGGAATCGAACGCTCCTATAGTTACTACCTCTGAACAGCCCGGCCAGGAATCTGCCCTCGCAAACGAGGATTCAACAACCACGACAGCTACGGCACAGAAAGATAAGGATACGGGCGCGGACGCGGACGCGGATGCGGATGGGGACGGAGATATCACACTATCCGATGAGCCGACTATACCGCAGGAAGGCCAAGGCGAGAAGTAGCAGAGCAGGGCGGAGTAGGGATAAACTCTAGTATATTTATGGGTGACTGATAGAGAGACTGCGTGATATGTTCTATACTTGGACTTGATAGTACCTCATTTCATGAAATGAATAACGATCTAACCTAAACTTTGCATTGCTACAAATATATATACTGTATGTCAGATTTGAGTGTTTACTGTGTTTAAATAGCTATACGGCACGTAATAGGGCAAAAAGCGGGTGACCTCTTGTAAGTTCATGTATTTCTACCGGAAGTTTAGCCATCAAGACTGGTTTCCATAAAGCTCCTCCTTTATCGCGAGGGGACAAAAAAAAAAAAGAAAAGGCACTCCGAATACAAGTAGGTCGTAGCTTGTATAGAATAGTATATATATATATATATATATCCTTCGTATTTTTATCCAAGTACTGCGAAATGTCTAACATAAAAGTATCAACGGGAAAGAGGTATCTTGCGAGTAAATCATAATAGAATCCGGTATCCGAGACCCCAAAAAAAAGAGACATAAGACATCATTAAAATAATAGAAAAAAAAGAAAGAACTAAACTGCTGGCTCCACTGATTGAAGAGGCACGTAGGTCGGCTCAACACCCAATGTTTGGGTAGGGCGTCCAGTTATAAACGACCACGTTCTTGCGGCTGTGCCCTGAATCCATTGTGCGGCGCGTCGGGTGGTGTTAGGCGCGGTGACAGAGAAAAGAGTGGCTTCTAACCAGCTCTTTTGGGAGCCGCCGCCTGATGCAATATTGCTTTCCTTCTCCAGGAGATCTGCATCCATCCACGAGGGTCTTTTCCAGAACTTGAGAAGAAGACTGCTTACGACGACAGAGACGCTGGAAAGAGCCATTGCTGCACCGGCTGCCATTGGTGGGAGCATAAATCCACCGAAAGGGAGGAAGAGGCCCATTGCGAATGGAAGGCCGATGACATTATATGCGCAGGCCCAGACGAGATTGAATTTAATACGCCTGAAAACGGTGCGAGAAAGGGAAAGACTCGCAGGTACCGAGAGAAGGTCGTCTGGCCGCATTAGGACAATATCCGCCGCCTCCATGGCAACATCAGTGCCTGATGCGAGGGCGATACCGACAGATGCGGTGACGAGAGCCGGGGAGTCATTAATTCCGTCTCCAACCATGGCGACACAGTCACCGGTCTCTTCAAGAGACGCGATAATAGATTGCTTATCAGATGGAGAGACTGATGCGTGAACGGCTTCGGATGAGATACCAACAGCCGAGGCAATTGAGATAGCTGCTGCATGGGAATCACCTGTAATTAGTGATGTCGAAAGACCCATCCGATGTAGGGCGGCTACTGCAGCCACAGCGGTTACCTTCACGGTATCCTGGAGTAAGAGCGTCCCTGCAAATTGCCCGTCAATCGCCACGTGGATTTCGGTAATTCCGACTTGAGAGCTCTTGGAACCCGACATTTGCTCAGCGGATTCCGAAATGGGAATGTCATTTGTTCTCAGAAACTCGGCGTTTCCAATAAGCACACGGTACCGGACGCGTTCGATACTAGAGGCCGGTTCGACGAGAGCAGATATGCCTTTACCAACGCGGGCGTCGAAATCACCTAGGCTTCCAGGTAGTCCAGTCTCTCCAAAGTGTCCTGATTCATTCCTTGCAGCCAAGTAGATGGTCTTGCCGATGGGATGTTCGCTGTTCATTTCGGCAAGCCCAACAATTAACCACCAAAGTCGACGGCGCCAATCATTTGATGTCCAGTTAGGCTCGATTTTCGCTTCCGCAACATTCATTTTCCCTGTTGTCAAAGTACCAGTCTTGTCAAACACGACATGGGTGATTTTAGTAGCGGTCTCAAGTACAGCACCGCCTTTGACGAGGATTCCCTGTGTCGCACCAACTCCAGTTCCCACCATGACCGCTGTGGGGGTACTGAGTCCCAATGCACAAGGACAAGCAAAAACGATGACTGAAATGCACAGCTTCAGACAGACCATGAGTTTGCCCCCACCTTCTTTGGCAACAAAAATCTTCGGAGGATTGGGCAACAGGTGGCTCACGAACATCCAGCCAAAAAATGTGACCAAACCGAGACTAATAATGGTTGGCACGAAATAACCGGCCACGATATCTGCCATACGCTGGATTGAAGCCCGACCTGTTTGTGCATCCTGTACCAGCTTGACAATCTTACTGAGCTGGGTATCCTTGCCCGTGCGAATGACCTTAAAATCAACTGCACTTGTACCGTTCACAGTCCCTGCGATGACGAGGCTCCCCTTGGTCTTATGAATAGGCAATGCCTCGCCAGTGACCATACTCTCGTCGACGTAGGTCTCACCTCGAATGACGATTCCATCAGCGGAGACTTTATCTCCTGGATGGAGTATAATGATGTCTCCTACTTCAATAAGTTCGGTGGGAATAACCCTCTGGACGACCGTAGGTCTTTCATTCGAAGAGCTCGGCTTTTGTTCGTCGGTGTCCACGCTTTCCCATTCCTCGGCTAGTTTTTCGGCCGCTATCGGGTCATCGTAGATGGTCGTCATTGATGGTGCGAGAGACATGAGTCGAGAAAGAGCAGCAGACGTCTGGCCTTTTGCCCTGTTTTCCAGCCAGCGACCAAGCGTTATGAAAGTGATAAGCATAGTACTCGTGTCAAAGACGGTGCTAGGCCTGTGGTGAGGCTTCATGAATATGGCAACAACCATGGTGAAAACACTGTAGAAGAACGCTGCCGAAGTTCCAAGCATAATGAGGACATCCATTGTTGGGGCACGGTGTCGTAAAGACTTGAAACTTGTGACATAGAACCGCTTTCCAATGCCAAATTGCACAGGTATTGTGAGTAGCAGACAGATGGCTTCCCCAAGATAGAGGCCTGGAATGATTCGAACCCCGCCAAAGTCAAGCATTGGCAGATACATGGGAAGTATCATATTGACCAGAAAAACAGGGACGGCGAAGGAAAGTGAAATGAGGAAGGCACGTTTCCATTCTAGGACTTCTTTTGTCTTCGCCAAAGACTCCATTTGTGCGTTGCTATCGTCAGAGTCTGTTAATAAAGCATTGTACCCAGCAGCTTCAATCGCAACAACAATACCACGAATTCCAAGTATAGATGTGTCGTATGAGACTGCTAATTGAGACGCAGCGAGAGAAACCGAAGCAGAAACAAGCCCCGGCTTCTGCATGAGCAAGTCCTCGAGTGCTGCGGCAGAGTTAGCATCTCGTAAGCCATGGAGGTCAAGCGTAACCCGGCTTATGCCACTTTTCTGAGCATAAGCTTGGACCTCAGAGACAATCTTGGCATCAAAGCCAGCGTCCTCGATCAGGCCAACAATCTTCTTGGAAGAAAGAACATGAGGATCATGAGTGACCATCGCTCGTTCAGCAAGCAGGCTGATATTGAATTGGACCAGGCCCTCCACGCCATCGAAAGCCGCTTGTACACTCGACGTACATGCACCGCATGTCATGCCGTCAATGGACACGGTGGTGACAGTCTGCTGCGATGAAGGATTTGTAGATTCCTGAGAGCCACGAGAACCAGCTTGGAGCGTTGAGGTTTCCAGCACCTTCGCCCCAAAGCCGCGATCTTCAACTATACCCGCAAGCTGCTCGGCTGATATCGTGGATGAATCATGCTCTATTACCGCTCGCTCTGAGAGCAGCGATATGTTGACAGATCGTACTCCAGGATTCTCCATCAGACCGCCTTCTACCGCAGAGGTGCAAGCTCCGCATGTCATGCCTTCGATTGCTAACGTTGTGGTCGTGATATTCGTCTCGAGCACCTTCGAAGCGCCGGCGCCCAGCGTCGGGATCGAGGAACTGTCCGTAGAAATTACCGCCGCATCGAAACCGCGATCTTCGATCATCTCGGCGACTTTTCCTGGAGGGAGGAGAGTGGGATTGTGGTGGATAACGGCCCTACCCATCATTAAACTCACGGAAACCTCGCCGGCGCCCTCGACGCCTTTGAAAGCTCCCTCCACTGCAGAGGTACATGCGCCGCATGTCATCCCCTCCACGCTGACGGTGGTGATGGCCATTTGCGACGTGGATCTGCTCGGGGTGAGGCTGTCATCCCCGGCGGCTATTGTATTGGGAACCGCCATCGTATTTCACGTACAGGCAAAAGCCGGGAAATATTATCGTCACCGCATGAGAGCGAGCCGCCGATTTAAAAGAGGAATGTGAAGGAGGAGAAAAAGAAAAAGACAGTCTGAGTGAGAAAAGAGTCGGTCAAGGGCGAGAACGCAGAGTAAGGGAGGACGCAGAGTAAGGAAGGCCTGAAATAATAAACCAGACGAGGGCGGAAGCAGCGGAGGTCGGAGGGTCCGTCACTTGTCGCCGATTAGTAGATTAACGCTGCGCTACATGAATCGCGCCGATCACCACCGGCAGCTCCTGACGGGTTATTACTCCGTCGATATGAATTATGAACAATAATCTGGGAGGTTCGAGGACTCGAGCTGCGAGCAAGTGAAAGCCGACGGATGAACCACTGCCTAGAAAAAACTATCGAAAGATCGCCCTTGCTCATATCAAGCGGAGATGCGACCATCTGTCCTCATTCCAACAGAAATGGCGAAGAATGGTAGCGGACTGCTGGAAGCTGCGGGTCTCAAGAAGGACTTGGCGCCATCTTAGTAATTTGCTCGCGGCTTTGATCACAAGTGACAATGCGACCCGGACGATCGCCAGCAAGGGCCTTCTGGGGTGCCAATAAGATTGCTGCCTCGTTTCTATTCATTGGCTGTTTAATGGGCTGAATGGATCAATTATTGCGACATTGTGAGTACGAAGGAAATCTGCAGCCGTTCGTGTCCTCACCCTGTCAATGCGGTGACCGTGGGGGTTCTGAAGGATAAGATCTGGAGTGTAAATGTAAAGTACGTGGTCACTTCTTCCTGCAGGGACATTCCAAATACGACTTGAAATGAAAATGGGTTTCTGGAGGTAAGTTGAATCCGCTTGTTGATCTACTTGAGGCGTTCGTGGAGCATTCCTTGTCACCGAAACAACTTGACAGCTGCTGGTCGTTTCACCTAGAGTGTAGTCTTTGCGCGCCTCGAAGAATTGAACATTCCCAAGAGGCCACGTCCCATGATTAAACATCAACCGACACCATGGAATACGTGCCCCTTTACTCGGCTTTTTTCAAAACGAAGGGTTCGTAGCTTAGATCCAACCTTAAGCGAAGCTCATTGTGAACAAGAATGGCGTGAGAGGGTGACTTGACGATCAGTATGTTCGTCTCGGGCGGGCCTCCCGAATACAGGCTCAATTGAACCCCTGCAGGAAAGACAATTCCCTACGCATAGATGATTTCACAAGTCGCAATTTGCGCATAGAAACTGGCCTCGCTCAGTTGATAATGATGTTACCTCTGTTGTCGTCTTCGTAAACGTCGATAGTGCCCCACTTGATGTGCAAGTGGAGAGATCGGTTTGCATTAGGTGCAAACACTTTGAACCACACACCTCCCGCTCTGTCTGCGGAGCTACTGACCGTCACCAGCTATCAAACAACCTTGTCACTTCGACCTATACATCACAGCTCAACTCGATATGATTAGATCCTAGGTTTGATTACGCATATCCAATTAGTACGCTTCTCATAATGTGCACCATACAGTGCAATCTGATCCTGACAGGTTCTAGGCCGACGCCATTTCAAACAGCAGATGGACCAAGTACACCACAGGGCGCTGGATGCCCTTCAACCCTTCATCGCCCTCGCAGACTCGAATAGTGCAAATTCGCCCCGATACGTCGCAAATATAGTCACAAATGCAACAACAAGCCCACACACCTACGTCTTCGCGGAACTCCTCGAACGGCCGGCAGTCCAAGCACTCCGCTCCCCAGACACCCCCGCCGAGCTCCAAGGGTATCTGACGCTCCTCGAGATATTCGCCTGGGGGACATGGCAGGACTACCAAAAAACCCCTAACCTCCCCGCACTCAGCGATGAACAAGCCCGCAAGCTCCGCCTCCTCACCCTCCTCTCTCTCGCCTCCACTATCAAGCCCCTCACCTACGAAATCCTCATGGAGTCTCTCTCCCTCTCAGCCCCATCCGACCTCGAATCCCTCGTGACAGCAGCTATCTATGCCTCCCTTATAACTGCCAGGCTCTCGTCGGCGACAACCCCACCGACCGTGAACGTAACATCCGTCGCCCCCCTCCGCGACGTCAAGCCCAGTTCCCTGCCAGCCATGATCTCAACCTTAACAGCCTGGGAATCCCGCTGCGGCTCCGTCATCTCCGACATCGAAGCGGAAATTGCCAAAATCCGAGCTGACTCCGCACAACGCCGAGCAGAGGAACACGCCCGGGTCGTAATGATCGAAAAGACTATTGCAAAATGGAACGACGAGTCCGGCGAGACAGGCGGGGCAGGCCCCTTCGCTGGTGCAGGAAACCAAGGAACTAAGAAGTCAGGCTGGAAACCAAAAGATCTCGGAGCTGCATTCCGGAATCGAGACTTCTGGAGTGGTGGGAGCAATAAGCGCGAGTTTGATGATGATGGATACTTTGATGACGGCTCGTTTGACTTTGATCCTCATGGTTCTGGGATGGATATTGACGAGGGCACCGGGGTTGGATCGGGCTCTGGTTCTGGAGGAACAAGGCAATCGAAGCGCTTTCTGGGGAAGAAGTCATAGCTTGTTGTTGTGATAGCACTCGCACAAATCTCAGTAATGTTGCCGAATACTGCGAATACAAACTCAGGAAATTACAAGAAGATATTTGTGCAATTAAGATTACACTTAAATACTAAGCCAACAAGTAAAGACCAGCGAATATATCCACAACACCAAGGCTTCGGCAATAGTCATCTAACGTACAAGTCCAGCAGCGAAGGGGTATTATAGAAAAAAAAAAGAAAAAGAAAAGGCTCGCATGCCAAAAACAAATGAGACAGCGTTGGCTGAACGGGTATGAACAATGAATGCTATCGAAAAGGTGTCCAGTGAGGCCTTGAAAGCTGTTGCTGGAAGTTCCAATGGTGGATGCCGAACTGAATCTCGCATGCATAAGAATGAAGTGGAAGTATATCGTATTTTCCGTAAATGGACACAGCTAAAGCATCGTACCCGGGACCAGGATGAACAATATGCTCAGCGCAGCGGCGACGAGAGCCGCGATTAAAACGGTGGCGACAGCTCGTTTCACTAGCAGTTTCCGAACATATGGTTCACGGACCGGGGACCAGTTCATGAACGTATACTCGCTGTACCCTACGAATGCCATTACTGGGTCGATCTTGTATTGGTAGGAGACGATGAAGTAGGCTGCAACGATGAAAGGTAGAATTACCTATATACCAAACCGAGTTAGTAAATCAAAACAGATATTCTGAGAGGACGGCAACCTACCCAGCAACGAATGTGCCTTGGTTTATCACGTAGCACCACATAAAATGCACCCCAGAAACCTCCACCGAAACTGATGAGGGCGAACGCAAGACGTGCTATGATCGACAGTGGAACAAGGTTACCCAGGGCTTTCGCCTGCAAAAACCCTGGGAAGGCATCACGTTCCATTGCTTGGAAAACATAGTCTTTTGCTGGATCAAATACTTCCGGGTCATCTCTGCCGTCGTCCTCCACTAGATTAATGATACCAGACACCATTTCCTCGGGCAAAACAATTTCCCTTTCAGCACCTGGAAGTAGATATGTATAAAGTATCTTCTCTGCGCTAGAACGGATATCCCCACGTGCCACGGTATGGCCTGGTGAGCTTGACTCCTTGTGGGTAAAGCTCGGCCGCGGCTGCTCGTTATTCGACATTGTGCGGGATGCAGCATTGTGCGAGCCCAAGCTGCTCTGTGGAGAGTGTCTCGATGAATGGCCGTCTGAGCGAAGGAAGGCCGACAATCTTTGATCAGCATCCCTATCGTTCAGATCGCGGAGACCATCGCGAAGCCCCGAAGGCCCAGCTTCCACGAGTGGGATATCATTCACACTCTCAAAGTTCTCCAGAGGTGTCGAAGACCCCTTGCTTTCGGCCTTTTCAAGATCGGGTGTTGCTACCAGGACCGATCGTCGCAGTTCTCTAACATAATGGCGGCACAGGGACATATGTTGGGATACATCGAGCCTAGTTTTATTTGAGATTAATATTGGATCATCCCACAACATATATAATATGGAAGTGCGTCGTACCAGAAGTCAAGGTAATCAACAGAGCGTTGTTGGTCGCGCATGTAAATGTAGAAGGAAAAGAGGTCGACTGGGGCGAGAGTTCGACGGCTGAGGACTTCGAAGAGCGTGGGGAGACGATTTCGCTGTTCCAACTCGATCATACCGGGCGTCGCCATTTTGAATCCAGCTGCCAAATAAAATGTTGCGCAAAGGTGGCCGTGAGATCGGTGTTCGGGTTCAAGAGTTGAAACAAAGAGGGGCTGAATAGGGGAAACGAGTGTGATTCGAGCCGGTTCAGAAACAAGTAAACAAGTAAACAAAGAATACAAGTTGTGCGACGGATGTTTATTGAAGGTTCCAACCAAGACAACAGTGTTTAACTACCTTCAATTGTAACGAGTGACGAGTGATGAAGCGAATTAGGCGTAGAATTTGAACATCAAAGTCGCAAAAGCGAGAGGCACTGGCGAGTTCCCCTGAGAAAATGGAAGGCAGGAAAATAACAGCCACCAGACTGCAGCAAACTCAGGAGCAGCAGATTCGACCCATCCAGCAGTGCATGAAGGGGAAAAGAAAGCAACAGGAATCAGACAAGCCAAGCCAGCCGGCAATAATGAAGTCTTTCGTCTGCAGCGTTTGCCGTCTCCTTGAGGCCTTCAAGAGCGCTTCTTCAGCAATAAAACGGTCCGCCTCAATTTTAATCCGAAATGAATGGCTCCACCACCAGCCACGAGAAACAGGAAATGGATCACCCAGAAACCAATTGCCCGCTGAAACATTATGGAACAGCTGAAGTTACGTCCCGAGGCCAACGATGAATAAAAATAGGCGATCTTGCCCAGAACCCGAAGGCTGGAAGCCCTGGAACTGCATCGTCACCAGCCGCTGGTCTGCCCCTGGATTGCAGTTGGCGATCGACACGACCCAAAAGCTTCCCCATTCAGGATACGTCACGAACCATGCTTTTAGTCTGTCAGAATACTCATCCAATTGACTTCGACCCCTGACGACGTTTGGGTTAAAAACTATAGATGCAAATAATAAAAGAGCCACATGCTAATTCGGGTATTCACCATGAATCCAATAATAAAATCAAACCCTACCAGCCTAGCAAAATTGCCGCCCAAAACTCCATCAATCATGAAAATTTCTATCAGTGGCCCTCGGACAAGTGCTAGACAAGAGTTAACCATCACGAGGACACCACTCATATTTGGGATGGCTGAATTGTACTTACCGACCACTCAGGGATGTTGGAAATCTGCTGCCACATAAACTTTTCCAGCCTATTCGCACTCTTGGCGTAAGGTGTTGTCTCGTTATTGTACCGTCGGCAGTTGTCAAACATCAACACGGCGTCTTTGATGAAATCCTGTGGCGTCGGGTACATGTCCTTCTCATGCTTTTCTTCCATCGTAGACAAATCCATCGGTTCCTTGATGACATCGTAGTAGTCGAGTACCTCATCCTTATTGACCGGCTGCGTGAACGGCCACGCTGCGCTATGGTTCTGCATATCGTTGAGAAGGTGTAGGAGTTGGTTATAATTCGGTCCATGACGCGGTTGGCGCGCGAGCTCATCCATATCAGGCGACCACCCTGACTCTTTAATTGCAGGAATGCTCATCGGATCGATCTTATTCACTCCATTCTTCCACTCCTTGGGTGGTGGATGAACGATATGTGACCGGCTGAACGCACGGATCTTTGCGTGAACCGACTCTTTTTGCTTAAGCAACATGCGTCCGATTTCAAGATAACGAATCCTCGGTAGCATCGTGCATTGCATGATCGTTCCACCTTCATAATCTTTAATATATCCCATCCATATAGACCTGTCCAGTTGGATCTCCTTGGTAAATCCCTGTTTTTTGAAGTATCCAATCGCGTAGTTATCGGCGTAGGTCAGGAAGTGCATGATGTCCGACGTCGCCTTGACGTAGTCCTGTACGTGTCGACCAACTTAGCATCCATAAGTAACGAAAGTGGCGTGGCCACGTGCTCAGTTAAATACCTTCAAATGCGACATCAGATGAGTCCCGTATCCTTTAACCTGCTGATCAGATGAGATTGCACAGAATACTATCTCCGCAAATCTGCGATTATTGAACGGCCGGTAGGTTATACCGCTGTATCAAGGTTAGTGGAAATAGATCAACCATGAAGTTCCACGGGATATACGGACCCCACAACTTCCAGTGGATGTTTGACGATGGCGATTGAGAGGTGCGATCTATCGTAAACCAGTCGCGCAATATAATCCTTCGGCATTTTCGGAAGCTGCTTCTGAAAAATGCATTTCAAACCGGTAAGGACAATAAAGCTATCGCGCGATCCGTCATTGTTTACCACTCGGAACTCAATCTCGCCTCGGCGCTCCTCTAGAACTGCAGGCTGTAGACGGGGTTAGAATTGCCCGCATCTTAAAAAACTGTCCGCGCGGCTCACCTTTTCGGGGAAAGGAACAATTCGCATTGGCGGCTTTTCCAAGGGATCGTCTTCAGTCTATTCAAAAGTGGACGCGTCAATTCCAGAATTATCACGCAAGTATATATTTAAACAGAGTCAGAAGCATACCTTCAATTCCCTCCCTGGGGAATCTGTGCGCGCCCTCTTACTCTGCTGTTGGGAATCTGGGGAAAGGGCCTCCGAGGAGGTTTTCCGCTTTGTGATCGGGCCTAGAATCTGTTATTATAAAGTTTTCCAATTCAACAAAGCCCTCCAAACAATTTTCACTCACTTTCAGTCATTATAATCAGTTAATATGATATAAAGCTGGTGTCTGTTCCAACTTTCAACTCCAATTCAGATGCGCCGAAGTATGATCTGACGTCGGCCAATGATGAGTCGATGACTGATCGGAGGCGGGGAGTCGGGACCACAATGATCCGAACTGGTCGGGCCAGATCGACTTTCCGTGGAGCTTCAAGTGCTTAGATTCCCGGTGATTTGTATTGCGATGGCTGTCATCTTCGAACTCACTCATTCAATGTTCTAGCCCACTTTTCTCTTCAGCTTAAATTTTACACTTGCAATTATTCTGACTTGTGTTGCCGCTATAATACTCAATGTCTCTAAACCAGGTCTGGGAGGCAGCTTCTGCAAGCCCTTATATTCCTCTTATTGCGAAAGAGAGCCAATTTACTGTTGGCTTTACTCTTCTGCTACTCGGTGAGCCTGAGCAATCACTTGCCAAATAATAAATTGCTAATTTATGGTCAGCTTTTGTACTTACAGGACTTTTCGGGCTGAGTTAGTACCTCTGATGACGGTAGAGCACCAGAAAAACATTACACATTTCTAATGCTCCACATTGTATAGACCGATCCTTCCCTACCATTATCTCGCTTGGTGTCCCGGCATCTCTAGCTTTTGGGTATTATTTATTCCCTACTCATTGGATTCGCAACCGCTAATATGTCGCGCCCCAGCTTCGGAGCCGTGTTTATGATTTGTGCCGTTGGTGTTTACGTTTAAGTGACATCTTCCGCTCACATACTCCGGTGTATGGATCTCTAGAAATTTGAAAGAGAAGCAGAACTGTATCGCTAGAAACGTCGGAGGTTTCTTATCCGGACCTTCTCAATAAATACCCGGTGTTTACTCCATACTATTCTATACTCCTCTACCGAAATGATGGCGGAAGAGACGGGGCCTATCTTCTCTGCCGTTTCTAGCAACGCACACCAACTCTACACTTTACTTCATTGCATTAGCTTTGCGCAGAATGCCTGCGTGCAAATAACGCCGGATGGAATCCGCTTTTCTGTGGAGGAAGCGCGAGTAGTACAAGGACTCGCATTCCTTGACAAAGCTCTTTTCACCTCCTATACCTTCAATCCGGCTGCCACACCCGGTAACGAAGACGGTGTTACGATGGAAGGTCTCGAATCAGACGGTTCAAATTATCCCTGTTTTTTTGTATCATTGACAGCCCTGCTGGAAACATTGAAAATATTTGGAGTGGGCGAATCATCGTCTACTAGCGCCAGTAGGGCAACCAGCGTTCAGCCTTCAACTGTTTCTGCATCTAGCGCATTTACGGCGCCAGCCTTACTTCTAAATCGTTCTTGTACATTACAATATTCGCATTATGGCTCTCCTCTCAGCGTCACCTTAGCTGAAACTGGCGTTAAAACTGTTTGCGAGTTGACGACCTACGAACCCGACGAGGGTGAACTCGACATCCCATTCCAGCGCGACGGTATCGTCATGAAAATAATTATGCGCTCCGCCTGGCTACACAACGCAATCACGGAGCTCGGTGCCACGAATCCGAACATCTTGAAAATTTCCGCATCCGCAAAAGAAGAACCATTCTTTACCCTCTCTGGTGCCGGTGGTCCATTTAGCGAGTCGTCGGTGGAATTTTCGATTGAGCAAGATGGCCAAAATAACGGAACACAATCAGATACGCACCGCAAAGTACTAACAAACGACGGTACAACTCGGTCACGAGCTACAAGAGCTAAACTCGCTCCCACAGTTACAGAAACGTTCCTTGTTAGCCCGCCTTCCTCAATGGGGTCTCGCTTGAAACAGGACTTTCGGTTTGGCTTCGTCCAAAAGGCATCCCGCGCCATGGCGGTGGCCAACAAAGTGAGCATACGCGGCGATCGACAGGGTGTGCTGAGTCTGCAATTTATGATTGAGTTTGACAAGGCGGGGTCTGCTACTACAAGCAACAGTGCGCGCTCCGCAAAAGAAGCTCCCGCATCAACCGTCAGCTTCGTGGATTTCCGTTTTGTACCGTTAGTCGACGAAGACGAGCTTGGGGGTGCAGAGTTTCGCGATGACATGGATTAGAATGTACATGCAAATGTAAATGATAGGGATTTTAGAGTGATATCAAGGATAGAAGCTGTTCCATTTGATTGCCATGAGACTTCTTTCTACTGCCTCCCTGCTATGCAGGCGTAGTTTGAAAACATGGTTTCTATGCCACATAATACTATAGAATTTGTTCCTATCTGACTCCTTCCCCTCCCCGACATCTTGCTTATCTTTCCTGGCTCCTGTGGCCCTCAATAGTCAGAGGGTTAATTGAATCTGGCTCCCAAGCGCACGCACACGCCAATTTCCAGGGTTTGCTTGAAGAGGTGGGATAATCCAGATAAGCCGTCGGTGCGCTGATTGCCCAAATAGCAGCTCGTTATGGCTGCCATTCATGTCAAAGGGTGTTTCAGAGGCGAGGTGGCGAGCCGAGCAGTAAGTTAATGTAGTAGTAGTTCCATTTCTAAGCCATTGCGGTTTTCAAACATTGTTTGACGCCTAAATGAGCAAAGCCCACAATTCCATGTGTTGATAGTTCAATAGTATGGTTGATATAGAGGTAAAAAGACCCGAAAGGGTGCCCACGGATAGTTCTCGAGCCTGCTTGCGGTCATTGTTCAAGAGGACCCAGTCACTGAAAAGGATCCTATTGTCAGGCAATCAAGGGAGAAGGGGCTGTGTGTCAATAACGACTCAAAGGACCAAGGGATATCGCTGTTGAACTCTGAAGGCGGACACAGGGGCCGAGTTCAATATATCTGGCCTTACCAAGTTTGGATGACGAAAGCAGGGTCTTCAGCCTCTGGTTCATGTTGGGTCCAGCGGCGAATCACAACAACCTGACAATTGCCACGTGACGTGCAACCTCCCGCCTTCAATCACACTCGAGCGTCAAAGAAGTTCATCTCGACCGGTCACTACCGTCATTGCTTTATCATCCGACTGCTTATTGTGTGCGCCCAGCCTTATTCGCTGACCGTCAATTATTTGGGGAGCCTGTCTAACATCTGATATAGGCCTCTGTGTGAATCCCGACAACTCTTCCGTGACTCGTTCGTCCGACCCCGGCTCTACCGTCCGATCCTTAAATCCTTCCTTCTGATTTACAATCGGGCTCGACACTTGTGCGGACAAAGAAAGCTTTTAGTGTTGACATTGAATCGGTCGTCTGTCCAGAAGTCACTTTTCTGGGGTGGTTCCATTCCAGGACCCCATGTTAAAGAGAAGGAGAGAACGTATTCGATCCCCGACTCCTCTCTCTACTCCTACCACGGCCATCTCTCCAGTACTCCGAATTTGGGTTGACTTCGAAACCCACCTTCACACAAATAACGCAAGGTCT